>NW_028081011.1:2931637-3531637 GCF_014824575.4 Sturnira hondurensis | reverse complement strand
ACACTGTGCACAACTGCTTGCCATGTGGCTGAGAGTGTGGGATGGGTAGCTGCTACTGTGCTAAAGCTGAAATTTACCAAAATTAACAGTGATTTTCTAACCTGGTCTTCCCCTAGAAGTTGCAAGCCCTCAACAGACTCCAGAGTTGCAAAAACAGTTACATCAGACAGATTCTACAAACGGAATTGTTATCTAGATGGGGGATAAATTCTTTGTGTCATACCCCACAAAATTCCTAGAATCCTCCTCTAAATTATTTTTTAATTACTTTCCAACACATAATACAGTCTCCAAGTTGTTAAAGATAAACAAAGCCAGACACTAGTTAAAGTGGTAAGGACAGATTTTTAATCAGTAATACACTATTGCAATAGGAAAAAGAGTTCAGCATGAACTGAACTCCACTTTGATTTGCAGAGGTAACTAGGCATTTAAAGAGAGAGTGAGGGAATAGGGAAGCAGGTAATCAGGGCCTCAGGAGAGTCAGGAAAGTGAAAAATTACAAAAAGGGGAAGTGGGGTTGGTCTATGTGAAACTCATCCAGGTTTGCTAAGTGATGTTTATTAACATCAGGCTCTTACTCTCTCCATAGGCTGGGACAGGGGCTCTACCATCAGATGTTGGCTGGAACAGTCAATTATTGTGGCAGTCTTGCGTCTTCTTAGACGAGCACTCACTTTAAGGAGGGCTAAGGTCATGCTAGAGAATGGCCTTGAACTGTTAGAAACTAAGTTAATGTTTGTTCAAGTCTTTTTTTTTAAAGATTTTATTTATTTATCTTTAGAGGGAAAGGGAAGGAGAGAAGGAGAGAAGTATCAATGTATGGTTGCCTCTCATGAGTCCCCTGCTGGAAACTAGCCTGCAACCCAGGCATGTGCCCTGACTGGGAATCGAACTGCGATCGTGTGGTTCGCAGGCCTGCGCTCAATCCACTGAGCTACACCAGCCAGGGCTTGCTTTCTAAATTTTGAATGTACTTATACTCATGTGTGTGTGCATGTTTATAGAAAATATATATTTGTATTTTAACAAAACTGTGTCTACTGGTTCCACTGAACAAGACATCTGAGGGTCTTTCCATATTGGTACCATTCTATTTGATTCAAACATAGTGTGACTTTCCATAGTCATTCTAGTTTCCTATTTGGGGTTATCTGGGTTGTTTTCAATTTATATCAGAAATGCAATAAACTGAACAGCAACAATCCTCATGAATGCCTCCTTGAAGTGTTTCTTGAACACAGAGATGGAATGATGGAATTACTGGGTCCTTGAGTGTGCATTTAAATCTTATTAGGTTTAAATTGCTTTTTCAAAGCAGCCCAACCTACTTACACTCCCACCAACTGGGTAAGGGTGTTTATTCTTCATACCTTTCCTAACACTGATTGGAATCAAACTTTCTGATACTTGCTAATTGCCTGGATCAAAACTAGTTATTTTGTTTCCACTGGCCATCTGTATTTCCTTTTCTGGGGCCCAGCCCAAATCCTCAAATAGTATAATGACTTCCCGATTGGATTCTGCATCGCTCTCATGGCCTTGGCCATGGGGTCACAGTTCCAGGGCTAATAGCAAGATGGAGGGAGGGAAGAGCAAGTGGCTGTGGGAGTGAAGGAGAGTGAGGTTCCGCCTTCTTCCTGTACAGCTGGAATTGAAACTAAGGGGAGGCTGTAAGAATTGGCCCCAGACTCCAGAGTCCAAAGTCTTGGCCAAGCTTATTCTCCATCCAGTTTTGCTAGTTCTTGGGGTGGGGGTGGGGGGCTAGGGTGGGAGGGGTGGGAAGGAGGCAGTGTCCTAGGAATTGCTCTGAGTATGTCAGCCAGGTGGAGATGGGGCTGGGGAGGATGTGTGTTGGTTCACCAGCAGCTCTCCCTTTCTGACTCCTCCTGGGCTCATCTTATCTTCTCCGTCACTTCTTACAATAAAATCAGAGATATAGGGAGAAGTGGGGTGAGGTGGGATAGTGCAAGAGAGAAGGAAGAGGCCATGTGATCCACCACCATGCTCAGCTGGGCAGTTGGAGCTGGGTCTGCTGCATATACTGTGGCTGCCTCCCTGCTGCTGTCCCCTGAGCTTGTGCCTACTCTGTCCCCAGCCCTCACCACAAGGGGCCCATGCAGCTACTTGGGCTCCTCAGCCTCCTATGGATGCTCAGGGCCTCCCTGGGGGCCACAGGTAAGGGGGTGAGGTCAGTAGGGCAGGGTTGAAGAGACCCTCCTGATGTTCTAAGCCAGGGAGGTTGGGGGAGGGTGTTAGCTCTCAGGCCACAGGGGAGGTTGGGGAAGGATTTCTTAGAGCTTCCCTGCAAGGAGAACTGAGGCAGGAGGAGGAGAGGGAAGTTGGGTCCAGCTGGTACTGCTCTCCACCAGCAGGTTGTAGAAGTCTGCACTTGAATCAAAAGGCAGGGGAATAACCTCTTTCCAGAAATCTGCTCTTCTCACTTTGACTAGTTTTCTGAGAACCCCTTCTCTTCTGTCAAACACAGGGGACCCAGTGTGTTCTGGGCACAGGTGTTGTTTGCAGGGCTCGGGTGGGGGATCTTGAAGTCTGATTTGTTCTCAATGGGTGCGTCTAAGACCAGCTGGTGTGGGACCCTGGGTCTTTTTTCTCCCACCTCTCAGGAACCCTGCAATTTATCTGCAATTACCTCCCCTATGCCTCTCAGTGTCTGCTCCTGACCCCCAATCCTAGTCCTTCCAGACCCAGAAGCCCACGCTCCATCTTCTCACTGCCCTCCAGGGCTACTGCTTTGATGAAGGGGCTCTAGCCCAGGAATCTTCATAACCTCCTTACTTCCCTGACACACATACAGTAAGCTGAGGTGGGCTAAGGGTAGAGGCAGAAACCAGAGCTCTCAGAGCAAAGATATTTGGGTGGGAGGTGAGAAGGAAGCTAACCCTAAGTGCTGACCAAGGTAGAGGTGTACATAGAAGTGATTTGCTTCCTTGCACAACCAAAAGAAGTATAACAACCAATATAAAAATAATAAACAACCAGAACTGCCAGAAAATCAAACTGCATGGAACTCTGACAACCAAGGAATTAAAGAAATATTTATCCAGACCAGTAAGAGGGGCGGAGATGGGCAGCTGGAAGGAGAGGACCACAGCAAGGCAGCAGACTGGATGGTGGGTGAGGTGGGGGCTGGCTGACTGAGAAAGTAAAGACTCAAAACCTCTAGCTATAAATTTCTACGGGGTTGCAAAGGTTGGAGAAACTCCCAGTTTCAGAGAGAGTTTGTTGGAGAGGTCCACAGGATCCCAGAATGTGCACAAACCCAACCAGCACCTGATTGGGAATCAGCACCTGAAAGGGCACAATCTGCTTGTGGGAAGGGAGGGAAGGGACGGAAAGTGGGGCTACAGCAGAGCCAGTTGGGTGGCATTGTTTCCTCTCTGACCCCTCCTCCACATACAGTGCCACAACACAGTGAAGTGCATTGCTTCACCATGACTATAATACCTAAGGCTCCACACCTTACAATATATAACAGGTGAGCTGAGACAAAGAAATACGGCCCAAATGAAAGGTTAGATCAAAACACCAGAAAAAGAACCAAGCAATGAGAAGATAGGCAACCTGTCAGGTGCAGAGTTCAAAACACTGGTAATCAGGATTCTCACAAAATAATTGCATTCAGTTGCAAAATGAAGGAAGAAATGAAGGCTACTCAAAGTGAGATAAAGGAAAATATACAGAAAACCAACAGTGAAGGAAAGGAAATCAGGACTCAAATCAACAATTTGGAACAAAAGGAAGAAATACACATCCAACTGGAACAGAAGAAACAGGAATTTTAAAAAATGAGGAGAGGCTTAGGAACCTCTGGGACAACTTTAAGCACTACAACATCTGAATCATAGGGATGTAAAAGAAGAGAGGGAAGAATAGGAAAATGAAAACTTATTTGCACAAACAATGAGGGAGAACTTCCCCAATCTGGCAAAGGAAATAGACTTCCAGGAAGTCCAGGGAACCCAGAGAGTCCCAAAGAAGTTGGACCCAAAGAGGAGCACACCAAGGTGCATCATAATTAAGTTAGCCAAGATTAAAAAAGAGAATCTCAAAAGCAGCTAGAGGAAAGAAGACAGTTACCTACAAAGGAATTCCCATAAGACTATCAGCTGATTTCTCAAAAGAAACCTTACAGGCAAGAAGGAGCTGGAAAGAAGTATTCAAAGTCATGAAAGGAAAGGACTTACATCTGAGATTACCTTATCTAGCAAAGCTATCATTTAGAGTGGAAGGGCAGATAAAGTGCCCCCTGGGGAAGGTAAAGTTAAAGGAGTTCATCATCACCAAGCCCTGATCACATGAGATGTTAAAGGGACTTATCTAAGAAATAGAAGGAGATCAACCCTAGGTGATGTGGCTCAGTGGATTGAGTGCCAGCCTACAAACCAAAGGGTAGTAGGTTCAATTCCCAGGCCTGGGTTGCAGGCTAGGTCCCCAGTAGGGGGTGTGCAAGAGGCAACCACACATTGATCTATCTCTCCCTTTCTTTCTCCTTCCCTTCCTCTTTCCCTGAAAATAGGTAATTAAAGTTTTAAAAATATTTCTAAGTAAAAGAAATAGAAGATCAAAAACAATGAACTGTAAAATGACAACAAACTCACATTTATTGACAACTAAACTTAAAAAACAAAAGCAAAAACTAAGCAAACAACTAGAACAGGAACAGAATCACAGAAATGGAGATCACGTGGGGGGTTATCACTGGGGAAGACTAGGGGGAAAATGGGAGAAAATGTACAGGGACTAAGAAGCATAAATAGTAGGTAGAAAATAGGGGGGGGTTAAGAATAATGTGGGAAATGGAGAAGTCAGAGAACTTATATGTACAGCCCGTGGACATGAACTAAGAGGGTGGGGAATGCTGATGAACTCCTTTAACTTTACCTTGCCCAGGAGGCACTTTATAAGATAGGGGGGTGAAGGGGATAGAGGGGACAAAAAATGGGACAACTCTAATAGCATTATCAATAAAATGTACTTTTAAAACGAGATCCCTCATCAGGCAGGCAGGCATGAGTCCTGGAGACCTTAAGGTTTACCTGTGAGTGTTAATAATAAAATAGATATACTTTCTATTACCTACTCTATTTCTCCCACTGGGTAAATTAGTTTACAAACATGAACCCCTCTATAAATGTCATCAATTTCACTTTACAAGTGTTAAGAGTGACAAACAAAGGTTTCCTAATGTTGTGAGTTAGTGGCAGAGAACACTCATGCAACTATAGCACTTGCCAGCAGAAAGTGCCTAGACTACCTGTCCACTCAGGGTTAGGGTTAGCTCCCTTTTTTAAAAAGTATATTTTATTGATTATCCTATTATGGTTGTCCTAATTTTTTTCTCCCCTTTCTCCCCCCTCCATCCTATACCCACCTCTACCCTCCAGTATTTCACACTCCCTTCCTTACTCATGTCAATGGGTCATACATATAAATTCTTTGGCTCCTCTATTTCCTATACCACTCTTAACTTTCCCATCTATTTTATGCCTACCACTTATGCTTCTTATTCCCTGTACATTTCCCCCCATTCTCTCTCCTGTCCCTCCCTGCTGGTAATCCTCCATATGGTCTTCATTTCTGTGATTCTGTTCCTGTTCTAGTTGTTTGCTTAGTGTTTGTATTTGTTTTTTAGGTTCAGTTGTTGATAGTTGTGAGTTTGTCATTTTACTGTTCATAGTTTTGATCTATTTCTTTAACATCTCACGTGATCAGGGCTTGGTGATGATGAACTCCTTTAACTTTACCTTCCCCAGGGGGCACTTTATATGCCCTTCCACTCTAAATGATAGCTTTGCTAGATAGGATAATCTCAGATGTAAGTCCTTTCCTTTCATGACTTTGAATACTTCTTTCCAGCTCCTTCTTGCCTGTAAGGTCTCTTTGGAGAAACCCACTGACAGTCTGATGGGAAGTCCTTTGTAGGTGACTGTCCCCTTATCTCTTGCTGCTTCTAGAATTCTCTCCTTCATTTTAATTTTGGCTAATGTAATTATGATGTGCCTTGGTGTGTTCCTTCTTGGGCCCAACTTCTTTGGGACTCTCTGAGCGCCCTGGATTTCCTGGAAGTCGATTTCCTTTGCCAGAGTGGGGAAGTTCACCTTTATTATTTGTTTAAATAAGCATTCCACTCGTGGCTGTTCCTCTTCCCTTTCTGGTGCCCCTATAATTTGGATGTAATTTGGATGTTGGAACGTTTAAAGATATCTTGGAGGTTCCTAAGCCTCTCCTCATTTTTTTGAATTCTTGTTTCTTCCTTCTGTTCTGTTTGGTTGTTTCTTTCTTCCTTCTGGTCCACTCCCTTGACCTGAGTCCCAGTTTCCTTTCCATCACTATTGGTTTCCTGTGCATTTCCCTTCATTTCAATCAGTTTAGCCTTCATATGTTCCTCTAATTTGTGGCTAAAATCAACCAATTCTGTGAGCATCCTGATCACCAGTGTTTTGAACTGTGCATCTGAAAGGCTGGCTATTTCTCGGTCACTTAGAATTATAGGCTCTGGGGCTTTGAGCTGTTCTTGAGTCATAATGTTTGGTCTGTTTACACCTGTTATGTTTGAGGGGTGGAGCCTTAGGTGTTTGCCAGGGCCAGGACACCCAGTAGCTGGGTTGTGACACTGTATGTGGGGGCGGGGTCAGAGACGGGGAAAAAAATGGCACTTTGCTCCGCTCCGCTCTCTCTCAGATTTCTGTCCCCTCTGCTGCTTCCCACAAGCAAACTGGGCCCCTCTGGTGCTGGTTCCCGGGTGTGTGGGCCCATGTACTCTCCAGGACCCTGTGGGTCTCTCCAATGAACTCTCTGTGAGCCTGGGAGCCTCTCCCGGTCCCTCGACCCTGAGAAAGTCTTTCCAGTTGGTGGTTTCAGGCTCTAATTCCCACTGGGGCCCTAGCCTGCAGGGTCTGTCTCACTGTTCGCGCCTTTGCTTGATTTATCTGCATGTGAATGTGTGACCACAGTCAGGCAGCCGCCCTGCGCCCTCACTGGGTCCGCCCGTCACTACCCCACGCCTGGGATCCACCAACCGCCTCCACCTCCGCTCCTGGGTCGGTCGGTTGGAACCATCTTTCCAGCCCAACCCCACTCTGATGCTGACTCTGCTCCCCGCACTGGTCTGGCTGAGTGGCTTGTTGTTGTTGGACTTCCATACAGTTCAATTTTCACTGTTTTGGCTGCGTTTTTGTTTCTAAAACTTAGCTGTCTTTAAATTTAGTTGTGGGAGGGGGCACAGTGTTTCCACCTATGCCTCCATCTTGGCCAGAAGTCCTCATTTTCTTATTCTTCCCTCTCTTCTTTACATCCCTATGATTCAGATGTTGTAGTGCTTAAAGTTGTCCCAGAGGTTCCTAAGCCTCTCCTCATTTTTAAAAATTCCTGTTTCTTCTGTTCCAGTTGGATGTGTATTTCTTCCTTTTGTTCCAAATTGTTGATTTGAGTCCTGATTTCCTTTCCTTCACTGTTGGTTTTCTGTATATTTTCCTTTATCTCACTTTGAGTAGCCTTCATTTCTTCCTTCATTTTGCAACTGAATGCAATTATTTTGTGAGAATCCTGATTACCAGTGTTTTGAACTCTGCACCTGACAGGTTGCCTATCTTCTCATTGCTTGGTTCTTTTTCTGGTGTTTTGATCTAACCTTTCATTTGAGCCGTATTTCTTTGTCTCAGCTCACCTGTTATATATTGTAAGGTGTGGAGCCTTAGGTATTATAGTCATGGTGAAGCAATGCACTTCACTGTGTTGTGGCACTGTATGTGGAGGAGGGGTCAGAGAGGAAACAATGCCACCCAACTGGCTCTGCTGTAGCCCCACTTTCCGTCCCTTCCCTCCCTTCCCACAAGCAGATTGTGCCCTTTCATGTGCTAATTCCCAATCAGGTGCTGGTTGGGTTTGTGCACATTCTGGGATCCTGTGGACCTCTCCAACAAACTCTCTCTGAAACTGGGAGTTTCTCCAACCTTTGCAACCCCGTAGAAATTTATAGCTAGAGGTTTTGAGTCTTTACTTTCTCAGTCAGCCAGCCCCCACCTCACCCACCATCCAGTCTGCTGCCTTGCTGTGGTCCTCTCCTTCCAGCTGCCCATCTCCGCCCCTCTTACTGGTCTGGATAAATATTTCTTTAATTCCTTGGTTGTCAGAGTTCCATGCAGTTTGATTTTCTGGCAGTTCTGGTTGTTTATTATTTTTATATTGGTTGTTATACTTCTTTTGGTTGTGCAAGGAAGCAAATCACTTCTATGTACACCTCTACCTTGGTCAGCACTTAGGGTTAGCTTCCTTCTCACCTCCCACCCAAATATCTTTGCTCTGAGAGCTCTGGTTTCTGCCTCTACCCTTAGCCCACCTCAGCTTACTGTATGTGTGTCAGGGAAGTAAGGAGGTTATGAAGATTCCTGGGCTAGAGCCCCTTCATCAAAGCAGTAGCCCTGGAGGGCAGTGAGAAGATGGAGCGTGGGCTTCTGGGTCTGGAAGGACTAGGATTGGGGGTCAGGAGCAGACACTGAGAGGCATAGGGGAGGTAATTGCAGATAAATTGCAGGGTTCCTGAGAGGTGGGAGAAAAAAGACCCAGGGTCCCACACCAGCTGGTCTTAGACGCACCCATTGAGAACAAATCAGACTTCAAGATCCCCCACCCGAGCCCTGCAAACAACACCTGTGCCCAGAACACACTGGGTCCCCTGTGTTTGACAGAAGAGAAGGNTGTCCCCTTATCTCTTGCTGCTTCTAGGATTCTCTCCTTCATTTTAATCTTGGCTAATGTAATTATGATGTGCCTTGGTGTGTTCCTTCTTGGGTCCAACTTCTTTGGGACTCTCTGAGCGCCCTGGATTTCCTGGAAGTCTATTTCCTTTGCCAGGCTGGGGAAGTTCTCCTCTATTATTTGTTCAAATAAATTTTCCACTCGTGGCTGATCCTCTTCTCCTTCTGGTACCCCTATAATTCGGATGTTGGAACATTTAAAGATGTCCTGGAGGTTCCTTTCATTTCTTCATTCCTTTCTGGTTGGATGTTTTGTTCTTCCTTCTGGTCCATTCCATTGATTTGAGTCCCAGTTTCCTTTCCATCACTATTTGTTTCCTGTGCATTTCCCTTCATTTCAATTAGTTTAGCCTTCATATGTTCCTCTAATTTGTGACTATAATCAACCAGTTCTGTGAGCATCCTGATAAACAGTGTCTTGAATTGTGCTTCTGAGAGGCTGGCAATCTCTCGGTCGCTTAGAGTTATAGGCTCTGGGACTTTGAGTTCTTCTTGCGCCATCTTTTGGGCTGTTTGTGCCTGTTTCGGAGGCACAAAGATCAGAGCCCTAGGTGTTCACCAGAGCAGGGCAACTCAGTCGCTGGGTTGTGACACTGTATGTGGGGGTGGGGTCAAAGAGGAACAATGGCGTCCCGTCTGCCGCCTCCTGCTGCAGCCCCCACAGGTGGCCGGTGCCACAGCTGCCACTGTCACCTGGGCCCACGTGTTTCGTCCCACTGCATGTGAGTGTGCCACCGCTGTTAGCCCTCCACTGGGTTCGCCCCCTGGGGCCTGGGTGGTCTGTCTCACTGTGCACGAATGTGCGACCGCGGTCAGTCTGCCCCACACCCTGACTGGGTCCGGGCTACTTGCGCGCCTAGGTCTGGGGATCTTTTCTGCCTGACCCTGCTCCGCTGCTGGCTCCGCCCCTCTTGGTCGGACTTCCATATAATTCAATTTTCTGGTCTTTAACTGTGTCTTTGTTCTCCAAACCTTTGTTGTATTCAAACTTGGTTGTGGGAGAAGGCACAGTGTTTCCACCTATGCCTTCATCTTGGTGGAAGTCTTCCCTTTGCTGTTCTATACACAGCTTTCTCCTTTCTGACCCTTCATCTCCTGGTGCCCAGGATGTGTCTCCACCTCCAGCCCCACCTTGGCTAGGTTCTCTCTCTCCCTAATGAAGAGGAGAGTCAGCTCAGACTGCACCGAGTCACAGGGAAAGCAGCAGAGGTGGCAGCGAGCCACCAGGGACCAGGACTTCTGGGTAGTAGGTAGAGGAGGGAGGAGGATGCAGAGTAATGGAAGGGAGCAAGGAGGAAGGAGTGGGGGTGTCAAGGGCAGAAGGTAGAAGCCTTTCTTGAACCTGCAAGTGACCATTCCAAAGCTGGAAGGACAGACACTCCAATGAGGTTGACAAGGTACTGAGGGTATCTCCCACCTCCCTTCCCATTGGAGAGGCTGCTCTGGGAAGCAGATAATATTGGCCTTCAGAACCTGAAAGTCCTCAGGCCCAAAGTGCCACTGACTGGGGAATAAGCAATAGCACTTCCTGCCTTCTATGTTACATATATGGAAAAATGAAAAAGGAAAAACTTATGGGGTATTATGATGACAAAATGGCCTATGAATAAATTCTTCTGTTCTATTTACAATTCAGGAACTTCATCCATAGCCACATAGTCTTCTAATGCACTCCTCCCCAGGGAAGGAGCAGCCCATGCTGCTCTCAGTAACTACCCACGTTCCAAAGGCAAAACTGGGTGGCCACTCAACACCCCTAAAACTACTTCTCCCATTCCTGGCAGGAGGGAAAACATACTTTTGACTCAACACCTCTACACATTTCAAACACATTCCTGAAACATTTCTCAAATCTCCAATCAATTCCAACACCCCAACAACTCCAATATCCAAGTTTGTCATCCAGGTAGAAACCACTCCACCTACTATAATTGTCTATACGAGTGCTACAGAGTGCATCAAACCAACCAGAGGAGTAGTCACCACCACTTACCCCACCACTACATGTATAACAATGACTCAGGTGACCTTGCTCAACACTTATACAACAGCTGTGACAAGAAATAACACACCATCTCTAAACATGTTGTCAAAAACTGTAGCAAGCACAGTACCTTTGGCTACAATGACATCCTATGAATCTAGCCTAACAGGGACTACCATGGATACACAGCAGACATCCACAAAAACTGAACCAGAAGAAAAAACTGCAGCCCCTGCAGACAGGCAAGTTGACAGACACAACCTCTTATGCTACATCTACCAGGAAAACCACACCTACCCTGACCAGTGATGTTTCCACAGAGACTGTCACAACAGAGATAACTTCTACTCCCACTGTGACATCCTCAGTCACTCCCACAGAAACAGTCAGTTCTCCCATATGTACCACCTCTACCCCAGTGACCACCAGTACCTTGACATCCACCACCGCTTCTGTCTTCTGTGCCTGTTTCTGCCATGCAGCCAGAGCCCCCTTTCAGCACAAACACTATGCCTATGTCTTCCTTGATTACTACACACTCTACTACTCAGGCCCCACCCACCCATAAATCTCCCTCCACCACTGTCACTGTGGTCATGACTGAAGTCACCACTTGTGCTCACCCTTTGACCTCTGCAACCTCAGTCACAGCAATCTCACTCACTCCCTCCACAATGGCAACACCCATGACTGCTCCTATTCTCAGGAAACCAACCTCTACCCTGACTATGACTCAAACTACTCCAGATACCAGTACTTCACAGGGCTCCTCCATGGGAAGCACATCTACACCCACAGTCACCCCCTCTGTTCCTACCATGGGCACCATGCACACATCCACAGCTACTACCCTGTCTACTGAAATCCCTACCACTGCCTCGACACAGGTCATTTTCACATCTACAGGCACCGTTGGGTTCTTGATCCCCATGACTGAACTCACCTCAACATCTATCTTTTCCAGTATGCTGGCCACCCCTACCAATATCATCACGTCATCTCCCACCACACACAGTACAGCAACAATAGCCAATGGCACCTTAGTCTCTGCTGCTACGACTTGAGATGGTGCTTTGCTCTCCATAACTTTGGATACATTCTCAAGTATGTCTTTCATGCCCCTTCTTCCTTCATTGAGTACATCTACAAATGCAGTAATCAGTTCTTTTAGTACCATTGTCTCTTCTTCAACATCTGAAATAGCACATTTGACTTCTGTCTCTTCTACCAGTGCTAATTCAATGCTCTCTACTATCTCTACAAATTCTCCCCATTCCTCACAAACTGTCACTGCAGGTACACATTCTTCTGTCACTGCTTCTCCTACTTCATGTGAAACTACAAAAACTTCTTCAATCATATCTTCTCCAATAACCTCTTCTATTGAAACAACTCCGACTGTTTTGATTTCCCCCACCATCCCATGTCCAGAATACATATCCATTACAATAGTGCCTACTTCTCCCACCACTCCATGCATAGAAATTGATCCAGATAGTAGTTACTTTTACTCCCACTATCCCATTATCGGCCTTTACCTCTATTACTGAGATGGCCACCACCTGTCCTAGTTCCACCAGTATGACAACAGTATTTCCTACACATACAGACACTTCTACTTCAGATTTGGAAACTGATCCCACCAACATCATAACTGATGCCCCAAATTCTCTCAGCCCTGGGACTATTCCCATTAGCATAGTTTCAACAAGCACACGAAGACCCACCAGTGGTACCTGGATGAGCTCCTACTCTGTAACCACCCCACCTGTGTCCAGCTTCACTAGCCTCCCACCGACCATGAAGTGAAGCAGCAGCTTTCCAACTGCATGATAATGTTGAGCAAGTCGACACACCCCAGCCCAACGATGACCAGGACTCCAAAGACATCAGTGGTCACCACTCAGACTCCCACCACGTTTACATCACCCAGGACAACTTTGACCACTACTCAGATGACCACACCGTCTCTATTGACCACCACCCCAGGTTGGACCTCCTTTCCCCCCTACTAAATTCCCATGTATCCAATGTCTGGCTCTATCCTGAAATTCCCTTTCTTCCTGTGCTACCCAGGCACCTGTGACAATGGTGGCACCTGGATACAAGGCCATTGCCTTTGTCCCTTGGGGTTCTCTGGGGACCACTGTGAGCTCCAGGAGATCAGATGCCAGAATGGAGGTCAGTGGGATGGCCTCAAGTGCCACTGCCACAGTACCTTCTATGGCTCCCAGTGCGAGTTTGCTGTGGAAAAGGTGGAACTGAGTGAGTTGCCCGAGTCCTGCCCTATGCACTTTCTCCTGGACGGTGCCCCTGACTCTCCCTGGGCCCAGCCCTGTGGTTGGCCTGGAGCCATCAAGACTTTCATCCCTGCCTTATCTCCCAAGCCTTCTCCCATACCATCTCATGTCTCTTTTCTTTCCTCACCTCCAGGGGATGGCTGAGACCATAGTCCTTCTGGGACCTCTTCCCAGTCTGAACTGCTCAGAACTATATTAGTTTCTAATTGCTGTTGTAAGAAACTTTCACAAACTTAGTGGCTGAAACAACACGCATTTCTTATTTGACAGTTCAGTAGGTTAAAAGTCCAATGTGGGCCTTGTTGCACTAAAATTAAGGTTCTGACAGGGCTTTGTTCCTTTTCAAAGGATCTATTTCTTTACCCTTTCTAGATTCTGGATCCTTCAAGATCCCCTCTCTCCATATTCAAAACCAGCAACATTGCATCTATGACTTTCTTCCATCCTCACATCTTCCTCTGACCAATTCTGACTTTTCCTGCTCCCTCTTCCACTATTAAGGACCTTGTGCTTATATTGGGCCCACCTGAGTAATTTACGTTGATTTTTCACATATTAAAGTCTAAAGTCAACTGATTAGTAACCTTAATTACATCTGATTACATTTGATTCCTCCTTGCCATGTAATATAACATATTCATAGGTTCTGGGAATTAGGACATAAACATCTTTGGGGGCAATTATTCTGTCTCCCACTGGGGCAGACAAGGGAGAGACCACAGGTCTGACTTCCGTGCATCCTGACTTCTTTCTTTCCCCCATCTCAGGACAACTTACCCCATAATTCCTACATCTAGCCCTCTTGCTATTTAGTTAGTCCTCAGAGAACATGGGGAGGGGCATGACAAAAGCCTCTGGGTTGGGGTGGTGGTGGTGATGTCAGATAGGAGTATATGGTGTAAATGGTGATTAGAACAGAGCATGCTGTGTGCAGAAATGGTGGATGCTGAAGTGGGCATGGAGGTGTCTGTCCAGCAGACATTCACCCCAGACCTCAATGACAACACTTCTGAGGCCTACATGGATTTCAGCAACACCTTCAAGAATCAGGTGAGGAGAAAGGGAAGGGGACTCAAAAGTCCTCACCTGGAGCTGAGCTTGGGCTCCTGAATGACCTCAGGTCTGGAGGTTTAGACATGAGCCCAGGGATCCTTGGCATTCCAAATGAAGAATGTTTACCGAAATATGCAGGGGTTCAAGGATGTGGAAATCCTGTTCCTGGGGTCACAGAGATAGTGTTAGGTGAGGGGAGTGGGTGCGAAGAAAGGCTAGAGAAGACATCCCTTGGTTTTGGAAATCATCAGATTTCATAAGGAGAGGGATGAAGAGAGTATGCAAGAGAATCACTCTATGGGGGAAATTTTTAAATCTCTACCCAAGGATATATTTTAGAGGGGGAGGAGTTGGGGGGGAGAGAGACAACAAGATAGAGAGATAAAGAGAGAGAGAAATATCAATGTGAGAGAGAAATATTGATTGATTGCCTCCAGTAGGTGCCCTGACTGGGGATCAGACCCACAACATTTTGGTGTATGGAACTATACTCCAACCAACTGAGCCACCTGACCAGGGCCATGGGGGATTTTAGAGATCATATTCTGGGGTAATTTCTCTGTAAGAGTAAAACCATCATTACATTTTTAAGTGCATTGTAAGTAGAGGGACTGCATGGGACACACAGGGAGGTGGTGCACATGGGCTGGTGGGAAGCCTGGTGTCTGGACTGTGGTTGGTCTCTCTCTGGCTGGCATCTGGTCTGCTGGGTGGGTCAGTATGAGTGAGGCAGAGAGTCCAGGATGGCCTGGTTTGGTAATGGCTTAAAGCAATGCAAAAGAATGGCAATCATTCCTTGTCCTGCCTTCCCAGACTGACCAACTCAGGGACGCTGGCAGCTCCTTCTGAACATAATGTCTGAAATCCCAACTCATTGTCTCTGGCCCCCTTCTTCCCAATATGTGTACCCATGGTTGGTCCTGGAGGTGTCCTTCTAAGAATCTATGTGTCCCAGCCTGGACACCTTTCAAGGCCCCCGATCCCCTTGACCCCCTCAGGAATGGAAGCATCGTGGTAGACTATTTGGTTCTGTTGGAGTTGTCCTTCAGTGTCCAGCTGGAGAATGAGTATGGGAAGATGAAGACAGCCCTCAAGGAGGAACTCCAGAATGCCAGCAAGAACAGCTGTCTGAATAACCAGAGTGAGGTGAGGCTGTGGGCCTTGGGCTGGAGGGAGGGGTCAGTGTCCCAATCCCCATCCCAGCCTGTACTAGTTCAGACAGGGGTCTCCTGGGTTCAGGTGCCAACCTTGGGATACCTCCAGCAAGTTTTGAGAAGGGACACAGGTCCACAGCCAATTGGGTCAAGAATGGGGCTAAGGAGGAACTTGACAGAGTCTGGATTCTGGGGAAGAGACCCATGACAGTTTTCAAGGCTTCCAGGATTGCTGAGGACTCCTGATTAATCATAGATACGATGAGGGAGGCCAAAGGAGCCTTCCCTTGCAGCCCGTCCACACACTCCCCTTACCGACAGAGCCCTTGCTGCCATTCACTGTGCTTGCCCTGCTTCCTTGTCCATGAACCCTTGACCTTTCCCACCTAATTCAACCTGTGCCTGTGTCCCCCCCCACCCCCCCCAGCCCTGTGTTATGACTCCATCAAGGAGAACAACAACATCACCACGGAGCTGAGCCCGGAAGGTCAGGGAAGGGCAAAGGGCTGAGTGGCCCTGGAGGCCATGACTCCTCTCAGCAGTGACATATGCCCATTGAAATTCCCTGGGGATGCTGGAGAGACCTTCTGGGGAGGCATGTGAGGTAGCCCTGCAGTACTGCCCTTCCTGGGCAGCAAGTAAGGTGAGGAGAGGGTGTGGATCCTGGGGGCCTGGCCTGCCCTCCCCTCATGTAATCCCAGGGTCTACCCCACAACACCCCATTCTTGGAAATGTGGTCGAGACATTCATTTTCAGAATCATTTCAGCCAGGGCCCTGAGCTGCGTGGATGAGGTCACTGTCTGTCTCTACCCTCCCTATCCCATCTTCCCAGCCATCTGTTGCTGCGCGCTGCCCAGGGTTATAAGGATTTCTACTTTCCCTTGGTGGAGGGGAACCGGCTCCGCTGCCTCACCAAATGCACGTCGGAAGTGGATGGCGCCATCGACCGTAATCAGGGCCAGTGCTTTCTGGAGAATAGTGGTCGGGCTTGCCCGTGAGGCCCGCCCACGGGCGGGAGTCCCGCCCACAGCCTTTTGGGTCTACCAGTCAGCCCCGCCCAACCAGGCCCCCAGCCCCTCTAAGCCGCACCCATTCGCCCGCGGGTGGAGTCCCGCCCACCTGCTACCNAGGGTAAAGGTGCTGAATGATCCTGCCAGGGAGGTGGTGAGGGTCTGTGACTTGTGGCTGCCTCCTCCAGCTGCTTCGCTACCAACACGCACTGGTTCCTGGGCTCGCGCTGCAAGGTGTCTGTCTCCTGGAAGGCGCTGACTGGGGGCCTAGCGGGGGCCGAGACCCTGCTGTTGCTGCTGCTGGTGGCATTCGGCATCCTCGTGGTGGGTCCCCGACGGAGGCGCGGTGAAGGTGGAGACTGGTGAGCACTCTGAGGATGGGGGTGAGGGTGGTAAAAGGGTGTCAGATGGGACAGCCCTGCCTTGACTACGTGCGCCTTGATTCAGGTCCGGGGACACGAAATGGTTCCTGATGCGGGATGAGGACTCTGTGGGGACTTTTACAAACTTGGGCTTCCAAGAAGACAGCACAGACAAGTACTTCCCCTAGGGGGAGGAGCAGGAGTTTCCCTCCCCACCACTTCGGCCTGAACAGGACCTGAATATCTCCCTTGCTCAGGACAGACATATACCTCCTGCTAGGGAGCTTAGCTCGCTGCTTGCAGTCCTTGCTGTGGAACATCCAATGTCCCCTGCACAGGCCACTCCAGCAAGGCAGGCACAGGGGCAGAGGAGCAGCCTGGACCCTGCATGACTGGGTCCCGCTGGGGACCCAGTCACCACCCCCCCGCCCTTTTCCCTTCCTCTTTTCTGTCTCTTTAGTCAAGGAGGAAAACTTCCATGTTTTTACTCCCTCTCTCACGCACTCTGGGGCAGGTACACATCCAGAGACTTGAGGTGGCCTTGTCCTGGATGTGAGCCCTGCACTACCCCTCCGCACTGTCCCAGGCAGCGGGAAGGAACCATCTACACTGCATCCATTTCCAGAAATGGTCCCAGTCTCATGCAGCTCAGTGTCCTGGTTTCCTTGGGCAAAATGAGAACGTCCTCTGAAATCTGTCTTTCTCCCGCCTTGGGTAAAACCTACCTGGAGACTAAGTTCAGATCCAGGCTCCACTGTTAGGCCTTGGGCAAATCAGTGACTTCTTTGAACCTGTAAAGTTAGTATAGCATACTTGTTCTGATGCCTTGCACAGTTATTATGAAAACCAGAAGTGTTCAGTCAGTTCTCTGGCCCACTGTACCTTCCTGTGTCGGCCCCCATGCTTAGATGGCTTCCTTCAGATCCCCAGTAGCCGTGTCCTTGTCTGGGTCTCAGGCCTTAGTCTCCATTTTTCTGTGAGCATTCCTATTGCCTGTTCCTCAGCCTATACTTAAAGCCAGCCCGATACCCATCTCAGCCTCCTTCCCTCCTTATATAACTTCCTGCCCTACCCCTTGCTCCCATTTCATAAATCATCTCCCCCTCTGAACCTGCTTCTTAAATCACTCCTCCCCCACATCCCAGCCCCCAGCGTAGTCTCCTCCAGGACCATACGCTCCCCTTCCCCATCCTTGTACCTTCAGCCCTAAGTCCTTACTCTCCACCCCAGTGCTCCAATCTGGTATCTTCCTTCCCCACCCACACCCCTGTCCTTAGATGATGTAGATGCCCTTGTCATCTTAGGCCCCTGCAGTTGTGTTCCCCAGGCTCTGGTCCCCCATTCTGAGGCTCCATCCCTTCCTTTCCCCCTAGGGATCTTGGATTCCTATGGGTGGGGCACTGGGACATGGGTTCCCCCCAGTCCTCAAGGGTGAGGGCAAGTAGGCCCCTGAGGGGAAGCTCCCTCAACCCCCTCCTCATTTCCCTCATTCTCACTCCCCTCCCCTACTGCCTCATCCCCCTTCTACCCGCTTCCCAGCTCCTCCTCCTTGCCCTCTTTCTGCTCCCACCCCTGTCCCTGCAGTAACCTCTGAGGCCAGAAGCCCCCAGCCTCCTGAGCAGGAAGGTCTCTTTTGGGGCATGAGGTCTGCAAGTCTCTAATTCTCCCATGGAACACAATATAACACTTACTGTAAAAGAAGCTGCTCTGTCTTTCTCCTTCTTGCTTCCTGGGGCCTCCACTTGGTTGGGGAGCAGGGACATCTGGAGGAGATGTTATAAGAGAGCCTGAGAAAGCTAGTTTCTGGGGGGCCCATTGTCTTAGGGAGTGGGAAACCCTTCCATCAGCAGCACATGGGTGCCGGTTGGGTTCATTATCTGTACTTTTCCCTTCTTGACCTCAGGAGCTTAGGGCTGAGTCAGGGAGGTGGGTAGCTCAGACTGGGTGAGCTGCTATTTGTGCTGATGGGTAAGCTGGGCCTCCCAGAAGATCTTGACTCTCTAACCCTGGGCGGCAGACACACTCATACCAGGGCCTGCCATGCCCGGGGCTTGGGCCCTTCTGCTCCCCCTATTGTGGGCAGCCAGGCCTGCTGAACTGGAGCTGAGGATGGTCAGAGGTGGCAGTGTGAGGCTTTTTTAGTGAGGGTTTGGAAAAGGTTCCTGGAACCTTTTCCCAGGACAGTCAAGGGACTGGCAATGGCCAGGGATGGCAATCAGGAACATAAAGCCTCGGGTGTGAATGGAGCTCCACCTAGGAGAGGGGCTGGTGGTTAGGCTCTGGGGAAGGTTTGCACTACTTTGAAAAAGGCCAGCTTGAGGTGGGCGGTAGTGAAGGAAGGTTAAAGGAAGGAGGGGCTTCTCAGGAGTTGGGGTGGAGGGTTCTTCACTCAGCCCAGCCTGTTGCTGGCTGCTCCTTTCAGGGTTTGTCTCCCCCTCCCTCATAATCACCTCTCCCTGGCATTTCCTGGCTCCTGACTGTTGGCAACCATCACACACTCACAGCTCTGGCTTCCTCCCTTTGGCCCAGCCCCACCTGTGACTGGGTCTTGCTTACTGGCAAGACCCTGGCTCTGGGTGGTCAGCTCTCCAGGAGTTAGAAGGGAGGAGGGCTGACAGGCTGCTCTTTGTCCAGCTTTTGTGATTACTAGGCACCACTCACCCAGCCCCATTATTGCACCTCCACCCAGGGCCAGGCACCGTCTTTCCCCAAAGCAAAGGTCCCCAGGGTCCTTTTAATAGGTTCCTGCTCCCTGGGAGGTGCTCATTTCTTGGTCCCTCCTGACAGGCGAAGGTCCTGCAGCCAGGGCTCTGCTCTCTGGGAGATGCTGGTGATTTTGCATCTTGCCACTGGCTCTCTGGCTCTGAACACTCACCACTGCCATGACACCTGATGAGTGCAACCCAGCCTGGCCCAGAGCTCCCTGGTGGTCCCTGCATGTGCTGGCCTCGGGCAGGGCTGCAGCAGGTGGCTGGCATTTATACTTCTGCCCTCCCTCCCTCCCTTTGCAGGGCATGGGGCTCCCAAAGGGCTGGACACCGGCCATGACCTCATCCTGCATTTGGGAGTGTTGAAGTGGTCACCCCAGAGACCTATGGGTACAGAGGAAGAGGCATGGCCTATGGTTGTAGAGTTGATGGCCAGCACCAAGTGCCTGGCCTAGGGGCTGAGTTGGAGCTGAAATCTACCCCCTAGGCCCTCCAGGCTTTCCCTGGGAAAGAGGGACTTTTTCTTTACCTAGACAGTGGTCTCTGCCTGCCTCATCCTGGGGGCTGCTTCTGCCCAGAGGGCCAGGTCTTTCTGACCTCACAGAGGCACTCACTATCCAGGTTGCCAGCCCTGGCTGGGGAGGCAAGGAGTCCACGGGCATCTGGCAGCTTCACTGCTTGCTTGGAGAGAGCTTCAGGGGCCCCTGGGAGAGCCCCCTCTAATTGGAAATGGCTGAAGGGCTGAGGGGGAGACAAGCTCTGGAGCCCTTGTTGAACCTTGTCAGGGCCATTTGTCTGGGGAGCAGCAGATTACAAGCTGATTTCCAGTGGGTTCTCTCATGCAGAACAGAATCCCTTGATTCCCCAGCCCCAGAGACAGGGAAGAGCTCTGGGGAGGGGATGGACAGGGCAGACAGTGGGGCCAAGGGCTATGGGGGATCAAGCCCAGGGTCCCAGGTAGAAGAGGCAGCTCTTGAGTTGAAGGAGCTGCAGGATGTTCAAGGAGGGAGGGCAAGTGGGTAGGAGTGTCTGCAGGAGGGAACTAGGCCCTCAGAGTCCACCTCAGCCTGACGTGCTGATGTACCTCCTTCTCCCTTACTCAGACACGCTGAGAGGCAGTGCCTCAGGCCAGGAGGGGCTGAGGGGAGAAGAGCAAGGGCTCTGGGTGTGTAAAGCATGTGAATTTAGGGACATCATAGGAGTACATTAATTACAGCTATATTAGCTTTGAAGTAATAAACAGAGTATAGGAAGCTATGGTGGGGCATCGGTGGGGATGTCAACCTCAGGAGGGGTCCTGCCTGTTCCCACTCCTTGGGCAGACTCTGGGCCTCACTCTGGCCAAGCTGTCTGAGAACAGGGATGGTGGTGGTGGTGATGATGACGATGGTGAAGGGCCTAATAGTCAGCAAGAGCACAGCCTCTGTGTGTCCAGCTGTGCATTAAGGGAGAACCACCCTCAGAAGTAGAGGCTCCTGTTCCTAAGGCATTGACACAGATGAATCCACTAGCATGCAAGAGTTAAAAACCATCTATCTATGATAAGCGCAGAGAGCTGTCAGGGGTCAGGAGGTTGGGCAAATAGGGTCATTCCAAGGGGACACCGGAAAGTCTGATGATACCTGGAGGCCAACTGCCCCCATTCACAGAGGTCTCTGCTGTTTACAAAGCCATTTCAGAGCTCCTATGACTCTCACAAGGGAAATTGTGTAGGCAAGTGAAGGCAGACAGGAAATTGAGGCTCAGAGTGGGTGAGTGGCCTACTTGGGGCCACACAGCAAATAATTAACATGCTGTTACCCATTTAACACTAGGTTTGTGCTGCCCTGTACCACACTGAAACCACAGAAGGACCTCAGCCCTCTGCAACACCCCACTGCCTGAGTGTATTCTGGGTTTCCAGGGCAAGGAGGGGTTCAAATGTTGGGTCAGAGACCACCAGTGGCATCTGTAGTTTTCTTTGTTTCTAGTCTGCACCCTCCCCTGGGTAGTCCAGTTCACTGTGAGGACTGATGAGGTTTTGCACAAGTACAGTAAGGAGCACAAATGCCAGTTTGAGAAGGTAGGAAACACATGCATGGCTAAGCAGGGGAGCCGAGGGGTGGGGGTGCCTGGAAGGCGAGGGGACGTGTACTGCATGGGTGTGAGTTTCGAGGGGGTAAGGTCAGTGGTGAGGGGGCATCTTTGGGTGACAGGAGCATTAAAGGCAAGTGGAGGTTTTTAGACACCAGAGGACCATATTGGGTGGGTTGCCCCATGCCAGGGCAGATCTGAAGAGAAGCAGTGAGAGCCGTCCTCGCATGAGGTCATGAGGGTCCAGCTGGGGATTCAACTCTCTGGAAAATGGAGAGGAAAGTTCCAGTAGGTGATGGGCTGTGAGGGCACTGGGGTAGATGGTCCTAGGTCTTATGTGACTGAGAGGGAAGGGGCCTCTTTTTGGTGATTAACATTGGCTTTCAGGTGGACCTATTGATTTTGGGTGACCATGGAGTTTCTGGGTGGAGCTTTTCTGGAGGCCTTGGGCTCAAGAGGGAGCCCAGGAGTGGATTTCTGCATGCCCCATTAGCTGCAGGGGCCACAAAGTCCAGACAATGCCAGATCAACCTGGGGCTTGGAACCTGTACCGTGTTTTGTGTACGTAAAGTTCCAAAGCGCTCTTAGCCGGGGTTGGGGAGGGGAGCTCCTCAGGGTAACAGTGGGAGACAGGGACTGTCCTGGAGGGTCTGGGGCAGGAGCTGAAAGGGGTCAGAGCTCTGTAGCCTAGAAAGTTGAAGGTGGAAGTGGAAACGATGAGCAAGTACAAAATCAGGAAGAATGTGGTAATGGTGAGAACAGATTTGTCCATGATAGACAAGGGGGCAACTTTGAAACTTGTGTGATGTGAATTTAGAGCAGTTAAAAGCATGTGCTATTTGATACTGAGAATAATAAACTTACTCATTCAGCACACACTCCTAGGCCAGATGGTGGGTGCTCTGGACAAGGTAGGGTGAGTGAAACAGCTTATTGTTGAGTTTTTTAGACGGGAACATGGCAATGGTACAGAAAGAAGCATACCCTGAGACTGGTGCTGAGGCTCTGAAAGGGGCCCCGGGATGCCAGAGGAATGTGGCGATGGGCCTCCAAGGCTGCTCCTGCCTAGGCTGGTTGGGGAGGTTGCAAGGAGAGGTGGATTTATAGCTTGGTGGCTGTTGAATAGTACAGGGAGAAAGTATTAATAGTTATTCAAAGGCCTTAATTAAACAAATTCAGAACTGACAAAGCCATACATAGTTATAGGGAGAATTAGAATATTGATTTTAAAACTTCCTGGGGTACAGCAAATTGGGAAGCCATGCTGACCCTGTAGTTTGGCCATCATATATATAAATTTTTATTTATTTTTAGAGAGAGAGGAAGGGAAGGAGAAACAAAGGGAGAGAAACATCAGTGTGAGGGAGAAACATTCATCAGTTGCTTCTCCTATGCACCCTGACTATACATGCCCTTACTGGGATAAAGCATGCAACCCAGCCATGTGCCCTGACCAGGAATTAAACTGGCGACCTTCTGCGTTGTGGGACAACACCCAACTAACTTAGCCATACTAGTTAGAGCTCCTATTTTCTTCTCATAGCCTCATTGGACATTTGAGTTTCTTTGCTCAGCTTCCTAGTTGAGCTTCCCTGATTCTGGAGATTAACCTTGAGAAGGACAGCCTCACCTACTCTGCCACATCCTTTGTGTATGGTGGCCGTTGCCACCAGAATCTTGGACTAGGAAGGGTCTGAGGCTCTTCACCCAGGACACTGTTTAGGGCAGCATTTCCTTGTCCCTTCCAGGAGTGAGTTAAAGCCTTGGGCACAGAAGGGGCTGTTTGTCTGGAATCTGGGGGGTGAAGCAGATCCTTTAGTTTAGGGCTTCCACTTAGACAGTAAGCAGGGAAGAAGAGCGGAAGTGAGGAAAAGGATGAGTAGGTGGCATCTTGGGACCGAAAAAGATGAGAGATTCCACAGGATGAAGGGCAGCCTGGTGAGATGGAGAGGAATTAGGATTCTTGGAGCTTGTGGGTGTGCCCCGAGAGATGACTATCGTAGAGATGGTTAAGGACAGATTGAATGGCACCAAAATGGAATAAATGATACAAATACAGGAATAAAGACAAGAGAGAGCTGATGTCCAGAGTCCATTCCCATAAGTATCCTGGCTTTCATCTGTGCCCTAGACCCCACTACATGGCTGCCATGGCCTCGTCCATCTTCTGCTTTTGCTCTCACTGCCCCTTCAGTCTGAGCACAGTTGGGATCACGGTATTTCACTGGGCATTCTTAACTGCTTCTCAGTGAAGGCCAGAGCTGGCATGTTGCTAGCTTTCCCGCTGCTCCCACTCACCTCTCAGTGTTTAGCTGCACCCCAAGCATTTCTCTGGGTTTCTGTTCATACCATTCCCTCAGCTAGAACACTTTTCCTTCCTCTACTCTCCAAACCCTCCCTTGTGCTAAAAGTAGAAGCCAACTTTAGGTTGTGCTTGGATTCCAACTTATCAGTTGGTTGAACTAGGAAAGTATTTAACCCTCAGAAACTCAATTCGTGTGTCGAACAGAAATATTAGTGTCAACCTGACAGGATTAAATTAAATAAAAGAAAGCATGGGGAAGAATTTCCATGATGCATTTTCTTCAGAAATGCTCCCTGAGCACCTGCTCTGGGTCAGGTTGAATCGAACAGGAATGTTCTTTCCTCTCATGGAGGCTCTGCTCTCAGAGGGGGCAAAGGCACCCCATTGGCCATGGCACCCACAATCACTGAGTTACGGCCCCAGTGGGACAAATGTGGGAATCTGGTAGGTGGCCAGTAAGTGCCAGTAAGTGTCTCCCCACCCCTATTCATTCTTTGTGATTCGGTTAGGGACAGGATCATACACTGCCTATATATGCCTTTTGATTGTTTGACTTGTCTACTTTTGTAACTTAAAAAGCCCAATACAATTTATAATGCCTAAATCCAAAAACCTTCTTTTTAAAGAAGAAGAAAGATAATACTTTCTCTTTGAAGCTTTCCTCAACAAGAGAGGCAGAGGGGTTGTTCCCCCCTTTCTCCCCACTGTTCCTCTGCACTTCTGGCTCCCACTCTCCCCACTTGAGGGCTTCAGCTACCCCCACATTGGGGACGAGGAGCTCCATGAGGGGTGGTGGCTCATTGGTCTGTGGTCCTCAAGGCTGCGTGGCCCTGGCAATCCCAAGTACTGCGGTGGGAGGGCAGCCTGAACAGGTGGGCTGTAGAGCTGAGAAGTAGTTTTCCCATGGGTGCAAAAAGGCAGGGAGGCTGAGGACTGTGCTTGCCTCTAGGTGAGATACAAAGGGGCTTCTGAGATGCAAGTGGAGGAGTCGCCCTCAGAGGCCAAGAGGGCAGCGTGGCCCTTTGCTCAAGGGAGGAACAAGTGGAGAAGGCAGCTCTGCTGCCTGGCCTGGATTTCCTTTGAGTCCTGCCACCCTTGGCTTTGGGTTGACAAGAGCCCACAAGTGCGCTATCTCCCCGATCCTCCTCTATCCATGACTCGGGGTTGTTCCCACCTCCACCCTTGGCAGCCTTTCCAGTTCATCCTCTCTGCTTCCACCATGCTGAATTAGAACAAACCTAACTCAGAGGCAAGAAGATTGGGCAAAACAACCCTGGCTGATGTGGCTCAGTGGATTGAGTTAATGGACTGCAAACCAAGGGGTTGCTGGTTCAATTCCCAGTCAGGGCACATGCCGGGGTTGTGGGCTGGGTCTGTAGTAGGGGGTGCTCAAGTGGCAACCACACACTGATGTTTCTCTCTCTCTCTTTCTCCCTCCCTTTAAAAATAAACAAGCAAACAAACAAACAAATAAAATCTTTTTAAAAAAGAAAAAAAAACAAAGAAGATTGGGTAAAACAAATGTAACTGCTGGCTTACAACCAAGCAATCTTTTCCATTTTTTCCATTAATTTAGAATTCAAAAAATCTTAGAGATTTTTTTACCTTCCACCTCAACTGTATTAATCAACCACTGATGGTGCCCTTCCCCTAATGTTTTGATGGTGGTCTGCAAAACCAAAGACCCAGAACTGTTGATGTGGGTGACCTGTCTTCACTGATTGCTCACTCCCCATCTATACTGGCCTCCAGTCCTGGTCCACCCCTTGGCCTCTCCCTGAGAAGTTTTCAAAACCATGTGAAAATGGCATCTGGGACAGTGGAGGGTGCTGCTATTCTGACTGCCTCCGTGATCCCCTCTTCCAGTGGTCAAGGAGGGGGGTGAAAAAGATGTAGTTCCATGGCATCTTTGGGGAAGAGAAGGGGACTGTCAAGAGAGACAAGAGGCCACATGCACTGCTCTCTCAAGAAAATACCCTATAAACCATCTGTAGAATCTCTAATAACCCCTAGGTTTATGGCACTATAGTCATAAAGATTCTTTCTATACTGGATCTTATCAATCTCATAGGCAGGGTGAGGACGAACCAGGGATTATAGTCCCATTTTACATAGGAAAAGAGGGTCCTACATGTGCAGTCACATGTTTTAAGTGGCACAGAAAAGATGTAAGAAGCCCTCCAGTCCAAGGGCTCGGGCCCAGCATTCTTACTGTTAGACAACTGTAGCCCATTGAGTGAGTTGCAGGACCCAGGGTAGAGGAGGAGCTCACCTGGGCAGGTTGTGAGGACCACAGGATGGTCAGGCAGAGGTGGAAGTATAGTAGGGTGAGTGGCTTGCCTTAGTATAAGTGTGTCTGGAGACAAAGGACAGGGAGTAAATTGTGCATGGTAATGTGCTTTAGCTCTCCTACTCCCCCTGGTCCAGTGGAAACTGCTAGGATGAAGGGGAGTTTCAGATATAAAGGAAAACTAAGTATCAGCCAGATGATGGAAGGTGAGTGAATGGTCTGCAAGTCACAGAGTGTGAGGAGCAAAAGGAATGCGCATGGGCATTAAGAGTACAGTGAGTACAACTGTCTGCTCAAATTTATGTTAGAGCGCCCAAGTAAATGAACATATCCCAGGGTGCTCGGGAAGGAATGTGCAGGCAGAAATATATACATATTTCTACACAACCATACAGATTTGTCAAAGCTCATAGCCATACTACTAGCAATTCAGCTTGTCAATTGCAGCCAACCCCTCCCCCAAATTATCTAGTGACATCTTGTCCTCTAGACGAAAAATAGTATTCTGCAGAGGAGACAGAGGTCTAGATCAAACCGTCCAAAAACTGTCCAAATCTATAGGTCCCCCTGACACTTCCTGTGTATCCTTGAAAATGAAAGCCCTTTACCTTTCAGATGGGCTGCAGCTCTCTCTCAGCCAGGCTGAGACAGACTGCCCCTAAACTCAATGACAACTTCACAGACCACAGCATCATCTCTGATTCTTCTCAATCCACAGAATCACCTTCATCCCCCTTTACTGAGAATGTGTCCACATCAAGTTCCAGTGAAGTCTTTTTAAAAAATATATTTTATTGATTATGCTATTACAGTTGTCCCAATTTCCCCCTTTGCTCTCCTCTGCCTGGTACCCAGCAACACCATCCCTCCAGCAACACCCCCCTAGCTCATATTTATGGGTAGTGCATGTAAGTTCTTTGGCTTCTCCATTTCCTATGCTATTCTTAAAATCCCCTTGTCTATTTTGTACCTACCAATTATGCTTCTTAAATCCTGCACCTTTCCCCCCATTATTCCCCTTCCCAGCTGATAAGCCTTGAAATGATCTCCATAACTATGATTCTGTTCCTTTGCTATGTTTGTTTTTTAGATTCAGTTGTAGATAGTTGTGAATTTGTTGCTTTTTTAATGTTCATGGTTTTGATCTTTTTTCTTAAGCAAGCTCCTTTAACATTTCCTGTAATAAGGGCTTGGTGGTGATGAACTCCTTAGCTTTTCCTTGTCTGGAAGCACTTTATCTGCCCCTCCATTCTAAATGATAGCTTTGCTGGATAGAGTCATCTAGGTTGTAGGTCCTTGCCTTTTATGACTTTGAATACTTCTTTTGAGCCCCTTCTTGCCTGCAAAGTTTCTTTTGAGAAATCAGCTGATAGCCTTATGGGAACTCCTTTGTAGGCAATTCTCTGCTTTTCTTTTGCTGCTTTTAAGATTCTCTCTTTATCTTTAACCTTTGGCATTTTAACTCATGTGTCTTCATGTGGTCCTCTGTAGGTCCAACTTGTATGGGACTCCTGTGCTTCCTGGACTTGTGTGTCTATTTCCTTTGCCAAACTGGGGAAGTTTTCTTTCATTATTTTGCACATCAGTTTTCAATTTCTTGCTCTTCATCTTCTCCTTCTGGCATAATCCCTTATAATTTGGGTGTAGGCACACTTGGAGATGTCCCAGAGGTTCCTATGCTTATCCTTGTTTTTTTAAAATCTTGTTTCTTCATAACTAAGGTGGGGGGTGGAAATGGGAGGGAGGTGGGGAGCACTGGAGGGGGGCAGGGCTGGGAATATAAGACAGAAAACTGTACTTGAACAAGAATTAAATAAAAAATAAAATAAAATCTTGTTTCTTCTTTTTGTTCTGGTTGAATATTTCTCTCTTCATTATGTTTCAAATTGTTGGTTTAGATCTCCATTTCCTTCCTTTCTCTCTTTGTTTTCTGTGGATTACTCTTTATTTCACTTAGTGTAAACCTCATTCATTCATTCATTCATTCATGCTGTACTTAAGGAGTTTTCTGAGCATCCTGATAACCAGTGTTTCGAATTCTGCATCTGATAAATTGGCTATGTCTGTTTCATTTAGTTCTTTTTCTGGGATTTTGTTCTGTTCTTTCATTTGGGCTACATTTGTTTGTTTTTTCAATTTAGCAGCCTCCCTGCATTTTTTTCTCTGTATATTAGGTAGAGCTGCTTTTGCTTCCTGTCTTAGTAGTTTGGCCTATGTTGAAAGGCATCTGTAAACTATGTGGGGCAGAGCCTTAGATAACTGCCATTGCAGGGTTCCTGCTTTACTGCTTTGTGGCTGTGTGGGGAGGGCTCAGAGAGTGGGTGATGCTGCCACCTGACTGCTGGCAGTTCACCCAGCGCTTGCCCCATTTCCAGTCACTTCACCCCCTTTCCTGTGTGTGACTGGCACTCTTCCAGCTGCTGCCCTGATGGCGAACTCTGGAGTGGATGAGTTTGTGTATGTTTTAAGACTGTGTTAGCCCTTTAAGTGGTGAAAATCCAGCAGTTTCTTCTTCTGCCCCAATGGTTTTTACAGTCAGAGGTAACAGGGATCTATCTTCCCAGGACTAGAATCCTGTGCTGTTCTGTCTAGCCTGGTGGTGTGGCGACAGGGTGGTGGGCTGGAATTGCTCACTCTGAACCTATCCCTCCCGACTGTTCTGCTGCTTCCACCACTGCCTTTCTGTGCCACACGACCTCTCCACCTGTTTTTGTGACTCCTCCCCTCTTACCTGTCTGGATGAATGTGGCTTCTTTAAATCTTTGGTTGTCAGACTTCCGTACAGCTTGATATTCATGGACAGATCCACTGTCTTTATAGGCATTCCTGATTCTTCAAAACATACTGCTATCCTGGACTGCACCATTGCCATTACATCAAGGCCAGGTGAATGCTACCAATTCTGGTGCATTAACAACATCTTTTCCTCTAGGGTCCAACTTCACCACCATCTCAAAAGTGTCCAATATTTTCTACTTACTCTTATTGCAGCATGGACAATGAAAGTCCTGCATCCCCACCAAGCCCTAGTGAGCTCTCTGCCTGCACTGTGGTCTCCAAAGACTGTGGTCTCCAGTGGTCAGGTAATAGACACAACTCTCAGGGGAGCCAACCGACTTCAACCCTGTTTCTGATGTGTATGAAGGCATGGTATCTTCTGAGGTTTCTCATACAAAAGGCACTGGAAGTTCTGCAGCCACATCAAACCCTGAAGAGTCACCTACAAGTCCAGCTGTCTCAGAATCAACTGCCACTGCAGCCGCCCAGGATTTCACAGACCACACAATCACCTCTGATTTCTCTAAACTCACAGACACATCAACAACCACCTCTGCCAATGATGATGGAAGCCCTGGGTCCACATCAAGTCCTATTGAATACTTTATTACTTCTGCTGGTAATGGACAAACAACTGTGTCCATTGGACATCCAACCACATAAAACCACATATTTTTATCAAGGACCCACTTTCTATACAACAGGCTCAGATGTGTCCAGACCAACTTTTCTACTTGCTCTTTCTTCCTATAGCACAGACAATGCAAGTTCTGCTTCTCCATCTAGTCCCAGTGAGCTCTCTACCTGCACTGTGGTCTCCAAAGAAACAGACATGACTCTCACAGAGGAGTCAACTGTCTACACTACTGTTCATGATTCATCAAAATCGTTTCCTTTGAAACCTCCTTTATAAAATCTAAAGGATCTTGCACACAGATAGGTATCAGGAAACATCAACACAGCCTTTACTATGGAATCCACTGTCTAAAGAATTCACTCTTAGATTCATCTAACAGTTCCATGTGATATCTTCTGTACTAGTTGGTTTATAAACCATTCTTTTCCATCTGATTCTGGTGATTCAGTTTTCCCCACAGTGGTCTCTGGGAAAGCATCCTAACTCTTCTTGAAGCATCCACCATCTATACAATCATGTCTGATTTTTCTCACCCAACTTTCAGCTGTCACCTTCTCTACCACTGTTAATGGAAGTCCTGTTTCCACACCAAGCTCTGGCCAAACAGTTTTCATGGACAAGGTAACTGTGTACACCACCATTTCTGATTTGTACAGTCCTACAGTTTTTGTTGATACTTCCTCTACTGCTCTGAGTGGTGATCCTGCACCCTCATCAGCTTCTGCCTTATTGCCTTCCATGACCACATAGCCTTCACGGAGACATTCAGTGGCTTTATCACTATTTATCCCTCCAACACAACTGATTTATCCAATGCCTCTGACATCACAGCAGATCTTAGTGCATTATTCTTATAAAGCCCATCCATTCTTCTATCTCCCCAGTCACCTCTGGACAAATATTTACCGCCTTGGGTGAGGATTCCACTCTCTTTTTCACCAGCAGTGATTCTGTCAAGTCATCTCTTTCTACTTCCATTGCTTCTGCCACAGACAGTGCTAGTCCTGCCTCCCTGCCAGCTGTCAGTTCTTCCTCTACAAGTAGAGCCATCTCTGGACTGATAGCCACTACCTTCAGTGGAGGATCTATAATCTTCCAAATCAGCCTAGAGCCACCAAACACAACAGTGTCGTCCGACAGCTCCTGAACCACAGTCCCTGATACCTCTTCTTCAGCTTCAACTATTCCAGGCTTCTGCTCCAGGCCAGTTCCTGACCCTTCTTCAGCCATTAAAACATCTGGTTTTTCTCCTGTCTCCACTTCACACCTCTACTTATCCTCCCTCCCCTGAATTCAGTGCCACTTCAACTCTCCATTCCCTTTTCACTAGCACCTTCACAACTGTAATGACGACTCACTCTCCAACTATGACACCAAGTGAGTCTCTCTGTATTTCACTCTGTGGGCCTCTCCTGTCCACCTTTCTTCATCAGCTAATCATCTTAGACTTTTTGTGGTCTTGTTTCACCCTTCCCACATTTTCTTGCTGCCAGTGCACATCGCCCCTACAATGGGATATTACTCTGTTCTGATTGATAGGCTCTTGTCTTCTTTGGCCATCCTCTTTCATCTCCTGTTTCCTTCCTCCTGTTGTCACTCCTCTTCTCCCCACTGTCTCCTGGGGATTGAGGTGGCAACTGAGGGGTCTTAGTTGCTGTATGATCATCTGGCTCCATGCCCCTCTTTCAGTGCAATTCCTGAATGATGGGACTTGGAACAGGAGCCAGTGTTTTTGTCCCTTGGGCTTCCATGGTAACTGCTTTGCATTTTACCCCATTCACAGAGCAGTGCCAGAAGGGGACTACCTGGAATGGAAAAGAGTATGTCTGTCCCCAAGGCCAACTTAGTTACCAGTGCCTACACCTTTTGGATTTCTTCTTCTTAGAAAGAAGAGACCTTTTCTGAGACCTGTAAATTGCCTCCCTGCTCCTTAATTATTTAAAATTGGAGGACAGCACTGGAAGGAGCATTTGTCACCACAGCTTCACTATGTAGGAAGAGGAGAAAATGTGACTTTTACCTAGGCCAAAACACAGGTAGAACACAGACCTTCTGCTTCCCCCTTCAGTGCCATTTTCACTAGCTCACATGCCCTTCTCATCAGGTTGTTTCTATTTCAGTCCTTTCTGGAACCTACCACTTAGTTTTCTCTGGGTTGTGATCCTGGCCACTATTCAGAGACAGGGGAAGAATTTTAGTGACTCCTACCTGTTTCTTGAATTTTCTTCTTCTCTTCTACCCATTTTTCTCTGCCTCCATGAGACCAACAGGTGGAGAATTAACCAATTTCAGAAGACATTACTGAAAGATGAATTTCTCATGCATAATGTGGCCTGTTCCCACAGAAATCCCCCCAAAAGTTAGTGCAATGTTAAGTGTTACAGTGAAAGTGACTTCACAGAAGAACAGAAAAACATACCCTCCCAGGCATACTGGGACTTCACTCGGCTGTTCAAGAGCAGGGGAAGGCCAGATTCCCAATGTGGGTGTCTGATGTGAGAGGAGATGCAGGAGTTCATCCTGATTTACTGTTAAGGGTTTCTCAGCTCCTGCGTCCCTTTAGTCTACCCACATCCTGGGAGGGGCCTTTGGAGAGCTTCCTTCTTTGAGTCGTATCCCACCCACATCCTGGCAGAGAGTGTCTCTGTGCCTTCGCACCCTTCTTTCCTATGGGCTAATACATGGGCTCCCTAGGGGAAGAGGCCCTGGGGGTGCCTCCAAGATAGGGAACAAAGGCTGCTGCCTGCTCCAGACCTGTATATGCTCTCTGCCTCTTTTTTTTTTTCAGGTGAATAAAGCTTACATGGGCAATGACTTCCCCCAGTTCAGAATTGTGATCGTTAGGAAACTGCTGTTTCCTAATGATGTGAGGGGTGGATTTGTAGACTGTGGGAAACCCCTTCTCTTCCCTTCTTCCTCCTGTCCAGAATGGTCAGAGTAGCAGTACCTGGCTGGACCAGAGGGGCCCCAGTCCTGAGGCAACACCTGAGGTCTCTGAGACCATTCATTCATTCATTTATTCATCATTCATCTGGTCAACAAACTTGTATTGAAAATCTGCCCTATGCCTGGTGCTGGGAACACAGTCTTCATGGTCTTCATGAAGCTTAGAGTGGCAGAACACAGACAGCAAAGAGGCTATGCAACCTGGTTAGAGTTATGGTAAGGGGCACCCAAGGCGCAGTTGGAGAGGTCCTGGAGGCAAGCTTGGTGATGTGGAGGGAAATCTTCCTGGAAGAAGTGACAACTAGGTTTGAAAGATGAGGAGGAATAGGCCAGGTAGAGGGAAAGGAGGGGGAGGCTGTTACAGCCGGAGAAGCAATGATGAGGAGCCCAGAGGTGAGAGAGAGGGGGCAGATTCCAGGAATATAAGAAACTGGCTGCCTGAGGGCAAAGGAGTCATGGTGGGAGAGGTGGTTGGAAAGATGACCATTACCAAGTCATTTAGACTCCAAGAATCAGCAGTTAGAGCCCATGTGGGATAGTATCTGATTTGCACTGCAGACTATAGCCTGGCTGCCAGACTGAGAATAGGTGGAGGGATGAAATGATGGTGGCCTGGACCAGACGTGTGACAATGCAGAAGAAAAGTAGTCTGATATGAAGGGTTTTTAGGGGGCAGGACCAGCAGATCATAAGGATTTGATGGGTGGGAGAAGGATAAATGACACCAGATTTCTGGGGTGCTGGAAGTGTGGGGTCCGTTTGCTGAGGTGAGAAACATTAGAAAGACAACGTGCCCGATCTCATCTGATCTCGGAAGCTAAGCAGAGTCGGGCCTGGTTAGTACTTGGATGGGAGAAACACAAGGAAGATGGAAGGAATGGAAGGAATGGAAGATGGAAGATGGAAGATGGAAGATGTAGGATGGAAGAAGATGGTAAGTTTGGTGTAGGCCATGTCAAGTTTCAGGTGCCAGGGTCCAGCTCTGCAGAGTGGAGATGAAGATGAAGATGGAGATGAAGCAGCCAGCAGTCAAACACGTGAAAGGAAGAGTTTGAATGGAGCCACCGGCGTTTGCATCCCTGGAAGCCCTGAGAGTAGACCAGATGGCCCAGGGATGGCCCCAGCACAGGAGTAACAATATCCCAGGAAAGAAGCACAGGGAGCACCAGGACCTAAGGGATGGGCATGAGAAAGAGACCTCCCTAAGGAGAGCAGAAAGACGTGGAAAAAGGGTTGGAAGGGTTCCCTGAGGTCATCATGTCCCAGCAGCTGGGGGAGGAAAGGGTTTCAGGAAGAAGAGAGATTCACACTGTCAAGAGCCCCTGGTTTCATGGCTCAGGGGCCCCCAACTCTCCCCTCTCCCCCCACTTTGGCACTGTTAGCACTATTGTCTCCATCTCCGTTTTGGCCCAGGATATTTTTTGATTCAAGTCCTCCTGGGTCCTGCCCCTGACTTCTCTGTCACAGTGCCTGTGAGCAATGACTGATCTTGTCTCAAGATCTCGTCCCTTGGCAGCGTTGCTGGCCACCTAACAAGAAGCTTCTACTTTGGAATCCTATGTTTCTAAGGTGATTTCATTTCCATAAGCTCATTTATTTGGTTTCCAAAACATAATTCAAGAGTCTCCATTTTTAATTTTGTAATTTAAAATATTTTTATTGTGGTAAAACACCCATGACATGAAATTTGCCATTAACCACTCTAATTTTACGGCTCAGTGGCACCAAATACAGTGGCACTAAGTACACGCCACGCATTGCTCTGCAGCCACCGGCACCTTCTGTCTTCAGGACGTTCCATCTTCCCAAACTGAAACTCTGTTTGCCCGACATACAAACTACATGTTCCCCCTCATCCCATCTCTGGCAACTATCTCTCCACGTTCTCTTTCCATAAATTTGACTACTCTAGGTACCTCACATTTGTATTCACATAAATACTCATAGTGTATTTGTCCTTTTGTGACTGACTGGCTTACCTCATTTAGTGTAATTTCCTCAAGGTTTATCCATGTTGGAGCAGGTGTCAGAATTTCCTTCCTTTTTAAGGCTGAATAACATACTTGTAGACCTATGCATACAGACCACATTTTACTTATCCATGTATCCATCAGTGGACACTTGTGTTGCTTCCATGTTTTAGCTACTGCAAGTAATGTTCTGAATGTGATTGTACAGATATCTCTTTGAGTGCTTGCCTTCAATTCTTTTCAGTAAATATCCAGAGGTAGAATAGCTAGATAATATGATAGATCTATTCTCAATTTTTTGAGGGTCCCTCATACTGGTTTCTGTAGCAGCTGCACTGTTTTACATTCTCAGCAATAGTGCACAAGGGTTCAATTACTCCATATCTTCGCCTAGGAGCTTCCAGTTTCACGAATGAATTTGGCCTGTTGGCATTTCCTGTGATCACTGATATTTTGGGATCTTGGATTGTTTTGCTCTGTAGGCTTCCTCTAGGTTATTAACTGCTAGAGGGAAGAGTCTTCAGTTTGTCTTGCCTCTGAGTCATAAGACTGATTGTCTCTCTCCACCCCTCTTGCTTCTTGGGCCTCACTTTCTGGGAGAGTGGGCAATATGGGGTGACTGATGAACCACCAGCTCCTGGTTCTAACCATGGCAGTGTCACGGTGAAACCTGGCATCATCTTGGAGGACACTTCGTAAGTGCCCACTCCGGTGTCCTGGAAGACATTTTACACTTCAGAGTTTCAGGAACAGTTTGCAAACATCACTAAGATTGTAAAGGCCAAGATTTATGAACGAGACCAAGAAGCTACCCAGTAATTCTGAAGAATGCAAAGGTAGGCCCAGCTTTACCCTTTGGTATTGTTGGTGGGGAAGGGATGGGAGGGGATCCCTTGGGGAGGTCTCAGCCTCATCACCTGCACCGCCCCCTGTCTCTCCCCTCTTCTGGAACTTCAGATCCCTAAAGGGATCTAAGACCCAGGCCCAGGTGCCTTCCCAGACTCTATCGTGCTCCCAGAAGCCTCTTCCTGTCCCATAATGAGGTTGTCACCAGCCTTGATGTCCCCATTTGAGTTTGCTCACAGGCCCAGCTGCATCTAGGGTTGGGTCGAGACCCTGGTAGTCTTGTTTCAGCATGGAGGGCATGGTAGAAAAGAAAGAGGAGGCTGGCTACCCCAGGGGGAAGAGGGCAGCATCTCTGTTTTGTTCTTTTCTACCACTCTTGGCAGACTCCTCAGCCCTGTGCTTTGATGAGGAGCTCACCACCATGAATGAGACTTTGAAGCTGGGCTTTGATCTGTAAGGTAAGCAGCCCTACGGAGTAGTGGGTGTGGGGAGGGCATGGTGTGGGCAGTAAACATGGGGGCTATGGCCATGTTAATGAGGCTGACTTTTTCTGTCCATCCCTCACCCCCAGAACAATGCACTCAGAAGTCAGCGAAAGACTATGCTTACATCTACTATGTGGATGAGGTGAATGGGAAGCTGGCCTGAGTGATTAGGCGCACCCTGTGGATGAAATTGAAACTTAACTGTCACCAGGACGAGTGCCAGCTGCAGAGAAGTGGCCCCTGATGCCTGCGAGTGCCCAGCCCCTCTTAGCCCTGTGCCCACCCTCTTGGCTGGTAGAGCCACACCCTTGCCCACAGTCACCCGAGAGGGCAAGATAGGGGTGGGCAGAGCTCAAAAGGCACCACCTCCCCCATCCCCTGCATCCTTTTTATTGCTACCTGAGACTCCCAGCCCCACCAGAAGGAGGGGGAAGCACAGATTATAGACCTGAGCATCCTAGGACTGAGCAAGTCCCTTTCTGAGAAAGTTTTAGTTATTTCCAAGTCTATATCTATATGTCTGTATCTATCATTCAATCTTTTGTTATCCCAGCCATGGACCTATTATTACATCAAGCAAGAAATTCAGGAGACTGTAAACTAAAGTACAAAAACCATAACATAAGAGGCTTGTCATGGTGCCAGCTACTTAGAGATTAGATGGGAGGAAGCACCCATCACTCTCAGATTCTGAATTCCTGCTTTGCACGCCTCGTTTCCCACCATCCCCTCACTGCCCCTTAGCCTTGGGGAGTCAGGGAGGGTACCCAGCACTTGTCTTCAAAGTGAGAGCTGGTTTCCTGGGCTTTGAAATAGATTTTTTTCTTTTCCTTTTCTTTTTCACATCCCCAAAGAAATAGGTTTTTTCTTTGGGGATGTGAAAGATGTTGGTGGGCTAGCCTGGGCTTGCGGGTGTGTCCCCAGATGTCCAACCTCAGGCACACGCTGGTACTGGGCAGAAAAGCCTGTGAACTGAGTGCCAGCAAAAGCCTAGTATGTGGGAGTGCGGGGGCCGTGCTGGTGCTACTGGTGGTCGTGGTGGTTGGCCTGACCATCATCTTTGGCTGATTCCAGAAGAAACTGCACAGGTGAGCTTCTGGGCCTGGGTCTGATGAGGAGCCCACATTTGGAATATCTCAGCTCTGCTTCCTTTAGCTCAGCAACTGGACGTCAGCCAAGGCCAGCAGGATCTGGTCCCTCCCACCTCTGGGTTTAGCACGGAGCAGCCTGCTGGTCTAATAGGGTGTATCCCTTTGGCAGAGAAATGGAAACTAACACTTATGTACTGAAACTGGATAATGTAATGAAATGATGTGGCATTTGTAATCACCTTGGCTGCCACAGAGTCCAGGACACTGGAATGCTGGGAATGGCCACACCAAGACACTGAGAATGTGCTGTCTGATGTCACTTGGCCCAGCTGCAAAATGAATACGATTTATATGAGAAAGTTGCCATGAAATGCCATTCAGCACAAGCCTTGAAGTCTCGGCAAAGAAAGCCACTCTGACACTAGCCCCGTGCCCCCACCTCACAGATAAGGAAACTGAGGCCCACTGAGAGGAGTGGAGGCAGGGCAGGCCATGGCGATGTTCCCAGGCAAGCTTTTTGTTTTGGACAGCTCCTCCCTGACTCAGGGCTTGGCCACAGTCAGACCCATCTGGAAGCTGATAGTCAGGGCCTCCTGAGCCCCCTCTTTCCCTTCTCTGCCAGCAGCTGCTCACAGTGTTTCTGTTAGCAGGCGAGAGTATATTATACTCAAGAGTGGCAAAGAAAAGCCATCCTTGGCAGTTTCAAGAACATAGACATCTGGGAAGGTACCTCTTGTCTGGGGCAAAGCGGGGTAAGCAAAGCCGGAGGGTTAAAGGCTGGGAAGTCATCTCAGCCAGAACTGGTGTGGTTGTGGGTGACACTCGTCCTGCCAGCCCGTCCCACACTGGCTTTGACAGCCAGCTGCTCTACAGCATCCTGACCTGGAGCTCCCACAAGCAGCCCCTGATGACCTCCAGTCTTTTCTCAGCCCCTCCAGCTGGTGTGCAGTCTCCCCCCACCATTTCCCTCTTCCACGCCTTTCAGCTACTGCACCATTGTCTGGAAGGTTCCCCTCGCCCAAGTCTCTGCACCCCCAATACCGCTCTGTTTCCAAGATCAGGTTCAAACATTGCCTCTCTGTGTATTCAGAGTCCCTAGCAGCCCCAGGCCCAGATGCTGTGGAAAACTATCATGTCATGGCTGTCTACCCCCATCCCCACCCCTGAGCAAGTCCTGCCTCCCCAGTCCTCCTGAAAACACTGTGGAGGGGCAGCAGGGAGGGCTGGGAGCTGGTTCCTGCTCCCAGAGAGCACCCCAAGTGAGGGCAGCAGATACACACACAGTGTGAGGGGTGATAGGATTATGTCCAGAAGTTTGCCTGACTCAGTCTGGGCAGAGGGTGTTGCCTGAATCTCTGATTCACTATGGACTTAAGAGCATTGCTACCTACGAGCTGGTGTTTAAGCTGTGTGCTGCCTGCTTCCAATGAGGAGCAAGCCCTTACCCCAGTGAGAAGGGACAGGGTGTTCCAGGCAGGGGGCACTGCTTTAAAAAAGGCATGGAGGTGAGAAAGAGTGTGGCCTGCACTGAGACTGTAGACAGGTCCATGGACATGAAGTTTGCAGAGCCAGGTCACGGAGGGCTTCGTGGGCCACGATTGGAATACCCATTGCAGGGATTAAAGGAAAGGGGCCAGATGTGCATTTTGAGCAGTTCACTAAGGTGCATTTAAGGAGACAGCACTAAAGTGGGAAGACTAAGGGAGTGCGTTCCCAGTAACACAAGCAAGGGACAATGAAGCTGAGCAAAGGCAGTGAGGACCGGGAAGAGTGGACAGCAGATGAAAGTGTTCAGATGCCAGTGAGAAGGGCAGGGCTTGTTGCTTACAGGCTTGGGGAAGGAGAAAGCCTGGTTGTGGGGTGTGGGGGTCCACTGCCTTAGGCAGGACACAGAAGGGAGAAGCAGCAGGGGGTGCATACTGAGTGAGGTCTGACTGGGGCTGACAGAGGATGAGGTGGGCAGAATGTGGGCACGGGAAGGGAGGGAGGCACAGACGGGGCCCTGGAGATGAGTTGAAGAAGGCCAGGAGGAGTGGTTGGGAGGGGTCTTTTAGCCTGTGGCAGAGGATGAAGTTACCTGAAAGACTGGGGAAGTGGGTGCTGAACCCATGCCAACTTGAATGAGTAGATTCAGGGCATAGCTGGTTTCTGCCTGCGTGTTGCCATCACTGTGAGTGTGTTTTGGTGACCCTGAGCAGTCCCTTCCCCCCACTGCACCCTGACCCCAGTCACTCCTGTGCCCACACTCACTATGGCCATGGCTTCTGACCACAAGACGTATGAGGGTGCTGCTGCTCTGGTTCCCTCCTGTCCCTGCACCACACTGGGACAGCTCCCCAGGCTCCAGAGTTATCAAGACCCACCTCATAGATAAGCTACAAGGGTAGAAGAATAGATGGGCCATGGGCTATGCAGTTTAGGGCATATTTGGACTATTCCTTTTTTTACAGATTTTATTTATTTATTTTTAAAGAGATAGTCAGGGAGGGAGAAAGAGAGAGAGAGAAAGAAACATTGATGTGAGAGAGAAACAGATCAGCTGCCTCTCAACCGGGGACCTGTAACCCAGGCATATGTCCCTACTGGGAATCGAACTAGTGACCTTTTGTTTTTCAGAATGATGCCCAACCAAATGAGCCACACCGATCAGGGGAGGACTCTTTCTTTCACTAGAAAAAAAAATTCTCCCCCTCTGTGTCTCTTCAGCCTCCCCCAACCCACTCTCTTCCCAGTCATTCTCCCCACAGATCAGAATTTGAAGAACAAATTCAGCCTTAAAACCACCCATAGCCACTTCTGGCCCTCCCTGAAGAATGTGGACCCCACCACAGCTAGGAGCTGCTCCCATTTCCCCACTTCTGCCCCCTGCCACCCTGAGGCTTCCAGAGAAGGGTAGGGCACATTTGTTCCAGAAGCAGTCCTCTGGCCTCACCTCCTCTCACTGACCCTCCAGCTGCACCTTTAGAGGCCCAGCGAGGTGACAGCTGATCAGTGAGTGGGGCAAGGACTCCCAACCCTCACCCAGATCTGGACAACAAGACAGCAGCAGACAGAGAGCCCACCACAAGTCAAAAGGAAACAGATCTTGGGGCCCAAGGCAGTGAGCTCAGAGCCGACAGGCTGGGCTCTGACCCCTCCTATGAGGCCCTCTCAGCACACAGAAGTCCCAAGGTTGCCCAGACACCACTGAATCCTTGTTTGTTCCATCCACAGTGACTCCTCACTTTGGAATTTTTCTACCAATAAAAAAAGTCTAAAGAGCAGAGTGTGGTGTGTTCCTTCCTCTCCTGCGGTTGCCTCCGGAAAGGTGCTCTTCCAGGGGAGGGCACTCCTCCCAGGGTCGGGTGCCAAGTCCAGATGTGGGGGGCTTTTATCCCCTCTTGTGCTGACATGTGGAATACAGAGCCGCTCACCTTCTCCAGGCTGGGCAGGGCCAGGCTCACCTCTGCTTGGGGTCCCTGTGGCAGGTGAAGCTACGGTCAGATTCCAGTAAAAGAAGTGAGCACTCAGGGAGTCAGGGGTGAGAGCAAAGGAGCAAGCACTTGGTTCTGCTGACCTTGAGGGGATGCCCGGGTCATTCCAGATGGCCATGGGGCCCATGTCCACGGTGAACCCACAGTGCCCTAGGCTCACAGAACCCAAACTCTCAGTCATCCCAGGATGGTGTGCCCATGACTGGCACCCTGTGTCCTGAAGGCTGGGGAGGGTTACCCACAGAAGCAGTAAAGAGGGCTTGGCAGAAGGGATGGAGTCAAACACAGGGTAGCTTTCTTCTTCAGGCTCAGGTCCAGTCCCCTCTCCTCCACCCCTCACCTCCCTCATGGGCTTCCTCAGTTCTTCCAGGTTGCTTCAGACCCAGGTTCCTGCCTTCCTGTTGGGGTGTGTCTGTATGCTGCCTGCACAGGGAGGTGCTCCCCCTTCTCTGACCTTTGGCCTGTCATGTGTCAAACTCCCAGACTGACTCAGATGTTCCCCGTTTCTCGGATCTCCAGTGTCTCAGGATCAAAGGGCTCTAGGGCCCATTTATTTCTAGGGTTCCTTGGCTGATCTTTAGTTCACTTATTTTCAAGACGGCAGAGGACAGGTGCGCTACCCTCTAAGCTCCGATGTCAAGACCGGTGAGAATGACAGCCTGCCTGCTGCCCCTTCTCCTCCTGCTCCTGTCTCACCTTGGTACTATTGACGGAGGTGAGTAACCCCCCAGCACCTGCCCCTCACAGCTCCAGCCCCACCAGAATCGCTGAGATCTGCCAAGGTCCTAAGGACGGCTGCTTCCTGAGGGCACAGGTGGGGGCTTTCTGCCCGGAGTGCAGCCTCAAGCCCCTTGTCTTCTCTTCTACCCTCCTCAGTGAGATGTGGGGGAAGAGCAAGGGCTTTGGAATTCATTCAAGTTAGCATCTCTCAGCCTCAGTTTTCTCTCCAGAAAGTGAGAAGGAGAATGCTGACTTGCTAGCACTAGATGTTTGGATGAAATTTCCCAGCACAATCCCTGGCTTATGACAGATGTTTGGCCTGTGTTAAGGTCTGTCCTTACCTCGTGAATGTGTCCTTCCCTACCCCTCTCACCTCCCATCCCTGCACCAAATGCCCATTGTCTTTTTTACATAACATGAGAAAAAGGCCTTAAATCTCTGCCCTCTGTATAACTCTGGTCTTGGCCATTTCTCCCTCACCCCACCCTCTTCATGTCTCAAGGATGTCACAAGCCTGTTGGGTGTCCTAGAACCAGGAGAGGGGCCACTGCTGTAGTCAAATGGGCAAAAGATAGGGTTTTGGGCGCTCCAGGTTCTAATCCTATTGTGAACCTGCTGTTATGCCATGGGGCTACTCAGTTCATTACTGGCCTGTTTATCCCAATAAAGGACAAGGGTCCTCTAGGGTCCTTACAACTCAACTGCTCTTGGCTCCATTGCCTCGGTCCGGCTGCAGCGTATCTAAGGGTCCCTCGGGTGAGAGTAGGCGTCGACGCTGGGTAACAGGCAACTACACAGCTCAAAGGCAGGTGAAGCACTGTTCCGTTTATTGCAAGTACAAGCAAGTTTTTATATTTTCATTTCTGGTAGTGATTAACATTACAGGTGCATAGCATGATCAGTTAAGCAGAAAAAAATCAATACCAAGGTAACCAGAAAAAGTATGAAAGTTCCCATAGTGTCAGTTATGTTAAACAAAAGCTATTTTGACCAGGAGAACCATTAATCAGACAATTTGAAATAGTTCTCTGTACACAGTTTGAATGTCTTACTGTTTATTAAAGTTCTCAGAATTTGTCATGGGCAACAGGTACGCTTAGACCGAGCAGAGGTTAGGAAATTCATTATAAGCCTTTGTAATGTCTAACTTAGCTATCTATCTTGCTGTCTAAAATGTTTTTTGTATACTGTGGACTCTAACTCCTTGGTAGTTGTTTCTATGTGCTTAGTTTGTAATAGCTAACCAGCTTCTTCTGTTTTTATGCCTGTCTAATTCTAATTGATATATATTCCTATTCAAGGTAAAGGAGGGGCTGTTACTCTAACAACTCTTTGACAATCAGGGGCTATTTTCTTAAAGGGGTTTTTTGCTATTCTATGAGGCAGTTCTGTGGGAATACATATTTTTCCCTGAACTGTTCTTTCTTGGGTGGCTTTCACAGGAACAAATAAATAAAATACGATGCCTTAATTCAGCCAGGGTGATATTGCTTAGGACTTGAGCCAACTGTTGTTTTTTCCCTGAGAGTGGTCATTAATTCTAGGAGATTCCAAATTATCAGAAGTGCAAAGGTTAGAATACTAAGAAACAGTAAGAATAAAAGCAACACCATATATCCACTAATGCCACGTCCGTCCTGCTGGAAAACACTTCTGTGAAGACTTTGTCCCCAAGCTGTGACTGTGTCAGCTGACCTGGTTAGTACTGGACGTGGCATCTCCCCCTTTTTTATTTTTCAGAAGAAAGGTTTTGAGATTCAAAGAAGTCTTGTGGACAGAGGAGAGAATCACTTGGAAGATGACTGGGAAAACAAGAATAAGAATGAGAACGATAATTATGGTTACTCCAATATGAGTTAAATTTGACCACCATATAGTAGGATTAACCGAATTTTGAATGGCTTTCCAAATCCTCTCTGCAATATCTGTACCTGACATTTCTAATTTAGAATGACAAATATCTCTAATTTTTCTCTGGAGTTGTTCTATGTCAGGAGCAAGGTTGGTATCATACCAGATTCCTTGCAAATGAGCTTTGACTTTGTCCCAAGGGTCAGAGTCATTAGTATAAGGATATGGAGTTACACAAATCCACTTATATTCTGCATGACATCTAGTAATCATCTGCATTTTGATGTTCTGGCTCTGATTTCCTAAATAAATAACTGTGTCTTCTAAGGCATTAACTCTCGTTTCTAACCTTTTATCTATAGACTCTTAAAGGGCAAGGGCAATAGACACATTACGGGAAAGCTGGTTAATGTGTTGAGCAGTATGGACTTCCTGCATTAGGGCTGTGGTTGAGAGCGCTAGGGAAGTGATTATACTGATAAGAGCTGTAATTCCTAAAATGAGAGTTGCAACAAATCTCTTTGATCTCGTTAATGCATCAAGCTTCTGGAGAATGTGATATCCTGGATCATCATACCATTCTCCTGTTAACGTTACTGGGAGAAGAACATGGGCTGGCTGGTGAATAATTAAAAATGTTGACTGGTTCTTAGGTAGTCCTGAATTAACACAATTCGTCAAAATACAATTTTTACATAATATTTGGAAAGAATTGCCTATTTTAGTAATATTGGGATTTCCTGTCAAAATAGTATGGGGGGTATTGACACATGTATGAACTGCAAAAATATCTGATATATTTTTGGTAGGTCTGCTGAAAATTATCATATTAGTTGCTGCAAGAAGGAGGAAGAGGTCTGAATATAATGCCATCCGATTATGACTTGGAGACATACTCTGATATTTTGGACTTACCCATCCTGGAGAGAACCACCTTCCTAATGATTCTTTAGGAGTGAAAATATTGTTTTGAGAAATTTGGAATTTACTGGCAGTATTAATAATATATTTGGTATAGTTATAACCTGGGGAGGATACAGAAAAATCATAAATAGTTAAAATTAGTGTCTCTGGGCTTGTAAACCATGGCAGCCTTTTTGAATCCACAATCTTGCCACCATGGAAAGCCTGTTTGTCTAGTAATTTGTCTTCAATAAAGATCTCTGTCAGTATATTTGTTGATGCAAGAATCTAAAATAAAGTCAAAATTATCTGTCAAATTAATATGAGTCATTATAATTATAATGACCAAGAGAAACTATATTTAAGCCCCAAATAGATCTATTATTATTTTTCCTAGGAGAATCAGTTATAAATCAGTTCTGTAATTGATTGGTAAGCAACCTGGGGGAGGAGTCCCAGTTGCAGTAAAGCACATAGGGGCATCATCACTAAAGCCTTTGAAAGTAAAGTTACGGATGGTCCTATAGGGTACTAATGAATCTGATATTCCTGGCAAGAGTCCTGAGTTGTTAGTATATACCTTAAGGTTCCTGGTTCCCCAGGCAGTAGGGTGAAAAGGGGGAGGATTAGGGATATAAGCCCAAAAAGATTGATTACAACCAACAGTAACTACCTGGGCTGACACCAGTGCTATCATAGCAAGAAATAAAGTCTCAGGAGAAAGGGATTGGCCACTATCCGTGACCACTCTTGTTGCTTCTTCAGAGAACTTCTTAATCTGTCCCCAAGTGGGTAGATCAGCTCTGTGAGTAGCTTGTGCTAGATGTGGAGGCGGCTGTAGAGCAGGATCAGAGAGATTCAGCTTAGCCATCTTAGGTGTTAAAACTTTAGGTTCCCCATCTTCATGGATGGGCTCAAGGAACTGTGGGAGTGGTGACCTCTGTCGCTTCTTTGACCCCTCGGATGAGCCTCTCAGGCAGCCATATGGGTACTTCTGCATCCTGTGGAAAAATACAAGCATATCCTCGCCCCGATGTTAATAGGGGATCAGGTCCTCTCTACTGCCCCGTGATCAAGTCTTTCCACTTGACCATTAGGACAGGGGAAGGTGAGTGTCCCCAGTGTCTCATCATGGGTGTGAGACTTTGATTATTAGCATTTAAATGATTAATTACAAAAAGAGCATGCCGGAGAATGTGGTGGGGAGTTAGATACTTCTGACTCCCGTCTTGCATTTTTTGAATTTGAATTTTTAGGATTTGATGAGCTCTTTCAATTATACCTTGACCTTGAGGATTATATGGAATTCCCATCTTATGTCTTATGCCAAACTGCTGGCAAAATTCTATAAAGCTTTTGGAAGTATAGGCTGGAGCATTATCAGTTTTGAGTTCAAGAGGTTTTCCCATATAAGCAAATGATTAAACCGTATGTTGAATAACATCCTTATTTGCCTCTCCAGTTCTTGCTGAGGCAAAGATGACATGAGAGCACGTATCTATAGCAACATGTACAAAGGATAGTTTTCCAAATTCAGGGATGTGCGTAACATCCATCTGCCAAATAGCATTGGGCTTCAGCCCTCGTGGATTGACTCCTGAGGGTAGAGCTGGAATACGCGTGCAACACGCAGAACAATCCCTTACTATTTGCCTTGCTTGTTCTCTAGTTAACTGATATTGCAAACGCAAAGCAGTAGCATTTTGATGATGCAGTGCATGCGAAGCCACTGCTTTTTCTATAGCTGTAAGTATTATAGTTTTAGTTAATTCATCAGCTCTTTGGTTTCCTTCTGCCAGGGCCCCTTGAAGCCCTGTATGCCCCCGTATATGTCCAATAAAAAAGGGGTTACTTCTTTGCTGGATTAAAGTTTGCAGGTTTTGTAAAGCTGCATAGATACTGGAGTGATAGGAAATAGCTGCAGTTTCTATGGCAGGAAACAGGTTGACTATATAGAGAGAGTCAGAGTGAAGATTAAAAGGTTCTGACACCTGCTGGAAAGCAGAAATAACTGTAGTCAGCTCGGTCGCGAGACCCGCGGTGATCTTTTACTTTTGCTTTCTGCTTTTGCGGCGCGGCAAGCACCAACAGTCTGAATTCATCAGGATTATAGCTCGCCGCTTTATCTTCTAATTCAGCCTGATAGTCTGGTGGTAATTCATCATATTTCTCAGGTGGTTCTTGGTCTGACTCAGACTCACTCTCACTTTCTTCCACTCTACAGTTGTTGCTAGGCGGCGGGGCGGAAGGTGCCAGGCTTTCGTAGCCCTCTATCTTGGGACCTGCGCACAGAGGCTGTTTTTCCTCCTCTGTTGCCTGCTTTGCAAGGCAAACAGCCTCATGCGTTGGGTCAAAACTATCTTTCAAAATATTCCAAAGGGAAAAAGCATCTATCGGGACCTTCTCCGGTCCGTGTAGAGTATAATACACTTTCATATCCTGACCCAGTTTCTGCCAGGTATCTAAATTCACTGATCCCTCTTCAGGGAACCAGGGCGCACATTCTTGAACAAAATGAAAAAATTTTCTCAGCTGCCTCCCGGAGACATTTACTCCTCTTTTGTGCAGCATATGCTTAGTTATATCAATAAATAATCCTCTTTCCTTGGACTCTGAATGTCCCATGATTACTCGCCCTTTGCTACCTGGTCTATTCCTACCAGGGGGTCTGCAGCACCCAGTTGGCGAGAGCCTAGCCTACCCGATAAATATAAGGGGGGGGGGTCTTACCTGAGGGTCCCTGTTCGGGCGCCACCTGCTGCAGTCCGGCTGCAGCTTATCTAAGGGTCCCTCGGGTGAGAGTAGGCGTCGACGCTGGGTAACAGGCAACTACACAGCTCAAAGGCAGGTGAAGCACTGTTCCGTTTATTGCAAGTACAAGCAAGTTTTTATATTTTCATTTCTGGTAGTGATTAACATTACAGGTGCATAGCATGATCAGTTAAGCAGAAAAAAATCAATACAAAGGTAACCAGAAAAAGTATGAAAGTTCCCATAGTGTCAGTTATGTTAAACAAAAGCTATTTTGACCAGGAGAACCATTAATCAGACAATTTGAAATAGTTCTCTGTACACAGTTTGAATGTCTTACTGTTTATTAAAGTTCTCAGAATTTGTCATGGGCAACAGGTACACTTAGACCGAGCAGAGGTTAGGAAATTCATTATAAGCCTTTGTAATGTCTAACTTAGCTATCTATCTTGCTGTCTAAAATGTTTTTTGTATACTGTGGACTCTAACTCCTTGGTAGTTGTTTCTATGTGCTTAGTTTGTAATAGCTAACCAGCTTCTTCTGTTTTTATGCCTGTCTAATTCTAATTGATATATATTCCTATTCAAGGTAAAGGAGGGGCTGTTACTCTAACAACTCTTTGACAATCAGGGGCTATTTTCTTAAAGGGGTTTTTTGCTATTCTATGAGGCAGTTCTGTGGGAATACATATTTTTCCCTGAACTGTTCTTTCTTGGGTGGCTTTCACAGGAACAAATAAATAAAATACGATGCCTTAATTCAGCCAGGGTGATATTGCTTAGGACTTGAGCCAACTGTTGTTTTTTCCCTGAGAGTGGTCATTAATTCTAGGAGATTCCAAATTATCAGAAGTGCAAAGGTTAGAATACTAAGAAACAGTAAGAATAAAAGCAACACCATATATCCACTAATGCTGGAAAACACTTCTGTGAAGCCGTCATCTCCAAGTCGTGACTGTGTCAACCGACCTGGTTAGCACTGGACGTGGCACTCCATGACTGTGGGGACCTCACTCAGGTTGGCAGAGGATGACAGCGGTCCTTGTCAGACCTTCCAGGAGCTTCCTCTGCCCCTCCCTCCACTCCGAGAAAGAGGGAGGTGAACCAAGGCAGAAACCAAACCATAGGCCTCAGGACCCCCAGCAACTTGAGATGTCATCCCAGGGTGGCCTGAGCACAGATGGAAGAAGGTTTGGAGAAAAAGGCCAGGGCCTCCTATTGCCATGTCCTGAACTTTGTCCTGCCCTCAGCTCTAGGAGCAGTGGGACCTCCTTGTCTCCTGGCCCCAGAGCATGATCAGCTCTTCTCCACGGAGGAAATGGGATGGGGGAGGAGGAGAAAGTGTACCTGAGCATAATCCTCGAAACTGTATCCTCCTTGGCCCCAAACTACCCACAAGAGGCAGGGCCTTCTCTGAATGCCAACCTGAGCGCTGACCAAGGGAATGAAGAGGATGGGGAGGCACGGGGATAGAGGCTTGCATGAGGATGGGGCAGTGGCTTGGCTTGCTCTAAAGGCCATCACTTGGCAAAGATCCCCAGTGTGGCATTACCTGGAGCTACTATCTTACTAGTATTAAGAATGACAGCCGCCCCCTGGCTGGTGTGGCTCGGTTGGGCATCATCCTGCAAAGTGAAAGGTTGCTGTTTCAATTCCCGGTCAGGCACATACCTGGGTTGTGGGCCAGGGTCCTCAGTTGGGGCATGTACAAGAGACAACTGATTGATGTTTCTCTCACATATTGACGTTTCTCTCCCTCTCTTTCATCTTACCTTCCCCCCTCTCTCTAAAATAAACAAACAAATAAGTAAATAAAATCTTTAAAAAAAGAAAGACACCCTCTTCCTGATGCCTTTTCTAGACCTTCCAAACTTGTAGTCACTTTAATGTTGTTTTAGTCAGGGAAGATCTTTCTGGCTCCCTCCCTTGCATTCCTCCACCCTCCTGCTTTCTCCTTTCTTTTTTATTTTTTTTAGATTTATTTATTATTTATTTATTTATTTATCTTTAGAGGGTAAGGAGAAGGGGAGAGAAACATCACTGTATAGTTGCCTTTAATGCATCCCCTGCAGGAGGCTCGCCTGCAGGGAACCTGCCTGCAACCCAGGCATGTGCCCTGACTGGGAATCGAACCGTGATTCGCAGGCCTGTGCTCAATCCACTGAGCTACACCAGCCAGGGCTCCTTTCTTTCTCCCTTTTTTTTTTCTTTCCCTCTCTGGACCTTCTTCCCCCCCCCCCCCCCGTCTTGGCCTTCTTTCTCCTCCTTCCTCAATGCCCCTGCCCACCCCCTTGGCCTCTTCCCCACATTCCATACTTTGGCTCATTGTGTCTCTAGCCTCAGTCCCCGCTTTATGAAATGAAGTCTTTCAGATTCGCTGGCCTACTCTTCAGGATTCTGTGTTCCCACCATTGGGCCTGGCATTGGCTTGCCTACAGAGCCCTGGCCAGCTTTGAGTGGTATCTGACTCGCCCATGCCCCCTCCCTGTGGACCCAGAACCACATCCTTCCACTGAATACTGGGCAGGGGATGCCAGGATAAGGCATGGGCCTTCTATTGGCCTCCACCTGGCTTTTCCTGGACGACACATCCTCTCACCCTCCTTTATCCAGCACACACTGGTTATCTTGCACACCAGCAAAATACAATGTCCTGTCCATGCAGCCCAGTGCTATTCAGCCTTGGGAAATATTCTCTCACCTTCCATACCTAGCAGGAATAGGACCAAGGTGTGGATGTTTACTCACCTGTCTTTAACATGTCTTTCTACCCTCCCCTGTCCACACCTGTCCTGGGGTCTTTCAACCACCCCTTGTTTCCACCACCACCCTACGTTTGTCCTCCTCCTGAGCAAGCTTAAGGAGCATACACTACAGTGCCTAGCCTTTCCATTTCCCCGTGGGGGTGACTTTTCCTTCAAGTCCACCCATCCAGCATGGATGAAAGTAAACAAGGCATGATCTGCTTGGGGAGGAGAGGTGGCTGATCCCTCAAAAGGGAAGGGCCTCGAGCCTCTTCCTCCAGGGGCTTTTATTGGATTGTAACACACAAGAATACAGGGTGGCAACGATCAAATAGTAGATAATATTTCAAAGAAATCTGAGGGCTTAGTCTGAGTCAGAGTCTGTCAGGAAGGGGGGTTGCAGAAACTTTGGAAGACATACTCACTTCCTGCTCGGACCCTTATCATGTGAATGAATGAAAGCACTCTTAGCAGAGCAGATTTCACAGGTTTGTCAGGAATTCTTTGTGATGCCAGATTCCGCACCCCCCCACCCCATCCACACTCCAAGGCAAGGAGCTGCACCCCTCCCCATCAGGTATTCAGGCTTAAGGGGATTAGAGCCAGGAAGCACTTCTCCCAGAGAACATGGGGATTCGGGCTATGTCACATAGCCAGAGGGCATGGGTCTATTGCTCACTCTTTGTTGCAGCCCCCTGAGTCCATCCATGGTGGCCTCCCAAGTGATCATGTGTGGCTTAGGTTGCTCCCCCCTGTGAGGAGACTTACCCATCAACAACATAGACCATGTTTGGGGGCAGGGAGAGGAAACTGAGGCAGCATTTGCTACCAGAGACAAGCTTTGTCTCCTGTGGCTCCCATTCCAGAGGTCTCTTGCTCATCCTTAGCCACAGAGGGTAGAGTTACAGTTCCTGAAACCAGGCAGAGCAGTCCACAACATTTCCCCACCCCTAACCCCACTCCATCTACAAGGCCTGCCTCCTCTGAGATTCTTACCTTCTCCCCTCAAACCCACCCCTGCAACCACAGGCGACCAGAAAAGGAACATACATTTTTTTTCTTTGAGCTGCCATAATAAATTACCACAACCTGGGTGGCTTAGGACAACAGAAAGTTTTTATCTCATGGTTCTGGAGGCCAGAAGTCCAAAACCAGGTGTCAGCAAGGCTGTGCTCCTTCTGAAGGTAGGAGGGAAGGATGGGTTCCAGGCTTCTTCCATGGCTTCTGGTGATTTGCTGGAAATCTTGGCATTCCCTGGCTTGTAGACACATCACCCGTCCCTGCCTTTGTCTTCACACGTGGTTCTCTCTGTGCACATGTCAGTGTCCAAACTTCCACTTTTTATATGATATCACTTCTATTAGATTGTCCTCAAACCATTCCACGACTGGAACCCATTAGTTTCCTAGGGCTGCTGTAGCAAGTATTACACACGTTGTGACTTAAGACACTAGAGATTATTGACCACAGTTCTTGAGACCAGAAGTCTGAAATCAAAGTGTCAGCAGGACCATGTTCAGTCTGGTGGCTCTAGGTTGGATCCTTCCTCACTTTTTCAGCTTCCTGGTATTTTTGGCCATTCTTGGGGTTCTGTGGCTTACAGAGAACCCCAGCAGTCACTTGGCTGTCTTCTCCATGTATGTCTTCACACTGCCTTCACTCTGTGTCCAAATTTTCTATTTTTCTAAGGATACCAGTCATGTTGGGTTAGCACCCACCCTAAGGGCTCCACTTTAACTTGATCACCTCTCTAAAGACCTGTCTTCAAATAGGGTCACATTAGGAGGAAGTAATTATAATTTTAATATGTTTTTGGGGGGGACACAGTTTAACCTGAAATAATTGCCCCAAATCAAAAGGCATATTGGTTGCCGAGAGTGCAGGAAATAGGCACTGACACAGCTAGCTGGAGGGAGTGTAACTAGCACAATTCCACAGAATGCCACTTAGAAGGAAGTAACACAGTGTTCAATGCTTCTGCTCTTTCACCTAGCCACTTCCATGGTTAAGAATTTATCCCATCAATATACTCGCACACTTGCATAAAGTCATGCCCATGAGGACATTCATATTTTTCTGTTGTTGTCACGACAAAGTTCAATGAATTAGTCACACATAACAACACCCTTGGATTATCTCACAGTTTCATGAGCCAGAAGTTAGGGCACAGATATGGTTCAGCTGGGTTCTCTGCCTAGGATCTCACCAGGCTGGGGGCTGCTCTGTGGAGGAATCCTCTTCCAAACCCATTCAGGTTGTTGGCAAGATCAAGTTTGCCACAAGGTTCCCCTTCCTCTGAAAAGCCAGTAATGGTGTGTCCTCATGCTTCAGATTTCTCTTCTTTCCTGCCTCCTTCTTTCAAGTGCTCATGAGAAAACACTGAGCCTGCTTTGATTATCCAGGATAATTTTCCCACTTTGATTATTAACTTTAATTATACCTACAAAATTCCTTTTGATACAACATATTCTTGGAAGTAACACCAAGGAGTACCAATCCTGGGGGGTCAAAATTTTGCCTATATCACAGCCCAAATATTCATTCCAGAAGATTGATTAAATAAATTACAGTACATTTATTCCATGGAACACTGTGCAGTCATTAAAAAGGAGGCAGCTTAATATGTTATTGATGTTCAAGAAAGTAAGTGAAGAAAAGCAAGACATGGGACAATGTGTGTGGTATGAAACTATATGGGCTTTTTAAGGATATATATAAATCCTTAAAAAGCTTCACAAGAAACCAGTTTATAGTAGCTGATTTTGAGAAAGGAAATGAGAAAAGGCAGGAGAAAGACATTTTTCAGGCTATGTCTTTTGTACCTTTCAAGTTTTGTACCATGTATGCAACAATTATTCAAAAATCAAACCCATTTCTCCTTCCTCTTCTTCTTCCTCCTCCTCTTCACTTCCTCCTTCTTTTCTTGTTTTTCAAAACAATTTTTTTAGGTAGGTCCTGAGAAATGTCAAGCTAGGGCTGTATTTTCCTTTACTGAAGTATGATCTTCCTGAATACTCTACCCAGCACTCTGTGAATTACGAGTTTTTCCAGTTTGGCTAGCAGGAACAGCATTGTTCCCATCCCTATGTGAGAGCCAATTTCTGTTCCTTCTAATCTTTTCTAGTGGTATTTCCTTGAACTTGGGTAGTTTCTTCATAAGCAACCTCTAATCAGTACTTGCACTGCTCTTTCCTCTCCAGTAACTCTGTCTTAGAAACTCAAGATGCCTGGTCTCCTAAGACTCTTGTCTGCATCTCCCCAAGTCAGGAAACCTGCTAGGATCTACTGGGGTTCTCTCTCCCTGCACTGATGCCTGGAATCTGTTCTTAAGCCACTGAGCTAGGGCAATTGCAGGGTTCACCCTGTCTGTTTCTCGTTTCTTGAGAACCACTGCCCTTTGTTACCTGACATCTAGTGTATCAAAAATCATTGTTTCATATACTTTGAATGGTTACATGGTTGTTTGAGGGCTGGGTATTGTTTTAGGTAGGAGGTTAATCTAACCCTCATTACTCCATCTTGACCTGAAGTGAAATCCAACAGCTTTGCTGAGGATCTTTCTTAGTGTTTAATCTATTTTACATACTTAGCTAACTACATTCCTTTAAACATTTAAAGTTGCATTTATAAAATTAACACATTACATTTTCTGTTTAAAGACTTCAAGTGTTTGATTAATAAACCAAACCTTTCCAAGTACACATGAAGCTCCATAATTCTAATGCATTAAATGTATTTATTTTAAAACTTCCCCAAAACTTAAGTAATTTTACACACCTAATAAATTAACTATTTATGGCGAATCTTACGTTCTCTTAAATGTTCAAATACTATCTACAACCCTAGCAAGATTTTAATGTAAAATAACAGATATAAATCCATCACTCAATTATATATTTTCAGTTGAAACTACAGGTTGGTTTAATAAAAATATTAATACTAAGGTTTGAATTTCTTTCTTTTTTTTCTTTTGGTTTGAATTTTTTAAGATGATGAGAGTAATTGTATCTGTTTTAGCTCTTCACTGTATTAGTTAGGATATTTTTGTATTTGCTGTTACAAATATGCCCAAATGTATAATAGCTCCACCACAATAGAATTGTTTTCTTGCTCATACAGCAATACAAGGCAGATGTTCCTGGTTGTCAGGTAGCTTTCCTTCATGTGATGATTCAGGGATTTATATTTCTTCTCCCTGAGGCTCACTATTCCCTTGGGCCTCCTCATCATCTGCTTCTAACAGGCAGAGCAATTGGGACTATGAGGAAAGCTTTATGGGAGAAGCCTGGAACCGGCATCCATCAGCTGTGCTCACATTCCATTGAGAAGGAGGTAGCCACAAGTAACCACTTACTTTCTCTAAGTCTGACTCCTGAATTGGGCAGGAATTCCCTGTCTAATACCTCACCATGTGACATTGTTCTGGCCTCCTCAAGTACGTGTGAAGCATCATCCCCCAGCCCCAATTTTCTTGCTTTACCTCTGTGTGGACTAGGTCTTGATGCCTGATTTCTAGACTGTAACAAAGGAGGTGGTTGAGGTATCAGGGCCCTTTCCAGAGGAAGGTGGGGGAACTCACAGAGGTGTCGAGGGAATGAAGGATCCTCAGATTGGTAAGCAGGGTTAGAGCTCCAGCAGACTAACTTCCCTTTCTCTCAGATGTCAGCGAGGTAAGGACTGTTTAGAATAGAGGAGGATGTATATCCTAGGAAGATGACTAGGACCCCCAGAGCCAACAGAGCAATAAAGCAGGTGAAAGACAGTACCCTAGGAAGTAGAGCAAAGGAGGCCCCTTGGTGTAAAAAATTGGAATAATCTTCAGTAGGCTGGCAGAGAAACCTGATTTTACAGGCCATGACTGCTTGGATACCGGGGTCTCATAAATATTCCTCAAAGGTTGGGGGAAATGAGCCAGGTTATGGAAGAAGGTTGAGGCTCAACCTCACTAAAAACAGATTAGGAAAAAAGGCGTAAGACAAAAAATGCCTCCAACAACTACATTCAGTTCATTTCCGACAATGCACTGTGACACAAAAATTTCTCTGAAGATAGCTTTAGTCAACAGTCCACCATAAATATGATTTCTAGCAATGACTCCTATAAAGCCCAAAGGGTATATATAGCTCATCATTAAAAGCTGTAATAAAAGAGCGAACACATTTGAACTAATTCTTTTTTTAAAAATATATTCGATTTATTATGCCATTACAGTTGTCTCATTCCCCCCTTCACTCCTCTCCACCCTGCACATCCCTCCCCCACCATTCCCCCCGTTTCGTTCACGTCCATGTGTCACAAGTTCTTTAGATTCTGTATTTCCCATAGTATTCGTGCCCTCCCCCTACCTATTTTCTACCTACCATCTATGCTAATTATTCTCTGTACCTTCTCCCCTCTTCTCCTCCTCCCACTCCCCTGTTGCTATCCCTCCATGTGATCTCCATTTCTATGTTCCCGCTCCCGATATAGCTGTCCTCTTAGTTTGCTTTTTGTTTTAGGTGTGGTTGTTAATAACTGTGAGTTTGCTGTCCTTTCACTGTTCATATTTTTTATCTTCTTTTTCTTAGATAAGTCCCTTTAACATTTCATATAATAAGGGCTTGGTGATGATGAACTCCTTGAATTTGACCTTATCTGAGAAGCACTTTATCTGCCCTTCCATTCTAAATGAGAGCTTTGCTGGATAGAGCAATCTTGGCTGTAGGTCTTTGGATTTCATGACTTGGAATACTTCTTTTCAGCCCCTTCTTGCCTGTAAGGTCTCTTTTGAGAAATCCGCTGACAGTCTGATGGGAACTCCTTTGTAGGTGACTGTCCCCTTATCTCTTGCTGCTTCTAGAACTCTCTCCTTCATTTTAATCTTGGCTAATGTAATTATGATGTGCTTTGGTGTGTTCCTTCTTGGGTCCAACTTCTTTGGGACTCTCTGAGCTTCCTGGATTTCCTGGAAGTCTATTTCCTTTGCCAGACTGGGGAAGTTCTCCTCTATTATTTGTTTAAATAAGCATTCCACTCGTGGCTGTTCCTCTTCCCCTTCTGGTACCCCTATAACAATAATGCTGGAACGTTTAAAGATGTCCCAGAAGTTCCTAAGCCTCTCCTCATTTTTTTGAATTCTCGTTTCTTCCTTCTGTTCTGTTTGGTTGTTTCTTTCTTCCTTCTAGTCCACTCCTTTGATCTGAGTCCCAGTTTCCTATCCATCACTATTGCTTTCCTGTGCATTTCCCTTCTTTTCAATTAGTTTAGCCTTCATATGTTCCTCTAATTTGTGGCTAAAATCAACCAACTCTGTGAGCATCCTGATCACTAGTGTTTTGAACTGTGCATCTGAAAGGTTGGCTATTTCTTGGTCACTTAGAATTATAGGCTCTGGGGTTTTGAGCTGTTCTTGAGTCATAATGTTTGGTCTGTTTGCATCTGTTATGTATGAGGGGCAGAAACTTAGGTGTTCACCAGGGCCAGGCGACCCAATCGCTGAGTTGTGATGCGGTCTGGCTGGGTGGTTCGTTGTTGTCGGACTTTGTACAGTTCAATTTTCACTGTTATGGCTGCGTTTTTGTTTCTAAAACTTTGCTGTCTTTAAATTTAGTTGTGGGAGGGGGCACAGTGTTTTCACCTATGCCTCCATCTTGGCCAGAAGTGCTGGAGTAATTCTAAATAACCTCACATACCTTATCCAAGTGAAACTACCACTAACATTTATGCATCAACTCTTAAGATGAACTGTCTATGAAACCCTGATGCCAACACCAAAAATTACACTACTACTAAGGGGCGAGTGCATTCACAACCTTATCTAACGACAATGCCACCTCTACTTGCAGAACCTGCTGAACAGAATACATCTTCATATCAGAATACTAGAACCGATCCTGGTAAAACTTCCAAAAAAGATATTACAGTATTAACAACAATTAATGCCACGAGTGAACAAGAGACATCCACTAGAAGAGCTAATAAAGTAATACAAGCGCCTTCGAAGAGTGACAGCCCTACAATAAATTCTAAAGAGACTAATATATCTACAAAAATTTCTACACCTAGTTCCGCCTTTATTGCAGGGTCTATAGAAGCTGATCCATCCAAAACACTTCAGACTGACAACATGACTACAAGGACAAATTCCACAGAAAGTAGCACAATTTCAACCATGACCAGTGAAATCAGCATCCCAGAGACATCCACTGCACACACCACGACACCTGCAGCATTTACTTCTGTGAGCACCTCTTCCCTGACGATCTCTACAGATGCTACTTCATCTTTAGCACCTTCTACAGGCAGTTCGTCTTCTCCTGCATCGTCTACAGAAGCTAGTTTGTCATCCACAACCCTGTCTGACAGTACCACTTTCAGTCCACCTTCCACTGAAAGTAGCACAATTTCTACATTGACCAGGGAAACCAGCATCCCAGTGACATCCACGGCACACACCACGACACCTGCAGCATTTACTTCTGTGAGCAACTCCCCGCTGACAATCTCCACAAATGCTGCATCATCCTCGGCATCTTCTACTGATGGTTCCACCTCTACTGCAGAGTCTACAGGCGCTGGTCCATCCTCAACATCTCCGAGTGACAGCACCACTTCCACTTCACCTTCCACACAAAGTAGCACAGATTCAACCATGACCAGTGAAACCAGCATCCCAGTGGCATCCACTGCACACACCTCGACACCTGAACCCTTTACTTCTGTGAGCAATTCTCCACTGACAATTTCTACAGAAGCTGTGTCATCTTCAGCACCTTCTACAGGCAGTTCTGCCTCTACTGCAGGTTCTACAGGATCTGGTCCATCCTCAGCAACTCCGACTGACAAAACCAGTCTCAGTCCGGCTTCCACTGAAAGTAGCACGATTTCAACCATGACCAGTGAAACCAGCATCCCAGAGACATCCACTGCACACACCACGACACCTGCAGCATTTACTTCTGTGAGCACCTCTTCCCTGACGATCTCTACAGATGCTACTTCATCTTTAGCACCTTCTACAGGCAGTTCGTCTTCTCCTGCATCGTCTACAGAAGCTAGTTTGTCATCCACAACCCTGTCTGACAGTACCACTTTCAGTCCACCTTCCACTGAAAGTAGCACAATTTCTACATTGACCAGGGAAACCAGCATCCCAGTGACATCCACGGCACACACCACGACACCTGCAGCATTTACTTCTGTGAGCAACTCCCCGCTGACAATCTCCACAAATGCTGCATCATCCTCGGCATCTTCTACTGATGGTTCCACCTCTACTGCAGAGTCTACAGGCGCTGGTCCATCCTCAACATCTCCGAGTGACAGCACCACTTCCACTTCACCTTCCACACAAAGTAGCACAGATTCAACCATGACCAGTGAAACCAGCATCCCAGTGGCATCCACTGCACACACCTCGACACCTGAACCCTTTACTTCTGTGAGCAATTCTCCACTGACAATTTCTACAGAAGCTGTGTCATCTTCAGCACCTTCTACAGGCAGTTCTGCCTCTACTGCAGGTTCTACAGGATCTGGTCCATCCTCAGCAACTCCGACTGACAAAACCAGTCTCAGTCCGGCTTCCACTGAAAGTAGCACGATTTCAACCATGACCAGTGAAACCAGCATCCCAGAGACATCCACTGCACACACCACGACACCTGCAGCATTTACTTCTGTGAGCACCTCTTCCCTGACGATCTCTACAGATGCTACTTCATCTTTAGCACCTTCTACAGGCAGTTCGTCTTCTCCTGCATCGTCTACAGAAGCTAGTTTGTCATCCACAACCCTGTCTGACAGTACCACTTTCAGTCCACCTTCCACTGAAAGTAGCACAATTTCTACATTGACCAGGGAAACCAGCATCCCAGTGACATCCACTGCACACACCACGACACCTGCAGCATTTACTTCTGTGAGCACCTCTTCCCTGACGATCTCTACAGATGCTACGTCATCTTTAGCACCTTCTACAGGCAGTTCGTCTTCTCCTGCATCGTCTACAGAAGCTAGTTTGTCATCCACAACCCTGTCTGACAGTACCACTTTCAGTCCACCTTCCACTGAAAGTAGCACAATTTCTACATTGACCAGGGAAACCAGCATCCCAGTGACATCCACGGCACACACCACGACACCTGCAGCATTTACTTCTGTGAGCAACTCCCCGCTGACAATCTCCACAAATGCTGCATCATCCTCGGCATCTTCTACTGATGGTTCCACCTCTACTGCAGAGTCTACAGGCGCTGGTCCATCCTCAACATCTCCGAGTGACAGCACCACTTCCACTTCACCTTCCACACAAAGTAGCACAGATTCAACCATGACCAGTGAAACCAGCATCCCAGTGGCATCCACTGCACACACCTCGACACCTGAACCCTTTACTTCTGTGAGCAATTCTCCACTGACAATTTCTACAGAAGCTGTGTCATCTTCAGCACCTTCTACAGGCAGTTCTGCCTCTACTGCAGGTTCTACAGGATCTGGTCCATCCTCAGCAACTCCGACTGACAAAACCAGTCTCAGTCCGGCTTCCACTGAAAGTAGCACTATTTCAACCATGACCAGTGAAACCAGCATCGCAGAGACATCCACTGCACACACCACAACACCTGCAGCATTTACTTCTGTGAGCACCTCTTCCCTGACGATCTCTACAGATGCTACGTCATCTTTAGCACCTTCTACAGGCATTTCGTCTTCTCCTGCATCGTCTACAGAAGCTAGTTTGTCATCCACAACCCTGTCTGACAGTACCACTTTCAGTCCACCTTCCACTGAAAGTAGCACAATTTCTACATTGACCAGTGAAACCAGCATCCCAGAGACATCCACTGCACACACCACGACACCTGCAGCATTTACTTCTGTGAGCACCTCTTCCCTGACGATCTCCACAAATGCTGCATCATCCTCGGCATCTTCTACTGATGGTTCCACCTCTACTGCAGAGTCTACAGAAGCTAGTTTGTCATCCACAACCCTGTCTGACAGTACCACTTTCAGTCTACCTTCCACTGAAAGTAGCACAATTTCTACATTGACCAGGGAAACCAGCATCCCAGTGACATCCACGGCACACACCAGGACACCTGAAGCATTTACTTCTGTGAGCAACTCCCCGCTGACAATCTCCACAAATGCTGCATCATCCTCGGCATCTTCTACTGATGGTTCCACCTCTACTGCAGAGTCTACAGGCGCTGGTCCATCCTCAACATCTCCGAGTGACAGCACCACTTCCACTTCACCTTCCACACAAAGTAGCACAGATTCAACAATGACCAGTGAAACCAGCATCCCTGTGACGTCCACTGCACACACCCAAACACCTGAAGCCTTTACTTCTGTGAGCACTTCCCCACTGACGATCTCTACAGGTGCTTTGTCATCTTCTGCACCTTCTACTGGCAGTTCCACCTCCCTTGCAGCATCTACAGGAGCTAGTTCGTCATCAACAACCCTGACTGACACTACCACTTTCAGTCCGGCTTCCACTGAAAGTAGCACTATTTCAACCATGACCAGTGAAACCAGCATCGCAGAGACATCCACTGCACACACCACAACACCTGCAGCATTTACTTCTGTGAGCACCTCTTCCCTGACGATCTCTACAGATGCTACGTCATCTTTAGCACCTTCTACAGGCAGTTCGTCTTCTCCTGCATCGTCTACAGAAGCTAGTTTGTCATCCACAACCCTGTCTGACAGTACCACTTTCAGTCCACCTTCCACTGAAAGTAGCACAATTTCTACATTGACCAGGGAAACCAGCATCCCAGTGACATCCACGGCACACACCACGACACCTGAAGCATTTACTTCTGTGAGCAACTCCCCGCTGACAATCTCCACAAATGCTGCATCATCCTCGGCATCTTCTACTGATGGTTCCACCTCTACTGCAGAGTCTACAGGCGCTAGTCCATCCTCAACATCTCCGAGTGACAGCACCACTTCCACTTCACCTTCCACACAAAGTAGCACAGATTCAACCATGACCAGTGAAACCAGCATCCCAGTGGCATCCACTGCACACACCTCGACACCTGAACCCTTTACTTCTGTGAGCAATTCTCCACTGACAATTTCTACAGAAGCTGTGTCATCTTCAGCACCTTCTACAGGCAGTTCTGCCTCTACTGCAGGTTCTACAGGATCTGGTCCATCCTCAGCAACTCCGACTGACAAAACCAGTCTCAGTCCGGCTTCCACTGAAAGTAGCACGATTTCAACCATGACCAGTGAAACCAGCATCGCAGAGACATCCACTGCACACACCACGACACCTGCAGCATTTACTTCTGTGAGCACCTCTTCCCTGACGATCTCTACAGATGCTACGTCATCTTTAGCACCTTCTACAGGCAGTTCGTCTTCTCCTGCATCGTCTACAGAAGCTAGTTTGTCATCAACAACCCTGTCTGACAGTACCACTTTCAGTCCACCTTCCACTGAAAGTAGCACGATTTCAACCATGACCAGTGAAACCAGCATCCCAGAGACATCTACTCCACCCTATACGACACCTGCAGCATTTACTTCTGTGAGCAATTCTCCACTGACAATTTCTACAGAAGCTGTGTCATCTTCAGCACCTTCTACAGGCAGTTCTGCCTCTACTGCAGGTTCTACAGAATCTGGTCCATCCTCCGCAACTCCGACTGACAAAACCAGTCTCAGTCCGGCTTCCACTGAAAGTAGCACAACTTCAACCATGACCAGTGAAACCAGCATCCCAGAGACATCCACTGCACACACCACGACACCTGCAGCATTTACTTCTTTGAGCACCTCTTCCTTGACGATCTCTACAGATGCTACGTCATCTTTAGCACCTTCTACAGGCAGTTCGTCTTCTCCTGCATCGTCTACAGAAGCTAGTTTGTCTTCAACAACCCTGTCTGACAGTACAACTTTCAGTCTATCTTCCACTGAAAGTAGCACAATTTCTACATTGACCAGGGAAACCAGCATCCCAGTGACATCCACGGCACACACCACGACACCTGCAGCATTTACTTCTATGAGCAACTCCCCGCTGACAATCTCCACAAATGCTGCATCATCCTCGGCATCTTCTACTGATGGTTCCACCTCTACTGCAGAGTCTACAGGCGCTGGTCCATCCTCAACATCTCCGAGTGACAGCACCACTTCCACTTCACCTTCCACACAAAGTAGCACAGATTCAACCATGACCAGTGAAACCAGCATCCCAGTGGCATCCACTGCACACACCTCGACACCTGAACCCTTTACTTCTGTGAGCAATTCTCCACTGACAATTTCTACAGAAGCTGTGTCATCTTCAGCACCTTCTACAGGCAGTTCTGCCTCTACTGCAGGTTCTACAGGATCTGGTCCATCCTCAGCAACTCCGACTGACAAAACCAGTCTCAGTCCGGCTTCCACTGAAAGTAGCACGATTTCAACCATGACCAGTGAAACCAGCATCGCAGAGACATCCACTGCACACACGACACCTGCAGCATTTACTTCTGTGAGCACCTCTTCCCTGACGATCTCTACAGATGCTACGTCATCTTTAGCACCTTCTACAGGCATTTCGTCTTCTCCTGCATCGTCTACAGAAGCTAGTTCCTCATCAACAATCCCGACTGATACTATCACTTTGAGTTCACCTTCCACTGAAAGTAGCACAACTTCAACCATGACCAGTGAAACCAGCATCCCAGAGACATCCACTGCGCACACCACGACACCTGCAGCATTTACTTCTGTGAGCAATTCTCCACTGACAATTTCTACAGAAGCTGTGTCATCTTCAGCACCTTCTACAGGCAGTTTCACCTCCTCCACAACCCTGACTGACAGCACCACTCCCAGTCTACGTTCCACAGAAAGTGGCACAGTTTCAACAGGAAGCAGTGAAACCAGCACCCCAGTGACATCCACTGCAGTCACCACAACATCCACATCGTCGACCTCTGTGATCACCTCCTGGCAGACTACTTCTACTATGAAGAGCACTTTTGCTTCTACTTCTAGTGCTCCACTAACTACATTATGTAAGCAATTTTTTAATTTTGTGTTTAACTTACATTTATTCAATCTCTCTCTTCTGTTGTTAATTGTAAGTGTGTACTCATGTAGTACTTTTCCTCCTACTAGTTGTCCATTAGATAATTTCATCTACAGTCTCTCACTGTATTATTCATTTCTCTCTTTCTTTAATATTATCTAGGTTCCCTTTTTTTACAACATAGTTTATCTTTCCTAACCTTGACACCCACTTCTATTTCCCACTAAGGTATCCACACACTTCATATACCACTTTTATACTCTGGCAGTTCCCACTCTATTGCATTTTATATATTCTAATTTCATTAACTTTATGGCTTTCATTCTCAGCTTTACATCTTTTTAGAGTTATCCCCATTGCTTTTGGTCATGTTTAAGTGGAAATTTCTGGGTTTTTTTGTTTGGTTTTTTTTGCAGGAGATGTTGCCAATAGTATTCACATGTACCTTGGCAACAGTTTCTCTGCCGCCTTTCAGTTCTATTTGATTTTAATTTATCCTCTGAGCATCCACCATAGAAGCAAAAGAAGGTTCATTTTAATCCACTCTACTCTGCCTCCATGTCCTCGAATGCTTATCCTTATGCCTGCATCTCTTCTCTTTGATTCTAGAGATTTTCCTCAATTGTCTTCACTCTGGCTAGATGAGTACTGCCTGACCCACTTCATACCCACTGTTATAATATACTGTTATATTATTATATATAGTATACAGTATATGGTATACTATTACACCAGTCAGTATTATTATGAGATTGGGAAAGGGTGTTTGACATACATTGAAGGAAGTACAGTAAGTCTTCAAATAATGTCTCATTTAACTTTGTTTTATAATAGTATTAATGAGATGCCTTAGGAATTTAACTCTTGTTCATATCAGTCAGTTTATGGTAGAGTTGGTTTTGTTACACATTATTTTAATTTGCAGAACCTATTGATGTTGTTAAGTGAGGACTTGCGGTGTAGTAGTTAAAATAATTGAAAGCTTTACTGATTTAAATGAACACTATATATGCTTACAGACACATGACCTGTGTCTGACACTGCCCAATCTGTCTTACACTGATAAAGATGAAAGGCAGCTCTTCAGTTTTTGTTTGCTGCATTTTCTTAAGGCTTTGTAAATTGTTCCTCTGTTGAGTTCTATTTTCCCTGACCTTTCTATTATGTGGATTTGTCCTCTGGTTTCTCTCCAATGTGTCTTTGTCTTGGTGAGTTCTCTCTGGTTCTTAGGTGGTGGACTGAGGGTCTTCAGAAGGGAGTTGTACACCTTGTGTTCCCAGGAAATCCTGCAGGTGTTTCACAGTGAATGCCAGTTGGCTGTGTGACTGCTGAGCCTGGAGCTAGTTTTGGTCATCTCCCTGAAGGCAGATGGTCCCTTCTGTCTTCCTCCTATCCCCTTGAGGTTGGCTTTATCTTTAGGTTGTTGGGCAACAGGTGAACACCCCCCAGCATCTGCTTTTGCTTTACTCACATCTATGGGCTTAAGCACTTTGATACAGTTTGGACGTTCTTCAGTAATGAGAGAGAAAGAGAGAGAGAGAGAGAGAAGAGAGAAGAGGATTTATGAGTCTCCAGTGTGCCCAGGACTCTTGTGTCAACTCACCCATTCTTCCTGAATGTCTTGGTCCAGAGGCTGTAAGCAGAGGCAGTTTGATGTGACTGTTATGGGTGTGGCCCCTGCTCTTTGAGTCTGGTGGGGTAGACCAGGAGACAGAGGTAGGGCAGGGTTTTGTAGAGTGCATGCACCCCTTGAGTGCCTCCCCAGAGGAGCCGTACCTTAAATACTGGTCTTCACAAGCACAGCTCTTTTCAAGAAAAGCCAAAAAGAACAGAACTTTTGACTTTCCAGGTTGGTTGGCATAGATGTTTGAGAGCTGTCTATAACCATTTCCTATCTTGAAACTAAGTCTGCACTCTTCCCTTGAATTCCATGTCCCAGCAAATTAAAAATGGGTCAGAAACAGTCACAACAGCAATGATGTTGTCCAGGACAAGCTCCTCTGAACCAGGTGTTGCAGGGACAATGTCATGCTTATTCCCAAGCTCAGTGGACTCCAAACTTATGAAGTTCCCTGAGTTCTCTTCAGTCTCTATCTTTTTTTTTCTCACCCTCAGTCCTGACTGTGTTGCTCCCACTTCTCACAGCACCAAGTTTTTCTTTCTATGATTTCTGGTGCTAAAGGAAAGCATGCTGGAAATAGGACTCCACAACCAGACCAACTCTGCTTCCATGTGGAACCTTAGCCTCACTCCACCTCACCCCTCCCATTTGTAAAGTGAGCATAATACTGCCTGTCCCACCCAGGGGCTCAGAGAACATCAAATTACACTGTGGTCTGTGAAAATACATAGCAAGATACAAAGTACTGCACAAATACATGTGGTTGAGATGGGTCTTGTCCCTTTCAGTGATGTGCCTCAACGGAGGGACATGGAATGGGAAGGCCTGTGAATGCCCCCCTGGCTTTACAGGAGATAAGTGCCAGTCTAAGACAGTGGTCTGCCAGAATGGAGGCTCCTGGGATGGAATCAAGTGTGTATGCACCAGCCTGTACCAGGGGCAGAAGTGTGAGGAGATGGTCTCGAACATCGAGATAAGTGAGTAAAACTGCAGGGCTCTTTCTTCCCCAACCTTGGGCCGCACCTCCACACTGGCCACCCATTCCTGCTCCTTCTTTGCTAGGAATATGGCCTCTTTCTGGGGCAAGAACGATTTTACCCAGTGCTAAGAAAGTTGAAATATTTATAAAATGAATAAATCAAGAAGGTATAGTTTGGAACAAAATACAAATTTGGTACAGAGTTTACCATAAAATATACTTAAAATAAGTGAGTATATGATGGAGAAGAATAGAAAAAGTGTATAGAATTCTCTAATAGAATATAAGACCCAAGTTCCCTTGGGCTCCATTGCAAAGCCATGAGGAGTACATTGTACCTCCTCTCTCCAGGGGCACTCTGGTGAGATCTGAGTGGGGGTTGGGGGTGGGAGACCAGGCTACTCCCCCCCTCAGAGCAGAGTCACCAGTGGTATGGGTCTCCTGGGTAGGAAGTTTAGTGGGTCCTACCCTCAGTGACACTGTTGTCTGACCCTCTCAGAACCTCCGGAGACTGTCTCTGCAGAGATGAAACTGAGTGTAACAGTGACCAGTGTGAGTTATACCGACAAGCTACAAGACCGGTCTTCTCTGGAGTTCCAGAATTTCAGTAAAGTATTCACGGAACAGGTGGGCCTGGGACAGCAGGTCCCCATTGCTACTCAGCTCTCCCCAGAGAAGGATCTCTAAGGGTTAAGAACATAGATGAATGTCATGTTGGAGGTGTGGGAGTTTCTCAGTTCACCACTTCCTCAGGGCTTGCCAGGGAGGGAGGGGAAAGACAAAGCAAGATTCCAGCTGGGGCTTCCCAGGAGTCTCAGGGGCAGGGCTGGTCTCTGGGAAGAGACATCTTTACCTGGGCAGAGTGCCCCTGTCCTCTGGGGATGGGGACAGGGAGATGCTGCACGTCCATCCTCTGCCCTCCTGAGTACTATGGAAAGGCCTAGCAGGCCTCCAGGCTGGGCTTCTGGGATAACGGTGGCCTCCTTTCCTTTCAGATGGACCTGACTTATGCCAAAATCCCTGAGTATGCAGGGATTAACATCACAGAACTGATGTAAGTATCTGAGGCTCCTAGGAAAAAGGCCTATGGAGTAGAAACTGTAGTCATCATTATCAAGACAGTTGTAACTATGCCCCTCTGCTAGAGCTGTCATAACAAAATATCCCAAACTGGATGGCTTACACGCAGATATTTATTTCTCATGGTTCTGGAGGTGGGAAATCCAAGATCAAGGGGTCAGCAGGTTTGGTTTCTGCTGAGGCCTTTCTCCTTGAATTGCAGACAATCGCCTTCCCACTGTGTCCTCGCATGGCCTTTCCTCTGGGCATGTGCATCCCTGGTTCTCTTTGTGTAACCAAATTTCCTTTTCTTATAAAGACACTGATCAGATTGGATTCAGTCTGACAGTCTCATCTTAATTTAATAATTTCTGTGAAGATACATTGTGAGATACCAGAGGACTAGCGCTTCAACCTATATGGTTTTGGGGAACACAATTCAGCCCATAAAACCCTCAACAATTATAGTTTCATGTACATTTTCCAAAGGAAAGCTCATAACCACTCTGAGTGAGCCCAGTAGGGCTATTCCCATTGTGCAGATGAAGAAACTGAGGCTTAGAGAGATGTAGTGAGTTGCTTGAAGGGTCATTTACAGGGTGGTAGTACCAAGATAGCAAAACACCAGAGCACCTGAAGGCTATGACTTGTGTGATGGATACCCCATTAGTCTTCATTGATGAAGCTAAATAACTTAGCTTGCAAAGCGAAACCCCTAGGACAAAAGATGTCCAAGTTCACAGTTGTCCTATATTCACTCCTATTCACCTAGTATAGGATTCTGCCCTCACAGAATCTTTACCCTGTTACTGATCCCAACTTCATTAAGTTCTTGGGAACACAAGGGAGGTATCCTGGCTTACAGTTTACAGAGCCATCATTGATAATTTTCAAAAGGGACTTATAACAAAATATTTTTTTTACAAAAAGCACAGAAAAATGCTGTTTACCAGCCTTCATTTTCCTTCCTTCCCCAATTCTAACATGAAACATCTCTCTCACAAGAGAGGCCACCCCACGTAGGACCAGGTGGGGCTCCCAAGTCTCTGACCAGGCTGCCTGCACAGCAGGTGTCAGGCCAACCTGGGGCAGGACAGGGCAGCTCTTTGGCAGCTCAGCTGCTCTGGAAGGGAGCAGCGTTTTTCTTTCTGCCCCTAAAACCTCTCTCCCAAACCGGCACGTGCTGACCCTGTTGGACTCTCTCTTTTGCTCCTGGGGTGGGGGTGGGAGTGGGGGGCTCTGTAGTGCCAGTCCTCCTCCCTGTACTCCGCCTGTCCTTCAGTCTCTCAGGCAACAGAGGGAGGGAGGATGGGCTCTGTGGACCAGGGATTGAGCCAGCACCTTTATGGTCCTGCCTAAAAGCATCGTGGGTTTTTGTCTATCCCACCTCCTTAGGCAACTAGGAAGACAGCTGGGCTCTGAGGTCTGTGAGAAAGCACATTGCAGGAAAATGGTTCTTGATCAGAGGGTGGGGCATTGGGAGCTAGGGAAAAGGAAAGGAAGCAAAGGGAAGTTGTGAGCATGTCTGAGGCCCTGGCTTCTCCTAACTCTTGAGCAGGGAGTAGGGAGAAACTTTGGACAAGAATTTTAACCTTTTAGGTTTCAGGGACTCCTTTTAGAATTAACAAATATCTGCGGGAGTAAAAAAAATGGACATATGCACCTCGAAATTTTTGCATACAGTCTTAAGAGGCTCACAGACCTCCTAAAGTCAGCCTACCACCTAGAAAATAATAAATCCCATAGAAATCCCGGGAGCACCCTCCTCCCCCATGGTCAATGGCCCCTTATGGATACCTTGCCAGAAGCCGCCCAGTCTTCTACTTCAGTAAATATAGTAATACCTTAAGGTCGACCACTTCCATGGTACCATTCCTCTGTCCATCTTCATTCCCAAGCCTTCCCTGAGTCTTCCAGGTGATATGGGTCCTACAGTGATGTGCAAATGCAGTGCCTGCAATAGAGTCTTAACCCAATAGACATTGGGTCTTCATTTTCAACTGTCCTCCCCCAGCTCTGCCTTTCCATGTGGGCTGAGAAGGCAAAGCCTGCCTGGGGAAAGGGTTGGGGAGATGAGTGCCCATTAGCACTCGGGATGACCAAGGACATCTTTCTCTCTCTGCTCAGTCGTGGCAGTGTGGTGGTGAAGCATGACGTCCTCCTGAAGGCCAATTTCACCCCGGAATATGAGAAAGTTTTAAAGAATGCCACCAAGGAGATAGAGCAAAAAATTAACCATATAACCAACGAACAAGTAATGATGGATAATAACTGCACAAGTAAATTCCTAGGCTTCTGGGGAGTAGCATGAGGAAGCTTTCAAAGAATCTTTGAGCTTCTTATGCCTGGGGTGGGGGAGGGCAGAGAGGCAGATGGGGGTGGGGATGGGGGGTGGGGAACGGGAGAACACTAAGAGACCAGAAATCAGTCCCAACCCTTATCACTCTGACTGGCAGATGCCAAGAGAGGCTCTGAAAGGAGGATGCAGAGGCAGATGTGTTAAATCCCAAATATGCACAAAAATGAGGATGAGCCTGGCTTATTGCCCAACCTAGTTGTTTCTCAGTGCAATGAGCAGTGTGGGGATCTTGGCCAAGGAGGGTATGGAAGAAGAAAGACACTTGAGGGGGTCACGGCTCTGGAAAGCTGAAAATGAGACTGGCATTTCCTCTTTGCAGGGACTGATTTTCACCCCCATGCCCTCCCCCCATACACACACCTAAGTTCCCTGCTAAACAAGCTCATCAGGGGCTTTGTGTTTCCTTCACAGGCCTACTGTGCTTCAAAGAGAACGCCACCAAGGTGCAAAGCATTTCAATTACCCAATACAACCCTGAAGGTTGGTGACCCAGGGGCTTCAGGGAGGGCAGGGGAAGCAGGCAGAGCTCCCAGACTTTTGATCATGTGCCTCCATGCCCCCTCAGAGAAATGCCGGGAGAAAGCTGGGAAAGACTTTGCTGACTACTTCTTCGTGGTGTATAAGGACCAAGAAGCAAAGTGCATTAGCCGCTGTGAACCTGGCTTCAATACTTCCATGAACTGCAACTTTGGGAAGTGCACAATGGAGCGCAGCGGCCCGCGTTGCTAGTGAGTGTCTCACTACTCCACTCCAGGCTGGCTGCCCTCCCCTCTGCACCCCCTGGGGACTCCACTCCTCAGGACTCCAAGGTTGTGGAGTGAGTTCTGGACTTTCCTGAATGCAGCCAGCCACAAAGGACACTCATGGCCAGAGCCCCAAGGCCAGGTCCAGAATGGTCTGAGAATGGCTCAGTAGCTGCCTTCCTTTCCCTGTGCTTTGTGTCCAGTGAAGCAGAGGAGACCGTCAAGCTCTGAGGAAGCAGAGGGAAGGCCCCAGCCTCAGAAAGACCCTCAGTCAGATGGGGAGGGCAGGGACTTGCTTCCAGGGAGAGATTAACATCCCCTGCTGGTGAAATGGAGATAGAAGATCACACCTACATGGGGAGAATGGAAAGCCTGTAAAGGCCAGGGGAGCAGGAAGGCAAAGCTCTCCTGGGGAGGAAAAAAACAGGGTTTAGAAAGGGCATCTCCAGGGAGGAGTTGTTCTGGATCAGGCATGGGGGATTGTTCTTCCTCATAGAAAGAGAGGTTGAAAACTAAATGGTTACTGTGTGGGTGAAACAATCTTTTCTGGGTTTTCAAGTTGCTGGGTGCAGTGCAGGGAAATCCTAGTTGGGCCAGCTGTTTTAGGTCTGGGTTGCAGAACCTATAGGCCTAGAGCTGGGCATTGTGTCTATTTAAGGCCACCCATGGAAGCTGGACTTTGTTTCTGTTCATCCCCTCAGGGCTCCTTGCTGTGCATCCCAGCAATCTCTTCACCTTTTCCTCATTATCCACTCATGGGGTCAGGGCTGATTCTGAGGCTGGGGGACAGTGGGCATTGGCCGACCCTGACTCTGAATGGCTCCCTCTCCTCACCTGCTCCTTCTCTCCATCTCAGCTGCCTGACCACAGACACTGACTGGTACGGAGGGGAAACCTGCGAGTTTAGCACCAAGAAGAGCCTGGTGTATGGGCTCCTGGGGGGAGCAGGTGCAGTGATACTGATTGTCCTTGTCATCATCCTGGTGTTCATGTTCCGCTCCAGGAGAGAGGTGAAAAGGTGAGCCACTGCCACTGACTTTTCCATTTGCCTCCATCTCCTCCTCCTTCCCTGACCCCTCTGTTTTTAATTATGTTATCATTGGGGTGGACAGAGCCAGTCCCCAGATTTTTGTTCTCATTCTCTGCTCAAAATGAGATCTCTCCTGTGTTTCTATCAACAGGCAGAAATCCAAAGTGACTCAGTTGTACAAGTGGCATGGGGAGGATGGTGAGCCAGCCCATGGGACCTTCCAAAACATGGGCTTTGACACCTGTGGAGGTATTAGAAACTCTCAGTGGACTGAAAATATCTCAGTGTGGAGACTTACATCTGAGGCATGTGGGAGGGGCTGAGGGAGCAAAGAGGAAAAGCATTTTCTTCTCCAAAATGTTGGGTTCCACATCTGCAGCCTTATTTCCACCACTGGCTCCTGCAAGGCCCTGGATGGTGCACCAGCACACTTAGACCATGAGGAGGTGTCACAGGTTATTGGAAGGTTGTAGGTTTCTCCAGACCACAAAACTGTGCCCTCTGTAGAAACAGATAAGCACCTAGGAGTGGGTAAGCTCATTAGCAGGTGAGTTATAGCTCAGTAAAGTGATTACCTATAGATTTTGTTAGGTCAAATGTACATGCCAAAATGTCTAGAAATTGAACCTTTAAGTTCTTTTTAAAAAAATATATTTCATTGATTATGTTATTACAGTTGTCCCCTTTGCCCCCTCCATTCCCCTCCACCCTGCACACCCCTTCCCACCCACATCCCCCACTTTAGTTCATGTCCATGTGTCTTAAGTTCTTTAGTTTTTACATTCCCCATACTATTCTTGCCCTCTCCTTGTCTATTTTCTGCCTGCCATCTATGCTACTTATTCTCTGTACCTTCTCCTCCTCCCACTCCCCTGTTGCTAACACTGCATGTGAACTCCATTTCTGTAGTTCTGTTCCTATTCTAGTTGTTTCCTTAGTTTGTTTTTATTTTAGGTGTGGTTGTTAGTAATTGTGAGTTCGTTGTCATTTTAGTATACATGTTTTTTATCTTCTTTCTCTTAGATAAGTTCCTTTAACATTTCATAAAATATGGGCTTGGTGATGATGAATTTCTTCAATGTGACCTTATCTGAGAAGCACTTTATCTGTCCTTCCATTTTAAATGAAAGCTTTGCTGGATAGAGCAATCTTGGATGTGGGTCTTTGTCTTTCATGACTTGGAATACTTCTTTCTAGCACCTTCTTGCCTGTAAGGTCTCTTTTGAGAAATCAGCTGACAGTCTGATGGGAACTCCTTTGTAGGTGACTGTTCCCTAATCTCTTGCTGCTTCTAGGATTCTCTCCTTTATTTTAATCTTGGGCAATGTAATCATGATGTGCCTTGGTGCATTCCTCCTTGGGTCCACCTTCTTTGGGACTCTCTGAGCTTCCTGGACTTCCTGGAAGTCTATTTCCTTTGCCAGATTGGGGAAATTCTCCTTCATTATTTGTTCAAGCAAGTTTTCCACTTGTTGCTGTTCTTCTTCCCATTCTGGTACCTCTATAATTCAAATGTTGAAATGTTTAAAGATGTCCTGGAGGTTTCTAAGCCTGTCCTCACTTTTTTGAATTCTTGTTTCTTTATTGTTTTCTGTTTGGTTGTTTCTTTCTTCCTTCTGGTTCACTCCATTGATTTGAGTCCTAGTTTCCTTTCCATCACTATTGGTTCCCTGTGCATTTCCTTTCATTTCACTTAGTGTGGTCTTCCTTTTTTCATCTAATTTGAGACCAAAATCAATCAATTCTGTGAGCTTCCTGATCACCGGTGCTTTGAACTGTGCATCTGATAGGTGGCTTAGATGTATTGGCTCTGGGGCTTTGATCTGTTCTTCTGTTTGAGTCCTTTTTTTGGGTCTGATTGAGCCTGTTATGTAGTGAGGGGTGGAGCCTTAGGTGTACACCAGGGCTGGGCAACCCAGTTGCTGTGTTGTGACGCTGTATGTGGGGGCAGGGTCAGAGAGGGAACCATAATGCTTGCTCCACTCTCTCTTGGATTTCAGTCCCTTCTGCCTCTTCCCACAAGCAAACTGGACCCTTCTGGTGCTGGTTTCTGGGTGGGTGAGCTTGTGTACATTCTAGGACCCTGTGGGTTTCTCCATCAAACTCTCCTGTGAGGCTGGGAGTCTCTCCCGGCACCTCAACGCCACAGGTGTTTTTGATTGGTGTTTTTAGGCTTTATTTCTCATTGCTGGGGCCCTGGGTTGTGCAGTCTGTCTCGCTGCCCATTTTTTGCCTGGTTTATCTGCGCGCGAATATGTGACTGTGGTCAGCCAGCTGCCTTCCGTGCCTCACTGGGTCTGATTGTTGCCACTCTGTACCCAGGGTCTGCCAGCCACCGCCTGCACACCCTGGTCTGTCAGCCACCACTTTTTCCCGCCGTGACCCCTCTCTGCTGGCTGCCAACTCCACCCCTCTTTCCAGTCTGCATGAATGGTTGTCAAACTTCTGTACAGTTCAATTTTCTGTCAGTTCTGGTTGTTTTTTTCTTTCTAAATTTTTGTTGTCCTTCATCTTGGTTGTGCGAGAAGGCACAGTATGTCTACCTATGCCTCCATGAAGTCCAAATTGCATTTCTATGCATCAGCAACAAACAGATAATGCATGCTAATATACAAAACATTCTTAGCTCTGGCTGGTGTAGCTCAGTGGATTGAGTGTGGGCCTGCAAATGAAAGGATCATGGTTTGATTCCCAGTCAGGGCACATGCCTGGGTTGCAGGCCAATTCTCAGGAGGGGAAACACGAGAGGCAACCATACATTCATATTTCTCTCCTTCTCTCCTTTCCTTCCCCTCAAAAGATAAATAAATACAATTTTTTAAAGATTTAAAAAACACTCTTTATACAGCACCTAGAAATACTATCTAACAAAGATGTTTAAGACTTTTCAGGGGAAAATGGTAAAACTTCATTTAAAAACATTGTAGTAAACCCATATGAAAGAAAACCCACATGCTTATGAAACGGGGCAACCAGTATCCTAAAGCTGCCACATGCCACCCAATCCAAGCCAAACCTTACTGTACTTCATCAACTTGAAGGTGCTGATAAAGTGCTTATGGTTTTTCTTTGTTGAATTTGTTGAATTTTTAAATGTGATTTTTTTACATCTTTTGAGAATCAGAAGATGAGGTCAAGTAATTTAGGTAGCCTCTCTTGTTTGCAAAAGTTTTCAGAATCTTGAGAAGTGGGTATGCATCCCTCACCCAGCAGTGGGTGGCATTAGAGGGAGATGAGAGCTTGTCTTCCTAACCTTCTTCTCCCATGGGGCTTTCTCCCTGTCTAGAACCAGAAAACTCCATTGATCTGGACTCCATTTATACCAACTTCCAGCCCACCTTGGAGAACATAGACCCTAACAAAAAGGTAAGGCAGGTCTGCATGAAATGCTCACCTCCCTCTGCTCTGAGACCCCATCTGCCTTCCTACCATGGTAGGATTGTCAGGAAAGCAGCCATGTTTATGATTTGCTAGTCCAGGTGATCATCCAGGCCTGTGCTTCTGGGAAGTGGGCATAACTCGGGATGGCAGTGGGTTGGGGAGGAGAGCTAAGCAGCAAGGGCAACCTTTTTTAGACCCTGAGGCTTCAGGCTGAGAGGTTTCCATTTGCACTTTAAGTATGTCTTTGATGGCCAATTTATTTAGTTATTTTAATTTTCAAACACACATGAAAGTCAAAATAGTACTGCAGTAAATACCTATATATCTCATCTAAGTCAACAATGTTTAACATGTTTAACTTATATATGAATTGTTGCTGAACCATTTGGAAGTCAGTTGCAAACAGTATGACAATTGGTAGCTATACACATTAGTATATACCTCACAATGCCATTATCACACCCAATAAGTTGATAATAATTCTAGAATATATCCAATATTTATTTTTTTCGGTTAACCCAGGAACATCTCTTATTGTCAGTTTTTTCAAATGTGAATACTACAAATTTCAGTCATTGACTTCTGTTGTATCTCTTCAGTCTTTTAACCTATGACTGGCTTCTACCTTTTTTTTAAATACAGGGGGGCAAAAGTAAGTTTATATTTGTTAATATGGAAAATAATACATTAATTAGTAAATAATAATTTAAGAATAAACTCTGTTTTGTATTCACAACCATAAACATACTTTTGCCCACACCTGTATTAGTTTTTGTAAGAGCCTAATATGGTTGTCTTAAAGAATGCCTCACATTCTGAATTTGTCTAATTACTTTCTTAGAGTGTCATTTAACTTGTTCCTCAATCTTCTGTATTTTCTATAAACTAGCAACAGGTTCTACAAGCTTGATTACAATCAGATTAACCATTTTTGCTAAGCATATGTCATAGTTAATGGCATTGCATCACCTCAAGAGGTACATAAGGTCAAGTTATCTCACTATGATTGAGGCCAAGATAGGTCACTTGGGTAAGGGGTGAAAACTCCTTAATTGCCACTTTTGTTTTAACTGGATAGGTATTTGAGGGCAAAAGAAATACCCTCAAAGTATTCACACCTCAAAAGAAGTGTAATTGGTTTCAGGCACTAGTTCCCTTCCCCGAAGACAACCTTGTTGCAGAAATGAACTCTTAGGCAGGACACCTTTGACCTGCCTAATTTGGGGGTTGGGTAGAGTGGAGGGATACAGTGGTTTGCACTAGGTTCTGGGTAATAGAACAACTTCTAAACTGAGTGCTTCCCCTGTTCCAAGACTCTTATGCTTCCAAATTCCAGGTTTCTCGTGGGCCCAGCCCTCAAATAGTTCTAACTCTCTTTTCAGATAACAATTCAGAGGCCTCATGTGATAACATCATTTTAAGGCACAGGCAATTTCACATGGAGCTGTGGGGTCTGGAAGTGAGGAGACCTCAGTTCAGCTAAGTTTGATGGAACTTTTCCACATTGAGAGCATTCTACAGAAACATAATAAGGAATAAAGAGGAAGAGGAGAGAGACCACTGTTCTGAGATTGAAAAAAGAAACTCCCACCTTTTGCAACAGCATGGATGGAGCTGGAGAATATTATGCTAAGTGAAATAAGCCAGGTGACAAAAGACAAATATCATATGATCTCACCTATAAGAGGAAACTAATGAGCAAACAAACAAATACGCAAAATAGAACCACAGGCATGGAAACAAAGAACAGACTGACAGTGATCAGAGGGTGGGGGTGAATACGGGTGGAAAGAAGGGGAAGTGACTAGTCAAGGAACATGTATGAATGACCTACGGATGTGAACAACAGGGTTTGGATTGATTGTGGGAGCAGGGAGGTGGGCGGGGCAGTAGAGAGCAAGGGAAAAAAAAATGGGACAACTGTAATAGAAAACCAATAAAATATTTTAAAAAGTAGAAACACCGTGCGAGCTCCAATGGGCTGGCCAAGACCTTAGGGAAGTCCCTTCAGCTCATTCTGGGAAGGTTCTTCCTGCTCCGTGCCAAGCTTCAGCACCAAGGACAGCGTTCCCACCCACAGGTTTACAATGGTGATGCATCAAACACAGGAGTGCACTTACTGTTACACAAAAACGATGTTTAAGATGTACTGCATTCCCTCCTCATGAAAAACATATGTTTTAAAAATATATATAGCATTTTCTTTGAGTATATAAGGTTATGAGTATTTTAAAATTTCTTTTAATCTACAGATTGTTTCTTTTGTTAATATAATAATACATAATAAATAAATAACAACACCATCAATTATTATTATTTTTTTATGGTTTCCATGCCATTCTCCAGTCAAAGCCCTATACAAACTCCTGTTTCTCACCTGCCATGCTTTCTTCTCCTCCTCTTCTCTCCTCTAGGATGTAGGGTATGATGAGTTTAGCCTCAAGTGACAAAAAGGAAGTCTGCAGTCAGGTAGCGTGTCATCTCCTGACCTTCCTTGGCATCACTTGCTGGCCACTCTGGACGCCACAGGGGTCCCACGCACATTCACTCGCTCACATGACAGAGGGACTCACTTCCTGCTGGGAGAGAACCAAGTTCTTCTTTTGGAAACAGGCTCTTTCCATAGATCTGAAGAGATGGAGTTTGGGGTTCTATTTTCAGCTTTCTCATTAACTCCCTCGGTTAAATTTGGGAAAATCATATTTGACCATTTGAATTCAGTCTTGCCTTCTGCTGAATAAGGGCTAAGTTGTTTTTAAAGTCGCTCCCATCATTGAAGTTTTTACCATTTTTAGAATGCCTTATTACTCTTTCTGCCATGCAGCTCAGGATTCATTTTGTTCTGGAAGGTCTCTTCCACAGGCCTCCCCACTTAAACCTTAACCTAAGAAAGAGCATGGGCTCTGCTGCCCCCACATGGTCACTTAGAGCATCTGCGGGTACCGTTCAGCAGCTCGCTGCTGTTCTGTCCTGGCCTCCTTGGCTAGAGAGCTTTAGGCTTCACTTGGTTCATTCCCATACCTTAAACTAGGCTGTCTTAGTCTGTTCAGTCTTCTGTTACAGAACACCATATACTCGTGGCTTATACAAAACATGATGATTTCTCACAGTTCTGGAAGACGAGATGTTTTCGATCACAGTATGGACAGATTTGGTGTCTGGTGAACACCTGCTTCCTGGTCCACAGACATCTGTCTTTGTTCAGTGTTCTCACATGGTGAAAAGGGCAAGAGAACTCTCCTGGGCCTTTTTTATAAGGGCAGTAATCCCGTGGTGGTGGTGGGGGGGAGGTCTGTCCTCATGACCTAATCACCTCCCTGAAGGCCCCTAAAAACCATCACATTGGGCATTAGGTTTCAACATGTGATTTTGGTGGGGGAAACACATTTAGTATGCAGCATGCACTGAACCCAGGCATCGTTACTGTCAGAACTGCCTCCCGCCTTCCACAGGCCCAGACATCAGAGGCCATAGAGCAGGCATTTAGAAGGTCTACAGACCCCACACCCAGTCTGAAACCATATTACCCACCTCAGCCCTGTCCTGCTCTCTCCTCACATCTGCTCCATGCTAACCATGCTAGATGGCTCAATGCACAGCTGGCCCAGGTCCAACACGGGATCATCTACCCAGCCACCTGGGTGAGTTTGGGAAAGTAATTTCTCTCTGGACCTCAGTTCTCTCAGCTGTGAAAAACTGAGTGACCTTGTGCCAAGCACCATTCCATGTTTATATTTTCACTCATTTATTCCCTACGACCCTGTGGAGTGAGAACTCTCATCATCCTCATTACATGAGTGAGAGAATTGAGGCAAAGAGTTACATCCAGCAACTTGCCTAAGATTATGCAGTCAGTGGGTGTAAAGCTGAGATTATAAACCAGTCGTGTCTTTGTTCTCGACCACCAATTACGTGTTCTCCCAGTGGGACCACTCTTGGAATTAACTGGGTTAATACATGGAAAGCCTTTGGGGGGAAAAGTCTGGCTCATAAAGTTCTAAAAAGAGAGAAAACATTAGTTGTTGTTACATCAGCTTTCTCCCTCACAATTCTCTCTCTCCATAGCCCTTCTCTTTTAAGTCTCTTCTTCCTCTCTTCCAACACTTGCAGAGTGATGGGCTTGACTGGGAGCAGGATGAGAGAGAGGTCCTGCCACTCCTCAGAAACAGGGAAATCCAAATGCACAGAGATGTGTATTTCAACCTTTCAAAGAAGGTTGAAAGTGGATGGATACACCTAGGCACAGAGAGGAGAGTCTGGCGGGGGCTTGAAAGCAAAAAAGAATTTGAGAACCATCCCTGCAGGCTCACCTCTGGCCACCTGTGCCACCCCCAGTCACACAGTTCCCTGTGCCATGGCTCCCCTTTGGTGCTGCTCCTGTTTGGACCGGGTGTCTGTGTAGGCCCATCACCTCTGGTCCAGCATATCGCCTTGTCTGCCTCATGGCTACTCTCCCTGTGGCCTGCCCTTCCTGCAGCAGCCACAGGATCCTTCCCTGTTATGCTGTTCACCTGCTCAAAAACACTGATGCCTCCACCTTCTTGTTAAAGCAAGATCTGAACTCCTCCTAGCAGTCTTCAAGGTCCCTGGAACTGGGGCCCACCTTCCCTCATGGCTCCATCTCTCCATCTCTCTATGGCATGTTCTGCTGAAATGCCACCCACTTTCCTCAGCTGCTTCTTCAGCCCAAAACGCCCTTCCCACACCTTCCTCTCTAGAACCTGATTCAACCTGCAACTATAATTCCACTTCCCCCAAGAAGCCCTCTCTGATACAACCCTTCACAATTAATCTCTCTCACCTATGTCTTAATCATCTCAGGCTACCATAACAAAACACCATATGGTTTCAATAGCAGACATGAATTTTCTTACAGTTCTGGAGGTTGGAAGTTCAAGATAAGGGTGCAGGCAAGGTCGTGTTCTGGTAAAGGCGTTCTCCCTGGCTTGCAGATAGCCACATTTTCACTGTGTGATCACGTGGCTGCTTTTGTGTGTGCGTGTGTGCATGTGCACACACACCAGATGGGGTGGGAAAGGGCCAAGCCCTCTGTGACTCTTTATAAGGGCTCTAGTCCCGTTAAACCAGGGCCTTACCTTCATGACCTCATTTAATTCTTAAAGGCCCCATTTCAGATGCCATCACATTGGGAGTTAGGGCTTCAATGTATAAATTTTGGGGACACGAACATTCAGGCCAGGGCCCTCCTGAACACTGCTATGTATATTTTTTATGTCACATTCATAACCTTCCCTACATGTTCGTCCCCACAGGGGGCACGTGGGGCTTTGTTCCCTCTGTTCCCCACAGCACCTAATGCAGCGCTTTGTGTGTAGAAGATGCTATTCATGGTTGTTTAATTTAGTTGAATCAAGATTCATTCCCACAATGTTTTTTAAATTGTTTCCTGTCAAATTCATCACATGCATCTCTGGCCTTTTTGGCTTCTGTCAACACAACATAATTGAATTCGTACTTGCTCTCTAATTGCTTCATGCACGCGTATCTCCAATCCTATGAAAAGCGCCGTGTTCCAGGCCACAGAATCTAGCCCAGGACGTGCATGCCGTGCATGCCGTGCTCACACATTCTGGTTTCCTCTCTGCTCCTTTCCTCCCCCAGCTGAGAGCCTCAATCTGTCTGGGAGAGATCCAGACAGAAGAAATGGTCAGCAGAGCTTTTTCTCCATCCCAGGGGGCCCTGGGAATAAACACAGCATCCTGGTCTTCCTCTTTCACTTCTCTGGGTCTTGTCATGCCACTTTCAGTCACCAGAGGCCCTGGGGATGGGACAAGTATGAAATGAGGATGGAAGTTCAAGGACCGATCCCTGATGGTTAGCTAAGACAAATGCCATGAGCTCACCCTCAGAATGTGTAGAGATGAGGGAAATAATTTTCTAAAGCACCCTCTAAAATTCAGTTCTTGAAGACATAAGGATCTTGGCATTAAGAACCTCAGAGATTTTACTAGAGCTGGGAAGATGTGAAAATTGTGTTTTGCTTGATTTATGGGTGATGATACAGCAGGCGGGGACGGGGGAGGGGAAGTGCTGACTTCCTGATGCAGGCTGCCTGACAAGAGGCAGGACTCACAGGGAGCCAGCGGCTAAGGAAATTTACTGTGTGTTGTAGCCAGGGGAAGTGCAATTGGACCTGGGCGATAATCAGCCTGATTAGCTCAGTGCCTCCCGGAGACAGCCAAGGTCAGGAGGCGTGTGTGGTGGGGGTGGGGGGCCAGGTCAGCCAGCATCAGTTAAGAACAACTGGGGTCCTGAGAAGTGAATAGAGCAGCAGACCCAGAGAATACAAGTCCAATACCCAGTCGCATAATCATGGGAGGTAGGGTGGGTCTGAGTGAAGAGGCTAAAATCAGGGAGGGGGTGGGAGAAACAAAGGCACAGGTAGTGGAGAAGTCAGGAGCCAAGGGAAGAATGGTGGACAGAGCTGGGGTACTCGTCCTCCTCACTGGGTGCTGGCTGATGGCTGATGGGCAGGTGCTGGCCAAGTTAAAAACTCAAGATGCGCCTTCAGCAGCCCCCTCTCAGGCCTCTCAGACTGGGCCTCTGCTGTGTGTGCCGGCGTGAGCGGAACTCACTGGTGTTGAACTTGGTAGGCCACAGGCGTCTTGTAAGGCAGCTGCAGGAACACCTAGAGACCTGGCTTGTGGGACTGAACTGCAGCCTCCTGTTTCTGCTCCCCTCACCCCCATTTCAATAGAATTAAAATTCAGATCTTTGGGGGAAAGGGGCCCTCTATTCCTGGTGAGGATTGAGGGATTTTGTTCTACATGACTGTTACAGGATGCCGATGGTCCCCTGCCAGGTGGCATCTCCAGACTTTCAAAACTGTTCAGACCAGAGTCACAGTTCAACCATTTGTGAGCCCTCGGTAAAGGCTAGCCCAGTGCCCAGCATGCACACACATTAATGTGTAACTTCTCAACCTGGGCACTTCAACCCAGTATGCCCTGAAAGGATTACAAGTCTTGGGGAGTTTGTAAAGGAAAAGATTTTTGAACTGGATCTGCAAAACCACAAACCCTATATGGGAAAATTTTCTTTTCTGTTCAACAAAGGGCACTGCAGAGTCAATGGAGATACCAGTGTCTAGCTGGAAAAAGACACTTGCAATGTCTGAAACTGATAAAAACTAATATCTAATAAACTCATAAATCAACTTTAAAAAGACAAGCAACTTGAAAAAATAGGCAAAGATTGTGAAAGCAAAATGGTAGACAAGCACATTAGATGCTCACTGGTGACTGGAGAGAGCCCACAGCCCCCAACCACCCGGCAGGGCTTCCCAGAGGCCAGTGCCCCATCCTGCCCCCAACCCCATCACAGATAATTTGTGGCCTCTGAATGGACCAATGCATTTATTTTTCACATGCTTGAAAGCGCACCTTTATCTCGCTGAATCCTTACAACACCCCATGAGGAAGTGACCTTATTTCCTTTTTTATAAATGATGTAACTTAGGGGTTGAAGAGCTAAGTGGCTTGCCTGTGGTCACCCAGTGAGGGAGGGGAAGGTTTGCACTGAGTGTGCTTAGTTTGAAAGCCCAGCATGTGAATGAGCCTTAAGGAGAGCTGGCTGCTCTCTCTCCAACACCAACAGGTCATAATCACTAGCTCTCCCCCAGCACATCCACGAGGACAGAGGTTGTCTGCCTGAGTAAGTTTCAACAGGATCGGAGGTGCTCGTTTCTATGCCACAAGGTAGGCCAGATGGAAACAAAAAAGAAGACACCCCTGAGCACTCTCCGGTCCCCGGTTAAGCAAAACCTTCCTGGGGGAACTTGGGCACTATGCTGTTTTCTCCTCATCATCCTCCCTTACCAGAATGGAGCTGTTTGCACTGCAGTGACCCATATTAAGAATATTCAGGCCTGGGCCCTGGCTGGCGTAGCTCAGTGGATTGAGCGCGGGCCTGCGAACCAGACGATCGCGGTTCGATTCCCATTCAGGGCACATGCCTGGGTTGCAAACTGGTTCCTTGCAGGCTAACTACCAGCAGGTGGTGCACAAAAGGCAACCATACATTGATGTTTCTCTCCCTCTCTCCTTCCCCTCTAAAAATAAATAAATAAATAATCTTTAAAAAAAAAAAAAAGAATATTCAGGCCTGGGATTTGGTGCAAAAAGTCAGAGACACCTGCTTCAATGCTATAGTAGCTGAGGGTTTGCTGCAGCTTTAGTCTTCAACCTGGAAAGCAGGCTGAGCTGGAAACCCTGCTGGTGAGCTCTTCTCAGGAATAGCCCCACAGGTCTGGCTGACCCCACAAGACTCGGTAGGCAGCCAAACAAGACCCCTGACACTCCAAAGGAAGGGCTAACCCCTGTAACAGTCTCCCAGGGCTGCTGTAGTAAAGCATCCCAAACAAAGGGACTTAAACAAGAGAAATTTATTCTCTAACAGTTCCGGAGGCGAGAAGGCAAAGTGTCCGCAGAATTGGTTCGTTCTGAGGGCCATGAGGAAGAATCTGTTCCATGCCTCTCCCCCGCCTTCTGGTGGTTTGTGGGCACTCTCTGGTGTTCCTTGGTTTGCAGACTCATCACCCCAGTCCTCCCTTAATCTTCAGGTGGTATTCTCCCTGCATGCGTGTCAGTGTCCAAATTTCTTCTTTTTATAAGGACACCAGTCATGCTGGATAAGGGGCTCATTGGAACTCCACTATAACCTCATTTCAACTACTTACATCTACAGCAACCTATATTCAAATCAGGTTACATGCTGGGGTACTGGAGGTTAGAACTTCAGTGTGTGAATTGGAAGGCAGGAACACAATTTAACCCATAAAAAAGCTTTTCTCCTAGAAGAATGGTTCTCTCACTTGGGTGAGGATCAGAATCACCATCAGAGAACCTAGAGGAGCCCTGACCAGTGTGGTTCAGTGGGCTGGGCGTAGTCCTGCAAACCAAAATATTGCTGATGCAATTTCCAGTCAGGGCAGCCAATTGGTGTTTCTCTCCCTCTCTTTCTCCCTCCCTCTAAACTTAAATAAATAAAGTCTTTAAAAAAGATAAAAGAACCCAGAAGCTCAGGCTCTTTGATACAGGATAGGGCCCCGGTGACTCTGACGCCCAGTGCCCACCACTCTACCGTAGGACTTCGAATTGGATGTCAGGTGCAGGGGCCTGCGTTGGCTGCACACCTCAGATGGCCCTGCAGCCAAAGCTCATCTCTCATCAGATCTGAGCCTCTGTTCCTGTGTCTACTCTTTTCCCTCCTCCGCCAGTGCCCACTCCAATACGCCTTGATATATTAAGGTAGCCTTGCCCCAGTGGCTCAGTTGGTTGGAGCATCATCCTGTTACGGTGGCAGCTAGGAATGGGCAGCCAGAGGGGATACAAAGGCAGCACCCTCACCATTGCAACCTAACAAAGGACTTAATTCAAGAGGCTGGAAGCAAAGGAAGACACGTCTCCCCCCCCAGCTCAGCAGTCCTGAGCCTGGCCCGGTAATATTGCTTGGCATTTCCAACAACACAAGCAAAACTATGATAGTGCAGGAGGTGGGGAGCCCTTGAAAGTCTGTGTATCATCTCCACTTGCTGGGAAAAGGAAAACCTTGAGGCTGTGTATTCACCCCAAGGCCTAGAAAGGGGGAAAGGAGGGGGTCCACAGTGCTTAAAGAAAAAGCCCAGAAAACAACTTCAGTTAACTGCTTGTCTCCTATCACGTATGCAAAATGAACAAATAGAGTCTAGAGCAAGATAAGGATTTGGGCTAACATACTCCCACAGATACCTACGTTTGGGTAGTCATGTCTCCCCAGGGAAAGCTGGCACTACATACTGTCAATCAGTATGTAACTTCTTCACCCCCATCCTTCAACTATATAAGTCCTCAGAACAAAGGACTCACTCTCTTGGCTCCTGACCCTTTCTTGCCACATGGGGGAGGGGGGTCCCTGGGCACCTGGCCTCTGGCCATCTGGGTGCTGGCCACCCAGCCTCTGGCCGCCCTCGCTTTTGCTCTCCCATTAGAACTTAGCACTAATAAGCTTTGCTTGCATGTTAGCAGGCTGGCTGATCTGTAGTTCTTTACTGAGTTGGCAAAAGAACTGAGTTTCCAAGTCACAGCACCATTTATATGATTGGATAGTAACTCAGATCTCACCCTTTGTCTCCAGCCATTCAGACGGCAGTGAGTTCAGTCTCGCACTGTTGGGGTAAAGATGTGCTGTGGGGGTGGGGCATTCAAATGTGCTAGGCCAGTGTTTGGAGGTAGAAAGGAAGAAATCTAGAATGAGCTCTTGACAAAAGAGGCACTTCCTGTCTGTGGCCCAAATTCTTGGGTGTCCCTATGTGAGTGGGGGCCTCAGGGATATGTCTGGGGGTCAATCCCTAAGATGTACAGGGGCCTCCCAGGGAATTCCCATCACCCATCACATGGTCTTCTTAGGCTTTTCTGCCTCTAAACCTAGCCGGAAGAAAAGTCCGTTTAGATCATCAGCCTGTTGTAAACTTGCAGCATTTCTCTCCCCCAGGTGTCTTCTAGCACTTCAATTTGCATCCAAACACCCCTTGCAGGAGCAATAGTACATATTCCAGGTGAATGTCTGGCTCTCCACCTCACCTCTCCAGAAACTGCCGCGCCCAGCGGGCATAGGTCTAGTTGAGCATTAAGTCTGAAAGGCATTCACGACAGAGAATGACACCTGGGAGAGGATAGGCTAAGATGGGGACTAGGGCAGATGCTAGGTTTCCTGCCAGCTGCAAGAAGTCCAGGCAACGAGAGGCACACTTAAAAAGCAATCACACTCCCATCCCTGCGGCGCTTTCCCCACTTAGGTTTAGTTCTTGAGAGGAGAAGGCAAGATTTTAGCCTTTAGTAGAAGTGCTGGCTTTTCCAGGTTCTTTTCTCCTAATTATGCCTTTTCTTCGCTCAGATTTGCTTCATTTATAAGCTTCCCCCTCTTCATTTCATAGTATACTCCTTAGGTCAAATGTTTGGCAATCTAATCAGGCTTAAGTTTTAAAAGACTTATTATGCCTATTTTGGAATGTGTGTGTAAGTTGCAGAAGGATTATGTATGTAAGAGAAGGTTCAGGTAAGTTGTAGATGGTCTGTACAAGTTGAAGAAGGATTGTGTAGGGGGAAGGAAGGAGAAAGAAGGAACTAAGGAGGTGAAGGAAAGGAAAGAGTGAGAGGGAATTAAGGAAGTGAAGGATTGTGAATAAAAGGATAAGAAGGAATAAAGGAAACAGATATATACCACACTCGCGTGTGGCAAGGGCATTGGAGTGGGTAACTGAAGAAGCAAAGTAGAAGTAGAAAAGAAATAAGAAGGAAAAATAAGCATCTAAGTCTTTGAAACACTGCAAATTCTGGACCTAGGAGCTACCAGGTCCTGAAAAAACAGGGTAATTAACTCATTGCTCAAACTCATTACAACTTGCAGAAAGAACAGGGGGTCTGTCTTTCCAGAGGAAAAAAGTGATATTTTAAAACTCAGGCCCTTTTCAGTCACTGCTTGAGGTCTGAGCCTGATACCTCAGCTGTTTTTTCCTCCGGATTCCTGAGCAGAGCAGAAGGGGGAGAGGTCTCTCTAAGGGTGGGCCATACTGCTTCTCCAGTCACTACCGGAGAATACGCCACTGGTTAACCCCTCACCTCCCTACTAAGCTTGTTTTGTTCCGGGAAAGACTCAGGAACTACTAAGACTGTTTCTCAACCCTCTAGAAAAGGGGTCAGACAGTCTAGTCTACTGCCTACGTTCCCTTGCCAGGCTTACGCCAAGAAATGGTTTCTCCTTTTCTAGGTGGGGAATCAAAGGTCCATTCCTGCTGGTACCCCCTTAAGATTTATCCTTTCTAACTGGTCACAGTTTGATCCTCCAAACTTAAAGAAAGACCGACTGATCTCTTTGTAACACAACTTGGCCCCATATCAACTAGGGGACCCTAAAATCTCTTTTGCCAATGCCTAGTCAGGTAATCAGAAACCCCCAACATACAGTCATTAGTATTGTTCAAAGAAATTTGCATGGGAATCATACTGCTTTTTAACTGTCAGTTTTGCTTTTCTGTTCCCCCGGGAGCAAGTCGGTTTTAGTTTGAGAGCTCTCCTCTGTCTTGGTTACAGGTATTCTTTACTTGCTTTCTTATCTTTTGGAGACTTGGTTTGATCTTTGCTGTTTTGTGTACACCAGGAATCTTCTGTCTCCACCATTGGGCCTGGTCAGGGTTGTCTGTGGTACTGGGGGGTGTGAGATAAGATTCCGGGGCCAGTATTCCAGTCCCTCCTTGAAACGGTCTTTGTCATTTTTGGCTCTGTTTTTAAAAAGAGTAGCTGGGTTTTGATTCCGCCAGAGAGCCTACTAATTAGACAGTAAAACTCGGGAAGAAAAAACAGGAGTCTTTTAAACACTCTGAATTCTTCCGGAGGCCCAGGAGCTGCGGTTCCAGGAAGACGCTGCATCTCCCCGGGGCTCTTTTCTAGCCTTTGTAAAAGTTGTCGAGGTCACTAGATAATGAAACTGCTCACCTTTTCACACTAAAGGGATACAGCAATTACCAAGAATAAAATGTTTTTTTCTCCCTTTCTTTAGCCTCAGAGCCGGAAATGGGGGCAATCTACACGCCCAGCTCCCCGCCCCCACCCCACTGCCCGGTGTTTTACAAAGAAGGGCTTGCCTCTCCTCTTTAGACTCCTTCTGTGTTTAATGCAACAGACCCCCGAGACTGGAGTGACCCAGAGCCACATAGATCTCAAATATTTTGCCACAGTAGGGGCCTCTCTTATTGGGTTGAACAAATTATATCGGACTCCAGTCCTTGCAGGAAATATACTGAATGCTAGTGCCATCCTCTCTTTTCGGCTCTTTGTGGCTGTGGCCCGAGCAGCCAAACTTAAAAAAAGAAAGCCTTAGGATCTGCAGAACGGGTCTGGTTTAATCGAAGCCATCAACTTTGCCAGTAGCATTCACAGGAACTGGGATAAGTTTGATCCTGAAATTCAAGAAAAAGAGGCCTTGCCTCGCTGTACGTCCATTCCTCAGAGGTTAGGCAAGCGGTGGGGAGCTTCCTCACAGGCAAGCTTTTTTTGTGTAATCTCATGCTCCATCTCTTTGTTCTGGGTCGAGGGAAACATCTATTTCAGGTCTACTGATGACATTCTAGATGACCCTGTTCTAAGTTAATGGCAGTGATTTCCCTTCACAATTTATATATTTCTCCCTACCTGATCCCTCCAGAATTTGGCATTCTGAAGGAGTGAAGACATAAGGTTTCTACACCTAAAATCAATAAGGCCAATTGCTAGTGGTAATTTTGTCAACCAAGACTTTGGCTGCCTGAGGGAACAATGTCACGCCTGAAGGAGGCAGGCCTGGGCTCTGGTTGTCACCAAAAAGGAACTGGGATTGAGGAACTGGGATTGACTTTTTTAAAAAATTTTTTTAAAGATTTTATTTATTTATGTATCTTTAGAGGGGAAGGAGAGAGGGAGAGATACATCAATGTATGGTTGCCTTTTGTGCATCCCCTGCTGGGAGTTGGCCTGCAGGGAACCTGCCTGCAACCGAGGCATGTGCTCTGACTGGGAATTGAACTGAGATCCTCTGGTTCGCAGGCCTGTGCTCAATCCACTAAGCCACACCAGCCAGGGCTGACTTTTAAAGCTAGTGAAAGCCCACTGGAGAAAAGCCTGGTACCTTAGTTAGTTGTACGGTTCGTGGCAGTCTTTCCAGGGAAGGAACAAAGGTTGCATTCCTGAAAGGTGGCTGGGAGGTCTTCAGAGAAGCGGGTGCTACAGGCAAGGCCAGATGGCAGGTGTGTGGCTCAGCTTCTGTGCCCTGGAAGGCAGAGCAGAGTCAATCTACAGGCTTCTTGTGTGAGTTCCAGCAAAGCAGATTTAAGGATCAATTGCTGCTCTTGTTGTGTTTATGCAAACAGGCAAAATTAAAACTGGACTTAATGTGGTCCCTTTAATGACAATGAGGGTGACCTTAAGGAGAAAAATCATGATCCAAGGAAAATCACAGTGCTCAGTGGTGGACATTAGACTGGTGCAGCTGTCTTCAAAGTTTGTTTTCATTTGGAAGTTGAAACTGGGTCTGTGACCTCAAATACGATGCTCAATTTACAGGCAAGAATGATCTGTCAAGTTGCCACTGTTAAATGTCATTCTGTAACAGGGTGCAAGCAGCCCCCCCCCAAAAGAGGAATTTGTAATAGCATCCAGAATTCAGGGTGTCCAGGAAATATTAAAAATATAGGATGTCCACCCCCACAAGTCTGAACTGGGGGATGGAACACACAGAGCAGGGCCTTTGAGAGTTGTTTTGCATAAGCAACAGTTTTGCAGACAACCTCTAGAATGGTCATTTAATGTATCTATAACTTTTGACTGGTTTCATGGATATGTTAAATAGCTGTGGCTGTGCTTTGAGCCAGGGAGATGGGAGTGACTTCCACCCAAGATGTGTAACTGGGAGGCAATTCCCCCTGGTTACAGCACGCCTACATGGGAGCTTGCAGATGACTCGCTTCACGCCATGGGGCCAAGCCTGCCTGAACTCACTATGGCAGCCCAGAAAAGCTGGAAAAATATGGGAATGCTGGCAGGTGTAGCCGATTGTGGGAGGAGTTGGAAATGGGGATGCAGAGGAAGACTGGTACTAGGATTTAAACCCAGAAGTGGCAACCATGCAAGGGGAATCATGCAGCTTTGGAGAGAGAAAGGGCGGGTACCATGCGGCTCTGGCTAGGTTTAGAACTACATGGCTATGGGGCTCCCTTTGCCACGTAGCTTAGGAAGCCAGAAAACAAAATGTAGCAGCGATGCAGAGCTCTCTCTTGGCAGTTTGGAAGAATGCAGGAGAGACGCTGCGGGAAGGAAAGGGGTGAAAAGACTGTTGCTGGTGGGCCAGGAGAAGGTGCCACGTGGGTTTGGATTAAGAACCTGAGATCCAAGCAACACAGCTGATGGTGCTGGGAACAATGGGAGGTCTGCCAGCTGAGCACAGATTACTGTGAAGAACCGGGGGCTACCTGAGCCACAGACCTCTATTATTTTCCTGAGATACCGTACCCCTGGCTGGCTGGACCAGGCAAAAGGGGAGGGAAGGAATGTGTGTGTTTGTGGGTATTTTAAGGGACTTTGGGATTTTAATGAAGACATTAAGTCATTACTCTTAAGTCTACATAACTTTTGAATAAATAATTCCTTTATTTTTCACCAGTATTTGACATTGAGAGCTATAGTTCCCTGGTGGCAGGCAAGGCGAACCTAGTACAGGCAGACCCTGGGAGAAGGGGGGTCTTTTCGGTAACAATTCCAGCAAAGGCCTTGTGACTGGATGTCTCCCCAAAAGACAGTCTCACAGACTCAGAGACTGGTTTGTGGGTTGTTGTGTGAATTACCCATTTTGCACAAGTTTGCTCTTTGCAGGTTTCCCTACCCAGTTGACGAGCCCCTGCACCCAACATGGACAGGGGGCCAAGTCTTACTAAAGACCTGGGAGACTCAAGGCCCTGAATAGCAGTTGGCCGAGCAATGGACAGGTCCCATGATGTCCTGTTGACAACACATTCTTCCCTGAAGCTGATAAGAATCAAACCCCATATCCACCACACAGCTCCATTATTAATTGTACTGGTAATATTACCATTTGGACCCATGATAATCAACTTACTAACTGAATTTATCTCTTCTAGAATAGAGGCGATAAGGCTACCTCTGGGACCTCAGGCTCCAGACACCTACCACCGGCCGATGGAAGGGCACCTCCCTCCACCTCCTCTGACTGGAGTTAGTGAGCAGACAGAACCTAAAGAAGGCTCAGTGCCCCTTTTACAGCAGGAAGCAGCAGAGCAGTTGTTGCCCCCAAACCCTTAAAGATTTGGGTTCCCAATGCTTCAGGGGGGATGTTAGGTAGCATAGACAGTAAACTAAGGGAGGAGGAGGGAGACAGGTCTCACGTGTGGACCCAGCAGTCCTGAGCCCAAAGTCCCCAAAGATTTGGGTTCCTATTCCTGGAGGGAGGGACTGTTACCATTGCAGCTAAGAATGAATGGCCAGAGGGGAAATAAAGCAGGGCCCTCAGCATCTCGGTCTAACAAAGAACTTAATACAGGAGGCTGGAAGCAAAGGAACACATGTCTCACCTGTTGACCCAGCAGTCCTAAGCCTGGTTCGATAAGACTGCCAGGCATTCCGAACAATAACCAAAATTGGGATAGTGCAGGAGGGGGCAGCCCTTGAAAGTCTGTGGATCATCTCCACTCACTAGGAAAAGGAAAAGTTTGAGACTGTATTCATCCCAAGCCCTGGAACGGGAGGGGTATACAGTGCCCAAAGGAAGGGCCCAAAAACAACTTTGGTTAACTGTCGGCCCCCTGTCACGTATGCAAGATGAACAAATAGAGTCCAGAGCAAGATAAGGATTCGGGCTAACAGACCCCCACCCACACCTAATTTGGGAGGTCATGTTTCCCAGGGGGAAAGCTAGCATGGCCTTTGAGGCAGGAGATAGAAAGGAGGAAACTCTGGAGAAGCTCCAGGGCTAAGATACAGGACAGAGACCCTGTTCTAGGACCAGTTGTTCCTGCTTTCTGGAAAAGCGCTGGATCACGGTGGACATTAGAAATGTCTTGAAATCGAGGTGTCAGCAAGGCTGTTCCTTTCTGGAGGTACAAGGCATTTCCCAGCTTCTAGAGGCTGTTCACATTCCTTGGCCTGTGGTCCCTTCCTCAGTTTTTATTTTTTTTATTAAATATTTTATTTATTTATTTTTAGAGAGAGGAGAAGGGAGGGAGGAAGAAAGACATCGGTGTCCTGACCAGGAATCGAACCAGTGACCTTCTGTTTTGGTTGGGGTAATACCCAACCAACTGAGGCACACAGGTCAGGGCCTTTCCTCTGCTTTTGCAGTACGTCGCTCCACCCTCTGCTTCCGGCATCACATCGCCTTCTTTTTGACCACAGGTAAGTCTCTCCACTTAGAAGTCATGTGATTCGATTGGGTCCGGAAGAATTTTCCCATTTCACAACCCCTAAACAAATCACATCTACAAAGCCCGCTTGCCATTTAGAGTAACATTCTTCAGAACACGGACGTCTTTGGGGGCGTTGTCCAGCCTCCCACAGGACCTAGCTTGGCATTTGCTCCATATGGCGAGACAGTTTTCCCAAAGACCCACCAACAGGCCGTTTCCCCCAGACTTGTGATGTGACCTCTTCCGAATGCCAAGTCGTTGCGCCCGCACAGGTCTGACTCTGAGCCCTCCCTTGCCCCATTTCTCTGTCCCAGCACAAGTGTAAGTGCGGTTTTGGTGTTTTGGTTTTGCTTTGTTTTGTTTTAACCGTGGCTTTACAAAGTATCTCTGACCTGTTAGAGTGAATCACCCTTTACTCTCCCTTTTCAATACTTTCTTATTTATGTAAGGGCTTAATTCTGCCATGTAAATTTAGAATTTAATGTAATAGATTAACCTGAAGGACACTGTCTTCTTGCAGTGCTAAGTCATCTATGAAGATGGTATAGTTTTTTTTTCCAAGTCTCTTTAAAGTCCTTCAAGGGAGTTTACACTTTTTCACTATAGGGAGTAAAGATCTGATCACCAGTCTCCAGTGTGTGTTTGTGGGTTTTTCCTTCACTCACGGCCAATTCTTGGATACCAGCTGGGTGACAAACACTTTACCTGAATTCCGACGCTACCCGAGAGAGGAGGGAGCCTCAGGTTCCACAGGCCCGGGGTTCAGTCCCACAGGACTGCTCTCTACTTCAGATGCCGTCAATGAAAATCACCTGAAACTGAGAATTTGCATGAGTTTACATTTGAATCAAACTGACAACAATTTCCAGAGAGCAAAATCTCAATGGGTGGAGAAAATGTTCCAGAGAATGGCAGTTCTGCCCTGATTTTATGTGTTACAACCCAAAGAGAGGACCTAAGGGGGTTACACGAGATCCATCGGTGGAAGATTAGAAAGGCCGGAGAAAGTAAAGCAAGGAAGATCTCTGGGGCTGAATAAAAAGTAAAACAAATAGACGCATACTTCTTTTAGATAGGTGGGTACAGGAAAGTTAACAGTTGATGATTAAGTGAAATAAGCCAGGCGGTGAAAGACATATGATCTCACCTTTAAGTGGAACCTAATCAACAAAACAAACAAACAAGCAGAATATAACCAGAGACACTGAAATAAAGAACAAACTGACAGTAACCAGAGGGGAGAGGAGAGGGGATAATAGGGGGAAAAGGGAGAAGAGTTTTCAGGAACAACTATAAAGGACAGACGGACAAAACCAAGGGAGGGTGGCATTAGGGGAGGGAGGTGGGGATGGCTGGGGTGTGGGGAGAGTGGTAGGGGGAAAAGGCAGACCACTGTAATTGAACCACAATAAAATAATTAAATTAAATTAAATGAAAAGCAATGAGGGGTTCTGTGGCCTCCTGCTCTGGTGACTGTGCCTGAGGCGTCTGGAAAAAAGGAGGTTACTCTGATAATCCGCAGGCACATTATCCTAGCTGCGAAATGACAAGAGACAGGCTCAGTTAAGGTAAAGGCTGATTTTTATCAACAAAGATACCAACCTACAACCTGACCACCCTGCAAGACTTGCTTGTAGTTAGGAAGATGAGGCTACTTTAAGTCTCTGAGTTTGTAAAGCCTGCCAGGCAGGCCTCCCCCAAGCTTCCCAGGTTTTGTATGCGGCCTCTTTCTCAGCCACACTGCCAATCCCAAATCCAGACTGTTACCTGTACTTCGGAACAACTGGCTACATGACCCACCCCTTGGGTTCAATTAATTTGCCAGAGTAGCTCAGAGAACTAAGGGAACTCATTTACTCATTAGATAACCAGCTTATTAAAGGACACGAATCAACAGTCAACTGAAGAGATACACAGGGCACAGGTTCTGAACGAAAGAACCTCTGTCACTGTGGAGTGTGGGCCTGGCACGGGAGCACGTGTGAGTGTTCTGGTTCAGCAATCTGGACGTTCTCTGAATCCTGTTCTTTTCTGCTTTTATGGAGGCTTCATTGCCTGGGCATGACTGATTGAATCATTGGCCATTGTTGATTGACTGAATCTCTGGTGCCTCCCTGGCCAAGGAGGGTAGGGGGTGCGACTGAAAGTCCCAACCCTTTAATCATATGGTTGGTTCCCTTGGCAACCAGGTCCCACTCTTGGATAATTCAAAAAGTCACCTCATTAACCAAACAAAAGATACTTTTTTTAAATAAAGATTTTATTTATTTGTTTTTAGAGAGGGGAAAGGAGGGAGAAATAGAGGGAGAGAAACATCAATGTGTGCTTGCCACTCATGTGCTCCCTACTGGGGACCTGGCCTACAACCCAGGCAAGACTGGAATCGAACTGGTAACCCTTTGGTTTGCAGCCTGGTGCTCAGTCCATTGAGTCACATCAGGCAGGGCAAAAGGTACTTTTAATGACCTCATTACTTAAGAAATTCCAAAGTGGCCCTGGCTGGTGTAGCTCAGTGGATTGAGCACAGGCCTGTGAACCAAAGGATTGAGGTTCGATTCCCAGTCAGGGCACATGCCTGGGTTGCAGGCCAATTCCCAGCCGGGAATACATGAGAGGCAACCATACATTGATATTTCTCTCCCTCTCCCCTTCCCTTCCCCTCTAAAGATAACTAAATAAAATCTTTTAAAAAAATTTAAAAGTGTTCCAGAGCTCTGTGACAAACCGGATGAAGACCAAATATATATACATTATGAAGACTGAGGAATGTGCCCCAACCCAGAATTGAACCAGAATTAAACCAGCAACCTTCTGGTTTGTGAGATGTCTGAAAAATTGATTCCCAGCGGCTGAGGCCAAATATTTTTCATATAAATCATAGTATCACAGGGGATCACATAGATTCGTTGACAGAAACTCGCATTCCCCAATTTTCGTATTTCCCTGTGGCAAGATCTCCACTAGATGTTATTTCTGGATCCTGCTGCCTTCCTACACTTGCGGATGTGACAGCCACTTGCATAAATCTCTTGAATGATTGTGCCAACTCTTAAAAGATTTTACACATTGAAATTCAAGTCTCTTCTTTTCTCTCTGCTCTGGGCAGTGCAAGGCAACAGTCCAGAGTAAGTGTCTCTAGTATGCCATCCTTTCTCAGAGGAGCTGTCCCAAGGCTGGGTCTGGGGAGAGGGGACAGAGGATATTAACAAACCCATTTCGGCACAGATCTTAACCACATCCTCCAGGCTGGGCTTTGTAAAATCAAGTGGATGTCACTGGGCTCCTGCATGTTTTCAATCGATTCTAAACTTGGGAAATGAACCAGGACTGGCTTTCAGTATCTTTAGAGTTTAAGATTAAGCAAGTAGGGATCATGGAGGTTTGGTGACATACTGCTGTTTTTTTCCAAGTTGCACAGCTGGCCTTTGTTTTTTTAGTTTAACAACAAACCAAACCAAAACAAAACACTTTGTCAATGTATAATTCACAGGAGTACTTTTTACATACTTTCATTTTAAGTATATAGCTTAGTAAATAAATTCTGAAAAATTTACATATCTGTGTAATCACCACAGTGAAGACGCAGAGTATTTCCACCACCCCAAAGAGTTTCTTTATGCTCCTTTGGAGTAAAATCCCAGCCCAGCCCAGTCCCAGGCAACCACTGGTCTGCTTTCTGTCACTATAGATTAGTTTGTCTGTTCTAGAAAGTCATGCAAATGGAATCACACAAAATATTCTTTTGTGTCTGGCTTCTTTCACACAACAGAACATTTCTGAGATTCTTCCATAGTGTTTCAGGTATCAATAGTTTGTTCTTTTCTATTATTATGTCACGTTCCACCCTATGGAATACCATAACCTGTGAATTTATTCACCTCTAAATGTACAACTGAGTTGTTTCCAGTATTTGGCTATTATAAATCAAGATGCTATAAACATTTTTACATGCATTTTGGTGTCTTTTTCACTTATGAAAGTTTCCAAATCAGGCAAAAATACATTATAATGCTAGAAGTGAGAACAGCTGTGACCTTTGGGGAGTTTGTGTTGGTTGGGAGTGTGCTGGGTGATGGAAATGGTCTCCATCTTGATGTGACCCGCCCTTCATAAGCACCCACCACATTGTGAGTGATGCTTATGAAGCAAGATTGTAAGAAGCTGGGAAAATTTTTTGGCAAGCAGAATAGGGACAATGAGATAGATAGATGAACAAACTGGCCAAGCAATTTACAGTCAGATACAGAAACTCACCTCCCTAGAGATAACATCTAGGCCTCAGTTGCATTTCAGTTCCTGGCCCAGAAAAGCAGCAAAACCAGGAAGGTGACACCAGGACACCACCCCCAAACCCTGCCCCCACCCTGCTCTACAATGACTAATGACCCCTTCCCTGGCCCTGGCCAATAAATGAAGATCACAGCCCCGAAAGAGTTCACCTGGACAACTGATGAACATTCTACTGAAACCCTCTCCTGAGACCTCCCCTAATATTCCCAACTGCAAGAGAAAGATAAAAGACAAAAGACCCAGCTGTCTCTCTTTTTTATGATAAAAACACTCAGCAAAGTGGGAATAGAGGGGGCATTCCTCAATATAGTAAAGGCCATATAGGAGAGACCTACAGCCAACATCATACTCAATGGGCAAAAACTAAAATCTTTTCCACTAAGATCAGGAACAAGACAAGGTTGTCCACTTTCACCACTTCTATTTAATATAGTATTGGAAGTTTTAGCCACAGCAATCAGACAAGAAAAGGAAATAAAAGGCATCCAAATCAGAAAGGAGGAAACAAACATGTCATTGTTTGCAGAAGACATGATAGTGTACATAGAAAATCCTAGACTACACCCCAAAACTGCTCAACCTAATAAATGAATTTGGCAAAATAATGGGATACAAAGTCAATATCCAGAAATCAAAAGCATTTTTGTATACCAATAATAAAATAGCAGAAGCAGAAATCAAGAATAGATTTCCATTTGATATAGCAAAAAGAAAGAAAAACACCTAAGAATAAACCTAACCAAGGAGGTAAAAGACCTGTATGCAGAAAACTACACAACACTGAGGAAAGAAATCAAGAAAGACACAAACAAATGGAAATATATACCGTGATCATGGATTGGAAGAATTAACATCATAAAAATGCCCATACCACTCAAAGCAATTTACAGATTCAATGCAATACCTATTAAAGTACCAATGGCATATTTCACAGACATAGAACAAACACTTCAAAAATTTATATGGAACCATAAACAACCCAAATAGCTGCTGCAATTTTGAGAAAGAAGACCAAAGTAGAGGGGATCACAATACCTGATACCAAACTGTATTACAAGGCCACTGTAATCAAAACAGCCTGGCACTGGCATAAAAACAGGCACTTAGACCAATGGAACAGAACAGAGAGCCCAGAAATAAACCCAACTCTCTACAGTCAATTAATATTCGACAAAGGGGGCAGTAACATAAAATGGGGTAAAGATAGCCTCTTCAACAACTGGTGTTGGGAGAACTGGACAGCTATGTGCAAAAAAAATGAAACTCAAGCACCAACTTACACCATACACCAATAAATTCAAGGTGGATAAAAGATTTAAATATAAGCCGTGACACCATTAAAGTCCTAGAGGAGAACATAGGCAGGAAAATCTCAGATATTTCATGCAGCAACATTTTTACTGATATGTCCCTTAGAGCAAGGGACATAAAGGAAAGAATAAATGAATGGGATCTCATCAAAATAAAAAACTTCTGTATGGCTAAAGTAAACACTATTAAAATAAAAAGAGCACCAACTGCACGGGAAAACATATTTGCCAATGATACCTCAGACAAGGGTTTAATCTCCAAAATATATAAAGAACTTACATGACTTCACTCTAAGAAGACAAGCAACCCAATTAAAAAGTGGGCAAAGGACTTGAACAGACTTCTCCAAGGAGGACATACAGAGGATCCAGAGACACATGAAAATATGCTCAATATTGCTAGCTATCAGAGAGATGCAAATTAAAACCACAATGAGATACCATTTTACACTGGTCAGAATGGCCATCATAAACAAAGCAACAAACAACAAGTGTTGGAGAGGTTGTAGAGAAAAGGGGACCCTAGTTCACTGTTGGTGGGATTGCAGACTGGTACAACCACTATGGATAACAGTATGGAAATTTCTAAGAAAACTAAAAATGGGTCTCTTCCGCCAAGATGGAGGCATAGGTGGAAACACTGTGCCTTCTCCCACAACCAAGTTTGAATAAAACAAAGGTTTGGAGAAACAAAGACACAACCAAAGGACAGAAAATTGAATTATATGGAAATCCGACTACATCTAACCGTTCAACGGGGACGATAAGAGGGGCGGAGCCAGCAGCGAGCAGGGTCGGGCAGGACAGGGCCTCCGACCCAGGTGCGCAGGCAGACGAGAACCAGTTGGGGTGCGGGGCAGACCTCGGGCGCATATTCGCGCACAGTGAGATAGACCACATGGGCCCCAGGGGGCGAGGGCTGACGGTGGTGGCACACTTGTGAGCAGTGAGACGAAACGCGTGGGCCAGGTGACGGCAGCAACTGCGGCACGGTGAGGGCAGGCGGCGGACAGGACGCCATAGTCCCTCTTTGACCCCGCCCCCACATGCAGCGTCACAACCCAGTGACTTAGTTGCCCTGCAATACTGGTGAGAGCCATTGTCGCTCTTTGACCCCGCCCCCACATACAAGGTCACAACCCAGCGACTTAGTTGCCCTGTTCTAGTGAACATTTTAGGGCTCTGATCCTGCTATGGAACAGGCACGAACAACCCGAAAGATGGCACAAGAAGAACTCAAAGTCCAAGAGCCAATAACTCTCAGCGACCAAGAAGTTGCCAGCCTCTCAGAAGCACAATTCAGGACACTATTTATCAGGATGCTCACAGAACTGGTAGATTATAGTCACAAATTAGAGGAACAAAGTCACAAATTAGAGGAATATATGAAGGCTAAACTAATTGAAATGAAGGGAGATGCACAGGAAACCAATAGTGATGGAAAGGAAACGGGGACTCAAATCAATGGAATGGACCAGAAGGAAGAACAAAACATCCCACCAGAAAGGAATGAAGAAATGAGAATTCAAAAAAATGAGGAGAGGCTTAGGAACCTCCAGGACATCTTTAAATGTTCCAACATCCGAATTATAGGGGTACCAGAAGGGGGAAAGAAACAGCCACGAGTGGAAAACCTATTTGAACAAATAATAAAGGAGAACTTCCCCAGTCTGGCAAAGGAAATAGACTTCCAGGAAATCCAGGAAGCTCAGAGAGTGCCAAAGAAGTTGGACCCAAGAAGGAACACACCAAGGCACATCATAATTACATTAGCCAAGACCAAAATGAAGGAGAGAATCCTAGAAGCATCAAGGGATAAGGGGACAGTCACCTACAAAGGAGTACCCATCAGACTGTCAGCGGATTTCTCAAAAGAGACCTTCCAGGCAAGAAGGGGCTGAAAAGAAGTATTCCAAGTCATGAAATCCAAAGACCTACAGCCAAGATTGCTTTATCCAGCAAAGCTTTCATTTAGAATGGAAGGACAGATAAAGTGCTTCTCAGATAAGGTCAAGTTCAAGGAGTTCATCATCACCAAGCCCTCATTATATGAAATGCTAAAGGGACTTATATAAGAAAAAGAAGATGAAAAATATGAACAGTGAAAGGACAGCAAACACACAGCTATTAACAACCACACCTAAAACAAAAGCAAACCAAGAAGACAGCTAGATCAGTAGTGGAACCATAGAAATGAAGAACACATGGAGGGTTAGAAACAGGGGGGTGGGAGGGGGAGAAGGGGGGAGAAGGCACAGAAAATAGCATAGATGGTAGGTAGAAAATAGATAGGGGGGAGGGCAAGAATAGTGGGGGAAATATAGAATCCAAAGAACTTGAGACACGTGGTTATAAACTAAGGGGGGCAGAATGGTGGGGGAGGGAGGGTGCGGGTGGAAGGGATTGAAGGGGGGGAATAGAACAACTGTAATAGTATAATCAATAAAATATATTTAAAAAAAAAAGAAAACTAAAAATGGATCTGCCTTTTGACCCAGCAATTCCACTGCTAGGATTATATCCTAAGAACCCTGAAACACCAGTCCAAAAGAACCTATGAACCCCAATGTTCATAGCAGCACAATTTACAATAGCCAAGTGTTGGAAGCAACCTAGGTGCCCATCAGTAAATGAATGAATAAAAAAAAACTATGGTACATTCACACAATGGAATTCTATGCAGCAGAGAGAAAGAAGGAACTCCTACCCTTTGTGACAGCATGAAACTGGAAAGCATTATGCTGAGTGAAATAAGCCAGACAGTGAAAGACAAATACCATCTGATCTCACCTTTAACAGAAACCTAAACAACAAAACAAACAAGCAAGCAAAATATAACCAAGACACTGAAATAGAGAACAGGCTGACAGTGAACAGAGGGGAGAGGGGAGAGGGGAGGGAATTTCAGAGGAAAAGGGGAAGGGTTTACAGAACAAGTATAAAGGACACATGGAGCCCTGACTGGCGTAGCTCAGTGGATTGAGCACAGGCCTGCAAACCAAAGGATCGCGGTTTGATTCCCAGTCAGGGCATAAGCCTGGGTTGCAGGCCAGTTCCCAGCAGGGGATGTATAAGAGGCAACCATACATTAATATTTCTCTCTCTCTCTCTTTCCCTTCCCCTCTAAAGATAAATAAATAAAATCTTTAAAAAAAAGGACACATGGACAAAAACTAAGGGGGAGTGGAAATGGGAGGGAGGTGGGGAGCACTGGAGGGGTAGGCTGGGATGGGAGTAAAAGATAGAAAACTATACTTGAACAACAATTAAAATAAATTAAAAAAGAAACTATAATAAAAACATTATATTTATTTATTTTTAGAAAGAGGGGAAGGGAATGAGAAAGAGAGATACATTCATCAGTTGCCTCTCACACACATACCACCACTGGGGACTTGGCCCACACCCCATGCATGTGCCCTGGCTGGGAATAGAACTGGTGATTCTTTGGTTCACAGGCCAGTGCTCAATCCACGGAGCCACACCAGGCAGGGCAGGACTGAACTCTCTTGATCTCCCCCTGGGGAGCAGCCTGCACCATTCCCGTTTCCCTTTTCTTCCCCTATAGCCGTGTGTCTCTTAAATTCTAAGGGACCCCAAATCTTGCAATCAGGGGGGAAATTGGCAGCAGCAGTTTACTCAAGGCTAACCCCCTGAACCTGTCCCCAAGGCTCTCTTTTCTCTGACTTCCCAGCGAGCCACGGCAGCCCCGCCCAGGCTCTCCTGTCGCTTCTTCTTAGAAGAAGAACTGAAACATGCCTGGGTTGTAGGTCAGGTGCCCAGTAGGAGGTGCACAAGAGACAACCACACCTTGATGTTTCTCTCTCTTTCTTCCTCCCTTCCCCTCTCTCTAAAAATAAATAAATAAAACATTTGAAAAAATAAATAATAAAATACATAAATCACAAACTGGAAGAATTACCAATGCGGATCCTGGCCAGCACGATCTGTGTGTTGTGGCAGCTTTGAACAAATTCACACGAATTACAGAAATCCTGTGGAGAAAATGGGGTGGCACAGCTGCTCTCTAAGTGAGAGAGAAGGCCCAGCCCCCTGCCTGGACAGGCTTTTGTTGCTTTTCTGGGTATATTACATCAAGGATGATCCTCATTTACTATGCAGAGGTTTGCTGTAGGTGATTACCTTTTACAGATAACGAAGGAAAAAATGTTGCTAATTACTTCAAAGAAAAAGATGTTACAGATTAAGGGGAAAAGTGGCTGAACTGGTTACACTCCATACTTGGGAGATTTAGCTCAGATTTTAGAAAGTTGCAGTAAGTACTTCCTGCCTCAATCCAGGGTGAGGGAGTTTTAGCAAAAGCCAAGTCTCAGAGCGGCCCAGGTACAATGCAGGCCTGATTCCCCACAGGAGAACCTGTTGACAGGTGTGGCTCCTGTGTGCTGGGCCTCGCTCCCCACTGGCCTTTCTGAATGGGGCCTGGGCTACATTCCCATGCCATGTGAAATAGTTCCCTATAAATTAAAAGAAAAAATTAACAAATTCATAGTCTTCATGGGATATTTACAAAAGCATACACTGGTAATTGATATCTTAGGCAGAAAAAAATATTATGTCAAGAATACATTAATAAATGTATATAAAAATTTGATTCTAGATGTTTAAAGAACATACATTTTTCTCAAGTACATGTCACATATTAAAAACCTATGATATAGTATTGCATAAAACACATCTTTGTAAATATTGTAGGCAAGAATGAACCCAGGAGGCCAGTGAGCAGATTACAGCAGTAGTTCAGGCAAGAGATAGGGAGAAGAGGTCAGATTCCGAATACTTTTTGAAGGTAGAGCTGACAGTTTACACGATACAGCAGAAAAAGAGGCATCGAAGATGACTGCACAGCACTTGGCCTCAGCACCTGGAAGATGAAGTTGTATTACAGAGATGGAGCTGCCCAAAGGTGGGAAGGGGAGGACAGGCTGGAATGGGGGGAGCTATTGTTTAACAAGGAGGGTTTGTCCTGGGAATACAAGGTTCATTCAACATTCAAAAAACAACCAATAAAATTAATCATATTAATAGGTTAAAGATTAACACTGTATGATCATCCCAATAGATGCAGAAAAAACATGTGACAAAACTGAACACGGATTCATGGTAAAACTAAACAAAAAATATTGTATCCCATAGCTGAATTTCCTCCACTCTTAATCTTGTAACTTTCGGAGTTTCTTTAGAATGCTGTGTGTTTTAGTGTGCTCCTGTGTAAGATGAATAATTATCTATCAAAATTATATTTTCAACTTTAAAAAACAAAACCTCCTAGCAAACTAGAAAGAGAAAGAAACTTCCTCAACCTGCTAAGGGCATGTAAAAAGGGATCTCATGTTAAAAGTCCGAGTGCTTTCTACCTGAGATAGGAAATAAGAAAAGAATGTTTGCTTTCATCACTCCTAATTAATATTGTACTGAGAGTTCTGGCCAGCGCAATAAGGCAGGAAAAATAAAATAAAAAGCATACAGATTAAAAAGAAAAAAAAACAAACTCTAGTCATTGATGATATAATTGTCTATGTAGAAAATTTCAAAGAAAAGAAAAAAAGAAGATTGGGATGCCTGTTCAACCCACACTTGAGTGGAAAAGTCCACTAGGAAGTCAGAAATGAGCCTGGAAGTCTGGGGAAAGGCCTGGTCTGGAGGGGAAGGTTTGGGAATTGCCATCCTATCGAGGATATCACATGGTTTAGTGCCATGGGACTGGATGAGGTCACTTGGAGAGGGATTGTTGACAGAGAGGAGGGCTGAATGCACTTTGTTTAGAGTCACAAAGATGGGAGAATCCAGAGAAGATGTGAGCAGGGAGGTAGGAAGAGAACCAGGAGAAGCTGGGAGACTAAGATGCCAAAAGGAAAGACTTTCAAGGAGGGGGTGATCGCCTCTGTCAGATGCCATGGCCAAATAAGAGGAGGTTGTTGGTGGTGTTGGCTAGAACAGCTTCCTGGGAGTGTTAAGAACAAAAGCCTAATTGTAGTCAGTTTTAGAGAAAATGGAGAACAGACAGTCACTGATAGCCTTGGCATGTGAGGTCGAGCAGGGGACTGGCATTCTGTTTCGTCGAAGTAAGAAATGTCCAAACCTGTAGAGAATTTTTATGAGTTTATTTGAGCCAAACTGACAACAATTGCTGGAAGCAAAATAGCAATAGATTGAGAAAGTGCTTCAGAGAACGGCAGTTTTGCACCTTATTCCGTACATTAGAATCAAAGGAGGAGATGTAACGGGGTTACATGAAATCCACTGGTGGAAGCTTAGGGATGTGGGAGAAAGCAAAGCGGGGGTAATCTCTGAGATTGAATAAAGAGTAAAACAGAGAGGCATATGCTTCTTTTATATTGGTGGGTACAGGATAGTTAACAATTAAATTTTATACATGGAGATGGTATATGGCAGTGAGGAGAAATGATAATAGCGGGGGGGGGGGCGGGGGGGGGGGTTCTGTGGTCTAGTGCTCAATGGGAGATTATGCCCTGAAGGGTCTGGAAAAAGATTACTGTGACGTTCCAAAGGACAATAGACTCAGTTAAGGTAAAGACTGACCTTTGTCAAGGATGATATAGCCTAGGATGTGACCACCCACCAAGACTCACTTTCAGTTAGTAAATTTTAATTTCAGCCCTGGCCAGGTGGCTCAATTGGTTGGAGCACCCTCCCAAACACCAAAGAGGCTTCAGTTTGATTCCCCGGTTGGGGTGCTACAGGAGGAAATCAATCAATGTTTCTCTCTCTCTCTTTACCCCCTTCCTCTCTCTCTAAAATCAATAAAAATATATCCTTGGGTGAGGGAAAAAATTTTAATACCAGACCATCCTATGTGGTCACTTTAGGTCTCTGGGTTTGTAAAGCCACCACGCAGGCCTCCCCTGAGCTTGTCAGGTTTAGTATGTGGCCCCTCTTTCTTCCATAGTTTTCAGACGGAAATATGCTAAAGAAAGATCCAGGGAGAGAGGAAAGGTGATGTTGCAGAAGAGAGGCAGATACAGAAAAGACATTATCGAGCTAGTGATGGGGGTGAACCCAGCAGTGCCGAGCAGAGCTGTAATGAAGCCTGAGCAAAAGGAAAAATCGGTAATATTGATCCTGTCTTTACTTACAATGGTGATGTTTTGCATTACTTTTGATTTAAAAAATATATTGTATTGAAATATTTAGGTTGATTAATGAGTTTTCTTGGTGCCCCTTAATCATTTTCACCTAATGTCCTGTGGAGGAGAAGCTTTGTGGGAAATTTACCAGCATAAAGGAACTGGCAGTGAATCAGAATAGAGGGGGCAAGAGCAGTCCTCAGGCTGACAGGCACCTCCCACAACCCAGAAGCAAGCATAGGTGGTTAGGCTTGGTTGTTGCCCTTTTCTTGTGATGGAGTCCGCTTCAGCAGGATGAGAGCTCCCTCTGGTGGGCCTGAGTGGCAAAGACAGATCAAAGTGCGCAGTGCTGCCTGGTTGGCTGCGTGCAGAGTAGTCTAAGGGAGGAGGCAGGGAAGGATGAGGGGCTAGGGCTAGAGAGGAGCGAGTTTTCAGAGGGGAGTGATCAATAGTTTCACAGGCCAGAGGCCTCATTGAACTTTGGCCTGATTAATGTACATAGGTGCAGCAAGAGATGTAAATTAGCACATGTAAACCTTTTAAATTATTTTGCAACCTTATAAAATGGGAATGCCTATGAGCTGGGATTACACCCCAATTTACAAGCATTGCAGATGAAATTTTGTGAAAGGAATGCCTTGGCCCTAGTCTTAGGATAGAAGAGTAAATAATAGAGGCTTTTAAAAGTCCGAGCCAAGATTCCTTAGAAAATTTCCATATGCAAGTCATGAGGTTCCAGCTACCAGAAAATAAACTTCCTTACCACTGAGAGGCTGGAACCTTAAAAAAATAAATAAGTAAAATGTCAGAGAGGTCAAGGAGGATAAAAGGTAAAAAGACACTATTGTCACCTGGGCTGTAATGCAGGATCTGCTGTCACTAGAAATCCAATCCTGGAGCCTTGGGTTCTGGGCTATGAAAGCTGGCTGGCCAGGGACCAGATGAATTTTGAGTGACTCAAAGCAATTTTGGTTGCTATAAGAGCAATTGAATTCCAGCTTCATGTCAACAAGAATATGGGGACTGAGTTTGACAGCTGTATCTAGAAGGCAAGCAGGAAGCTGAACACTCTGCCAGTCTCACCTGGACAGCTGGAGGTAGGAATGATTTCTTCAGAGCATGAGAGGAGCACCTCCAGCCCGATGTGTTTAGGGCACACAGGCCTAAGCAGACATCACACCCACAGGTTGGCGGTGCTGGATGACAGACACCAATGCCAGGGTTATAGGCTGGGTCTAGCACTATAGTTTCACATTCATATGAATATTATACAATAACTATATTTTAAAGTACTGTGTTGCAAAGTTTTTGAGGCAGGAGAAAATAAAATGGAATAAGCACTGCCAAGAGAGTTGCTTAAAAATCAAGCAGGGCCCTGGCAGGCATAGCTCAGTGGATTGGGCGCAGGCTGTGAACCAAAGGGTTGCCAGTTTGATTTCTAATCAGGGCACATGCCTGGGTTGTGGGCCAAGTCTCCAGTGGGGGCCACATGAGAGGCAACACATTAATGCTTCTTTCCCTCCCTTCTCCTCTCTCTAAAAATGAATAAATAAAATCATTAGAAAAATAGAGCAGGGAGGCCCCTGGGGAAGTGGGGCCTATGCACATTTGCACCTCAGTTCTCAGAGCTGCTGTTAAGTTGCTAAACCCAGCTCAAGGCTGAGCCATAAACACCCCAGAACAACTGTTGTGTGGGCACATATGGACTCTACCTCCTCCTTGTCATTTTTACCTCCCTCACTTGCACTTTGATACCCGCTCCTCTTTCCTTTGCATGGAGGGCCCACATGGGAACTACACTTGAGATTCCATCTCCATAAAACTACCTTCTTTGTTGTCTTTAGAGCACAGTTGGGGTTGCTCCTGGATGACAGTCCTTTTGCTCAAATAAATGTTTTTGGTTGTTGTTGTTGTTGTCATTCTCTATCGCAGACTAAACCCTTCTGTGGTTTCAGAATTTAACAGTTCTTTTTCATGACAGTCATCTGGGATTGTGAGGTATCCTGTGAGACTTGCATACCAGTTTCCTTGGGGAAACTAGAGGGAGAGTTGAGGGGAGCTGAACTCCGAATGTGCTCCCTCAGCCTTGGCAGACAGGGGAAGCCTAAAGGGCTCCAGGTACTGAGCACAGCCTTTGCCACAAGCATTGACTGACAACTAAGTTATGAAGATACAAGGGAGACCCCCCCCAAATCAGACTAAAAATAACAGAAAAACCAAGTAGAGATATTAGTGACCATATACCGCTATGGAGACAAAACCCACAGTTTAAGTCTAGTCAAATTGTGGAACAACAGCTACATCAAAAACAACCCTCAGTGCAGAGAAATAGGAAAGTGTGACCCACACCCAGGAGAACAGAGCAGGCAGCAGAAATTGGTGCTGAGCGGGCCCCAATGTCACGTTTAGCAGATAGACGCTATAAATATTTGCAAAGAATTAAAGGGAAGTATGATGACAGTGGATCAGAAAATAGAAAATCTCAGCAGAGAAATAGAAACTAGTAAAGATAGAACCAAATGGAAACTCCGCAGCTGAAAAGTAAAATAGCTGGAATAGAAACTTCACTAGAAGGGCTCAACAGCCAATTTGGGATAGCAGAAGAAAGCATCAGTGACCTAAAAGACAGATGAATGTAAAGGATCCAATCCGAAGATCAGAGGGAGAAAGTAGTGACGAAAAACAGAGTCTGAGAGGCAGTGGAACAGTGTCAAGCAGGACAACATATGTATTATTAGGGAACCCAGAAGGAGAAGAAAGAGAGAGAAAAAGACAGAAAAAAGACCCTTCAAAAGTGAAAATGGCTTGTTCCGGCACTCGTGGCCCTGCTCATGTGCCCATCTGGTGGCAATCGGCACACTTGTGCATTAGCCACTGAGGAGACTCCAGTACCCGCTGTGATGAAAAACCCAAGAAAGGAGCCCAGACCAAGAACAGTGGTGACGCTCACGTGAAAGCTGGGGGACAGGATGGCTCTGTTGTGCCGCTGGAGAGGCAGGTACCACTTGTCATTGTGAATGACAAGGTTTGCCAATGAGGCTGATCACATTCCAGTCTCATGGGCAGACAACTAAGGAAACAGACACACCCACACAGTTGGAGATAGATGGCAAAGATACAACTGACACATTCCTAGAGTGGACAGGAAGCATCTACTAAAAAGAGAATCTGCTACTTCAGTTCCAAACTCTATTTCCATGAACCAAGAGCACATTAGAAAACTGCGATGTGGCTGTACCACACCCTGAATGGTTTCCTTTATTCTCTCATGTTTCCTTCCTGCAGGGAAAGAGGAGGCAGTCTGGCTTCCTCACCCAGGTGTCTGGGTAGCTAAGGGAAGCAGCATCCCCATAGCCTTGGAGGGGCCCGATAACCTGTGTTCTCACAGCCTTGAGACTGGGTTCGATCAACTGTTCCCATAACGTGAAGTGGGCATGCATGTACAAAATTATGTTATGTTATGTAATGTTCTGGCGTTTTTCTGGCTTTGTTCCCTTCTGGTACTTAAGTAGGTAGGGACTCCCTGCTGGGAGTGATGATGATGAGATACACAAGGGGACAGGTGCCAGGATGGGTGCCACACTGGGCAGCAGGGGCCATGACATGAGATGTTCAGACAGACAGACACGCAGCTTGCAGCGTGCGTGGCTCACCCACCCATGGCTAAAGGCGTGCCAGATGCCCCAAGGGCTTGGTGAGTATTCTTCCATCTGCAGGAATACCATGGACCTGGCAGGCCTTGAACAGTTGCAACACACTTCCCCATTCCTTCATTGTACATGAAGTGACTATGGTAAGTGCACACGCGTCTTGCTTTGAAAAAAAAGAGAAAAACCTAAATAGCCAATGACATATTTCACCATCTGTGAAAATACTCCACTTCTTCCTTGGAGACATGCTTATCTAATTCCCACCTTTACATTCCAATAAGTTACTAGCTTTTGCTGTTTAATAACACACAACAATAAAAAATTCCGGCATATCTTGTCTTAGAGACTTGCAATATTTTTCACTTGTCTTCGTGAAATCAAGGATGATTTTATAAATTTATTTGTATGTAACTATTACATTTACAGCAATATGTCTTTAAAACATAATAGATTAACCACAACTGGTGTGGCTCTGTGGATTGAGTGCTGGCCTGTGAACCAAAGGGTCACGGGTTTGATTCCCAGTCAGGGCACATGCCTGGGTTGTGGGTCAGGTCCCTAAGGCGGGCAGTAACACAAGAGGCAACCACACGTTGATGTCTCTGTCCCTCTCTTTCTCCTTCCCTTCCCGTCTCTCTAAAAATAAATAAACAAAATCTTTTTAAAAAGTAATAGATTATTTTAAAGAAATTGATTCTATGTACTTTTCAAGTCAAGCATGTTGTTATTTAAATAAATTTCTTATATAAAAATTTTTAAGAATTAAAGCAAAAATAAAAATGTCCTCGGATAACTATAAATTGCAAGAATATGGTGACAGTCAACCTATCTTACAAAAAATACAGAAGGAAGTCCCTTACATTGAAAAGGAAGGACACCAGATGGTAGCTCTAAGTTGCAGAAAGGAATGAAGAATACCAGGAATGTTAAACATGTGGATAAATACAGATGGCTAATGTATAGTTTTCTTTCCTTAATGTCCTTTAAAAATACATTTGTTTAGGCCCTGCCTGGTGTAGTTCAGTGGATTGAGCACAGACCTGTGAACCAGAGGATCACGCTTCGATTCCCAGTCAGGGCACATGCCTGGGCTGCAGGCTGGTTCTCTGCAGGCCAACTCCCAGCAGGGGACGCACGAAGGGCAACCATACATTGATGTTTCTCTCCCTCTCTCCTTCCCTTCTAAAGATAAATAAATAAATAAATAAAATCTTTAAAAAAATACATTTGTTTAAGTAATTATTGTAAGGCTGTATTTTGGGGGTTTTAACTCACATAGATATATTAGACAAAAATAGCAAAAAAAAGGGTGAAAATAGAGCCATATTGCTATATTTTATTGAATTTAAGTCAATATCAACCTGAAATAGATTCTTATAAATCAAAGATGCATGTTAAAATCTCTACAGCAATCACTAAGAAAAAATTTAAGCATATAACAAGTGTAATTAAATTAATTATGTTATAAATATTTTAATACAAAATAAGGCAATAGAGAACAGAGTAACAAAACAAGATATGTAGGAAAAAATAAAAACAAAAAAGATATGAGAGAGAAAACGAATAGCAAATAACAGACATAAATTCAATCATGTAAATAATTACAATTAAACCTAAATAGACTAAATACTCCAATCAAAGGCAGAAATTGTCGGACTAGATTAAAGGTAAGAGCCAACTATGTGCTGTCTATAAGAGACACATTTGAGATTCAAAGACATTAATACCTTGACAGTAAAGGATGAAAAATATATATCATTTAAAGATTTTATTTATTTACTTATTATTTTTGGAGTGAGGGAAGGGAGGGAGAAAGAGAGGGAGAGAAACATCCACTGGTTGGTTGCCTCTTGAATGCACCACAGCGGTGCCCTGACTGACCTGGGACCAAATCCTCAACCCGGGTGAGTCCCTGACCTGGAATCAAACAAGCCACCCTTCGCTCTGCAGGGCGATGTCCAACCAACTGAGCCACACCAGTCGGGACCAATATACATCATTTAAACAGTAACCATGAGATAACTGGAGTGACTACATTAACATGTTAATATATACTAATATTTAAGAAAAGAAATAGAGACAAAGAGGGACATTTCATAATGATAAGAGGTAGAGATAGAAATTACAGGCACTTAACAACAGACCCCCAACTTCATAAAGTAAAGCTGACAGAATTGAATAAAAAACGAACGATGTAACCATTACGGTTGGAGATGTCAGCACTGTGTCGGTGATTAAAAGGCCCACTAAGCAGGAAGTCAGTAAGAACATAGGAGCCTTGAACAGCCCTGTCAGTCAACCCGACCTAATGGACATACACAGGACACCCCGCCCTGCAGCGGAGTGCACGTGCTTTTCAAGCACACAGCAAACGCCGTCTAGGATAGATCATAGGTTGGGTCATAGAGCAAGGCTGAATAAATTCAACATGTTCATATTATATAAAGTGTTTCTTCAACAACAGAATTAAACTAGTAATCTGCAAAAGAAGGAAATTTGGGAAATTACCAAATATTTGAAAATGAAACAACACACTGCTAAATAATCCATGGGTCAAGGAAGATATCAAAAGGGAAATCAGAACATGCCTGAAATTGAATGAAAATAAAAACATAGATATTAGAACTGATGAGATACAGCAAGTGGGATGCTGGAGCCAGTTTGTATTGGCTCCTGGGAGAAGATTGTGCATGACTCTCCTACTTTGTGTTCAGTGGCCTCATTTAAATCAATTAGGGTGGAAGCATCACACCACAGAAATTGGCAAATGCCATAAAACTGGGCTCTCCCCTAGAAAAAAATGTAGTAGTTAAATGTTTAACAGAACACCACTGACTGCAGCAGCTAAAACAGTACTTAGGAGGGAAATGTGTATCTTTAAATGCTTATATAAAAAAAGGACCCCTGGCTGGTGTGGCTCAGTGGACTGAGCGCTGGACTGTGAAGCAAAAGGTTGCTGGTTCGATTCCCAGTCAGGGCACATGCTTGAGTTTTGGGTCAGGGTGCTCAAGAGGAAACCACATGTTGATATTTCTCTCCTTCTCTTTCTCCCTCCCTTCCACTCCCTAAATATAAATAAATAAAATCTTTTTTTTTTAAAAGGAAAGGAAAAAGATCTAATGGTATACAAACAGATGCCTAGATCAGTGGAACAGAATAGAGAGCCTGGAAACAAACCCACAGCTATATGGTCAGCAAATCTAGGATAAAGGAGACCAAACATACAACGGGGTAAAGACAACCTATTTAGTGAGTGGTGTTGAGAAATTTGGACAGAGAGATGCAAGAAAAGTGACACTTGACCGTCTTCTCACATCACATGCAAGAATAAGCTGAAAATGGATTAAAGACTTAAATGGAAGACTCAAAACCACAAAACTTCTAGAAGAAAACACCAGCAGGAAGGCCTCTGACATTTCTCTTAGCAGTATTTTTTCTGATATAGCTCCTCCAGCAAGGGAAATTAAGGAAAAATATACAAACGAGACTATATCAAACTGAAAAAGTTTTGTACAACAAAAGAAACCATCAATGAAATGAAAAGACAATCTACTAAATGCAAGAAGGTATTCTTCAATGACATGTCAGATAAGAGGTTAATATCCAAAATTTATGAAGAATTCATACAACTCACCCCCCCAAAAAAAGCCCATTAAAAAATGGGCAAAAGACCTGAATAGACACTTCTCCAAAAAGGACATACAGATGGCCAACAGACGTATGAAAAGATACAGTTCCAGCCAAGATGGAGAAGTAGGTGGAAATACTGTACCTCCTCCTACAACCAAATTTGAGGACAACAAAGATTTGGAAACAAAAACACAACCAAAACAGACAGAAAATTTAACTGTACGAAGTCTGACAAAAATGAACCATTCATTCAGACCGGTAAAAGGGGTGGAGTCAATGGCCAGAGGAGAGGGGTCCCGGCAGGAAAAGACGGTGGTTAGCTGACCCAGGCGGATGCGGGGAGGAAACAAGCAAACCCAGTAAGGCTCGTAAGGAGGCTGGCTGACCACAGACACACATTGGCACACAGAAAAACCAGGCAAAAAAACGGGCAGTGAGACAGACTGAGCAACCCAGGGCCCCAGCAACAGGAATTAAAGCTTAAAAGCACTGTTTGAAAAACTTTCAGGGGTTGAGGTGCCAGGAGAGGCTCCCAGCCTCACAGAAGAGTTTGTTGGAGAGACCCATAGGGTCCTAGAATGTACACAAGCCCACCCACCCAGGAACCAGCACCAGAAAGGTCCAATTTGCTTGTGGGAAGGAGCAGAGGGGACAGAAATCCAAGAGAGAGAGAAGAACAAGAGCCATTGGTCCCTTTCTGACCCTGCCCCAACATACAGCATCACAACCCAGCCATGGGGGTTGCACCACCCTGGTGAACACCTAAGGCTCTGCACCTCACACATAACAGGTGCGAACAGACCAAAACATTATGGCTCAAGCAAAAGAACAGCTCAAAGCCCCAGAGCCAATACTTCTAAGCGACAAAGAGATAACCAACCTATCGGATGCACAGTTCAAAACACTTTCTCGGGGTCGAGGGGCCGGGAGAGGCTCCCAGGCTCACAGAGAGTTCATTGGAGAGACCCACAGGGTCCTGGAGAATATACGGGCCCACACACCCAGGAACCAGCACCAGAGGGGCCCAATTTGCTTGTGGGAAGCAGCAGAGGGGACAGAAATCTGAGAGAGAGTAGAGTGGAGCAAAGCGCCATTTTTTTTCTCTTTCTGACCCCGCCCCCACATACAGTGTCACAACCCAGCTACTGGGTGGCGGGGCTCTGGTGAACACCTAAGGCTCCGCCCCTCAAACATAACAGGTGTAAACAGACCAAACATTATGACTCAAGAACAGCTCAAAAGCCCCAGAGCCTATAATTCTAAGTGACCAAGAAATAGCCAGCCTTTCAGATGCACAATTCAAAACACTGGTGATCAGGATGCTCACAGAACTAGTTGATTTTAGCCACAAATTAGAGAAACATATGAAGGCTAAACTGATTGAAATGAAGGGAAATGCACAGGAAACCAATAGTGAAGGAAAGGAAACTGGGACTCAAATCAAGGAAGTGGACCAGAAGGAAGAAAGAAACAACCAAACAGAACAGAAGGAAGAAACAAGAATTCAAAAAAATGAAGAGAGGCTTAGGAACCTCCAAGATATCTTTAAACATTCCAACATTATTATTATAGGGGTACCAGAAGGGGAAGAGGAACAGCCACGAGTGGAATGCTTATTTAAACAAATAATAAAGGAGAGCTTCCCCAGTCTGGCAAATGAAATAGACTTCCAGGAAATCCAGGAAGCTCAGAGAATCCCAAAGAAGTTGGAACCAAGAAGGAACACACCAAGGCACATCATAATTACATTAGCCAAAATTAAAATGAAGGAGAGAATTCTAGAAGCAGCAAGAGATAAGGGGACAGTCACCTACAAAGGAGTTCCCATCAGACTGTCAGTGGGTTTCTCCAAAGAGACCTTCCAGGCAAGAAGGGGCTGGAAAGAAGTATTCCAAGTCATGAAATCCAGAGACCTACATCCAAGATTGCTCTATCCAGCAAAGCTTTCATTTAGAACGAAAGGGCAGATAAAGTGCTTTTCAGATAAGGTCAAATGCAAGGAGTTCATCATCACCAAGCCTTTATTATATGAAATGTTAAAGGGACTTCTCTAAGAAAAAGAAGATAAAAATATGAACAGTGAAAGGACAGCAAACTCACAGTTATTAACAACCACACCTAAAGCAAAAGTAAACTAAGAGGACAGCTAGATTGGGAGCGGAACCACAGAAATGGAGATCACATGGAGGGTTAGCAACAGGGGAGTGGGAGGAGGAGAAGGGGGGAGAAGGTACAGAGAATAATTAGCATAGACGGTAGGTAGAAAATAGACAGCGGGGCAGGGCAGGAATACTATGGGAAATACAGAATCTAAATTACACTTCAGAAAGCTAATTTTATTTTTATTTTTTAAATATTTTATTTATTTATTTTTAGAGAGAGGGGATGGGAAGGAGAAAGAGTGGGAGAGAAACATCATTGTGTGGCTGCCTCTCATGTGTCCCCCAATGGGAATCTGGCCCACAGCCCAGGCATGTGCCCTGACTGGGAATTGAACCACGACCCTTTGCTTCACAGGTCTGCGCTCAATCCACTGAGATAGACCAGCCAGGGCCAGAAAGCTAATTTTAAAATGTGAAATAATAAATACCACCAGCACCTAAAAAGGGAGAAAGAGAGGGAGGGAGGAAAAACCACTTTGAGGTAACAGAAACTATACAAGGCAAAAAAACTAAAACCACACACACAATACAATCATTCCTATCCTCAGAGACAGAAGATGTTGTTTCCACAGGAAAATTAAGGGCTAAAAAAGGGAACTCATGAATGATCATATTTTGCCATATATAATGCACACTTTTTTTGCCCAAATTTTTGAGGGAAAAATAAAGATACACATTATACATGGATAGTACCTGAAATACCTTGTATCTGTTCTTGTGTTTTGTAATTATTTGTTACATAAAATTCCTTGTACCATAATATATTCAAAAATAAGTGCTAAGGCCCTGGCTAGTGTGGCTCAATGGCTTGAGCACCAGCCTGTAAACCAAAGGGTTGCCAATTCAGTTCCCAGTCAGGACACATGCCTGGATTGTGGGTCAGGTCCCCAGTAGGGGGCACACAAAAGGCAACCACACATTGATGCTTCTCTCCCTCATTCTCCCTCCCTTCCCCTCTGTTTAAAAATAAATAAATAAAATCTTTAGAAAAATAAATGCTAAAATTCCTTTACAATACGAAAACCAAGTATATAAATATAAATAAATTAAAAAGTTGAATTAAAACATTAAAATGAAAGATGTTTTTCCTGAAAATTTGGGCCAAAAACGTGGGTATGAATTATACATGGCAAAATACAGTAGAACCATGACAACAGGTTTGAAAAACACAATAGAAGGGTCAGAAAGGTTAAATTGAAAAATATCTCCCTGAAAATAGTAAAAAAGAGAAAGAAATGGAAAATAACAGGAAAAAATTAGAGTACTCATTTAAGAGCTACAGCATCTGTTCCTGGCTGATGTGGCTTAGAGGGCTGAGTGCCAGCCTGTGAACTGAAGGATTGCTGGTTCAATTCCCGGCCAGGGCACAAGTCTGCTGTTTCTCTCACACATCAATGTTTCTTTCTTTCTCTTTTCTCTTCTCTCTAACAAAATTAATAAAATCTTTTTAAAAAAGAGAAATGCAATATCTGAATGATCTGATTGATGGAACTTCTAGAAGAGGAAACAGAAAACAGAGGGGAGAAGATCATCAACAAAATACTTTAGGAAAATTCCCCAGAGCCAGAGGGAAAGTACTTCCAGAGTGAAAGAGCCAACCAAACGCCCAGCGTGGTGCACACACTGTGAAGTCCAAAACTTGGAGACAGAGAGAAGGTTCTAAAAGCTTCCCCAAAGAACTCACTTCTGAGAGGTCATTGTTAAATTTCAGGAGTTTTGCAGCTGGTTGTTAAAGCAGCTCTGGTGGAAATATTTATACCCTATTTACATCATGGAAACTAGTAAGAGCGAAGCTGGCTTATCAGCATTTTACTAACTAGTTAGGTACACTATGGGATATAATTATGCAGCCACTAACAATAACTATGAAGACTATGTAGAAATATAGAAAATTTTGATATAACATTAAGTGATTAAATAGAGAAAAAGTGCAGATACACTATAAATACAATTATGTAAAATATATTTCATATGGACAGTGAACAAAAGAAATAGACACAAAAATATTTTGTTACAATGGTGATGTTATTTGAAAAATTTATTTTAAATTATCCTTATTATTTATATAAATTAAGATTAAAAAAATCAAAAATCTTTGCTCACACTCCCAACCCCCCTCCCCCTAGTACCTACAGAACAAAGTCCAAATGTTCCAAATCCTATAATGGCTTCCTATTAATTTAAGGTCTTGCAGGATTCTAAACAGGAAATTTTAGTTTGTTCTGCCTGCCCAACTCCCATTTCCTGCCACTACCCTCCACCCACCCTCTTTCCAGTCCTATCAGACCAACCAACTTCCCCAAGAGTCATCTTTGAGGTCCCCTCAGCATCCAGCAGCTAGCTCCACCCTACCTCCAGTTCCTCCTCCCCTGCCCTTGTCTCCATGGCAATGCTTATCTATTGGCTGCAGTTGAGACATCACTTGGTTTAAGAGCCTTTTCTCAGGATAGAGAAACTCATTATGAGGTCTGGCCCCAGACTGCAGACACTTTCGGCAATTGTTCAACATTAAAGAAAGCAGGGTAGGACAGCCACTGTAATGTCTCCTCTTTCAGGAAGCCTTCCTGATTTCCACACCACCACCGCCATTCCAGGAGAAACCAAATTCTCCCTTTTCTCCCAAATTCATTCCAGGAGAAACCAACCCCTCCACCCTCCTCTCTATCCCTGTTGCCGCTGGGTCATAGCGCTTCATATGGCCTCACGTGAATCACTTTTTCTCTCTCTAACTCAGTTTCCTCGCCTGTAAAATGAAGGCAATAATGATACTTATCTCACCAGGTTACTGTGAGGGTTAAATCAGGTTATGTTTACAACACCCCATGTCAAGTTCATGCTAAATACTCAATGAAAGGAAGCCATTGTGGCAATTATTTTGACGCCTTGATATCCTATTTGTCTTACTGTCTCACCATGTACATATTTCACCTCCCCATTAGACCATAAACTCCTTGTGGGCAGAGAACACATCTTGTTTGTCTTCATATATTCTGCAGTGCACGGCACACCATCTGGCCACAGTAGGCATTCAACAAATCCTTGAATGTGCACAACAAGCACACACAGAGGCCATATGCACATGCAGGTATGTGCATGTGATTAGCGGCACACATACACCAGTACATTTTCCCGTCCACGTCTTGGCTGGCCATCAGTCTGCAGCATTCCACAGCACTGCTCACTTCCTTCGTCTGGAAGTGCAGCATTCTCCAGCTGTGACTCCTGGGACTTTTCTCTTGGATCTCCACCTACCTCTCTGGCAACTACTTCTCAGATTCCTTCCAGCCCCTTCCCCCTTGCCCTTAAATGTCTGTGTTCCTTGTAGTGCCATCTCAACCCTATTCTTCTCGTTTTGGACACTGTTGAATGACCTCATCAGAGCCACAGATACATGTTGGAAAAGTATGGAAGAGTCACCAGCCTAGGTATTGCCAACCTAGCCTCCCCTGCTGACCTGAAACACCTAACGGGCTCCCTTAGGTGCTGCCCTCCTTCCTTCACCACCCTCCCAGGGCCAATGACAAGTGCCATAGCTTCTTTCGCCTTCAACAGCAACTCCTCCACCCTCCTCTCCGTCCCTGTTGCCACTGGGTCAGCTCAGACTCCACCCCGCCCCCCACACACGCTTTCCACCTGGATCCTCTAGTCAGGACCCCCTTATTCTCTGACTGCTACCACTGTGAGCCCTCGGCTGGATTTCCTGCTGAAATCCTGTGATCGTGTGTAACGGGGTACATACACGTACAGGGTTATAATGAATCAACTATAGTAAAGCATTCACTGCAGAATCGAAGTGGTGGGTATATGAGTGTTCACCGCAATTCTTTCAACTTCTTTGTGCTTCAAAATTTTCATAAGATGTTGGTGAAAATATTCTTCAGTGATTTCTTTTGGCTTGTTGGATGAAATTCAAGAACGCCTTCATGTAGCTCATAAGGCCCTTTGTGATCTGGCTGCCCTGCCTGCTTCTACAATCTCATCTGCCACCACTCACAGGTCCCCTTCCCACAAACTGCCCCAGTAGTTAGAGCCAGCCTGGAGAGTTGTGGTTTTCCATTCCTCCGTGTGCACATACTTGCTGCTCCTGCCCAGAACATTCTCCCTTCTGTTCTCCAGCAACTCCAACCCCCTATTCATTCTTCAGACTTATCTCAAGTGACACCTCCTCCAGGGAGCCTTTTCTTACTCCCTCAGATGGAGGCCCCTTACAAGGTTCTCACAACCTCTCCCATAGCTCAGCAGAAGGTTATGGCACCAGGGCCCTCACCTAGGACTGGATTTGCAGAAAAGCTGCAGCAGGGGAAAGCTGGCCTGAGGACTGGGGTCTGAATCACACAGGAGCCCTAATTTTTTCCCTCGGAGGACTGGTCCTTAGGCACTTCCTTCACTTGAGACAAACAAGCTTAGTTGCCTGAGCAAGTCCTGAGGCTAGGCAGGCAGACCCCTGGCAGGCAGAACCTGCGGGGTCCCGAAGCGGTCTGAGCCCTGATGCCGGCGCCCACAACCCCCGCCAACCCCCCAGGAAGAGGTGCAGGCGGGGAGGGGAAAAAGGCGGGGCCTGAGGCTGTGCAAGTCAGTGTCCCGGGGCTGGGACGGAAGTTGCACAAGTACAATTAGTTTCAGTTTTGTTTCTCTTCCAGGCACCCTGCAGCAGCCGTCTCCAGACTTCAGCCCCCAATTCCTGGTTCTGCAGCCCAAAGTCAGCTCAGGCCAGGTAAGGAGAGGGAAGGAAAGGGCAGCTGAAGAGCTGAACTGGAGGGAATGGGGGGAGGAGAGAGAGACCACGGGAGGAAGAGGAAGGGAGGGGGAGGGGAGAGAGGGACCCGGAAGTCAAGAGAAGAGGGGAGACCCGGCGGGAGCACCTCCATCTCACCCCACGAGGTCAAAAGTCTGAGGCTACCCTGGAAAAGACCCCTTCCCACTCTGAACTCTCCTCCCAGCTCCCACTTTCCGGAAGTTTGGGGAAATTCCCAAGTCTCACTGTCAAGTATTTCACAGCTGCTGTGCTGGGAGCTGGGAGGACTCACTGATGAACCTCACACAGCTCCGCCTCCTCAGAGGTTTCTAGGAGAGCAGAGGGCCTCTTGCAGCAGGAAAGACTGAAAGAAGAGGACTCTAGGAGTTGAGGCAAAGGCTGCAGTGACCCCAAGATCCATCCGCTGGAAGGAGAGGGCAGGACAACCCCTTCCTCTCAGGCTTTCTGCTGCCTGCTCCAGAACCCATTTCAGAAAGTCAGGACAGGAAGTGGGGTCCCCACTACCCATGATGCAGCTCCCAGGCTCTAGAAGAAGACAGCTGTGTGGGCCAGGGGTACTGGGACCAGTTATAGTGCCCCAAATGCCAGAAATCAAGAAAACTCTGCCCGCCTGGACCTTCTGCTGTGTCCCCCGACCCCAGCAGAATTCCCAGGACCTATGCACACAGGGGCTCAGACCTCACCTGCCACATGGCCTGTCAATCAGGGCACCAGTCATTACACTGTCAGCTCTCTGTGGCCAGGCTTCTGGTCTTGTCATTTCTTACATCTCTTGACATATGCAAGCAGCACCGACTTTTTCACATTTGCTGAATGTATGAAAGGAAGAGGGCAGCTCCCCAGCTCGAGAGCAAGTGGCCAGAGGACCCACAAGACCAGAAGAAAATTTCTGGCCATTCAGGTGATTCTCCAGACCTGGTAGGTCTTGAGGATAGAGGGATAGGCAGGAGGGCAGGCTGGAGGCCCTGTGGCGGTGCCCTCTGCCCTCTAACCCTGCCCCTTCGCTTGCAGCATGGTGTCCCAGGGATCCTCACCTTCTCTCCTGGAGGCCCTGAGCAGCGACTTCCTGGCCTGTAAAATCTGCCTGGAGCAGCTGCGGGTGCCCAAAACCTTGCCCTGCCTGCACACCTACTGCCAGGACTGCCTAGCCCAGCTGGCTCATAGCGGCCACCTCCGATGCCCTGAGTGCCGTGAGAAGGTGTCTGTGCCGCCAGCAGGCGTGGCTGCCTTCAAGACCAACTTCTTTGTCAATGGGCTCCTGGATTTAGTGAAAGCTCGGGCCGGTGGAGACCTGCGCACAGGGAAGCCGGCCTGTGCCCTGTGCCCCCTGATGGGGGGTGCCAGTGCTGGGGGTCCAGCCACAGCCCGGTGCCTAGACTGTGCTGATGACTTGTGCCAGGCCTGTGCCGACGGGCACCGCTGTACCCGGCAGACGCACACCCACCGAGTGGTAGACCTGGTGGGCTACAGGGCAGGGCTGTATGATGAGGAGGCTCGGGAGCGCCAGGCAGCCCAGTGTCCCCAGCACCCGGGGGAGGCCCTGCGATTCCTTTGCCAGCCCTGTTCCCAGCTGCTATGCCGTGAGTGTCGCCTGGACCCCCACCTGGACCACCCCTGCCTGCCCCTGGCTGAAGCTGTGCGTGCTCGGAGACCAGGCCTTGAGGAGCTACTGGCAGGTGTGGACAAGAACCTGGCTGAGCTAGAGGCCGCCCGGTTGGTGGAAAAGGAAGCCTTAGCCTGCCTGCGGGAGCAGGTGGCCAGGGTGGGATCACAAGTGGAAGAGGCTGCTGAAGGGGTTCTCCGAGCCCTCCTGGCCCAGAAAAAGGAGGTGCTGGGGCAGCTACGGGCCCACATGGAAGCTGCAGAGGAGGCTGCTCGGGAGAGGCTGGGGGAGCTGGAGAGCCGGGAGCAGGTGGCCCGGGCGGCAGCTGCCTTTGCCCGTCGGGTGCTCAGCCTGGGCCGGGAGGCTGAGATACTCTCTCTGGAGGGGGCGATTGCCCAGAGGCTTCAGCAGCTGCAGGGATTTCCCTGGATGCCTGGTCCATCCCCCTGTCTGTTGCCCCAGCTGGAGCTTCATCCTGGGCTCCAGGATAAGAATTGCCACCTGCTATGGCTCTCCTTTGAGAAGCAGCAGCCCCAAAAGGACAGTGGGAAAGATGGAGCTGGAAGCCAGGAAGGCGAGGAAACCCCGAATCGCAGAGAGGATGGAGCCCGGGCCCCAAAGGAGGACAGAGCCCCAACGCCACAGAAAGATGGAAGCCAGACCCCAAATGTGGAGAGAGCCCAGACCCCAAAAGAGGGCAGATCCCAGATGCCCCAAGAAGACGGAGGAGCCCAGACTGGCATCAGATCCAACAAGAAGAGGAAGTTTAAAGGCAGGCTCAAGTCCATTTCCCGGGAGCCCAGCCCAGCACCTGGGCCAAACCTGGAGGACTCAGGCCTCCTCCCCAAGCCCATCTTTTCCTGCAGCTTTCCCACGCGGATGCCTGGCGACAAGCGGTCTCCCCGGATCACTGGGCTCTGTCCCTTTGGCCCCCGGGAGATCCTGGTGGCAGATGAGCAGAACAGAGCTCTGAAGCGCTTCTCCCTCAATGGTGACTACAAAGGTGCTGTGCCTGTCCCCGAGGGCTGCTCCCCGTGCAGCGTGGCGGCCTTGCAGGGTGCGGTGGCCTTCTCGGCCGGTGCTCGGCTCTACCTCATCAGCCCTGACGGGGAAGTGCAGTGGCGCCGAGCCCTGAGCCTCTCCCAGGCTAGCCATGCTGTGGCTGCAATGCCAAGCGGGGACCGTGTGGCTGTTAGCGTGTCGGGCCACGTGGAGGTGTATAACATGGAAGGCAGCCTGGCCACTCGCTTTATCCCTGGGGGCAAGGCCAGCCGGGGCCTTCGGGCACTGGTGTTCTTGACTGCCAGCCCCCAGGGCAATTTCGTGGGGTCAGATTGGCAGCAGAATAGCGTGGTGGTCTGTGATGGTCTGGGTCAGGTCATTGGGGAATATGGAGGACCAGGCTTGCATGGCTGCCAGCCGGGCTCTGTGTCTGTGGATAAGAAGGGCTACATTTTTTTGACCTTGCGAGAGGTCAACAAGGTGGTGATCCTGGACCCAAAGGGGTCACTACTAGGTGACTTCCTGACAGCCTATCACGGCCTGGAAAAGCCCCGGGTGACCACCATGGTGGACGGCAGGTACCTGGTCGTGTCCCTTAGTAATGGGACCATCCACATCTTTCGGGTCCGTTCTCCTGACAGTTAAAGGGTTGGGATTGGGGTGGGACTGGGGAGGGAGTGGGGCAGGGTTGCCATGCGATGTGGTAGACTAGGGCACTTTCCCAGAGGCCAGGTGTTGGCACCCTTTCAGTGTGACCTGCCACACTCCCAGCCCCTTTTTGGGTGGGCAGAGATAGGACCGAGGGTTGTAGTGTGGCCATAGCCCTCAGAGGCAAAGGAGGACGGCTGGCAGGGCGCTGGGAGTTGACCGCACCTCTTGCTTTTTGGCGGGTGGCTGCTCCCACCTTTGCCACCAGCCCCTCTGCTACTGTCGTAAGAGTGTAAGTCTCTCAGATTTGTAAGCTGGTCCTAATTTGCGTTCTTCAAAATTCCGTTCTCCACATTCCTGGTGGAGGAGCCTGGCCAGAGTCTTGAGGAGGTGGGTGGGCAGGAGTCCCCGAGCCTAGAAGGGCTCAGGGCATGTTGGGCACATGCCTTGCGGGAGAGCTGAGAGCTGGCTTCCCTCAGATTGGAACAGGGACACACGCCAGGTCAGAAGAGGCCTGGGATTTCGAAACGGCAGTTAATGGCATCTTCCACCAGCCATGGCCAGGAAGTCTACAGGCTTCTCTGACATGGCACCCCCAGTGCAGTATAGGGTGGCGGACCAAGTACAGACGCCAGCTGAGGCCAAGGTCTCAGGGTCTGTGGCAGGGCCAGAGTCTAATGCACAGGGTTCTGAGTGTGAGAGAAGGGGCACCCCCAGGATCCCCGCCACCTCCAAGCCAAGACCTGTGTGGGCTGTAAAATCTTTTCTGTATTGATATCTGTACATTTCCTGGAGTCTGTTTTTAGTTTCCTCTTAGTGTTCCAACAGTTTCTCTTGAGAAATTTCGGCTCTCATTTGGCTGAACTAAGGAGTGAGGGAATGGTCCTTCGGTAGGCCATCGCTGCTGGGGAAAACAGCCTCCCCCTGGAGACCAGTGTGGGGTTGGGAAACAAAACAGCTGGGGAACCTCAGAAGTTGGTAGTGAGGCTGGGAAGGTAAAGGAGTAGAAACCAGAGGGAAGGATCTAGCTGGAGGTAAGTCACCACCCTGGTCCTCTGCGTGGGCCAGCGCGGCGGTGGAACCCAGGTGGACATGTTTAGCTGGGGTTGTCGAGAGAAGACTTAAGGGAATCGTAACGTGGGGATTGTGGACAATGGAGTGTTCATGAGAACCAGAGTAATTTTGGACAAGGCCAGATAGAAATCGCAGGGCATTAGGGGTGGGGAAAAGAACATCCTTTGGGGAGGTTATTGCTTGATTATTGAAGCGATAGGGGAAATGTCAAGTGGGCAGATTCAATTATATAAAAATTTGAAATCTATACGCAGCAAGGAATAATGAAGATTTTTAAAAACCAGTAAGGTGAGAAAGCCACGTATATAGACCCGAGTAAGAGCTGAGCCTCCATCGATGGTGCAGCGGTCAAGACCCTGCACTCGGTGAGAGGCCCAGGCAGGTCGTCCACCCAGCAGGAGATGCTCTCAGGCCAGGGCGACTAAGCAAAAAGATTTTCACAAGTCAGCCATTTCCGTGTGTCAAACATGCATTTTTAAAATATGTGGTGGAGAAATAGACTCCTGGCACTGTAAAATGTTGCTTCCTGGAGAGAAATTTGGGTGTACTCGGCAAGAGTTTAAAAAAAAAAAAGGCTATACTCAGTTATCTCACTTTGGGGAATACGTTCTGGGAAAGTAATTCAAAAGACAAAAGTCTTTGCTCAGAGATGTTTGTGGTCGCCCTGTAAATCATAGTCTTGACTGGAAACCACTCCGCTTGGGGGGGGCGGCGGGGTAGATTGTGGTCGGTGAGGAGGAGGAGCTGCTGCCTCCGTGCACAGCAGCGATGAAAACTATTTACAAGACTATGATCTGTGATGCAATCATGGGCAAAACGAAGAAGAGAATTTGGGTTGGAATCACATGATGGTAGCAATGAGGTGAAAGTGTGTCTGACTTGTTAGTGAGTGGAAATAGGTTCAAAACATGTAAATAGTGATTTGGGAGATTGGGTCCTTTCTGCGTTATTTCATGCTGTTATTCATATATGCACATTTTTACTTAGTTATTATTGTCCATGAAGTAACATATATGCCTGAATGTTTACTTAAAAAATATAAGTCTATAAATGATATTTAAGAACAGCTAGCTACTGGATTTGCAGGAGTCTAGCTGGTGACTGAGCAAGGAACTCACCCCGGGAAGGCTTACAGAGGGCCTGTGGTCCCCTCGGGTGAGGGGGTTGCTGCGTCGTGTTTGGAAGGCGGAGGAAGGTCTGGTTGAGTTTACCAGCCGACTCAGACCAACTGGAAACTGGGCGGTGGTTCTAAAGAACCAACTGGCGTAGGGCAAGTGGCAGTGGTGGGAGGGTCTGTCTTTGCAGCCCTCTCTGTGGGTTTAACGAAATGATGGCTCGTGGCTGGTGCTTGGTGAAACGTGTGTGAAATGAGTATCTGCGGAAGGGATGGGACGGTGGTAAGACTCCAGAGATTTGCCACCTTAAGTGCCATAACCCCATCCAACCAAGTTATCCAAAACCTTGGCATATGGGAAAGGGTCAGCAGGAGGGCACAGTGGACACAGTCTACCACGTGCTTCCCAGGGGGTGGCTTGGCTCCCAGTCACAAAAGAGATGAGATTGGCCTGTCCTGCTTACTACGTGTGCGGAAGGCCCTGAGGAATCGCACACCTTCAGGCTGACGCAGCGGCTCTGCGGAGCTGCAGAGGGACCATGTGCCTCTGGCCTGGCCTGAGAAATGGCTCCGGCCAGCGCCTCACCCTGGAGGCAAAGCAGGAGTAGGGACCTTTAGAAAGGAAATGTCACCTGACTGCAAGAAGAGAATCTCACTGGTGCTCCCAAGCTGCGGGAGCCACGAGGCTTGCCAGGAAACTGTAAGCATCCTGCAAAGCCAGGCATTGGAAGATTGACAGAAATTCTAAATTTTCCTCATTAAGGGGCAGGGTGGGAAGGCCCAGAACACGGGCAAAATACGACATGAATGGGAAGTATAGCACTGAGCCAATTTAGAGGTAAAATCCCCAGCATCGTGACTGCAACCCGGGAATCCTAATGAAACCCACAGAAAGCACCACTCGGCACTGGGGCGGGGGAGAGTTCTTGGTTAAACTACAGATCTTGAGAAGTCAGGAACGTGGTGAGATTCGTGCCGCCCCACCCCCACCCTGCATTGGACCATGACAATTAACTTGCTCAATTATTCCCTTTCCTGTTTGGAGCTTTCTAGATTGTGCACGTACTGGTAAAAAGAGAATGCCATTCATTCAGGTAGGGAGAAGGGGAGCAGAAAACCTCTTTCACAGTCTTTGCACTTAAAAAAGTGAATGAGGAAGCAGAGACCTGGGTCGAGTGCTGGCTCTTCCACTTAATGTTCTCTTGGTCTAGCTCCCCAACCTCTCGGAACCTCAGTTTCTACATTAGTGAAATGAGGACAATGACATCCACCATGCCCAGCTCACAGGGTTGTTGTGAGGCCTGGGTGAGAAGTAGAGAAAAGGATATTGTATTTTATATGCCATAAAACTCAAATCCGCCCTGGCTGGTGTAGCTTGGTGGATTGAGCACAGGCCTGTGAAGCAAAGGATCGCGGTTCGATTCCCTGTCGGGGCGCATGCCTGGGTTGCAGGCCAGTTCCCAGTGGGGGACTCGTGAGAGGCAACCACACATTGATATTTCTCTCCCTCTCTCCTTCCCTTCCCTTCTCTCTGAAAATAAATAAATAAAATATTTTTTAAAAAACCCTCAAATCCTAGGTGTTGGTTGGAAAGAATTTCAACCAACTTGTCCTAACCTAATACTGTTTCGTCAGTGTGAGCTCGAGGGGGCTGCACATATTGCGAGGTGAGAGCCCCAGAACATCTGGGTAGAGCTGTTCCCTGCTTCTTCTCTGGAGAAGACTCTTATTTTACATTCCAGCTGTTATTCGAAGATGCCATATACTGTGACAACTGTGACCGTTGGAGGAGAAGGGACCAATGGCCAGCTTGCGAAGATGCAACGCTGTTCTTAAAAGCCAGCTGAGAATCAGACTTTACTAATGAAGGACTGATAACCATAGACTTTTAGAAGTTCAAAATGGCGAGAGTGGCCAAATCTCTTGATAATTTAGAGGAAATATAATTTGGGGAGGGAATAGCTCTCCTTTCACTGTAGTCTTATTATCACTATGTCTATAAAGCCATGCCATATAATGAATCTACAGAGATAAGATTCACAGGGGCAGAAGTCCAAGAGGGAAGTCAGAAACCTTCCAAGGAAATTGATGAGGTTGATGACCTGAACTGGGCAGGGTTCAAAGTTGGGTGCTTGACCGTCTCACCTTGGTGAATCAGCTGGGAACTCGAGTTATCCCATAAATTAAATGGGAGACTGAATGGGGCATGGAGTTCTGTTTTGGGGAGAATGCTGGGGCAGAGAGCTGCCAGAGAGCACTCAAGAAAATGTCCCTAGCAAGTGAAAGACCCAGTTCCGATGCAGGCTTAGAAAGATTGGTAACTTGACCAGAGGTAGCAGAATCATCCTACCCAGCTGGTTTGTGAATATAGTTTAATTAAATAGATCAGGACAAGAGCAAAAAATTATTTTTGAGGGACTACAGATGCCTTTGGTTAGAGGACGCCTTTTGCAGCAGGGACCTCCTGCTGGACCTCCCTCGAAGCTTTGGGTGAGGAATCTTTGGGACCAAATAGAGAAGGGCCTGTGTATAAAGAGGCAAACAGGAAGTAGGTTTGGGGAGGTTTTAGAAGGCAGCCTGACTTGTTTCAGGAGAAAGTTAGAACTGCTTGGCTCAGGAGCCAAGAGAGACAGGGTTGAAAATGGAATTGGGGTCTTGGTATCCATGGTGTCAGCCCAGTAAATTTCTCTTAGTTGCAATGGGCTGAAAAATCTGTTGTAAGCTCTTACTCTTTCGATTGTATATTTTGTATCTTTCTTCTGTTCCTTAATAAATTCTTTAAAAAAATTTGAGCCTTGTCTCGGATGGTTGACGGGTGTGGGGCACTGCCAGTGCCCAGGCCCAGGTGGGCAAAGGAAGAGAAAACATGGCCACCCCTGTGGTATCTCCAACGATGTCAACACAGAGTAGTTAGGGGACCCTGCTGGAGCAGGGCAACAGACATAGTCACCATCTAGTCACCATAGTTCCACCCTTGTCCTGGGCCACTCCTGCCTGCAGGAGACAGAGGGGCCCTCTGGGCAGAGATGTGTACCTCCAGGCTAACCCTTGGTGGGAGCCAGCAGGTGCTCTGGCCCAGCGTGGGGATGCTCGGCGGGTAGGGGGGTGGTGGGGGGGCATGACCATGTGGGTGAGGAGCCCAGGTCAGGGTGGCTGTGCCCACCCCTGGTCTCTGCTTGTTTTCTGTTTTGCAGGGGGGTGGGGGACCAAATGAATATCTGTGAGCACGGGCTAGCATGTCACATTTGCAAACTCACAGTGTCCCCTGCAAGGCCGGGAGGTATCTGGCTACAGGAATATCTGCCTACTGGCCCAACTCTCCCCCTCTGATCTGTCCCCAAAGCCCCTCCAGGAGTTCCTGCCTCTCCCCTCCAAGTGTCCTGAGCAGGAGGAAGAAAGACCTCAGGTCCTTATTTTTAAATCACAGCCTCTGGCTCTGCATCCTACGGATCAAAGAGCAGCTATTAAGCACTCACCTCCCTGTGCTTTTCACCCAAGACTTCCGACAGTTGACAGTTGGAACCCCTAGGAAGTAGGGACATTAGCATTGCTTGACAGATAAGGACACGGAAGCCTGGGGAGGCTTGCTCATGGTAGGTAGACTTAGATCCTGACTCCAACGCTGCCCTTCTAACCAGCTCTAAATCCTGAGCCTGTGTCTCTGTTTCCTTGTTTGTTGCGAGAGAGCCAAGCAAAACGAGATCTGAAGTTCTTTCCTGAGCTAACAGACCAGGCTCCTGTCCCTATGACATGTCCGGAGTCCAGACCCGAGAAGGAAAGCTCAGAGACCCCACGCGTCTCTCTGCTGTCACGTGCCCACTGTCAGGCCCTCCAACGTGAAGAAGGAATGACAAGTGAAGAGAGAATGTTTTGAGAGGCTTGGTGGGGGGCCAGGGGTGGGGACCAGGGCCCACTGCTGCTGCGGTGACAGCCAGAATGAGAATTCCACAGTTCATCATCTAATGACTCAGCCTGGTTTTGGAGCTGTGCCTCTGTGAACCCCAGGGAGCATGACTCAGCAGCTGAGAGGGCCAGGTGCAGGAGACATCGCCGCGGTCCATGTGAGTGGTGACTGTGGGGAGAACAGCCTGTTCTCAGTTCCGAGCCCCAAGGCGGCACGTCTGCCTCTGTGGTCAGACACACGCGGCCTCGGTTTCCTAGCCATGTGGCCAACCCACCCCACCTCAGACTTGGGACTCTCCTCCTTTGTATTCAAGAAGGCAGAGCCCCAGAGGCTTTAGGGCCACCTCCTTTCCCCACAGCCTTAGGATTGCAGCAAGATGCCATAGCCACAGACAATGTAAGCCTCTCTCCCCTTCAGTGCTCTGCCAGGATCAGGCCAGCCTTTCAATAAGAGCAGCAGAGGCCACACTACAGGGGTGGGGAGGCGGACACATGTCACAGGCTGGGCACATGACTGCACAGATGGTCACAGCATCCCTTCTTGCTCCTGAGTGGGTAGGGTGAGATGGGGACCCCAGGTCTTCATTTTCTTCAAAGGCCAACCTAGAAAATATCTCTTCCACCCTGGCTGGTGTGGCTCAGTGGATTGAGTGCTGGCTTATGAACCAAAAGCTCGCCGGTTTGATTCCCAGTCAGGGCACATGCCTGAGTTGTGGGCCAGGTCCCCAATAGAGGGCACACAAGAGGCAACCACACATTGATGTTTTCCTCCCTATCTTTCTTCCTCCCTTCCCCTCTCTTTAAAAATGCGTAAATAAAATCTTTTTTAAAAATAAAATAACTCTTCCCCCTCAGAGATGGTTATAGGAGAAATTCCCAGAAACTCAGTTCTTCTCGCCAATGCAGTAAAGAATTACAGATCAGTGAGTCTACTAGTGTTCAGGCAAGGTTTATTGCTAATTCATTCTCATGAAAGAGAACAGGCCTAGTTAAGGGGGAGTGGTGTTGAAAGGCAAAGGTTCAGCGCAAAGCAGGGTAAGGGCGGCGAAAGTAAGGGTGACCAAAGGTCGAGGTGGCAAGCGCAGGCGTGACAAGAGCTGGAGTGGTAAACACGGAAAGCCAAGAGAGCCAAGAACGCCAAGCCAGAGTCCTCTGTTCTGAGGGCTTCTGTAGTTGGCGGGGTGAGGGTGAAGAAGTTACTTATTGATTGACAGGTGAAGGTGGAGCCAGCTTTCGGTGGTGGGGTGGCGGGAACACCCAGAGGTATTAATGGGCTTCTTCCTTTGGGCACTGTGGGCCCTTCCTGGCCTTTCAGGCCTTGGGATGAAAGCAGTTTCACAGGCTTTCTTTCCCAGACAGTGGAGACGATTCATAGAATCTCAAGGACAGCCCTCCTCCCTGGTCAGCATGGTGTTTCCTGTGCTGTTGGAACACCAGGCAGTCTGACCGGCCCAGGCCCAGGACTGCTGAGTTAGTGGGTGAAACGTGTCTCCCTCCTCCTCCCTGCCTTGGTTGGCTATTTCTCCCACCTAACAACATAATAATGCTTATTTTCCTTCCCTTCAACACTAACATAGGGACAGTCCACCAATTTACCTGAAGAAAACAGCCAAAGCAAACTACGGAGGGACAGTCCTGAGTGCAGGGAAGGGCCGGCACCTTGGGCGGGTGCAGGCGTGAGGGGCACATGCTGCGCGCTTCTCTCCACCAGCGCCTGTGCCTGCCCTGCCTTCTCTGAAGTCTGGTCACGTTCTCACTTAGATTATTCACACGAAGCTCTTTCCTCACCTGCAAGACCCTTCGGGCCAAGAACTGAATGATTCATGATGAGCATTCCTCAATCAGGTGTTCCATAAATAACCTGCCAGTTGAAGGAAAAAAATGAGTGAATCTGTACTAAAATCTAGTCACCATCAGATACAACACTGGGAGGGGGCGGCAATTCTGTCACTGGGCGCGGCCCGAGGCAAAAGAGGTTCGTGCTTTTCCTTAGAAAGGAGACATGAATAAAAGTGAAGGTACCCAAATTCTAGGGGGGGGGGAAGGAAGTAATCTCACTCTGTTGTACGTTTTCCTCTATCTATAGCACTCTAACCTTCTAACATACTATTTCATTTAATTATTTATCCTGCTCCTTGTTTGTTGTTTATCTCTTCCCCCAATATCTGCTCTGGGTGGAATGCAAGCCCCAGAAGGACAGGACGCTTGGCCTGTTTTGTGCATCAATATGTCCTACGCCCTTAGAATAGTACCTGAGATCAGGTAGATGCCGAGTGAGTGAGAGAATGAATGAATGAATGCATGGTATCTACCAGACTCGTACTCTAAGCCAGGCCCCTCTACTCTCAATGCACTTGGCGTGTGATATCTTATACAGTGCCCTCAGCAGTTCTAAGAGGCAGATACTGCTCTGATCCCTGGTTTAAAAGTGAGGAAGGTGAGGTTAAGGAGATTACGTAACGTGAACAAGATCACCAGGAGCTGGGCAAGTGGCTTGGCAGAGGCCAGCACCAACCATTGCTGGCCTGGGGCCATCTCTTCATCGCTCTCTGGCAAGAGCCGCCCTTGAGATCAGCCAGCAAAACTGTACCCGGCCTTGTCTTTGCTGATTGATGTTTTTCTTTTATTTCTCTTCCCACCAACTTCCCACGTGGCCCCGTTACAACTCCAGAAGCTCTGTCTGCCCCGAAGCACTGCTCCTTCTCAGCCGGAAAGACATTTCCTGGTGGGAAGCTTTGGAAACCTGGGCCTGGCTCTCCCTCCCCTGCCCTGCAGAGCTGGGGTGGGGCTGGGCTGTTCCCGCAGCCCACTCTCTAACGCCTCCCTCTGCCACCCCACAGACAGCTTGAGAGGCTGCCAGGCCCAAGTTGGGGGGTAGCTGAGCTCCCCCCAGCACTTTTCTGCAGGTTTTTGATACTTGGAGCTGAGCTAGAATATGGAGAGGCCCTGGCCACTCCAAGGCACCGGGGCTCCAAGACACTGTTTCCTCCCCAGGCTGGCTCCACAGGGCCAGAGCAGAGAGCCAGGCTCCGCAGTCCCCTTCTCTGCCCCCAGGCCTCCATGGTTCTTCTGCCAGGAAAAGTCTTTCTAGCTTAAAAGAAGCTGCACTTTGAGGTAGAGATATCTTTTGGGGAGTGGATTGAGGCCATACGGGTCATTAATAGAGAAGGGATATAAAGAAAGTATTCACCAACGAAGATGATGTGGTGTATGGCTTCCCCAGGAGGCCTCCTGTGGAGTGCCTTGCCCAAGAGCAGGGAAGAGGTGGCCCCCAGGCCAGCAATAGCTGGCATTGACCTTTATCCAGCCACTTGCTCCTAGGTAATCCCTGGCACAAAGAATGGAGACCAAAGAACATCAGGAGCAGGAAGAAGGCGGCAGAGACCGGAGGCCAACTCACATTCATGCAAAGGACACACAACACTATATTCTCTGCATCCACGAGCGTGGGGAGGCAGCGAGGGGGGAAGGGGATGGAACTGAGATGCCTGAGTGACAGCTACAAGTGGGTGGTCGGGGAGGTGGTAGCTGGACTGGGGTCCGTCAGGGAGACTGTGTCCAGATGTTGGAAAAGCAGGGCCCTGTGTCACTCACGGGGTTTCTGCCTATGGCTGGGGCCGGGCCCCTGGGCTAGTGTTTAGGTGGGGGAAGGAGGAGCATCTCCATGATCTGTGAGCATGTGGGGGACATGCAGTTGGGGCGTTCCCAGGCAGGCATCATGCCAGACTTCACCTCATCGAAGAATCAAGACTGGAATTTCCCCGAAGCTCATTTCCTACCATTTAATCCTCAGTAGAGGACCAGCTGCCAAGTTTGTCCCTGAAGGGCAAATGCTGGGTGCGGGTAAGGAGCAGATACCTCCAGGAGGGCCTCCGCACCCTGTCTACCTCTCCTCCCAGGAGCCCCTCTTCCAACACAGAAGGTATAGGTGCCTTCCCTCTGGGTGTTCCCCCGGACCCTCTGGACAGGGATTCGGGGCGAGAAGGTCTGCATTTAATCCCTGCTCTAGCACTCACTCCCCAGGTGACCTCTGCAGAGATTACTTAACCTTTCTGAACCTCCATTCTTCATCTGTGAAATGGATGCAGTAAGAACATCACAGGGCCTCTGGGATGAATAAATGAGACAAAGAATATAAATGTAGTCTCCAGTGCCTGGCCCATGGGGTGTTCAGTCAGCATCCACTCATTCATTTCTCTCCTTGCCCCTGGGACCACAGGCCTTCTCCCCACGCCTTTTGGAGTCCGAACACACAGGCTGGGCTGTCTCCTTTCACCCTATGCCCCAATCAGTCTACCACACAGGAAGTATTTATGGGCCCTGCTTTTGAGTGACCAATGCAAACAGCAAGTGTAAAAAGGTTGAGGACAGACATGGCCAGCCGAGGAAGGTGTCTGTCTGGCCACCCAGATGCGGTGGCCGCAGTGTGACCCTTTGTCACAACCCAGCACCTGATTCTCAACTGTGTGCACACCACAGACAAACCAATCTCAGGACTTACTAACATGAACTGGACAAACAGTAGCAACCAGGATGACAGCTTAGCTATTTACAGAGCTATAATCCCCAGACACTGGGACATAGCTCTCCTGGGGACCTGAGAATGGAATGATGAAGCATGGAGTCAGAGCAAGGCCAGGACCTTGGATGATCAAGTGGCTGGATGACAACAGCCTGAGGCATCTGTGCCACCTCAGAGATCACACCTGTTCCGTGGCCTGGCCCCCTGATGTTGGCAGGACAGGGCACCAACTCCCTGCACAGCACCAAGTAGGGTATCCCTGGGTCCCCCCCTTACAAGGAGGAGGAATAGACAATGCAGTTATTTTGCTCAAAAGCAATCACAGTCTTCTGTCCTCAGCGGTTTCACCCGGGTCTCCTTAATTACACTTGGGATGATCACAGACAGTCAGTCTCCTAGGTAATTTTTACAGAAGGCTCACATCCTCTCCTAAACTGGGTTTCTTTCTAATTGAATTCTCAGAAGGCAATGTGAACTTCAAGGTACACAGCTATCAGCCCCGAGTCCTACTCACGTGGGGCAGTAGTGACGGATAGGAGGAAAGTGTAGACGCAAACCGCTCCTACCCCTGAACAGTACAGAACCCCATAGGGAAAACAAGATGTGTGTGGGTCTGACTGTGGGAGTGCTCATGTTCAAAGGAGACACAGCTCAGGAGGGTCTGGAGGAGTCTGGAGAGGCTTTTGGAGGAGTCTAGGGAGGTTTGGGAGGGGGCATGGAACCTAAGTCTTGTAGGGAGGCTCTGCAGATGGCTGATTTGCACAAGAAAAGCAGGGGAGGTAGCAATTCTAGGGGTGGGAGATAGGAGGGAAAAACTGACCTCAAATGGTGTAGAGGAAGGGGGCAAAATGTGGCAGGTCAAGGCTCCAACCCTGTGTGAATGCCTTCCCGGTTCACTCTTCCACCCACACTGCTCCTGCTGAACTTCGCACACGTGCACTGGGCTTGCGAAGAGACTCAGGGAGCCCAGGGCATTGTTCCCCGCCTCCTCCCCCAAACATACAAACACACGCTCCTGTCCAGCAGCAGAGCTAACAGTCTGCCAGGCAGGAAAGCCCTTTCAGAGGGGGAGGGCGAGCAGGGAGCCTCCACCCACACCCAGAGGGACACCTCCACTTCCACCTGTGTGCCTGATTCAGCCCGGAAACCAGCCAAGCGTGCTAGACACAACACAACCTCTTCCCCTCACCTCTACACGCTCTACACTGATAACAGGGAGTTCCCGAGTCAGGGGCTTTCCATCAGGGCTCAGCCGCTGCCTCCCACTCCGCCCCCATTTCCATGAATAAGCTTAGCACCACTGGCAAAGAAGAACAAAATGGAGTTTGCCATGCCAGTCTCTGAAAGAGTAAATATTTGAGGACAAAGTGCCCCTGAGCTCATTCTGGAAGGTTTTTGTTTGTTTTTTTTAAAACAATTTTTAAAATGATTTTATTTGTTTATTTATTTTTTAGACAGAGGGGAATGGAGAGAGAAGAGAGGGAGAGAAACAAATGTGTGGTTGCCTCTCACAGGCTCCCTTCCAGGGACCTGGACCAAAACACAGGCATGTGCCCTGACTGGGAATCGAACTGGCAACCCTTTGGTTTGTAGGCCAGCATACAGTCCAGGGAGCCACACCAGCCAGGTCATTCTGGGGCTTTAGCTCAGGAACCAAAAGCTTGATGCAGCCAAAGCATGAACACTAGTCTAAAGCAGGAGCTCATTCTCTCCCTTCTGCAGGAGCTGGACCTTGAAATAAGACCATTGCCCCTCCGCTTTCAGAGACCACCCAGTCCCTTGAGAGAGCCGGCCAGTGTGGAGCTCAAGACTCAGGAGGGAGAGTCTTATGGCAGCTGAGGCCCTGAGCCCCCACCGACCCTGGCACTAAGAAGGCTGTCTGGGTCTGAGACCAGCCCACAGGGTGGTGAGCTGGCAGGCCAGGTTGCACCCTAGGAAAGAGGGAGTGGGCCCGAGGGAGCCAGATGTCGATCCAGGCTGTGAATAACGGGAGCCTCATCACCACCCTAGAGCTGCAGGCACTGAGTAAGAGAGCAGGTCCAGGCGGGCGGGTGGTGAGCGGGAGGCAAATTCCCAGGCCTGCTCCGTGGTGTCCTGCGTTTCCAGGCCCATCTCCCTACGTGAGTTCTCCCTAGAGGACTGCTGCTCCAGGCTGACAGGTCTCCTTTACCCCACACCCCACACCTTCCTGCCCCATTGCAGAAGTCACATCCCTGGACTTTTCCCCACCTGCCCCAGGGCTAGGAGTCACTTAGTTGGGTGTCTGATCTCATGTGTCACTCACGAGGCATTAGGCACAACCCTTCCTGGAACTCTTTATCATTATAAACCTTTCTCTGAAACAGAGGGCTCAGACCCTGCAGGGCTGGAGCCATTATCTCCAGCCCAGCATCTCCCCACGTCTCAGGGGCAGAAACCATGAGAAAAGCATCTCTCCAGGAAATGCTTGCAGAAGGTAAGTTTCCTAGTGACCTTCATTCTTGTAGGTCCCTGTCACAGGTCAGCTCCCGAGGGAGCATTCCTGTGCCCGCCCTCTTTCTGCGGCTCTTCGGAGGCATTCGAGGTATTTTCCGGCTCCTCCAGCCCTGAAGGTGAACACAGTTCCTCCACACCTTCTCCACCCATCTCGGAGCCAAGCCTAGAGTCCAAGGTTAGCAGAGAACTGTCCCACAGACTTGAAAAGGGCAAAAAACCTGCTCACTGAGCAAATGGGTCAAAGGACAGCAAGGCAAGTGCTCCCCCTTCCCACCTCTGCAGGCTGCGGCTTCCTATCAGCAGGTGACCCAGGCTCACAACCTCCTCCTACTGTGATAAAACAGCCCTTGCCTCCAATAGCTGCCCCAGGGCAGCAGATGCCTGAAAGTACTCATCACTTGCTCAGGTGGTCTCAGCCCTGGAGGCCCCTGAAGAGCTGGTAAAAACCAAACCAAACCAAACCAGTAGCCCAGAATTCTGACTCAAGGTTCACACCCTCAGAGGTGGGCCTGTATCTCAGGACTTTTCGAAAGCTACTGGGTGAGCCTCATGTGCCCTTGGCTTGAGAACCTCAGGACCAAGCCACAGAATGTCTTAATTCTAAAGCGAATGTAACTTGGGAGGGTTTAAAACAGCAAATTTTTAAGGCCTGAGTTGAAATCCATTCCTTGCTTAGCAGGAGATCTGGGGGGAGGGCGAGGACAACACTTTGGTCAGAAGAGGTCTGAAAGGAGTCAGGATGAGAAGGGGAGCAGGGGACACACAATGAGGGAGGGAACTGGGCCTCTCCTGGGTTGGGGGCTTGGAGGACAGGCATGGGGGGCACTAGAGGGACAGCGGAGGCACTGAAAAACAGCGGAGGCTGGTTAAGAACTGGGAGCACCGGGCCAGATCCTCTCCTTAGCTGAGTGACCCTGAGCAAGAGACCCAACTCATCTGTGTGTCGGTTTCCTCATCTATAGAGGGGGACAGTGCCACTCAATGTCTCTGAGCTGCAGAGGAGTGAACTAAGGTCGGGAGCGGACTACCTCAGGGCCTGGCAGACAGCAGCTGCTCTCGAACGCTAGCCATCGTTACTGCTGCAGTCTGGGAGAGGGAGCTTTGCCTGAAACCCTGAAGCAAAGGCATGCCGACCACAACACCTTAGAAATAAATGAATTTGCAGACCAGAAACCACCTCAATAAATTGAATTAACAGGGGCGACCACAAATCCAGTCTGCCTCGCGCAAGTTTTCAGATGCTCGGCATCTCTCTTTCCACCGGCTTCACCCTTGTGGGAGGCTGAAGGGGGTCGTAGGGACACTGAAGCCCGGGAGGGGTGTTTCTTTCTGCACCCCCCAAGATGTAGACTTCTTCTGGGCCCTGAAAGGGGAAGAAGCTTCCCTTCTGGCACCACACACGGTGGGAAGCCCTGGGCAGGCCTCCACTCTGACTTGGCCTGACCTCCTTCATCCTTAATGCAGCTCCCCCAGGCTCCAGCCTCTGCAAACCCTCCACTGGAACCTAGGGCTGTCTTACTGGGCTTCTGGCAGCCAGCTGGCCCTTGGGGCTGTGGCTATCCTGGCCTCAGCGCGGCCAGGTTTCTTTGCCAGACGCTCTTTCACTTCTGCCCTTAGCTTCTCTGTGACTCTCCTGGCCTAGGCGGAGCACTCTTTCTCCTTCCCAGGAGCGCTTCTACCTTAGAAGTCCAGGAAGGGTACAGGGAGCCCTTTTTTCTCGTTGTTCCAGGTGGGACCCTGGCCCCCAGCTTGCCACTGCGGCCTCCATACCTGGAAGACAGTTCATGGCAGGGCTTCCCCAGGCCAGGGTTGTTTATCTGCTTAGGGCAGGAAGGCCCTGTTCCTTTCCTTGCCCCTTTACTCCCTGGACGGTGACTCTGTCCCCTGAGCATTGTTTTCTTTCCGGTGGAATTTCTGCTCTTGAGAACTCAGTGTTCTGTGTTACTCTGGCGGCTGTTCCCCCCACCATTCCTCATATACCGGTTTCCTCCTGTCCAGACAGTGCTGGCTACCAGCCAGGACCTCGACTGGTTCATGGAGAGACAGGGCTGAGAGCAGCGAAGGGTGGAAGCGGGAAGTGGGAAGCTAATGTTCCTCCTTGGTCAGAGTCTCAGGCCTTTCCCTGTGGGGCCAGCAGTGCATGCAGTGGGGCAGTGTGAGCCCCAGGGAGCCAGCCCAGGGTGGACACGTGAGGAGGTTTCACTTGGATGGGGACATGTCCTACAACCTTGGACTTCATACTCCCTACATTTGGCGCAAGACACTCCTGGCATTAAGGAAGGCAAGAAGCACAGACAGACAGACAGACCAAGGTTGAGGCCAATCTCCAATGTAGTCACAGGGCAGGGGGTGGGGGACAGGACTGCCCAGTCTGTGCCAATTTCCCTGCCCATGGCACTTCCTGTGCAAGGTGGGAGAAGAGGCAAGTGTGGAGTGGGGTGTTTCACACCTCCCTCTCCTGTCCTAGACCCTGGCCTAGGCACCCACTCCAGGAAAGAGCCCAAGTCTGATTCCTGGGATGTTAGATGTGCCCAGGTCAGCCTGCCCGGTCAGCCCTGGGGCCCTTTTGTCAGGTCTGAACTGCCTCACATCTGCCACCTCAGCACCCCTCACCCCAACAGCCCCCGCCCCTCCCTCCTTTGCCCCCCAAGGCAGAGTTGTGATGTGAATAACACTCGTTCTACCTGCATCAGCCTTTACTCATACCATCCTATTATTTCCTGACACAGATGTGGGTGTGCAGCAAGCCCCCCCACCCCAGTAAGAGGAAGACATGTTATAATTGTGGGTCCTGGGACTAGCAGGGGCAGCAGGCATTGCCAGCCTTGAGTGTCTGCTTTAGATCGAAGTTTTAACACAGTAATGACGCTTTTATCAGGCATCCACAGGACCTGGCCTCCTCTGCCCATACCTGACATGGGCCAGAGGCCTTGGTGCAGGCTGCAGTGTAGGCCCTGTTAGCCCCACTGGATGCATGCCTGGCATTCCTCACCTGAGGACCTGATTAGTTAACCCTTCTCTAGCATCAGAGTCTCTGTCCCGGCCCTCAGCAAACAAAGGGACTCAAGAGAGGACACGCAAGAAGAGAGAGAAACCCCACAACTGTTAGAATGAACTGAAATTTGCTGACCACTTCCCTCGTGTGGATACATACAGCCGATCATTTCATTCGTGCCATCCTTTAAATCCTAACATTGTTATGGACGTGGCATCATTCTCCTCACTTTGCAGAAGAGAAAAGTGAGCCTCGGGGGATAAGGGGAGTCTCCCAGAGTTTATTCCTAGTCCTCATCTGCCTTCCCAGGCCACATCTGCCTCTTTCCTCAGAAAAACCTCCTCAGACCCATGGTGTCTGTCTGAGGAGACTGAGGCTCTAGGAAGGTAAAACAGTTTGTTCACAATCGCCCCGGAGTCTGGAGCCGGGACAGTCTGCTCACAGGGATGACCATCAGAGAATCCTGTGTTGGGGGCAAACCCATCTGGCTCAGAGAGCAGGTCTGATTGAATGCTTAGCTGGAAGGGGAGGGCAGTCTTCTGTGGTGAAGGGTCTCCTTGGGCTGCCTTTCCTAATCAGGGTGGCTCTTTAAGGTCCGGAGGAGGCAGCAGTGAGGACGTGAGGGTGGAGGGCAGTGGCAAGGAGGATCCGGGAGCTCCAGAGAAAGGAGTGGGCACAGAAACAGGAAATGAGAAGGTGAGAGTGAGAAGAGCTGGCCAAGTTCCTTCTGACGGCCCACAGCCGGCCTGGGGGTAAGAGGGTCTGCTCAAGACCGTGTAAATTCCTTGAAGACAGGGCGTGCCCAGGCTTCACATCTCTAAAAGTCATGTCAAACCCAGCCTGGAAGAGATCCAAACAAACTGCTCCAGGAATAGCCGTACTGGAGCCCCCCGGGGACGGCAGCTGACCCCATGGCCTCCCTGGCCAGGCTAAAGTCTTCCCTCTCCTTCACACCTCACACTTACTCTTCCCAGTCCTTACAGCCCATAACCACGGCGGGTATGCGGAGGGTTCCGGGGCCCACTTGATTCAAGCAAGCCAGCAGCCCAACCGTGTTACTGCTAGCCAAGCCAGCCGGTAGCTCAGGGTGACTCAGATGAAGAGATATTCGGAATGGGTCTGCTTCCACACAGGGAGGAAGTAAGAGAAGGAACAGTCCGGGACTTCCCTGGCTCTTCAGTGGCAAATTCCATCTGGGCTGTGTGACCAGGGTGCTTCATCCCTGGGACCTCCGCCACCCACGTATTCCCCACTGACCCCAGGTCGTCTGCTTCTGCCCAGCTCAGTACACTGTTTGTATCCAGAGCCAGGACTGAGACTAGAATATTATAAGGAGATGGGAGGAGGACGCGGAAAGAGCGGAGAACTGTGACAGGAAAGCCCATGGAGAGAGATGCAGAAGGGACGCCTTAGGCAGAAGGTGCTCGCTAGAGATGAGGACGGGTGGAGCTGGGGTGGGAGCACTTTCTTCCCTTCCTCCCCTGGACTCTGTACCTCACTCCCCCCCGCCCCCCGCCCCCCAGCGCACCCGCATTGTCCTCTGCTTCCCCGCTGAGGCCACCCTGCCTCTCCTCCTAATCCATCATCAGTCCCTCTTCCTCCCGGCAGCCTTCCCTCCATCTTGACAACCTACGTCTTACAGCATAGCATACAGACAGCTTTACATTTTAAGCTAGTTATTGGATGTACCTAATCTTCTTTCTCGGTAAGCGTAAACATTCAGGAAAGGGAGAAGTCTATATTTAATGGTGAATCACGCTGTTGGTCATTGATTGTCAATAAATGTTTGACCATTTTAGGGTGGAAGCCGAGATTCCCACAACGGCCAGGGTAATATAAAACAGGGTGTCCAGGGAAAGTCACAGAGGGACACCAGGAATGTAGAGAATGAGGAACGAGTTCTGGTAAAGAAGAAAGAAGTGAATCAGAGTTAGCATCAGATACATAGGTACAGAGAAGTGGAACACGAAACAGAATGTGACCAGAGGCGCCGGGGGAGCCCTGAGGCCTCCGTTGCCTCATCCTGACTGACGACACCAGGCTCTGTGGTCATATCTACCCCAGAAATCGCACATTCCACCCGACCCGGCCCCAAACTTCCCCTTGTGGCCATATGCAGCCCCAAATGCTCCCTGTATCTCTTTCCCCAAAGAGCAGAGGCTCATTCTTGCTGGGGTGGGGGTGGAGCCTGTGAGGCTGTGTGGGTCTCTGGTGTACATCTCACTCCGACATTATGAGAGGCCCCTCAAGCAGATACTGTCCGCTTACCCCCGCCTGGGGAATGAACACAAACAGGCCACGGCAACGGCCGCAGTACATTTCAGGATAGGCAGAGAAATGGCTGTGAGACAAGGGGCTGTTCATATGAGTGGTTAAAGGGTTACGGGGTTACGGGGTGCTGTCGAGGGGTCAACAAGAGACAGCAGACATGGGTGGCTGAGGACGGATCAAGAAGACCGAGGCTAGAAGGGCGAGCCAACCAAGTTCAGCTCTCTTTTCACCTGTTGGTAAAACAGGTAAAAACTCCCCCTACCCCCAGATTTCTAGTACCCTGAACGGACCAGGACATGTGTCAAATGGCCCCACAGTGAGGGAGAAAAATCTTCTGGGGATCTAAAACCCTCAAAGTGCCTGGTGGGAAGCATATCAAGGCCAGGGTGGAAGCCAGAGGGTCTGGTCTGAAATGGCCAGGCGGCCATTCTCTCAGGTAAGCCAGTCAACTTCCCAGGCATTTAATCTACTCTGCTAATTGCTGAGGGAAGTAAAAAAGAATGCCTGAAACCAGGAGAGACAAGGAGCTTGGGTTGCATCCACAGTAAGAGCCCAGGCTGTTCGGGTTCCTGTCCTGGCTCCGCCACAACGGAGAGTGGCCGCCACTTAGAGGAAGCCTAGAGCTACCTCTAGAGCCCGGGTCACCCTAGAGCTCAGGGTGACCCTGCAGGGGGACGCAGGTTTCAGTGCTGTGACAGTTTGAGGAGACACGGCTGGTAGCAGCTGGAGAAGACAGAAAGGACAGGGGCTGTGGAGGCAGAGGAGGGGAGGCAGGTGTGGCACCAGTGCGGGGAAGAACCCAGGACAGGCCAAGATTCTTCAGGCTGTCCCAAGGCCGTGATCTTAAGAGGATGAGACACACAGCCATCCCCTGAGCTCCCTCCGAGGAGAGGAGCAGAGCTGGCCCAGCCCAAAGGCGGGCTATTTTTGGTGTTGTGTTGTTTGGAGAGCAACCAGGCCAGAAATAGTGGTGTGAGTTAGTAGGACCCTGTCCTTCCACCCCCAGCTCTCCCAGTGAAATCACCAAGAATCAGGAGGCCGGCTCCAACATTCCAAGCAGCCTGTGTAACTGATAGGAGCCAGCACTCTCCTCCTCACCGGAAGGCTTGGATCAGAGTATTTGACTGTAAAAGGGATTCTGGAAGAGGGGAGGGAAAGAGGGATTGAGTCATAGAGAGCAGAAAAGAAAGAGTGGGAAAATGGGAAGAGAGCTTATGTGGCTGAGGCTTGAAGAGATCTGGGAAAGGAAGGGACAGTAACCCCATAGATAGAGAGTTGAGCAGAAGAGATCAAGAAGGGGGAAGGGAAAGGGGGGGCAGGTGGCTGGTGTTGGGAGAACAATGGAGAAGCCAAGGGGAAGAGCCAAGTGCAGGCAAGGGGACAGCTGGAGGGCGGGAGGTGAAGGGTTGGAGGTTGACTGAGGCCCGGACTGAACCAGGGTTCCTGGGGCATGGGGATGTGTGATGGGGGCGCGGTGGGCAGTCACGGAAAGTGTGAGGCTGGTCTAGTCACGAACCACCTGCTGAGGGACAGATGGAGACATCTTTTCCACTGGCTGGAACTGGAACTTCCCCTAAAATCCACAGCCCTGTAACTCATCCTCTTATCTCTGACTCTCCCGAAATCAGAGACTCAGCTATTTCAACAGCAGGGACTTTTCTCTTTCTGTCCGTTCGACCCCTTACAAAAGAGCCAAAGCTTGAAAGAGGTGATTGGGTCAAGGGTGTTAGTTCGGGTTCAGGGAAAGGAGAGAAAGTGACAGCTTCTTGAGTCAGGCTAGATTCTGAGAAAGGCATTGCAGGAAGTTCTCCTCGGGGTCAGGGAGGCCTCCTGGGGGGGCATTGGGTGATCAGGCAGCATCATAACGTGTGGAAGGTCTCCAGAGGACAGATAGGGTTGAGGCAATGCCACCTCACAGAGAGAAGCAGCAAGAGACCACAATCGAGTCTGGGTTTAGACCATCCAGTGGCCCCAGCTCATCAGAAACTCTGGCGTGGGACTTACTTACACCAGGCTTTGCCTCACTTTCTGATACACACACACCAGATGCCTACGAGCCCCTCCCGTTTAGGAAAAGACCCCTTAGTAAGTCAGCCCTTTCTGTTTCTATGTACAGTGCCCCCTCTCCCTCCAACAGGACACAGAGCTATCCCCAGGCTCCCGTGCCTAGGAACAGAGTGTCTTTTCTGGAATGGTATCAGGATCGTCTATCAGGTCCAGGAGTGGGGACAGAATTCTTCACAGCCTTGGCAGGGCCCTAGCCATCCACAGAAAATAGCAGGGGCTTTTACAGCTGAAGCCTGGCAAGGCAATGGACAAAGGCTGCAGGAATAACCAATGGAGCAAAGGAAGGAGGCTCAGCTGGAGCAGCTGGAGAGGCCAGGCAGTGAGGCACAAACCTGCGGGAGCAGGTTTGGCTGAGTCTAAACCCACTACTCTTCCGACTTGGGACTGGGCACAACCAGCCCAGATTCCCAAGTGCCGGTCTCCCTTGGAACCCCAAGGATGGAGGCCAAGGCGCTGGGGGTATTTCTGGGGATAGGAGATGGGGGGTGCTGGACCAACTCCTGTTCTCCCCACCTGAGTGAAGTCAGGGGTGACTACTTCCTCCTCGTGGCTAGCTACTCTCCCAGGGACTCCAAACCGCTACTAAGAAAATGAAAGGGAGCAAATCAGAAGCAGCCACATGGCAACAGTCCTGTAAAGGGTCAGTGATCCTAACTTTCCGAAGGAGGTTGTCCCTTTCTCCCTGTCATCCTGCATCCCCACCTGACTCCCAGGGGCGACAGGGAAAACAAAGGCAGAGTCAGAGCAAAGGTGGGGAAGTCGTCCAGCTGCGGTTGCTCTGGCATCTGTTTACTGAAAAAATCCAAAACAAAATCTCAATGCTCCCACCCACTTCAACTTGCTGTGCATCTGTATCGGCTGTCTCCATGGATACTCCCACTTGAACCCTACCTCCTACACAAATCATAACAGTGTGTGGACCCCAGGTCAAGTGCAGCATTTCCACCCCTCAGGACCCCTTGCCATCCAGCCCCCCTGTCCACAACAACCAGGCCTCACCGCCAAGGGTCCCTGACCCCGCCAGGCCCCCAGATGCATTCGCCCAGTCCCACGCACTCGCTTCCAGCCAGTTCCCACATTCTGTAGATTCCTGGCTCACTTTTCCACTTCTAACTCAATGCCCTGTGAACACACCCCACAAACCAGCCAGGAACCGATGCCCTCGCTTCTATCCCTAGTAGCGTAGCTCCGGCCCTCCAAGCGTCTGTATCTGGAGGAAAAGGATAAGGCTTAGTTTTCCCCAGTCACAGCAGGCAGCTCAAAGAAACAGAACTTTCATGTTGGGCACCTAATTCCTTGGCAAGACTTTACTCCTGTAACTCCTGGTCTCTCCATCACTCCACCCAACACACCTCAAAGCCAGGCAGGTCAGACAGGGCTATTGACACAAAAGAGCCCTCAGGGGCCCCTCAGAGTCTGGACACGTGGGAGAGTCAGCCATGCATCATCCCACACTGGAAAGGGCAGAGGGAAAGACAGGAGGGAGTCCTCTGCCAGGCTCATGTCTTAGACAGTCAAAACCCAGACAATCACATGGCACGCTCCGTGCCTTGTGGTCGCTGGGATGTAGCCAAGAGGAGGACGGGCGTTCTTCCCTGGCATGTGCACGGGGTGGCCTCTGCTGGCAGACACAAGTTCACAGGATTGTTAGCTTCTTTGATAACTCTGTGGTGACCTATTTCCCCAAAGAAAAAGGAGGAAACGTAAACCGTTTTTCCCCAAGCTGAGCACGGGGGAAGGTAATCTCAAACACTGGGCACTTCGGGCTGTCTGGCCCTGCCCATCCATGGTCAGGCGGACATATACAATCCAAAGAGAAAGGGATGCAGGTGAAAGGCAGCAAATTCCGAGGAGGCCCTTGGGCCAAGCCTGTCAGGGTTTGCTCAGTTGTTCCTGGGCCCTCTCACACACATACACACACAGCAGCAGCACGCACACACATGCCTCAGCAAGTCAGGCTCCCAGAGCCAGAAAGTGGGAGGGGCCGAGCCATGAGTTAATCTATTTCCTGCTGACTTCTGGTATAAAGGGAGGCAGCTGCCTCCTTAGCAGCACAGCTGTATCTGGCTGCAGAGTCCAGGACACTGTCAAGAGAGAGACGCGCCCTCTTAGCATCGGAATCACCACAATCGGCGGCAGCAGCAGCAGCACAAACCTCCAGCCACACGGCAACTTGAGAACTTCAGGTAAGAGAAAAATAAACTCTCTCCATCTCTCCCTTTGGGTTGAGGTAGAGAATACCCTTCCACAGAATCTCCAAGTCCAAGCCCCCCACTTTGCCTCTGTCCACCCCCCACCCTGAGACCTGCTGCCCTAAGTTGCCCTCACCATAGCAGTGATTGCAGGATCTGAACCCGTCGTGGTTTCTTAATGAATTTTGCCCTTGTGTTTTCTTAGCACCTGTCAGCAGCAAACACAGGAAGCCCGGCCCATGGCTGGGATGTTGTCTCCCCTCTCCCTTCGCCATTCTTCTAGAATTATTCCCTCATCAGATTCTTTTGCACATCTCTAGGATGCACGTGTCTCCAATCTTTGCCAGCCTAGCTCTGGGCCTGGCTCTCCTCTTTGGTGAAGGATATGCCTTGCATCACCAGCAGTCTCAGGTGGCCGAACTGGCCACAGACTTCGGAGTGAAGGTGTTTCAGCAGGTGGCCCAGGCCTCCAAGGACCGCAACGTGGTTTTCTCACCCTATGGGGTGGCCTCAGTCCTGGCCATGCTGCAGCTGACTACAGGAGGAGAAACCAGGCAGCAGATCCATGCAGCGATGCAATTCGAGATTGAAGGTGAGAGATGGGGCAAAGGAGGAGGCAGGCACTCGCACATCCTTCACAGAACGGGGGTGTAGCCAACCAGAAGCAGAGGAAAGGCTGACTGCAGCGTAGCTGAGCCAACATCTGTACTGCCATGGCCCAGGGACTGCCATTCCCTGTGTCACTTGGCCCTTGACTAGTGGCAGAGTACACAGGTCAGCGATTTGGGTGTCAAAGTCTTGCATCACCACGTATTAGCTGCATAACTTTAGCTCCTCTGAGGGTCAGTTTCCTCACTCACAAATTGGGATTAATAAAAGTACCTAGTACAGCCCTGACTGGTGTGGCTCAGTGGGCCAGGCATTGTCCTGCAAACTGAAAGGTTGCGGGTTCGATTCCTGATCAGGACGCATGCCTGGGCTGAGGGCCCAGCCCCCTGGTTGAGGGCTTGCAGGGGGCAGCTGATTGATGTTTCTTTTCCCCTTTTTCTTCCTCCCATCCCCCCTCTCTAGAAATAAATGAATAAATAAAACTTTTTTAAAAAAAGAGCACCTAACACAGAGGGCTGCTGTAAGGACTAAAAAGAATTGTGTGTATGAAGTGCTTTGTGTAGCTATCATTATTGTTACAAGAAAAGATTAGGGTCTGTAAGCTAAAATCAGAAAAATATCCTAGCCCCCCAAAAGGGTTAAGACCTGAGATTTTTGAGAAAAAGAGGGGAATGCAGAAGAGATTAGGTTTAGAATGAACTCTCCTTCCAGACACACCTATTAGGAGAACAGAAGAGCCCCATCCACAAGGGCAGGGTGAGGTCTCTCACGGGGGCAGCTGGTCCAGCTGGGGCCCCTTGGCTGACCAGGAGCCTCATGTGTCCTTTCTCCCACCGGCACAGAGAAGGGCGTGGCCCCTGCCCTCCGTCAACTGTACAAGGAACTCATGGGGCCATGGAACAAGGACGAGATCAGCATTGCCGATGCCATCTTTGTGCAGCGGGATCTGAAGCTGGTTCAAGGCTTCATGCCTCATTTCTTCAGGCTGTTTCAGACCACAGTCAAGCAGGTGGACTTTTCAGAGATGGAGAGAGCCAGGTTCATCATCAATGACTGGGTGAAAAGACACACAAAAGGTGAGCAGGCAGGGAGAGGAGGTTGGTCCCTAAGAGCCTGCCAAGAAGGGGGATTTGGAAACAAATCCCAAATATCCCAACTGCTCCCTTTCAGCATCTCTTCTTTGTAGGCTAAAGGTCAGGTGCTTTAAGCATCACTGTCATATTTTCCAGAATTAGGCCCTCTCATGATCCAACTGTAAAGGTGTCCCTAAAAAGTGTTATAGGATTTCATTGGAATGTTAATAACCATGATGAGGAGTACACATGACCCATCAAGACTTCAGCTTAGGGAGCAGAGTGAGGGAAGACTTAAATTTCCAAGTCTGATCCTGGACAGGATCCCAGGCCCAAGAAAATGTGGTGAGCTAGGAGGCTTTGGAGTGTGTTGAAAACAGGTAGATCAGTTCACCTCAACTCCCAGGCTATCTTCTGACAGGATCGCTTCAACAAACACACATCCATTTGAGGCCTGGGAGCTGAAGGGATCTATATAAGGGGATTTAAAAACATATCTAGCTTCTGATCACCTGGTTTTCCCATAGGCATGATTAGTGACTTACTTGGTGAAGGGGCCGTGGACCAGCTGACGCGCTTGGTGCTGGTGAATGCCCTGTACTTCAATGGCCACTGGAAGACACCCTTCCCAGAGCTGGGCACCCACCACCGCCTCTTCCACAAGTCTGATGGCAGCACCGTCTCGGTGCCCATGATGGCTCAGACCAACAAGTTCAATTACAGTAAGTGCCAGACTCCCTTCCCCAAGTCCCTACTGGAAGTCATCCCTGGGCGTCCTCCTCTAGAGGAGGAGGAACCCTGGAACATACCTCAGCTTTAACAAACGCATCCCAAATAAGAAACATTAGGATAATTGGAGCGGCAGAAGTAGCTTCATTTGATACAAGATGAAGCTGAAATCCAGCAATCCCCTCAGGCCCACATTTGACCATTGAACCCTGTCTCTCATCCTCAGGTGTTTCTAGAGTGATTACAAATCCTGCTGGGGCGGGGGGGGGGGGGGGGGGGGGGGGGAGGGGGGACAGCGGCTATGTGAAAGTTGAGACGAAGGAGAGGAGGGTTGGAATGAATTAGTGGCTGGGTATGGGGGAGGGGAGTGAATATAAAGAAAGCCAGAAAGAAACAGAAGCCAAAAGGCACGGAATTGGTAGAAAACAAGGGAAATGGAAATGAAAACACTGAACAGGGGAGTGGCGGGTATGGGACCATCAGAAGCCAGATGGAGAGCTGGCTTCCAGGAAGAGTGGAGGGACAGAAGAATCTGTGGAAAACCCAGTGCTGGGTCAGAATCCACAAGAGCTGGAGCCATTTCAGTGTGCCGTCTCGGTGTCTTCACAGCTGAGTTTTCCACCCCCGATGGCCATTTCTACGACATCCTGGAATTGCCCTACCACGGGGACACCCTCAGCATGTTCATTGCTGCTCCGTATGAAAAGGAGGTGCCTCTCTCTGCCCTCACCAACATTCTGGATGCCCAGCTCATCAGCCAGTGGAAAGGGAATATGACCTGCCTGCCCCGTCTCCTGGTTCTGCCCAAGTAAGCCCCACCCCCTGCTAACGCCCTAACCCTTCTATCTCCTGCCTCCACTCTCTCCTAAAAGCACCACCCCCACATTGATTTTCCCAAATGTGATGCTTGCAGGGCAGGGTCATGTGTGGGAGGCTGATGGGAAACACTCTGGCCTGGGTTTGATTAAGATTTCTTTCCTCATCCCATTTCTGCTGGAGGGCAAGGAGTTTTCTAGGCTGTGCCCTGGCATAACCCTCTCTCAAAAATATACAGCAAAAGCCAGAGAAATGATAGAGGTGGGAGCTAAATCTGCCTTCACTTTCTTATTAATGCCCCTCGCTCCCACCTCCATCTCCCGAAGTCAACATCCAAACAATGGGGACAAAAGGAATAACTTCTGCAGATGGAGTGGCTGGAACTGTAGCTTCTAGCTGGCTTCCAACAAAGCAAGTTTTTAAAATCCTTCTGCAGAAGCCAACGGGGTGGAGAAGGCCGAGGCTGGTAATTCCAGAATCGTAGGGAAGGAAACCTCCCACCTACCATGCTTACCTCAAATCTCCGTACACTATAATGTTAGGCTCTGGGGAAGAGAAAATTTGAGTTGGTTTGTTCTCTCCCTCTCTTTTCTTCTCTCCCTCCCTCCCTCTCTCAAAAATCGAGGTAACTAGCTAGCTGTGCCCTGATGGGAAGCGGAGAGCACCCTGAAGACTCGCAGCTCCAGTCCTCTTCAGGGTTAACTCTCAGAAATGAGATCTACAGAGCAGATTTTTGTTCAAACAGCCTTGCAGGAGAATTTGCCCATGCCCCCTCGCCCCGCCCCCAGCCAGACTGAATAACTACTGCCTTATTTGAGGAAAGTAATTAGTCATAAGTTCAAGAGGGTTGGGAGATTGCAAAAGAATGTTCATTAATATTAGAACCTCTAGCCAGCAGAGAGGCTTTGAAAAAAGATTTGAAGTAACAAGCCTCCCTCTTTTACCGTCACATCAGCCCAGTCCTGTCAGGCTGCTGGGGTGATGCCTGGCAGGGACGTGGAGAGGTGGCCGGAGGTAGCCTGAGCTTAAGCTGTTTCCTTTTCCTGTCTATAGGTTCTCCCTTGAGAGTGAAGTTGACCTCAGGAGGCCCTTGGAGAATTTGGGGATGACTAACATGTTTAGTCCAGGCCAGGCGGACTTCTCGAGTTTTTCAGGTAAGAGGTTTTCATTTCACTCTCTTATCCTGGTGGACTGTGAGGCCCCTTAGGGGACAAAGGAGCTTTTCCCTGAAAACCGTGGCTGATGTACTCGTGCATCCATCCATTTCAGATCAAGAGCTTCTCTACGTATCGCAGGCGCTGCAAAAAGTGAAGATCAAGGTGAATGAGAAGGGCACAGTGGCATCCTCCTCTACAGGTGAGTCGGGCTTTGGTGAGGCCTGGCAAGTCTCAGCCCAAGGCTTACAGGAGGGGCCGCTGTGGCACCCAAACCCAGGATGAACCCCCGGCGCTCTACTCTACTAAGCATCTCCTAAAAGCAGCACTTCCCGTGCGGGAGTATCACCTTTTCCTCACCAGTGTTTCTCGGCCTAGAAAACGGGCCCAAAGGCTCCTGAGGTCCCCTGAATTTGAAAGGCTTCCTAAAGGAAAGCTCCTGGGTTGCTCTCACAGGGGCTAAATCAACTTAAGGAACTTGCTTATCAATACGGCCTGAAAGGGTTGTAAATCTCTGTTTGTAATAGAGCAGCTGACAGATCTCTTCCAAACTCCTGGAGAAAATCAGGCCTCAGAGGACGTCCCTAAACTTTTAGGGTTCATGTCCAACAGAACAACGGGGCCTCCTAAAAATCAGCCCCCAGTGTTGCTACCAGACGGAAGGCTGATGTCAATGGATCACTTGTGACCAATCCAGGAAGCAGTGCTGACGTCTCTCTGTTCTAAGACACTGTCCCCTCTCTTCCAGCCATTACTGTCTCAGCCCGAATGGCCCCCGAGGAGATCATCATGGACAGACCCTTTCTCTTTGTGGTGCGGCACAACCCCACAGGTGAGCCCGGGCCCATGATGCCCTCCCCCCACTTAGGGTACCAGTCCATTCAGGTGTAGACACCGCTTTTACCCTGGGGCTCTAGGCAAGAAACCCGTGGCTCTGTTCCTCTTCCTCTCCTCAGAGGCAGTGCTTTATCACAGACGGCTGTGCCAGGACCCCAGTCCTAGCTGTTACTACAGCTGCTGTGACTCCAGACATCTCCTTCATCTTCTCACATCTTAGTTCATCCATAAACCTCAAGCTTGGTGAGCCATGCCATTCCTTCCAATTCTCATCTGTGATTCTTCCATCCTCAGGAACAGTCCTTTTCATGGGCCAAGTAATGGAACCCTGACCGTGAAACCCTCATCTGGGACAGAACTGGAGATGTATCAGAGAAGAAGAAACTCTGAAGAAAAGAACTTCTATTTTAATTAATCTTTCTGGAAAAAAGAGAAGACATTTGCCTTTTTTTGTTTTTTGTTCTTAAATGGTAAATCTGCCTTCTAGACCTCAGCCTCTCCCGAGGGAAGAGAAAGAGGACCTCTCCGTAAAAGTCCCCAGTGGAGACCCCGGGAGGGACCTCTGACGCATGGCTCCCGGAAGGTGGCCAAGCCAGACTGTGAGACTCTCAGAGCCACTTGTGCAGATGCTTCTGCCCATCGCTCTGCCTGCTCGGGTCTTCCACCTGGATCCCACCGAGGCCTGGCAGGGTGACACCTCAAGGCTTCCAGGAGCTTTCGTGTGCTTGGTAGCAACTATTTGTGTTCCAGGCACGTTGCCATCACTTTTGCACTGTCTGCCACTGCTGAGGAGGCTGGCAGCAGGCCAGAGAAGACCAGTGGGAGAGACACTCTTCAACTGCAAGGTTCGCCCTCCTCCGCTCAGAGGCGCTGTGGGACGGCAGAGCGATTGCCCACCCGGCGCAGAGATCCACCCCAGCCGTCTCCCTCCCCAGAAACAGCGAGCATATGTTATTTCAGAGTGTAGGTGACTTGTTTACTTATAGAAGCAGGTTTCTGCTTCCCACAAACTTTATTTTGCAGGAATAGAGGAAGAAGGTATGCCTGGCTCTTGGCTCCAGTCTCCTAGTGGGGAGGGTGGGATGCCAGAGGAGTGCTTGAATATTTATCACATTCTTGGGTGCCTGTTAGAGAGAAAGAGGACTATCAAGAAAAGCATATTACTTAAACTTGCTTAGAGTGTTCCTTTGTTGGTCTGTGTCATTGCATCTCAGGAGTCTGGCCACTTATCTGCCATGCCCCTGTGGGCAGCGAGCACAAGGGGCTCACACTGCCACCTTGTGGCTGCCTGAAGCCCATCGCTCTTCTTTTCCTTGCCTTTGCACAGGATGAGTTAGGACCCCTGCCAAGATTATCCAACTTCATCCACTTTAGGGACCAAAAGGATGTGGTGGGTGAGAGAGATTAGCATGAAGACCGAGTGGTTTCAAAATTTTCCAATATATTTAGGAGCAGGAGTGCAAGCGGATGCACGACCTAGCAGGACAGAACTTTCCTCAATTATAGGGTGACTCACAGCTGCATTGGTGACTCACTTCAGTGTGTCATTTCCGGCTGCTGTGTGTGAGCAGTGGATACGTGAGAGAGAGAAAGGGAGAGAGAAAATGAGAGGGAATGAGGGAAAGAGACAGCGAATTTGGGCTCAACTACCTTAGTCAGATAATCTTTCTGAAAACTAACTAAGCTAGGGGGTATGGCATGAAGACCAGTTTGTTGAAGAACTGCACATAGATGTTGAATGAATGCAATCTGAAAGAACCCCCACCTTCCCACTCTGCAGTGAGAAATCTCGTTTTTTTTTCTTTTTTCATTATGCACTGGACTGTGATATCCACAAGCCATACTCACAAAGGTTACCCAAATGTGGGGTCCGATGTTCTCGAAATTGTGTTGAACTATGTGCTTTTCTCACTTCTGATATATAAAAAGTAAAAATGTTTTTTAAATTAAATAAATAAATAAAAAGAATATTCTAAAACAGTCCTCGCACCTACTTTCCACGTTTCACACAGTACCAAGTCAACATTCTGCCAGTTCACAGCCCTGTCAGGTGAAAGGGACCTTAGGAAAGTCACGCACACAGGCCCAGGCGTGCTGACTTCCCACGGGTGAATCCACGGGGCTGGCTACTGGGGCTCAGCAAGAAGGCCCCTGGGACATGTTGCATGGGCATGAGTCTTCCTTTGGGCATCATCCTGAAAAAGGAGAAAGGGTTCCCCAAACTCCTTCCACCATCAGGCAGGCCTGCTCACACACACTGTCCCTGTGGGTTCCCCTCTCCACTCATGCCACTTCCTCCTACGACCAAATGCCCCCTCCCCTGCACCTACCCTCTCTCCATTTCTCAAAACCAGACAGAGTCCATTATCTCCAGCCAGCACTCCCACGGATCCGGTCAACATCATCGCACTCTGGTTGGCATTTACTGATTTTTCCTTTCCCTGGTGTTTAACAGTGCTCTCATTCTTGTATGCTCAAGTGTGCGTGGTACCCCCACCCCCATCCACATATCGGGTTCCTTGAAAACAAGGCCCTTTTGTTATCCACACTCGTCATATCCTCCTTAAAATGGCACCCTGAAAAGTCTTTTATTTTCTTCCTCTAGTATCTTGAAGACTTTTCCCAGAAGACATATATACTCCAACTAGTTTCTGTTTATATAATCAAAAAAATTTTTAACTGAAAAATTACCAAGAATTATCTGTCAAAACTGTGTGCCTTCCTTCTCCAGGACCCTCAAGACAAGACTGATGGATCTCGCCTCTGGGATCCTAGGTCATATCTAAATAGAAAGGAATGACCGTCTGCGGGGGGAGGGGTACTGGTCAAAACACTGTCTGGTAGTTAAGAGGTAATGAGTTCTCTGTCCCTAGAAGTGTTCTAGGAAAGCCAGGGTGACCACTTGGTGGGGATGCTTCAGTAGTCAGCGTATAAGATGAGGTGATCTCTTTTAAGCGATAAAGAACGCACGCTTGTTGAAAGACATTCAAACAGTTCAAAGGGTAAAAGTGAGAACTTAGTAGGCCGCAGGTTCTTCGGTGTTTTCTCAGAACTTTGTGCAGCATTTATAAGAATATTTAAAACATTTGTTACTTTTACACGAGATCATTATATATATATTATATACATTTATCAGATGTAATATATATATGCACACACACACACTCCTGCAGCTTGCTTTATTTACCTAATGATATATCCTACACACGTGTCCCTAATTCTTTTTACCAGCTGCGTATGTAGATGTACGATAACTCCTTAACCACTGCAAACAGACATTTTGGATTTCATGGCTTTCAGAACTGCCCTCGTCGTCACCAACAACGCTGAGATGGATACCCTTCCCTGTTCATCCCTGTCTGTGTGCTTGTGCATCCACAGAATAACTCCCTAGACGTGGGACGAAGGACATCCCAATCCTGCAATTCTGTGATTCTGGTAATGTAAACATTTCCAAATGGTACAAAACAATCAAAAGTGATCTTTGCTGGGTTAGAATCTTAACTTTGCTCAAGCTTCCATAAGCCTTCCCAACTTTCCTAAAAAAAAAAAAAAAGCTCACTACCATAAATAAAAATAAATTTTAGACATTGAAGTAAAAAGAACCTTCTTATTTTCATTCTCTCTAAAATGATGTTAGACTTTCTCGGAGCAAATTCTGACCATGGTGTAAATCCAGGAATGGCAATCATTCATATACTTGCTCCCCAGTCACTGACACGTGCTGAAGGCCGCCTCACTGCTCTTGGCGCTCCTGCTTCCGTCTCAGGCTTCGTCAGGGGCATTCTTGGGTGCTCCAGCGGGACGCACTAAGACAGCAATTTTCAACTGGTGTGCCACAGAATTCTTAAAATGTGCAACACCTATTTAGTCAGAGGCACTGACCTCTTTTCCCTTAGATTGTCTAGTAAAAAAATGAAAACAGCCAACACAACAGTAGCTTGTGTGAATGAATCAAAATTATGCCTTTTTTTTTTTCAGATGAGCAAAAACTGTTACATTTTTTGGTGTGCTGCAGAATTTTAGTGACAGTGCACATATGCCATGGGATGGAAAAGGTTGGACGTGCTGCACTAAAATATTCAAAGCAGATGTGCTCATAGGACACCTCTTCCTGATGGGTTCCTCTCTTCAGGTTTGCCTTCTTCAGCCTCTCTCTTCGCCAAAAGCTGACATAGTCAGAGGGACCAAAGCCCATTCAAGTCTGGAAGGAAGGCTTCCATCTCTCCTTAGAAGGAGAGATCCAGGGCAAGACCCAGAGGAAAGAAGGCCCGGAATGGGTGTCTCACTAAAGTTACTCTCAGATTTAGGGAGAAATTCTCTTTTCACCTCAGTGAGTTTTTCATCTTTCTTTTCCTGTGCAACTGGCAAGCTTTGTAGGACCAGGATATGGTTGTAGAAGTAGAGAAAAAAAGGCCAAACAGGGCCTTTGGCTTACTTCTGTCTTAGACCATAGATGCAAAAACTTGGTGTGGCTTAATCCAGCTCACAAGATACTTCTGCACTGAGATGTGTGGTGAGAACTTCAGCTGGTACTCAAGTATTCCTCTTCCTGCAGGAATAAGTCCTTCCTCTTGTACAGATCCCCCTCCGGGCTCATAACGGTGCCTGGGGTCATGAAGACAACAGCCCAAGAATTCGGGGACACCAGGACCCAGATATATCTTTCATCCTCTTTATACTCTGAAAATATGACCAATTCCAGGTAGTGGCTGAGGAGTTACCCATCTGTAACAAATGTGCTTAGAAACCAAAAAAGCCTCTTTTTTTCTCTACAAGATGCTTCAAAAAGTGGAACAAGTGAGCCTTAATTCTGCAGTATACAGTTCAAAAACAGTCTATACATGCTGAGAGGTCTCAGAAGAAAAGAGTTCTTCAGAAGGTCTTGTGACAGCAGAGGGCATTTGCTCCAGAAAGTGTCCCATTTTAACAGTGCCCTCTATTTTTTCAGATATTCTGAGGACAAAGATGGTGATGCAGCCTCACAGGCTTTGCCTGGGCCCCCTCCTCCATCGTCCCAAGTCTCTTTTCCTCTCTTTATTTCTTTAGAGATAAAAACCCAACAAACTCTGCTTCCAGCATCATTACTGCAGATTTCTTGTAAACTTCACACAGTGGAATTACTCATCAGCCTGCCCAAGTATGTGCAATGAGTATGAACTTTGTAAATCCCTCAATGGCAAAAAGTATTTTATCAGAGTGAAACTTGTCAAGGAAACACCATCTGTTTCAAAATCATTTTAAAAAGATGGTTCCTCAGTTTTAGTAAGGTTTGTTGTACTAATAGCAGCAAACATTATGCAGAGACAAGGAAACTAAGACTGGAGAGAAGTTGAATGACTTGCTGCTGTTATTGTTACTTAGCCCCAGGCAGTGGGGCACGCCGGTGCTCCTCGCCCCTGCACCCTCTGTATGCCTTCTCGATGCCTATCTGCATGGCGCCTGTGAACACAGGTCCCCCGAGCACACAGCACAGCTCTGCTGAAGCCAGGGGCAAAGGGGCTGCCCTCAGGTGCGGTCACCTCACCGGCACATCCGGCACTTACACCTTTGCCTGACTAGCCTGACCACCAGCGTCCTGAAGGTAGCCTTTGGTCCTTAGCCACCAGATGTCGCTTTGACTCCAGTCTTCCTTGCAAACCTTTCCAGAAACAAAGCAGCTGTGGGTTCCACCAAAATCTTGCCAAGTTTGAATTCCATTCAATTTAGTAAGTGTTTATTTAAAAGCGTAACTTTAGACTGGGTGCTGTGAAACACTTTTTACAAAGCGTAAGTGATGTTTTTGACTATCAAGTATCTAAGGAGAATAGACACCAAAAAGCTGAAATGCTACGTGAGTCACTGCGAACATGATTGAAAGGAACATTGTAGAAATGATCACCGTAGTCTAGATTGGAGCGTAAAGGCTCCGCAGGAGTGGCTGCTTGACTGAAGCTTAAAGGATGAATAAGATGAATTGAGGTCCACTGGGGAGGGAATAGCAGGCCATTCCAGAAAACAGTGTGAACAAAATCCCAAAGGAAAAACTAACAGTAAGGCAGTTTCAAGGAACACACCTGAGGGTGAAATCCCAAGGTGCCAGGTTGGTTTGTAGACTGCTGCCTTCCTCCTCTGCTAACCCAGCCAGCTGTCTCTCCCTCTTCCATATAGCCTTCCAGAGTCTGGTCAGGTGAGTCTGATCGAGGTGCCTTGAATAGCCATGCTTTCATGTTACTCAGAATGTCCCAGACTTACATTCTGCAAGACTAGGAAAAAGCAGTGACATTGACCACAGTGGGGAACCTAGAGATGGGATAGTTTCAGGAAAAGGCAAGAGGAAGTAACTCTTTTTGGCCAATAAAATTTGACACGACAATGGAATTTTCAAATGGGTAATCCAATATTCATTTATTCAACAAGTATCAGGTACCTGTTGCATTGTCAGGCACTGTGCTAGGCACAGTAGAAATACCAAAAGAAGAGCCCTGGCTGGTGTAGCTCAGTGGATTGAGCACGGACCTGCGAACCAGAGGATCATGGTTCGATTCCCAGTCAGGGCACATGCCTGGGTTGCAGGCTGGTTCCCTGCAGGCCAACTCCCAGCAGGGGATGCACGAAAGGCAACCATACATCGATGTTTCTCTCTCTCTCCTTCCCCTCTAAAGATAAATAAATCTAAAAATAAAAAAATAAATAATAAATAATAATTAAAAAAGAAATAGCAAAAGAAGATAGTTTATCATCTAGCAGGAATAATAAGTATTAAATATGAAATTAGAATTTAGCATATTTTGGATGAGAAGATTTAAATATATAGGTTTGACAATGATCATAATTGAAACTAATCAATAAGCACTGTCCAGCGTGCTATGAAGAAGCAAAAGATGAGTAAGACACCACCCATAAACAAACAAGCAAAAAAAGACACTGCCCAACAGGGAGCTTATAGACCAGCTGGAGAGATGAGGCCAACCCACATATTCAGCCAGTGGACAATGTAGTAGGAGTGGTACCAGTGGCAATGTTGGGTTCAGTGAGGGCACTGGTGTGATCTGGGGCCATACCACTGCTACCTCAGGAATTTCACCCTACGACCCTCTGCTATAGTCTTTCCTATCCTCCATCACCCTATCTCCACCTCATTCCTTCCTGGACCTAAGTCCTGGTGAATATGTGGATTGTCCAACTCCAGCAGAAATGCCTATGCTGCGGGTGCAAAGAAGGCTGCAAAAGCCAATACCTGGACATTTTAAACGCTATACTGGGAGGTTATTCTAGCTCCCCTAGACTCATAAGGTGGAGATTCCTAAACCCTAGCAAGGGGGTTTAGAGCCTGGGAGGCGAAAAAGAATGGTAAGCATCTACCACAGAAAGTATTTTAATTGTCAGGACTGCTAGGAACATCATATGATAAGATCCCAATTGCTCAGTTTTTAAAAAAGGCATATAAAAAAACAGAGATGACTGCAAATGACATCATCAGGGAACTACAAACTATTTAAAAAGTACACAGTCCTGCATGGGTGGCTCAGCTGATTGGAGTGTCATCCCATATGCAGAAGGCCGCAGTCCCAGACGGTGCTTATTGGGGAGGGCAGGCAACTGATTGGTGTATTTCTCTCTCTTTTTTTATCCATCTTTCTCTTTCTTTTTTCTTTCTTTTCTTTCTTCCTTTCTCTCTCTCTCTTCCTTCTTTCTTCTTCCTTCCTTCTTCTCTTTCTCTCTTTCTCTCTACCTATCTACCTATCTATCTCTCCATTCCCCCTTCCTCTCTCTCTGAAATCAATAAACATCTCCTCAGGTGAGGATTTTAAAAAAAGAATGCTCAAAAAATAGGTGCAGAGAGTATCACAAGAGGGCGAAACTCAGATAATAGACTTATAGAGATGAGAGGCTTCGGAGGTCATTGGGCCGCTCTCCCAGCCGCTGCAGGAGCCCCTCCACAACCAGGTGGAGGCCGCGGTGGCGCCAGCACGGTCTGCAGAGCGACAGTGCAAATGCCATCCACACCTAGGAAAGAGAATCTCACCTCCGGCACAGTTCCATTTAACGAAACTAAAATTTAGCATATTTTGGGTGAAAATGTTATTTATTTATTTTATTTTATTTTTTATTAAATGTATTGGGGTGACAGTGGTTAACAAGATTATATAGGTTTCACCCAGACTGGTGTGGCTCAGTCACAAAGCCAAAGGTCACTGGTTCGATTTCCAGTCAGGGCACATGCCTGGGTTGTGGGTATGTCCCTGTTGGGGACATGTGAGAGGCAACGATGGATCAATGTTTCTCTCCCTCCCTTTCCCCTCTCTCTAAAAAATAAATGAATAAAACCTTTGAAAATAAACAACGAAAGATGAATAAGATGCCATCCAGTGAGGAGCTTACAATCCAGCTAGAAAAAAGAGACCAACTCACATATGCAACTACTTTCATTCTTCTCTCTTCTCTTCCACTTAGATGAGCGATCAGCTTCAGCTGATTGGACCCTTCCAGGTATCTCTCCAATTCGTCCCTCTGTACTTCTTCCTTGGGCCTGGATTCTCCAAACTGCTTCCTAGATGATCTTCCAGCCTTCCACTCATCCTCTCAAGTTGTCCCCCCATTACTCTAAGATTAATTTTCTTAAAATTGTTTTCACCAAGTTATTCACTTGTTCAGACAACCATAACAACTCCCAACTGTGCGCTGCATGAAATCTGAACTCATCCACAGGAACAGGCTGTATTGGATTTACCAACTCACAGATTCTCTACATTCATTGTTCACTAACAATGAATAAATCCAATCTGGCCCTGGCTGGTGTGGCTCAGTTGGTTGGAGCATTGTCCCATAGCCAAAAGGTCATGGGTTCAGTTCCTGGTCAGGGCACATGCCTGGGCTGGGGGTTCAGTCCTGGCTGGCCAGAGTTGCCGAGAGGCAGCTGATCGATGTTTCTCTCTCACGCCCATGTTTCTCTCCATCTTTCCCTCCTTTCCCCTCTCTCTAAAATCAACAAGCAGGTAAAAAAGAAGAAAACAAATCAAATCCAATGTTTTCTAAATAGTCTAAACCACTTAAGCTCTATGATTCTACATGAGCAAAATCCATATTTCTAACAATTCTCTCAAGAATCTTATCTTTTCTGCAGGTAGGAATACCACACTGAGACAACGAATCCCAGAAAGTGTCAGCTTTCTGAGGGGTGCAGGGGCTTACACCTCTACAGCCTCCAAACTTCCGCTGGCTGTTGCCTTGCTGCCTGCTTTACCCATTTCACTTCTCATTACTCCTCTGTATACAACCCTCTCCTCTCCCCAACAAGAGAGGACACATCTCTTTTCACTCGTTTTGTTTTCCACCCTTCTTACACACTCCCATTCCTTCTTTTCACTCCATTCTGATTTACTCTTTCTAAATCTAATTTGCTTTACTGATATTATTCTTCACCTAAAAAAAACCACCAAGATAATTCAGCCACTGTCCTTACTATTGGCAAGCCTAAGGTATAGGCAGAGGAGAAAGGAAAACGAAAAAGAAAGGTAGAAAAAATAGAAGTAGAAGACAGAATTTGGGAAAAGGAAATAATGACAATTGCTGCCATTACCAAGTGTTTAAAATGTGCCAGATACTTTCTATACACCCTCAGAACAATCCTGATCTCCTATCTTCAAGTTTAAAACAAGGAAATGGAGAGTGAAATGATTCATCTGAGGCTAGTAAGAGTCAGAAACCAGACTGCATCCCAGGTGAATTAAGCCCATCCTCTTGCAACTAGAGAATATTATCTCCATAACAAAAAGTAATAAAAGAGGAATAGAAAGTGGAGACAGGTCAGATCTTTCCAACAATTGCTCTGAGTGCTACTAAAAAAAAATTATAGTGCCCTGGCTGGTGTAGCTCAGTGGATTGAGCACAGGCTTGCAAAACAGAGGATCACGGTTTGATTCCCAGTCAGGGCACATGCCTGGGTTGCAGGCCAGTTCCCAGCAGGGGACGCACAAGAGGCAGCCATACATTAATGTTTCTCTCCCTCTTTCCTTCCCTTCCCCTCTAAAGATAAATAAATAAAATCTTAAAAAAATTATAGCACCATTAGTTACCAACAATTATCTAGAGATAGCCATTAAGTTTTCAGCATGACAAAATTTAAGATTTTCTCTTATATGCAAACCCCTTTACCTTCCTACATGGATACACACACATTGGCATACACACTCACACATGCACATCCTCAGCTAAAAAGCTTGTATTAAACTTTGCATCCTCTTGATCTTTACACTTGTATCTGGGTTACTGGTATATCCATTCCTTTTTAGTTCTGACCCATGCTAATCTTTTAAGATTCTCTTTATTTCTCCCTTTTCACCTTATTTCATGTTTCCCCCCATTTTCTTTACATTACTTTTAATCAGCACCTCTTTTTCTCTTTTATTCTCATCTCCCTCATTGCCTATGCATTTCTCTTTAAGAGAGTGTTGTTAGTACAGGAAGTTCTAGCCATAGCAATCAAGCAGAAGAAATAAAAGGCATACAGATTGGAAAGGTAGAAGTAAAACTGTTATTTGCCAATGACATGATACTCTATATAGAGAACCCTAAGGATTACAACAAAAAAACTACTAGAGCTGATAAATGAATTAAGTAAAGTAGCAGGATACAAAATAAATAGCCAGAGATCAGTTGCATTGTTATACACCAGTAATGAACTATCAGAAAGGGAAACTAAGAAAACAATCCCATTTACAATTGCACCACAAATAAATAAATAAATAAATAAAACATTTAAAAACAAATTTAAGCAAAGATGTAAAAGACCTATACTCAGAAAATTTTATAAGACACTAAAGAAAGAAATTGAAGATACAAATAAGTAGAAGCATATACTGTGTTCATGGATAGAAAGAATTATCATCATTACAATATCCATATTACTCAAAGTAATCTATAGTTTAAATGCAATTCCCATCAAAATACCAATGGCATATTTCACAGAACTAGAACAAATATTCCAAAAATTTATATGAAACCACAAAAGACCCAAAATAGCCATAGCAATCTTAAGAAACAAGAACAAGTCCTGGCTGGCATAGCTCAGTGGATTGAGTGCAGGCCTGCAAACCAGACGATCGCGGTTCGATTCCCAGTCAGGGCACATGCCTGGGTTGCAGGCCAGTTCCCAGCGGGAAACTCACGAGAGGCAACCATACATTGATATTTCTCTCCTTCTCTGCTTCCCTTCCCCTCTAAAAATAAATAAATAAATAAAATCTAAAAAAAAATTTAACAAAAGAGGCAAAAACATGTAATGGGTGAAAATAGTCTATTCAATAAATGATGTTGGGAAAATTGGACAGACATGTGCAAAAAAATGAAACTAGACCATCTTCTTACATCATACACAAGAATAAACTCAAAATGAATTAAAAATTTACATGTTAGACTTGAAACCATAAAAATCCTAGAAGAAAACATAGGCAGTAAAATCTCAAACATTTCTTATAGCAATTTTTTTCTGATATATATCCTTGTGCAAGGGAAACAAAAGAAAAAGTAAACAAATTGGACTACATCAAACTAAAAAGTTTTGCACAGCCAAAGAAATGGTGAGTAAAATGATAATACAACCCACTGAATGGGAGAACATATTCACCAATGATACATCTGATAAGGGGTTCATATCCAAAATTTATAAAGAACTCAACACCAAAAACACCAAACAATCCAATTAAAAAAGGGCAAAGCACATGAACAGACACTTCTCCAAAGAGGATATACAGACATACAGGCACAGACGTATGAAAAGATACTCAATGTCACTAATCATCAGAGAAATGCAAATGAAAACCACAATGAGATATCACTTCACACTAGTCAGAATGATTACCATCAGTAAATCCACAAACAACAAATGTTGGTCAGGATGTGGAGAAAAGAAAACTCTCATGCACTGTTGGTAGGAATGCATATTGGTGCATCCACTGTGCAAAGTAATATGGAGTTACCTCAAAAAATTAGAAATGGAAACTGCCTTATGACCCAGCAGTTCCACTTCTGGGAATATATCCAAAGAAACAAAAACAGTGGCTTAAAATTTAAGAATATATGTACCCTTATGTTCATTGCAGTGTTATTTATAATAGCTAAGATTTTGAAGCAGCCTAAGTGTCCATCAGTAGATGAGTGGATAAAAAAGCTATGGCACATATACACAATGGAACATTACTTGGCTTTTTTTTTTAAAAAAAAGGAAATCTTACCCTTGGCAAAAGCATGGATGGACCCAGAGAGCATTATACTAGGTGAAATTAGCCAGTCAGAGAAGGACAAGTACCATATGATTTCAGTCTTATGTGTAATCTAATGAATAAAATAAACTGACAAACAAAATAGACATAGACTCATAGAGAACAGACTGGCAGCTGTCGGGGGGTGGGGTGCGGTGTTGCAGAGCTGGGTGAAAAAGGTGAAGGGATTAAGTAAAAACAAAACAAAACAAAAAATAGCCCTGGCTGTTGTGGCTCAGTGGCTTGAGGGCCAGCCTGCAAACCAAAAGATCACTGGTTTGGTTCCCAGTCAGGACACACACCTGGGTTGCAGGTCAGATCCCCAGTGAGAGGGGCTAGAGAGGCAACCACACACTGATGCTTCTCTCCCTTTCTTTCTTCCTACCTTCCCCTCTCTAAAAATTAAATAATATCTTTTAAAAATTCTCATAGAGCCCTGGCTGGTGTGGCTCAGTGGATTGAGTACCGGCCTGGGAACCACAGAATCAAGGTTCAATTCCCGGTCAGGGCACATGCCTGGGTTGCAGGCCAGTTCCCAGCAGGGGACCCATGAGAGGCAACCACACATTGATGTTTCTCTCTTTCCCTTTCCCTCTAAAGATAAATGAATAAAAAAAATTCTCATAGAGCCCTGGCTGGTATAGCTCAGTGGGTTGAGCACGGGCCTGTGAAGCAAAGGGTCGCTGGTTCGATTCTCAGTCAGGTCACATGCCTGGGTTGCAGGCTGGGTCCCCAGTGGAGGACACATGAGAGGCAACCACTCATTGATGTTTCTCTCCCACTCTTTCTCCTTCCCTTCCCCTCTCTCTAAAAATAAATAAAAATATTTTTAAAAAATCTCATAGATACAAACAGCATGGTGATTACCAAAGGGAAAGCGGAGTGGGTGGAGGTAGAAGAGGGTACAGAGGGGATAAATGGTGATGGAATGAGACTTGACTTGGAGTGGTGAACACACAATATACAGATGATGTACGTATTGTAGGATTGTATACCTGAACACTGTATAATTTTATTAACCAATGTCACCCCAATAAATTTGATTTTAAAAGTACAAAAAAAGAGGGTGCTGTTGGTTCTCAGTAGCTATCTACACTTTCCTCATTTCTGCCCCACCACCCTTTGTCTTCATCTTCCTCCTCTGTCATTCCTCCTTCACTATAACTCCAATTCCTACCCTGCTCCCTCTCAATTGCCCACTCCCATCCACTAATCCTCCCTACTTCCTCACAAACTCCAGTTGTCCTCCCATCCACCTCGCACCCTTTTTCCCGCCTTTTCCTCCCAAGGTTCTAAAGCGCGAGGGCCTCATTGTCTTTCTCCCCCATTCTCCAACCAGCCCACATGACAGCCTTGTTACTATGACGACAGAGCTGGTGAAAGCTGAAGTCAAGGACCTGGTTGCCATGACTTCTGCTTCTCCGCCTTCATCCCCGCCCACGCGCCCCGCAGCGTTGACGCCTGCGCAGTACTCTCCGTGAAGGGGCGGGGAGGGGCTTCAAGCCGAGGGGGAGGAGAAGAAGAAAGGATAAGGGAGTGGAGCTGGCGCCTACGGTGGCCGGAGAGGGACTTGCCAAGACGTAGGCTGCAGGATGGTAGGCTGTGAGAAAAGGGAGGGGAGGGGGAACCGAGGGACGTGGGTTGTACCTGCGGGGGTCCTTGGGGGCCGCCCTCTGTGGGATCCGGTCTTTCTTCCTCCGGTCTTGAGAGAACCTCACTTTCCTGGGTGGGCGAGCTGGCCTTGGGAGGAAGAGCAGCTGGAAATGGCTTTAGGGAGAAGGGGCGGGGAGAGGACGTATTAGTGGGGCGAGGGGGCTGATTTAGGGAGCGGCGGGACCGTCCCGAGCCAGGGGAGGCGCGCGGGTCGCAATCCAAGGGGTCCCGAACACTGCCGCAGGGAAGTCGCCCGAGGAATAGAGGCGTGAGGGCCTGTTGGCGGAAGGAGGCAGCGAGGAGCGCGGGTCACACTCTGCCCCCGCGCAGCCCTGATAGGAGCGGTGGCTCTCGGAGTTAGGGCTGTGTGGGAGGGTATAGTTTCCGGGTCCGAGGAGTCGACGGCCTTCTTCGGTTTATCACCCGGCAGCCTATAGGCAGAGTAAGGTGGAAAGGCAGGCGGGCCCGAGGTCTTGCTCTTGAGGACCTAGGCGTTTAACCCCGGCTCCGGTGCTCTTTACTCTCTGCTCTCCACCCCATTCTCTTTCCGGAACCCAGGACTTCCGTCTTCCTGCTCGTCCCTCCACCCCTATCTTAGACTTTCAGGTCTCCCTTGCGCCCCTCTGTTGCCTTCCCACCCTGCTAAAGGCGCTTCCCCTTCCTCACCACCAGAAAGAACCCCCCCCTCCGTAATTGTAATCTTTAGCCTACTAAGCAGTATTAAACTAGTACTATTTCACACACCCAAAGATTCCAGCCCTGGTAATGTCCACGGCGAGGAGAACTGCAGGGAGAAAGCGATAACTCCAGGACGTGGCCTGGACGTCCTGGAACTGAGTAGCTGGGGGCACACCTGGTAGAGAAGGCTCTGCATTCTTCCCTAATCTGTCCAGTTTGGCCTTGTTCCACAAACATTCCCTAGGAGGGCCACCCTGGATGGCTGTGTACTAACTGAAGAACTGAAAGGGGAATTGGCCACCTGGTATCTGGGGAGGAGTGGGTATGTAGCAGGAGGCACCTTGAAAGAGGGAAGAAATGAATACCAATGGCCAAGTGCCTGGATGGCTGATGATAGAGGAGGGTGGAATTTAGGGGCTAGGGGTTCTCATTACCAAGTGCTAAGATGAAAAACACCCCTAGGCATATGACTGGCACAGGAAGGCAGTGTGTTAGGGACATCCTCAAATGGGAAAGGCCAGGATGGGGTGGAGAGTGGAAGTAGCTTCTCCAGGGACAAAATACCTGATTTCAGTGTGGTGGTGGAAAGAAGGAGCATGGAAGGAAGCAGACATCTTGACATCAGCTATGGGCTGATTGCCACTGTGCTAGGCATTTTACTTACCTTTAGGAAACTATTAGGAAACAGGAGGTTGGGGGAAAAATAATAGTTTAGTGTTACAGTGTTTACCATGTGCCAGGCCCTGTTGCATATATCAACTCATTTAATCCCTCCTAACAACTCTGTAAGGTAGGTACTTTTAATATCTCTGTTTTATAGACCAGGAAACTGAGGCCTAGAGGAATAAATTGTCCAAAGCAAATTACTCAACTAGTGAAGCCAAAATTTCAACCCAGATGACAGACAGGTTCAGAAGCTCTGACACCCCTGAGAAGGAAAAACACCAGCTGGTGGAAATACCAAGAGTCGAGAGCAAGGGCTGATTGTTTGAAGAAAGTAGAAGCTGCGAGTGGAGAAGAATTAGATGAGATGAGTTTGGGGCTGTTTATGAAGGAAAGAACCTCAGAGAATCAAATCTTTGACCCTCTGCTCTGCCTCTTCTCCCCGCAGATGCGATTCATGCTGCTGTTCAGCCGGCAGGGAAAGCTGAGGCTGCAAAAATGGTACCTGGCCACATCAGACAAGGAGAGAAAGAAGATGGTTCGGGAGCTTATGCAGGTTGTTCTGGCTCGCAAGCCCAAGATGTGCAGCTTCCTGGAATGGAGGGACCTCAAAGTTGTCTATAAGAGGTGACTCCCCACCTACTTTCTCAGACTTGCCTGGATCTTGCTTGATGGGGCCTGGCAATGGGATTGAATGGCTGAGTAATAAGCAGTCCATAGGTCAAAGAGAACTGGGCAGTGATGAGCTCCAGCTTTCTGTCCTTTCCAAACTCACCTTGAAGAAATTTTTAAAAAGATTTTATTTATTTATTCTTAGAGGAGAAGGGAGGGAGAAAGATAGGGAGAGAAACATCAATGTGTAGTTGCCTCCCACGTGCCCTCCACTGGGGACCTGGCCCACAGCCCAGGCATGTGCCCTAGACTGGGAATCCTGGGAATTGAACCGGCAACCCTTTGGTTTGCAGGCCAGCACTCAATCCACTGAGCCACACCAGCCAGGGCTACCTTGAAGAAATTCTTATTCCCCACTTAGTTTTGCTCTAATCTCACACCTACTTCATTCACATACCTCTGTCCCAAAGGCCCTATTGTGCCCATTACACATGTCCCTTGCTGTCTGATTCAACAATCATAAATCCTGTGCTGCCCTAACCGATGTGGCTCAGTTGGTTAGGCATCATCCCACAAAGCGAAAGGTCACCGGTTCAATTCCTGGTGCACATGCCTGGGTTGCAGGTTCAGTTCCTGGTCAGAGCCATGCAAGAAGCAACCGATTGATGTTTCTCTCCCTCTCTTTCTTCCTCTCTTCCCCTCTCTCTAGAAATAAATTAATAAAATCTTTTTAAAAAAAGATCCTGTGCTACTTTTCCCAACACACACACACTTTCCAGTTCCTTTTCTGAGCAGGTGAATTACTTGGCTCAGTTTTTGCTGAGTCAAAGTGAGCAGGTCAGAGAGCAAGAGGAGTTTGGCATTTGCCTATTTGTGAGAGGCTCTAAGAGACTGAACGAGTTACTGTTTGTGTACCCTGGGACCGTGCCACATATGTCTAGTAGCCACACAGACTCTAAGCTGGGAATGAGGAGAAATGAGAGGTTTGAGCCCAGGACGCCTGGTCCTGGAGCAGGCCTAATGGCCTTCCCAGCTACCTCTGTCATGTCCCCCTGTCCTCAGATACGCCAGTCTCTATTTCTGCTGCGCCATCGAGGGCCAAGACAATGAACTCATCACACTGGAACTGATCCACCGATATGTGGAGCTGCTGGACAAATACTTCGGCAGTGTAAGTCTTCCTACCCTTCCCTGTTTTTATACTCAGCAATCCCCGTTGCCTCCAAACTCTGGGACCCTTCTATTCTGCCCTGGGATACTTGGGAGAGGTGAAGTTGGAGCATTGTGAATGGTAAGTAATCTCTCTATTTAAGCCTTAAACCTAGCCATGCCCCTTAGTCAGCTGGGGGAAGAGAGTGGGGACCGGAATCTGCCACTTAATAAATCCATTTGGAGCTCGGCTCAGACTTCGCACAAAAGAACAGAGGCCCTATTCAGATTTTATCAGTAGTTCCTGATCTCGACTCCTCCTTCCCTGCTCCACAGTACCTGGGGAAGGAGGCTAGCCCGGCTGCTGGTGGGAACAATGTCACAGATTTGGGGTGGGGGGACAGCAACAAGAGCCACAGTCAAGGGCAACTAATATTTTATGATCACAGAGAAAGAGGCAAGAGAAAGAGAAAGAAAACCTGAACCAAGTCTAAGGCTTAGGGGTTGGGAGAATATAGTCCTGGGACAAGAACCCAAGGTGGGAAGAATTGTTGTGAAGGAGACAGGAAGCCACATTGAGAAAGGAGCTGGAACAGGTTGGGTCGGAATGCACTTTATCACTCAGTTCTGCCTTTCCCCCTCCTCTCAGGTGTGTGAACTGGACATCATCTTTAATTTTGAGAAGGCCTACTTCATCTTGGATGAGTTTTTGATGGGGGGTGATGTCCAAGACACCTCCAAGAAGAGTGTGCTAAAGGCAATTGAGCAGGCTGACCTGCTGCAGGAGGTATGGGCCCAGAACAGTGAGGAGAAGGAAGAGTATCACGGTAGAGGGGGCCGTCCCTCCCCTGGACACCCTGCCTGCCTGCCACAGCTGCCCCCTTCCCGCCACCGCCTCCAAAGGAACCCCCCACCCTGTGGCGTCTGGCCCCCACACCCAGTTGGCCAGCTTGTCCTCAAGCCCTGATTGCTTGGGGTGGAAGGTGGGGGTGGTAGACAGCTGCCCTGTGTCAATTTTCTCCTCCTTCCCATAAGACCCAAAGTGTCTCACCCCAGCTAAATATCCTCTATCCCTTGCTTATCTTAGCATTTAAGGGTCGCTCAACAAATTGGAGAAAGAACACCCAGTAGATAATTCTTTTCTTCCCCCCTTTTTTAATCCACGCTCAGTGAGCCTCTGCTTCTCAGAAGCAAAAGGCTGTAGGGATTTGGGGTTGGGACCGAAGGCACCTAGCTACTGGTTCACGCTGCTATCAGGCACTCCTGCCCTCACCGCATTAGTGCTTGCCCCCTCTCTGCTGTGCCACTGCTGAGACTTGGTGCAGGAAGATGAGTCACCGGAATCTGCAGTGACAAGCAAGCTGGCCTGAGCTGGCTTTGAGGAGGGGGTGAGGTAGGGGCCTCTTCTCTGCAGTAGGAGAAAAGCAGAACTGAACTTGTCACCTCACTGGGACAGGTTCCCTTATACACATACATGTGTGTGTGCATGCGCACATACCCTAGCACACATGTGCCTTGGTATACACACACACCTGTTAGTAGTGCTCTGCTCAGACCCCAATGACTCATCTCTCTGCAGTCTGGTTCACCATACCTCAGGGACCTGGTGCCAACCTTTTATTCCTCTCTACCCCTGAAAAAGTGGACCTAACCATGTGCCAACCCCTGCCCTCAGAAAGTGTTTCCCATTCCCCAGTCCCAGCTTCACTCCCTTTCCCCTCAGATACTAAGGCTGAGCCCCTACTCACCAACCTGGCTTTGGGTTCTCTGGGTGGTGGTGGACTCAACTTGGGCCCTTCTCCTTGTCATGGTTGGCTCTGGGAGGTGGTCCTAGGAGGCTGGGGAACTCCTCTGAAGGGTTCGCCAGCTGTTCCTCCTTGGGCTCACGTTGGCTTCTCTCTCCCCTCCCTGTTTCTCTGTGTGCTTCCCCCATTCTGACTCTGTCTTTGTGATGCTGTTGTCTTACCCACCCACCTCCCTTGTTCCCTGTCTGCCTCTCCTGGTGTCTCTGCGTCACCCTGTTTGTCTTTGCCTTAGGAGGATGAGTCGCCGCGCAGTGTGTTGGAGGAGATGGGTCTGGCATAGCCCCCGCCTTGGCCGCATGGAAATGTGGGGAGCTGGTGGAGAGGCAGGGCACAAGCCGCAAGCAGCCCTTTTCTGGGTGGGACTCTGCTGCCTCACCTTCTTTTGGAGTGAGCTGTAGGCTCAGGACCCTCAAACCCCCTCCCTTCACCCCCTACCTTCTGTTTCCCTTTTCCTACTGAAGGTTTTTGGAGCTAGGAGGCAGAAAAATGTGACCAAGACCCAAGAGGGGGGGTGCTATTTGGCTTTCATTCCCTGCCTTTGAAGATATATTACTCCAAACTTCCTTCCCTCCCTTATAACTGTAAATATATAAATATGTCAGGTTAAAGGGAAAAGGTTTTCAGGGCTCTTCTCCCTGCCCCATAACCTACCTCCATCCCCCCTGCAGCCAACCAGGGCAGCCTTTCTGCCTGGGAAGGGGGCATCTTTGTAGTGATTGGGTTTCCCCTCATCTGCCTCCTTCCCTTCCTTCTTGGCTGCAGTAGGGCCTCTGTTCAGTGCTGGGGGAGGAACAACACAGTTAATGGTTTTTCTAACCTTGCCATTTGGAGGGAGGGAGGGTTGGGGGAAGGGCAGGCTTCATGGGAGACTGGGCCCTGACCCTCTTCACACCAGGTTATGGATGAGGCAGGAGCTAAGGGGGTGGGGTGGGGAAGTGTCTGACTTTATTTCCTTTCATCTGAAATAAAAGGAAACACATTTCTGGACTTTGCTGCCTGAGGGTCTGTGAAGGAAGGCAGGGTTGCTGGGATCAGTCAGGAGGGCATGGGAACGCTGAACAATCGACTTCCTGGGAACTGGGGTTGCCAGATTTAGGGCCAAAAATTGTTTTGAAAAAGGGATTAGAGACCCAGTTCAATTTGTATGATAAGAATAATTTTTAAGGTTAAGTGTATCCTATGCAAACGTATCCATTGTTTCTCTGAAATGCAAATTTAACTGAGTGTCCTGTTTTATGATATCTCTGGGGAAGATTGCATTTGCCTGGTGTAGTTATACTTGGGGAGGAGACTCAGGAGTTCAAGGGTATATCCCATCCCCTGTGCTTAGAAAAGGGTTGAGAAGTGGCTAAAACCAGGTTGTTTATGTGGCTGCCGAGCACCCCTTCCCCCATATTTCTTGTTAAGTATGTAGGGTCAGGGTATTTAGGGATTCTTTAAGGGAGGCAGGGCAGTGAAGTGGAACAGGGGCTCTGGGGAGCCACCAGCACCGCCTGTGTGGCTTCAGGGTCAGGGAAAGTAGAGCTTCCTGGGTCCCCCATTAGCTGTGGCTCCTTATCTACTTTGCATCATTCTGCCAGGCCCTGGGAACCCATGACTTAACTACCACCACCCCAAAGCTGGAAATGGAATGTGGGGTTTCCAAATGGATGTGAGCCTATATTGCTCCCAAATACAGTATGAAGTGGTTGGTGTCACTCCACCCTCGCTTTTGAGCAGGAAGAGGTGGGGAATGTGGCTGGCATTTTCCACACCGCCCCTTGGGAAGGACCGCGCTGGTCCAAGGGGACGGGTGAATAACCGAGAACAAAGTCCTAATAAAATAGTCACTTTTATTTCTTAGCAAAACTATTTCCTCCGTGAGGGGTATTTACAAGAGAGAAGGGAAAGAAGGGGTCAATTCACAGAGATCAGGAGGGTGGAGAGGCTTGTGGGAAGCCAGAAGGGCAGGAGACAGACACAACTGGAACTAGGAGACTAAGTGGGGGCAGCTCCCCGTGAGGAAAGAGAACTCGCACAAACCACCTGCCCGCCTGGGCTGGCCCTGGAATACTCGAGAGTGAGTTTGGGGAGTTCGGGCTTTGGACCCCGGGAGAGGTCTGGCAGGTCCCCAGCACAGCCCGGGGGAGAGGGCGGGGGCCGAGGGCTGGGTCGGGACGCATGCAAACACCCAACAGGGACTGGAGCGACACGGAGGGGGGGAGACTGCGCGCGCCGCGTTGGCGCTCGGGGGCGGGGCCTGTCACGGGCTTCGGAGCAGCACGTGCTCGATGTAATTCTCCAACTCCTCCTGCTCCTGCAGCCGGCGCTCCTCCGCCTCCGCCTCCTCCTGCGCTCGCCGCGCCTGGGCCTCCCCGCCAGGATAGTGGCGCGAAGACGGCAGGGCGTGGTGGTAGTGGCGGCGGCGCGAGGCAGCGGGAGGGTGCAGAGTCCGAGGCCGGATATAGTTGGGAGAAGGGTGGTAGGGCCCCGGGGGAAATACCTCAACCTCCTCCCGATCCCATGGAGGGAGTACCTCGTTCCAATCTGGCAGCTCGTCCCGGGCGGGGGCGGAGGCGGGGGGCGGGGATTGAGGGGAACGGACGTGGGTAGGGGCGGGGGCAACCCGTGGGGGCGGCACGGGCTCGGGAGGGGCGTTCTTCTTCCGCTTCCGCTTCTCCTCAACCTCCTCGATGATGCTGACCACGTCGTCGGCGGGCAGGTGCAGTTTGGTGGACAGCTCAATGAGGCTATCGATCGTCTGTGGGTCCATCTCTTCGTCGTCTTCGTCCTCCTCCTCCCCGCCCTCCGCTGCCCCCTCGGCGTCCTTCCGATGGTGGCCGGGCGTCTCCTCCTGGGAGCGCTTGTCCTCGGCTCCGGCTTCCCCGTCCTCCTCAGCGAACAGCAACGCGTTCTGGCGCGCCCTCTCCGCCTCCTCCGCCTCCGCCTCCGCCTCCGCGGCCTCCTCGTCCTCTTCCCCCACCCTCTCCTCACCGCCGCGTCTCTCCTGCTCCGCCTCCTCCCTCTCGCTCGCCTGCTCCTTCTCCTCTTGCTGCAGCCCCCGACCCCCTAGGCCGTGTGGCCGGGCCCCGCCCTGCAGCAAATACTGGAGCAGCAGGTCCGAGGCTAGGTCCGCCAGCCGCTCTTCCTGCGCAGCGGCCTGCCGGGTGGCCTCCGCCTGCCGCCGCCCTGCCTCTACCTGAGCCAGCCCTTGCTGTAGAAGGCGCTCCCCTGCCTCCGAGCCGCTCAGGAGTGAGCTCTGCGGCCGGCGCACCTTGGGGAAGGGGGCGCTCAGGCCTTGGTACGCCTTCGACAGGGGTGCTAATGCCTCACCTAGGTGTGTTTTGGGGGAGGGCACTTTTCCCCCGAACTGGTGGGCTTCGGGAAGGGGGCGACTCTCGGACATGTGAGCCTGGAATTGCTGAGGAGCCGGGGGCAGCAGGGGCGCGCTCTCCGGGACACGCGCCTGGAACTCTCCCCAGGAAGCGCGCCACACTCGCTCCGGCCCCGGGCTCTCCAGGTTGACTCGGGTCAGCGTGTGGGTGCGAGTTTCCGTCTCTGCTGCTGCTGCGGTCTCCTGCTGGCGCTTGGCGCTGCTCGGACTGAAATCTCTCAGTTCCTGGAGCAGGGAAGCTAGCGCCTCGAGCTCCTCGGAGGGGTCGCCCGCGTCGGGACCATTCTCCCGAGTCTGAGGGAGAGGCGGAGCCGCGGGGGTTTGGGTCTCTGGAGCTTGGAGACTGTGGGTTTGGCTTCGCACTGTCTCGGTTAACAGAGCTTCTGCTGCTTCTTCCTCTGGCCCCCTCTGGGAGCCGCCTGGTGCCGGGGGCGAGGCCGGGCGGTCGAGTGTTTGTAGCAGCACCGCGGCCAGCGCCCGGGGATCCACCCCCTGGAAAAGCTCTCCCTCGTCCTGCGGCTCCGAATTTCGAGCGGCTCGGATCTCTGGAACGGGACCGTCCTGTGGCCAGGGTATTTCGTCCCCAGCTACCGGCTCTTTATGCTCAGAGCTGAAAGGAGGTGACTTCGCCTCAGGGCGCCCGGGGGGCGCTCCTTCCAGCCCCTTCAGCAGTAGAAGGAAGCAGAAGAGGGAGGAAACCGACAACCTGAGCGATTTCATGACCAAGGGACTGTCCAAGACTGAAAAACAAAAGGGGGCAAAGGGGAAAAATTCTATAAGAATTTTTCACTCTCTGATTCTATATTCCCTTCCCCCACCTTTAATCAGGAAATCAGGGCTTCCCCAGTCCCCATAATCTTACCCAGAAGAAGGACGTTTAGGCTCAAATTAGGAAGATATTATGGCGATCTCTGGAGTCGTGTAAATGGGAAAATGCCCGAAACCCTCGCACCCACGGAGCCTCTTCGCCCCCTTCTCTGAGCCATCTCATTGCCAGCGCCCACGTATTAAGCAGCGAGGATAAGGGGAAAAAAACTCTGCTCCCTCCCTACAGGACTCTGGATGGTGCGTGGGCGACTTCAGCAGCAAGAGAAAAGCAGCGACTCCCCCATTTACCAGGGACCCTCGCGGGTGGCTCCCTGATGTGATTTGAACACCCCCACCCGGGAGGAGAGAGAACCCTCCATCACTCCCACTGCTGCGGGTTTGAGGGTCCGACAGTGGAGTATTTACCAGCTGGTGTCACGACGCGGGTGGTGAAGAGGAGGGTCGAGGCAGGGTGGGGACAGGGGAAGATCTGGACGCGTTCGCCTTGGCTCGGAGAGATGGCTAGGATACGAGCGACGGGCAAGGTCTGGCGTCCAGCAGGCTGGACTCCGCTGGGTCCGCGCGTCTTCGGGAAGCTTGCTCGCTCCGGCTTCAGCACGCTGGACAGCGCCCGCGCCGCGGCGGTCTTATAAAGGGGGGGCGCGCGGTGTCACGTGGGATGGTCCCGCCCCATTGACGTCAATGTTCATTCATGGGGAAGCGGGCGGGTTCCTAGAGGCTGGAGGATGCCCAGTGATTGGAGGTTGAGGCGCTCTCCCGGCCTGCGCCTGCGTACTGGGCCCTCCACTGAAGGGGCGTGCGCTAGTGAAGCACCCGGGAAATGAATGAATGAATGAATGAATGAATGAAATGCCGGAGCGGGCAGGGTTGGGGGCTATGAATGAATGAAGGAGGGATGAGGAGAAAAGGATGAATGAATGAATGGGAGAATGAATGGAAAGGTGGATGCAGAGATGCTGGAAGGCAGGAAGGTGGGTTATCCAGCAACTTGCAGCTGCGGGAATCCGTGTCGTGAAACGGAATAGGATAGGGGCATTCCCAGGTCTGACTGGGAACTAACAGGATATCTTACTGGGAAGGGGGAGGGTAAAAATCCAAAGTAGGGGGTGGGGGCCGGCTCCCCATCCCCCAGCCTCAAGATCCATGGGGAACACGCCCAAGGACGGCGTGAACCTGAGAAAGGAGGGACGGATCTGCGCTCCTGCAGGCGCTGTTCGCGGATCTGCGGTGCAGGGTGCGGGCCCTGGGCTGGGGCAGATGGGTGGACCTTGCGGTTTTGGTAATCCCACCAAAAAGGGTCCAAGTCTGAAGGGAAAAGGAAAAGTCTGAGGATGTTTGTGCCTCTGTGTCGTGTCTGTACACTGTCGGTGCATGTCTGAAGAAAAAGGTGTGTCTGTCCTTCTGTCCAGCTGACTCTGTAGTGTCTCTTGGCCCCTCCGCTGTGCCCCTTTCCAGCCCACCACTCCCCATCCCCCTTCGGCTTCTTTTTGTTCCTGCGGCTTCCCCCACAAAGGACGTTTGGAGGGCAAGAGCAACCAGGTGGGGAGGGGGTTGCGCAGGTGGCGGGGTGACTCAACTCCAGCTCTCTCCACTGCTTAAAGGGAAGGTTTGAACGTGATGCAGGAGGTGGGGGTGGGCGTGCAGCGTCAGAGATCGCCCCTTACAGCCACCATACCCCTCGTCCGTATCTCCAGCCTGAGGGGTTGGGGCTGGGGGCTTGGACAACTAGAGGTTCCGGGGGGTGGGGGACGATGACGCACAGATTGCGCAAAGAGAATCAATCCATCAGCTAGCCGGGTCCAGTGAAGGGAGACCAGCCGTGGGCGGGGGGGTGGATGAGGGGGACGGAAGTGGGGAGGGGGTAGGGGAGAGGGGAGATAGCTAAGGGGAGCAGCCACTGCAGGAATGAAGGGGAGGGAGGGGGGCTGCAGTGCAGGCAAAAAGCTTGTGCGGGGGCGTGGGCAGGGAAAGGGGGGAGTTAAAATGACACACGCCAGACACACAAGAACTGCGGACACGGGTGCCCATGGGCACACGCCGGGCTCAGACTGCCAGAGCCAGTCCTCAACCCCCTCCTCATCTCTTCCTAGCACCGACCCTCATTCTCATTTCTCTGTCTTTCTCTCACACATACACAGTCACTCACGTGTTTTCCCTCTATAGCCAACAGTAAATTCTCGGTTCCATCAGTGGCTTGACTTTCCCAGAAGAAAGCCCATCAGCTCTGCGAGGAAGAAGGTGGGGAGGAGTAGAGAGAGAGGAAAAAGAGAAGAGAAGGCAGCAGAAGAGGGAGGAAGTAAGGACGGAATCTGGAAAGGTAGAAGGAACAGGCTAAAGGAGGGAATAAACAAAACCAAGGTGATTTTGGAGATGCCAAGGAAAGGAGGGAGAGGAGGGGACAACAGGCCACTGCACTACTTCACCCCCACCCCCACACGACAAACTAGGATCTCCTCCTGCCCCTGTGGACTCCCCTCATTCTTCCTTCTCCCCATCTGCCCCTTTTTTTCTCAGCCTGGTTACTGAGAGCATTGGAATGAGGAGGGGGTCACGTTACCTTCCTGAGGAGGATGAATCAGAGAGAGATGCTTCTGACATCTGGAGCGGGGGAAGGGAAGCCATCCAAGATCGAGAAAGAGGGGAGGGAGCCACGGGGGAGACTGAGAGGCTGATGGGGCTGAGAGACCAAGTGTGAGGTGAGGGGAGATGCATCTAGAGAAACTGTGTTCTTGTGGGCTCATCCATGTGGATGCACATATGTGAGCATGAACATGTGTGTGTGTACAGGGATTAGTGAAACAGGAAGAAAGAAAAAGAGAATTGGGGAAACCAAGAGTGGATGGGCATGGTAGTGTTCCCATTTAAATATGTAGTCTTTTCCAATTTGTGTGGCTGTGTTTTTGCTTTTTTCCAGGTGTCTGTGTGTAAGTGTGTGAGTTCTGATCCCTTCTGAATGTCAGTATACCTATGTAGTTAAGGTTCTTTGCATGTCTCCAGTCTGGGCATCTGCTGGTGCCTTGGTTGGTGTGTTAATAAGATGTGTCAGTACATATGTGTTTTTGTCCATTTCTCTGGATTATCTCATGCCTGATGGTATATGTTAGAGGTTATGTGGACTTTTATGTGCCTTTGCTCTTTTCCACCCCTCCCCCATGTTGACATGTTTCTATGCCATGAAGCCTCAGTATCCAAGCCACTATCTGCAGCCCTCAAGTTCAGGTCCTTGCCCTTCGTTTTCAGAGTGTTCCTCCATTTCTCCATTCTTCCACAATTCCCCACTCCTTTCTCCACTTGAGCCCAAGAGCCCAGGGGAACATCTCAGAAATTAGCATCCCGAGAGTCCCAGTCTTCATGGAGTGGATGAGAGGGCAGCAAGATGGAAGCCCCAGATACTGATGGCAATAAGGCATGGTGATTCCACAATCTGGATCTTGATCCCTCTTATCAGCATGGTCTCTGAATCTCTGGGTTTGCTTCTGCCTCTCCTTTCCAGTTCCCTACCTGGTGCAGTTTATTCACACACTCTCTACCTCTTGGAGATGTACTGTGCTCTTCATACCCTGCTGGATTGAAGATAGGTTCCTGGGATAGGGAGAGAGGGAGATGGCAGAAAAGAAAGAGAAATGGAGAGACAGAGCTGGAAAAGGCAAAGCTGAAGTAAGGACCCAGAGGGGATGTGTGGTGTTTGCTCTGAGTTGCATGTATAAATCTATCTCTCTCTGTCTTTGTTTCTGAACCTCCCACTCTCCAGTAGAGTAGGAGGAGAAGGTGGGGTCCAGCAGAGTGACGATCCAAGCTAAAGGTTTGGAAAACCAGGGGAGGGGGCAGAGCCTGAGTCTTTTGGGGTCTTTTCCCTGAGAAAGTTTGGGAGAGACAGAGAGCGAGCGAGCAGGAGCTTGTCCACCAGCGTCCATCCCACCAACACCCCTTTTCCCGAGAAGATTACGGTCCCCCTTCCCTCCCCTCCAAATGGTGACTCACCTCTGCAGCCTTTCATTGCGTCAGCGATGGGGGTGGGGGACAGGCAGGGCGGGGGCACTTTATGAGAGGGACAGGGGTCTCCACTTTGAACAGAAAGAAGGTGATGAGGCAGCCCCTGGAAATGACCCCACTAGAATGCATTGTTGCCCTATCCCCTGCCACCCCAGTTTAGTGGGGTGGAAAGTCCTGGGAAAGGGACTGGGAGAGGGTTGGGGGCCACTGACATGTCTGGGATTATAAATAATAGGAAGGGGGTGCTCACCCAAATCATCATTACCCCATCCCATTCCTTCATACCCCCCTACAGTCCTGAATGGGGGAGGGGAGACCCAGGAAGCCCCGGGGGAGAGCAAAGCCGCAGAGATGAGTCACCAAGAAAGGGAGACAGAGATGAGGAGAGACACAAAGAGAGACAACTACTGGAGAGACCGAGAGAGGAAAACATGCCACGAAGGTGATATCCACAAACTAACAAGAAAAAGGAAATTGTTTACTTCCATAAACCTGAATCAACCTCCTCCCAACACCCACCTGTCACATACATACAACACAGTATCATTCAGAGTTACACTGATATTCTGAGACACACCCACTGCACAAACACAAAGTCCCACCTAGCCTAGCAGGGTCAAGCATACCTATGCTGAAGATGTGACCAGGGTAATAGAGATTGGCTTTGAGAGCCTTCATTCTTCTTACATGGGATAGAGGGGTAAAAACCCTAAAGGTATGTGACTTCAAAAATCCAAGACGCGGGTCAGGGACTCAGGCTACGCCTTGCACACACGACGACACACACAGTTCCCTGCCTCCCCATCCACACGTACATAGCAACATATCGAGCATCGTCCTCATCGAAAAGACACTTGGAGTACCTGATTCTGGGGTACACCAGCCACGTTGTCCCGAACATATCTTACTCAGACATCCCATTACTCGTACACACATATACAGAAACGCAGACACACAAAGACGCCCATGGACACACACGGACCGAAACCACCTTGCGCTGCCTCGCCCGCGTCCGAACACGTCCTAGCGCCCCCGCGTGTTACTTCTCGGGATCGCAGTCTTCACTGCTCCGGAGCTGGTTCCTAGGCAAGCGGCGCCCAGGCTACCTCCACCTCCTTCCACTTCTCTGCGGTGCCCACCCAGGAATGGAGAAAGCGAGCGAGCTGGCCACGAGAGAATAGAGAGCTGTAGGTTAGACGCCTGGATTGCAGGACTAAGGAAGGTGGTCCTGGATGTCAAGGGGTACTTGAAGAGCCCACAGAATCTGGACATCAGCTTACTCCCAGGTCCAGAGGAAAGTGAGGCCAGGGACTTAGGGCGGAGCACTGCTGACCGCTTTGGTTTAGTGCAATCGCTTCTTTCTGCCGCTTGTCTGGCGTAGGGATGGGGGTGGGCAAGGGCATGCAGCCTTTCTCAGTTCCCCTCCAGAAAGTCAGTAGCCCCCTTGCCACAAGGCTTAGAGATCCTCTCTAACACAGGCTACTTGGGGAGGATAAAGCGTCTCACGCCTCCCCACTGAGAAGTAAAACAAACACAGGTGGTGGGCTGAGTTCGTTTTTTATTGCAACACAGCCTTGGTTGAAGGGACTGGAAAGGTGGCAGCATGGCCAGGCACAGCAGGTAGAGGAGCACATCAGCAAAGCCGGAACTCGAACAGCAGTGGTTCTCCTTGCCCACTTTCCACTTTCCGGCGCCCTCCTCTGCCCACATCTCGGATTCCATCCGGGCGAGCCCCGTGCTTGCTGTCAATGCAGCTCTCCACGGTCCAACACGGAGTTCAAGCTACCCTGGGGTAGCTCAGAGGCCTGCCTGAGGCTTGGGACGTCTGAGTTCTAGTCCCTGCGAGGCTCCCAGCTACTGTGAGAGACTGGGCAGTCACTTTGATTTTTCTGGGCCTCTATTTCCTCCCTCTGCGGTAGATGTGAGGATCCAGTATAGAAGACAGCACTGTGGAAATACAGCTGTTACTACTTGTATTTAATAGAAGACTGCCAAAGTCCAAAAAGCAGAAAGGAATGAGAGGAGGGGAGGACTATCCAGAAAAACCTGGAGGTGGGGTTCCAGTCTCACTATAAGGAGCCTTTTTAGAATTAGGAGGCAGCCCCACACGGGCTGAGGGGCCTGGGCTTCATACACAACTCTCCAGCCTGAGCCTCCTGGTTCTGCCACTGGTTGGGGGGATACCAGGGAGGGGTCCTGTGAAATAGCAATGTCGTGCAAACTTGGAGGAAACCCTAATCAGAGGGGCAGGCTCAGAAAGGTGCAACACCAGGGCACAAACAGAGGGCCAAAGTAGGGAGAGCGTTATAAATCTATTTCATTTACAGGGTCCCTCTCCATATTGCACACGGGGTGGGTGATGAAAGTCATGGAGAAAGGGAACAGAGAGGCAATGAGGAGCTGTGTCCGGGAGGTCCAGGGAGGAGGAAGATGGGGGTACAGAGAGGAGGGAGAGGCCACTGGTCTGGAGACACAAGAGGCTAAAAAGGGCAGTGAGGGGAGCACTGGGCAAGTTCTGAGGCTTGGGGAGGGGGACGAGGAAGAAAGTTTTTTTCCGGGCGGCTGTGCTCTGGGAGAGGTGTTGGGCGTCGCACGCACTTCTGCCCACGTCCCGCCAGGAGGAGGCAGAAAGGAGAGCCAGAAAGGACAGAGTTCACTCCCAGGCTAGGACGATGCACAGGAAAAAGCTATGAAGCGTGTGAAGGAACAGATTCTTTGGGCGGGAAGAGGAAAGTGTGGGCAATAGCAGCGCAAGGGGCTCCCCCAAGCCAGGTGATTCAGATCAGGCTTTGGGCAACGGTGTTTGGGAGTGTTAGAGGCAAGATGACAGACGGAGTAGGGGCAAAAGAGAGGGATGGAGAGCTGGTTAGGATAGGCAGCAGGGTAGGGGGTGGAGCTTGCAAATGAGGACCTGGATTTCTGGGGATCTAGGGCTGGGGGCGGGGAGAGGGTATAAAGTGCTCCTCAGACAGTAGAGGCCTCAGATGTTGGCCTCCAGCAGACACTGCTCAGCGTAACCCTTGACCAGCTCGAGCCCCAAGCCGGCTGGCAGAAATAAGCCAGCTGTGACCACAACTGGGGCGCCAGGAACAGCAGACACAAGACGTTGAGGGCAGTGAGGTGCGGGGTCCGGAGCTGCAGATGCCACGGAAACTGGCTCTGCATCTGAGCACAGTCGCAGCCAAAGGCATCTACGCCGAGGCAGCACCACGCGCCTTCGCCGCCAAGCAGAATGAGGAAAGGGCGTGTGCATAGCGAGATCATGCGCGGGCGCTTGCGGCCGTCCACGCGCCACTCCAGGCCCTCGGCCGCCAGCAGGCGGAGGCTGCTCTCGGTCGGAGGGCTTCCAGTCCTGGATGAAGGTCCTGCCTTCCACGGAGGGCGGGCGACAGCAGGAGGCTTGCCACGTTGCCGCCTACCTCTAACAGGGCCTCGGTGGGCACAGGAGAGAAGGTGCCTGAGACCCGCAGCGCCGCCTGCCTCGCGCCCAGACCTGCCAGCAGCGTCGACGCGTTGAATCTGACCAAAAGGACGCCCTGCGGCGGGTACAAGTGGGCTCCCGACCACAGTCGACGGGAGGGCTGGCGAGCCCAGCGCCTCTCGGCATCTTCACTCTCACATTCACACCCCCGGGCTCCCACTTGGGCCCTACGGGGGTGCAGGGTGAAGTGGGATATGTGAAAGCCTGGGTTCCTAAGGTAACAAGGACGAACCAGGGCAAAGCCTCCGAATACGGGAGGTGGGGTCAGTGTCCAGTATCCATGGAACGGGGGCGGAGGGGGGTGCTGAGTCTCGGAGAGACGCGGGAATGAGAAGGCAGATCAGTTGAGTTGGTAGGGCGAGGGAGGATGAGGGGGGAGAATAAAGGCTCAGATGTTTGGGTCCCTGAAGGGAGGCAGGATCGATGTAGGGGAGGCAGATTCACGGAAGTCTAGGCTCCCTAGCTCCCCGGCCTCTCCCGGAATAGGCTCCGGCCTGAGGGTTTGACAACTGGGAGTCTGGAAGCTGTTTCACTTCCCCTTGGCAAAAGGGCCTGGGTGAGGACTGGAAGTTCCAGTGCTGGGCTCTTGGGCGCCCCCACTCGGTGGAGACGGCAGAGTAAGAAAGCCCGTGACTGGCTGGGCCTGGGGGAGGACGCCGAGCCCCCCGTCCTTCTCACCTGCTTGGTGATTGGGTGGCTTTTCTTCAGCCTCCGGAGGGGCAGCGGCTCTTCCCGGGTAAGCTGTGCCACCTTAACCCCCAGGTACTGTCGCTTGACTAGCTGCAAGCCGAAGCGCTGCAGCAGTTTGGTCTCGCCCTTGCCGCATTCCCAGGGCGCCACTCGCAGCCCCTCCACCAGCGCCGTCTTCCCGTGTCAATCAAGTGCACCGACTCCAGCGCGATCTGCGGACCAAGGCCATTAGGGGAAGCCTTCCCCGACTCCGCCCCTTTCGGCTCACAGGGCTCGCCTCTTCCCACACGCTGAGCCCTCCTTCGTCAACACACTTGGCGCCAAACCAGACCTGGAGCCAGTTCAGGACACTCCTCAGCACTTGGGTCTCGGATTCCAGAGCCCGCAGAATGGTCTTTCGCTGGGGTTGTTTTCACCTCTTGAGATGCTTGTAGCTCCCGGTGCAACAGGTCTCTAGCCACTTGCCACGCCCTTTTCCTTGGCCCCATCCCCAGGAACTGGCCTCGACCTCAGTTACCTACCTCTACATACCCAAGCCCCTTTCCTCTAGGCTCTGTCTGAGAGCCCATCTTTGATTGGTCCTGCTCACCCAATGCAACCAGGCCTTCTTTGTGCCAGAGGTCAGTCTATTCAAGACTCCTCGCCCCACTCTCCCCGCTCCCACCCCTAGCTTACCCCCACTGACCTGCTCCCTCGTTTTTCTGCTCCTGCACTCAGAAACTCCTCAAACAAATCCTCAAGTACTGAAGCTCTCACCGGTCCCTCTGGTTCCTCTCCTAGAGCTCTACGTCTCCTACCCCATGCTCACTGGCTGGGCCCTTGGATCTGAACGCCCTACTCTTTGGTTCCAAAGCCTGCTCTATATCCTCAGCAACCAGACAAGGGCTGAGGGAGAGGCTTGCTTCCTCTCCTTCCTAAGATCCAGGCACCCAAACGTGGCTTTACCCCTTTTCACTTGGGCCCAGGTTCTCACCACTCCTGTTCCACTTGGCCAGCACCATGGTGCAGTTTGGGTCCCAGAGCCAGCTGTGGTAGGGTTAGGAAGATAGCTGAGGCCACCACCGGAGGCCCCTGAGATGTCCAGCACCTCCTCAAACTCCTGTTCTGTGGCCCCCATGAAGTCCAACCACTCAACCTCAGTCTCAGGCCTAGATCCAGGCCTGGGTTTGGCCCCCAAGAATTTGGCCTTGGCCTTAGGCCCTGACTCAGGTCCCAGAGGCTTGTCCTCAGTCTCAAAGCCTGATCCAGACCTGGCCTCCTGTGGCAGGTTTTCTGAGAGTGGCTGCGCATCTGGCTCAGCCTCTTTTTTGGACTTAGGGACCTCTGAGGTGGCTATACCACAGCCAGCTTCCAACTTCATTACCCTGCAGAAAAGAGAAAACCCGGCATGGGATCAGAGCTGGGTTTTGACTGTTTCCACATCTGGCTCGCTACGTACAAACAGCCCCCACAATCCCTCCCTACACAAACAGTGCTTCTCTTCTGCTCCTCACACCCACCCTAGAGAGGAAGCCTCCAGCTACCCCCTCCCATCAGCTCCAAGAACTCCCAGTCCTATCCTGCTCCACCCAACGAGGACTCTCCTGAACATTAAAAAACTCAGGACCCTGTGGCCTCCCCAGAGACTAGCCTCTGACCCCCTCCATACCCAGTTAGCCCAATAAATCAAAGGAGAAAGGGGTGGTGTAAGTAATGGAAGGATACCACTTCCCGGGCCCTACCACCTCTCAGTGAGAACGTGAGAAAGAAATTTCCATCATCTCCACTCCCCTCTGGGAGGGTTTCTGGGGGAAGTGAAGGAATCAACTCCCACCCCCCCTTTTCTACCATTGTCACTTATCTACCAGGGTGAAGGGAGGAGGTATACACCCCAGATCTCCTTCATGTTGCTGCCCCCGTGCTCTTCACCCCAAACACACATATTCAAACATAAACCAAAGGAGTGGACAGATGGACAGTCCCATTAAAAAATTCCAAGCTGACCCTTCCGGGCTCATCAAAACCTCTGTTTCCTTCCTCCTGAGGGATTCACGGCCCCACTCCAGGGTGAGCTGACCATTTTGAAAAGGGTTCTGTTGGAGCTCCAGCAATCAAAATATCCACCAAGATCACCCTTGCCCCCTCCTCATTTTCCTTCCTTCAAAAGATGGAGCCCCTCTTTTTATATATCCTCCCCCGCTTCCTCCTTTTAAAATCCGTCCCGGTAACCTTTGCCCTGTCTCCCACACGGAGCTTTCCTTGCCCCTTCCGTTCCTCAAAGTCTCCTTTTTGGGTCAGTCCCCTGTGGATCTGACCCCCATTTGGCCTCTAGCTTTTCTCTTTTCCCTGCCCAGAAACAGGGCCAAAGAGGAAGCTCCCTCCCCAAGTCCTGATGATTCTTTATTTCCAGACCTCCCTCCTCTAGACCAACCAAATCAACCAAATCTCCCCTCCTCTCTTTTTCGGCCAGTTATAATTCTCACATAACCTGCATTAAGCCTCATTAACCAACATCCTGGGGGACACACATACAGGCTACTTTGTGGAGGCTAAAACTGGCTGGGTTGGATTTTTTTTTTTTTTTAAACAAGAACATGACCTAGGCTTGGGAGGAGTATCAAGGGATAATTTAGGGATTATTTTAGCTTCCATTCCATAAACAGGGCTTACAGAAATACAGAGTGATTGCTATACAAACACGCTTCAAAACATGAGCACCATCTACCTCTTTCTTTTCAAACTGATGTTGCTGCCTAGGGCTCTTCTGGGTGAGACAGCTCAGGCCAGTATCACCAAAGGCACAGGCACACAGGACCTTAGAGTCCCTGTTAAGGCCACTAGAGATCACCCAGTTCAACCCGTACCTTTCACAGTGAGGAAATCGAGACTCAAGACTATGTTTTCCTGGCTCCCAGGCCAGTGGTGGAGCCAGGAAAATGAAACTATTTTGTGTAGCTTTTTTTCTCCCCCTACCCACCCCCCTTTTATGTAGCTTTTTTGTCTATCCCGATCTCCAAACTCAGCCTGAAGAGTGAAGATAGGAATTACTGGGTCCTGCCCTGTCTAGTGTGGCCAGGTGCATTGAGCACCAGCCTGCCAACCTAAAGGGCACTAGTTCAATTCCCAGTCAAGGCACATGCCTGGGTTGCAGGCCAGGTCCCCAGCTGGGGGTGTGTGAGAGGCAGCTGATAGATGTATCTCTTGCACAGCAATGTGTATCTCCCTTCTTTCTCCCTTCATTCTCCTCTCTCTAAAAATAAATAAATACAATCTTAAATCTTTTTTTTTATTTTTTAAAGATTTTATTTATTTATCTTCAGAGAGGAAGGAGAGAGGGAGAGAAATATCAATGTATGGTTGCCTTTCATGTGTCCCCTGCTGGGAGTTGGCCTGCAGGGAACCAGCCTGCAACCCAGGCATGTGCCCTGGCTGGGAATCGAACCGCGATCCTCTGGTTCGCAGGCCCGCGCTCAATCCACTGAGCTACACCAGCCAGGGCTTAAATCTTTTTTAAAAGGAATTACTGGGTCTTTGGCAGGAGTCAGAGGTCCCAAGTGCTAAGGGCTAAGCCGACTCAGAACAAGATATGTGGTAGGAACCCCAAACTGCCTTCCTCTCACTGTTCAGCAGATTCTAGGCCAACAGCAAGCTCCAGCTTAAGACTCCTTGCATCAGGCTCTGGGGATGCTGTGTCCTAGAGATGAGCAGGTTAACTTGTGGCTCCCATTTGCATCTCCAGGCAACCTCACCAGCTGTTCATGGGTCCCTGGAAAATACAAACTGGTAGTTTAGAGGTAATTTCAGCAACTCCCCACTGCTCCTAAAGGGGGCAGAATGTGAGCAACTTGTAAACTGGAACACATCCAACAGATTTAAGACATTCCACGTTTGTTTCCCTCCCTTGCTTTCAAGACAGGGAGGCCATTTCCAATGGTGTCTCCACTTCTCAGAGAAAGTTGTTTGTAAGGGAAAAGGAGCAGTTCCCCGGGTCACAGGGAAGAGGAGACGGCTTGTCAATTCATCAACCCTCTGTTTCTCTAAGGCACTCCTCTACTTCCGTTCTCTTTTGGGGGGACACAAAGGTTGCACGATTCTTAAGCTCTGGGAAAGGTGGGTGCTGGAAAAACACAGGTCAGGGGTTCCAGGCCAATCCAAAGTTACTAGCCAGCTCCACAACCTTTGCTCCACACTCTGATTACTTCCCACCTGCCAGTGTGATACCCTCCAACCTGGCTCTTTGAACTCCCAGGAAGTGTCTAGGCAGAGGTAGTCCTGTGCCTCCAGAACACTGTGGGAATGTAGTTCAGGTATCTCCTCGAGCCAGCTCCTGGGAGAGGGGCAGCATTTCCCTGGCCATCCATACCCCCGCATCCTTATGTCTGTTCTTTCAGTCTCCTAATGAATGGCCATTCTTGGGAGAAGGAGATGATGGAAGTCATCGCTGAGCATACTGGAATCCCCCTCCACCTTCACCATACCCCACACACCTGCAAGACAGATGCCCTTGAGGTCCCAGGTTTGGGGGCTGAAAGAGGGAGGAGAGGGGGCAAAGAGAAGAGAGGTGAAGACAGATGGCAGCTACACAGAGCACCTAAAGACAGAGCAAAAAAGGACAATAACCAAGGCAGAAAGGAGACAAAGGCAGGCAGGGAGATTAGGTGGAGAGAGGATGGGAGAGGGGAGCTGAAGGAGGCATGGACACCGAATCACAGACACGACCCCTTGTGACTCAGGGCCCAGCTGATGCCAAAAAAGTCCTGGCACTGCATCCCCCCCCCCGCCCCGCCCCCACCACCAGGGAGACCACAAATAGAAAGCAGCGTGACACACCCCCTTCTTCCGGCCGTGTGATGGGGGAAGGGGTCAAGGAGAGGAGAAAGCCAGAAGCGAGCCTGGAAGAGAACAGAGGTCTGGGAAGAAGAGGCAGGGGAGGCAAGACGAAGTGGAGGGAGGCAAGACGGGCCGCGGAGTGCGGAGGCGGGGGTGCCTCGGAGGGCCACAGCCGCGGAAGACGGGGCCTGGAGTGGAAGGTCCTCCCCTCGCCCCCCAGGCTCTTTCCGGGGTGCGGGTGCGGGGAGCAGGCGGGAGAGGGGGCTCGAGGAAGCTGTCTGAAGGCAGGGGCGCCCCGGGCACCGGGTCCCGGCGGGCGCCGGCGAGCACTTCGAACACCCGCGGAGAACCGCACTCTCGGTCACCGAACCGCGGGGGTCTGCCGCAGGGGGCAGCGGCCTCTGCTGCCCGCGCTCCTCAGTGGCGGAGCGGGCCCGCCCCCCAGGCCGCGCGGCCCCCTTACCTCGCCCGCGCCGAGGCCCGGACTCCGAGAAGCCGAGCCGGGCGGCCGCGCAGACCGAACGGCGCCGGGAAGGGCGTCACTTCGGGGTCCGGAGGGTCGAACTCCGGTGACGCGCGGGGAGTCCGAAGGCACAGGTGCCGCCCCCGGGCTCCGACTCTCCGCGCCGGGGGCCCGAGCGGTGCGAGTGGCGCCCGCGGTGACGCTCGGCTGGTCCGGGCGGGCGGCTCCGAGGGGCGGGGACCCCAGCGACGAGGAGGAAACCCGGCTCGGATCTGGAGCGGACTCGGTCCCGCCGGGGGCTGGCGGGGCGGGGCGGGGAGGGGCGCCCCTGGAAGTGCGCCCGGCGGTGGGCGCAGCTGGGTGACCGCGTTTCGCCGACGAGACTCCGGCCCTCGCGTGGCCCGGGAGCGGCCCTAGGGTGGGGCGCGCCTCGGGGTTTGGTGGACGGGGTGATGCTGCTTTAGTTCTCGCACCCTGCGCACAGCACCTCCGTGCTCCGTCCAGGAGTCAGTACTGCCCTGCGGGCCCCGCCTCGGGGTCGCCCCCGAACGTCACCCCCTTTCTCCCACCTCCAGCCTGCAGGGACGAGCAGCTGGAAAAGTGTGGGTCGGAGAAACTGACAGAGGAAATTGGAAACCCATGAAGACTGGGAAGCGAAGAGACGCCGACAGACAGAAGAAGCACAGTGGCTGAAAGGAGCAGAGAGAGGCTGAGACAGGCCCGACGAGCCCCCAGCGTCGAAGGTCAGCTTCGTGCTCTGGGCGCACAAGGTGGCTCAGCTCACACTCAGCCGCTCGTTTCTCAGGGGCCGTTAGGCAGCAAGGTCTCCGAGGAAGGAAAGACTTCCAGGTGCACCGTGTACACCTAGCATCTGCACACAGACCTCTGCACACGTGCACGACACTGGGGATCTGAGCACTCGGGGCTTGGCACCCAGCCTGGGAGGGTAGAGAAAGGATGGCAGGAAAAGCAAAGCGTGCACCTGGAATCCGAAAAAGTGCGGTACTGTCTCTGACTCTAATAAGCTGGTGGCCCAGCCTCTTAACTCCTGAGGACGCGGTCCCACTCCCATAAAGTGATATAAATACACCTGCAGTTCTACCCTGTAAAGATCCAGGAAAGTGGTGGATGTGAAAGCCCTTTAGTAACTGTAAAGAGTTGTAGAGTGTGTTAAGGACTGCTCAGGATGGGACCCCTCCCTTGTCCTCCTTCCATTCCCTGCCCAGCTCCCTTGCTCCCCAATGACCACCAAAGTTGATCCCTCACCTATCTCACTCCATTTTTGTGCTTTCCAAGGTGCTGATTCCATAATCCAGTAATCGGATCCCATTGGCTGAATGTGGTAAAATGGAGGAAGGGTCATGTTCCTTGACTCCAGCCCACCAAGTGGATGAAGGAATGAGCATCATCTCTTGAATTTTAGTTCCAATTTGGCCAGTAAAGTAACTGACAAGTCACTCAACCGTTTTTTAAAAAATAGAACCTCCCCTTCCAATTTTGATTTTTAAAACTGCTAAATGGCATGCATCTGGCAAAGCTGCGGGCAAGGTGGAATATGCTTAGTAGTGGGAAGCACCTCAAAAAGTTAAAGGTATTGAAGGAAACAGTCACTGGTGGCAGGAGGGAGTGGCAGTGCGGGCACATTCTAATCCTGCCCCTTTCACCAGGAGCTTCACCTTCTGCCATCAGAAACTCTTGAATTGGTCCAAATTCACCCACTTCCAGTTCCCTCAGTCAGACACAGAATTTCCCAAAGTTCCAGTCCCCTCATATTCACATTATTCAGAGCAAGAGGTCACTTCTCACTGGGCCAGTCAAAAGCCCTATGGTTCTAAAGTCACCATGTTTAGACTTCTCCATTCTGGCTGACCTGGAGGATAGGGGGCAGTAGTGGTAAGAAGTTGAAAGATAACCTGGCTGTCCCTCCCAGCAAGAGAGAACCAGAGTCACTCCACATTTTAAAATTCTCTGAGGGTGCAGGGAGGAGGGCCATCACCCTGTGCTACATGTTTTGAAATGACCAAGGTCAAGGTCAGTGGGGGATGGAAGGATGATCTGCTAGTTGAAAGGCTTCTCAGCCCTGGGTTGCAGAGCCACCTTGTACCCACTACTGGTACCCACTACTGTGTGCAAAGCACTGTGGCTTAACCCTCACAACACTATAGGGTGGGTGGACTTGTTTTCCACTTTGCAAATAAAAAAGTGGGTCCTGAGAAGTTCCGTGGCTTGGGCTATGTCCCATAGCTGCCAAGGAATGCTATCAGGTCTTCTGGCTGCAAACTCAGACCCTCTGACCACTCACAAACGTACCTTGTGAAAGTATGAAAACACTCGGCAAGCTATAAAGCACAAAACAAATGTCAGTACTATGAATGCTGCAGATTTCCATTAGTTACTCTGAATTTTGTAAATGTCTTGTACCTTGGGGTCCTGAGTATTGGCTTTGACCCTCATGCTGGGCTTATTTATTTGGGCGTTTTATTTGGGAGAGCTTATTGTTTGGCCTCCCTCTGGGATGGGTATGTCTTACTGTCAGCAGGGTGCTACCTTTGATCTGTGTCATTTCAGTTGGGTCGATTCTTGACCTCAGGGCCCTCTCCATCCACCCTTTTCTCTCTCATCCTTTCCCTACAATGGACAACCTTGGATCTTTTCCCCAGGTCTTCTGAATACTGCTGCCTCTTGGGTTTCTAGAAACTATGACTTCCTCCTCCAGATTTGTGAGTTTTGAGTGTTTTCTCTGACCCCTCTTTTCCTAAGGCTTAATCTCCTGCCCTCCTCCTGATATAGTGACCCCTCCTCTTCTGGGCAATCACCAATCTACAAGTCAAGTCTTAACTTTCCAGGGCATCTCCAGCTATTTATGAAACATCTGCACTTGGATGAGACCAGTGAAATGAAAGACACAAAAATGCTTTATAGGGACTGAGCTGGATACCTCATATATTTTCTGTCATACAACTGTTAGAGGGACTCAAGAGTTAAAGATTTTAGCTGTAGTTATAATTGATAGGCTTCAGTGATTATTGTATGTGGAGAGCTGTTATTTCAGGAACTGGAATACGTGACTGATGTGATGCCAGGAGGTTGACTCACTGGTGACTCAGTTTCCTTACCTGTAAAGAGGGCAGAGCACCTAACTTCCAATAAGGATTAAATAATATAATGTTTGTAAAATGCCTGGCATAGCATAAAAATTCAATTAATGGTAGGTACTGTGATCTAGCCAACTGGAGAAGCAATTCTCAAATAGGGCGTATTACAGCTTATATACTGGAATTCAGACATAACTGAAGCCTGTCTTGTTTATTGTTCTTCCAGTACTGTCAAACTCTAGGAACTTCATTAATCAGGAAACAGAAAGATGGAAAACCATTGAGCTTGACCATAAACCCTTTTAGAACAGGGTTGCATCACAGTTATCATTATATCTGGTACTTAGTTCAGGTCTTGGCACATAGTAGATACTTAATAAGTATGTTATGAATAAATGAATGAACAAATGAATGGATGATTTCACTCTATTTCTGCAGTTGGAGAGAGTGAGAACAGGTATTATTTATCAAATGTCACTCAATTGGGGCTAGTGGGGTTCTTGTCAAGACAGCAGAGTAGGACACTGTACTCACCTCCTCCCATGACCACATCAAAATTACAACCAAATTATAGAATAATCAATCTGTGCAACAATCTAAAGACTAGTGGAATGGAAGTTCTATAATTAAGGATATAAAGAAGAAGTCACATCACAACTTGTAGGAGGGGTGGAGACATAAAACAGTCTGGCCCCACGTCCACATATGACAGTTGAGAATTCAGAGGGATGTCTCAGCAGCAGAGGTTTCCCCTGATGAATGAGGGAGTCTCAGCCCCATAGCAGGCTTCCAGCCCAGAAGGCCAGTGCCAGGAAGAGAGGTGCACGTAACATCTGGCTGCAAAAATCAGTGGGGATATTGTTCATGCAGAGGAAACAGAAGGCTGCTGGAAACTCAGGTGTTTCCTTAAAGCGCTCATGCAGAAACTCATTTGCGGGCACTCGCCCTGGCCTCCAGGGGTAGGGCAAATTGGGGGCAGGACAGAGACCTATAAGGAGAAACTGAGTTATGTGGCTTCAAGGCAAGGGCTGGAGATGTGATGGGATTGAGACTAGGCCCAGAGTGGGTCTGCCTCAGGCCAGCTGGTATGTGGGTTCTTCACTTCATGTAGGAAAGATTCCGCAACATGAGTCTGGGTGATTGTGAGAGTATGCTTATTAAAGCTGGGGACAGTGAAACAAAAGAAGGGCTTAAGAAAGAAGAAGAAACAGTAGACAGCCTAGGTGGGCTGCTTTGGCTCTCTAAGAAATAGAAGTCACAGTGAAAGAAGTGAAAAGTTACTTCTTTTGGAAAGTCAGAGAAAAAGAGATCCTTGGAGACAGGTTCAGTGGGTCATCCTGGGACAAGCTGTTGCCTACTGCTCCCCTGGTAGCAAGTCTTGTGGAGTCGCTTAGGGTTTAGGAGAAAGTGAGATGAGGTACAAGGTGTGGGTGTTCTAGCAAGAGCACTCAGTCATTCTTTGTTTCAAGGCTTTTTATCTTTCCTTGGCCTGCCGGAATCATAGGGGAGGTGTCAGGGGAGGGTCTTAACAGAACATTCATGAACATTTTAGGTGTGTCCTTCAATATATTGATTTATCAAAATGTGCATACAGAGAGGTCAGAGGTTATTTTCCAGTTAATTTCATTTTTAAAGAATGTCATCAAGAATGTCATTGAAAACAAATCAGGACTGAGGCCATTCTGTCCCAAGACAGTCTGAGATGTGTAAACCATTTGCTCCAAATTGTCCTTTGTTAGGAAAGATAAAACCTAGTGATTCATTAGCTGGTTATAAATTGCTCAGATTGTTTGGCCTTGTTTAACTATTTTGTCTCAGTTTCCTTTATTTCATTTGTCAAAGAATCAACAACCAGCCAATGGGGAAAAGCTAAAAATGTTTTCTCTAAGACCAGGAACAAGACAAAGATGTCCACTTCCACCACTTCTATTAAACATACTATTGGAAATCCTAGCCATAACAACCAGACAAGAAAAAGAACTAGCCCTGGCTGGTGTAGCTCAATGGATTGAGCATGGGCCTGCAAACCAAAGGATCCCGGTTCAATTCCCGGTCGGGGCACATGCCTGGGTTGCAGGCCAGTTCCCAGCGGGGGGATGCATGAGAGGCAACCATGCATTGATGTTTCTCTCCCTCTCTCCTTCCCTTCCCATCTAAAGATAAATAAATAAAATCTTTTTAAAAAAGAAGTAAAAGGTATCCAAATTAGAAAGGAAGAAATAAATTGGTCATTATTTGCAGATGACATAATACTGTATATAGAGAACCCTAAAGATTCCACCAAGAAACTACTAGATGTGTAAACTACTAGAACTGATAAATGAATTCAGTAAAGTAGAAGGATACAAAATTAATATTTTGAAATTGGTTGCATTTTTTTTACACAGAAATACATTATAGTAATAGTAAACTAACAGAGAGAGGAAATAAGAAAACAATCCCTTTTTACAATTGCATCAGAAAGAATAAAATACCTAGGAACAAATTTAGCCAAGGAAGTTAAAGGTCTATACTCTGAAAATTATAAGACATAGAAGAAAGAAAATGAAAAAGATAAAAATAAACAGAGGTAGAAGCATATACTGTACTCATGGATAGGAAGAATTACTATTGTTAAAATGCCCATACTCCCCAAAGCAATCTATAGATTCAATGAAATACCTATCAAAATACCAATGGCATTTTTCACAGAGCTAGGACAAATAATTCTAAAATTTGTATGGAACCACAAAAGACCCTGAATAGACACAGCAATCTTGACAAAAAAGAACAACGTTGGAGGTATCATGCTATCTGATATCAAACTATACTAGAAAGCAACAGTAATGAAAATGGCATGGTAGTAACACAAAAACAGAGACATAGATCAACGGAATAGAATAAAGCCCAGAAATAAACACATGCCTATATGGTCAATTAATCTATGACAAAGGAAGCAAAAATATACATTGGGGTAAAAACAGCCTACTCAATAAATGCTGTTGGGAAAATTGAACAAATACATGCAAAAAATTAAAACTAGCCTACCTTTTTACACAATATCCAAGGAAAAACTCAAAATGGAATGAAGACTTAAATGTAAGACCCCCAAACCACTAAACTCCTGGAAGAAAACATAGGCAGTAAAATCTGACATTGCTCCTAGTAATATTTTTTTCTGATATATATTCTTGGTCAAGGAAAACAAAAGTGAAAATAAACAAATGGGATTCCATTAAAACGTTTTTACATATCAAAGGAAACTATCAACAAAACAAAAAGACAACCTACTGAATGCAAGAAGATATTCACCAATGATACATCTGATAAAAGGTTAATATCCAAAATTTATAAAGAACTCATACAACTCAACACTAAAACAAAACAGCACAATTAAGTCAAAGAACGGACAGAGTACCTGAATAGACATTTCTCCAAAGAGGACATACATATGACCAATAGACATATGAAAAGATGCTCAATGTTATTAATCATTAGAGAAATGCGAACTAAAACCACAATGAGATGTTGCCTCACACTTGTCAGAATGACTATCATCAATAAATCAACAAACAACAAGCACTGGTGAGGATGTGAGAAAAAGGAACTCTCTTGCATTGTTTGTGGGACTGCCAACTGGTGCAGCCACTGTGGAGAACTGTATGGAGGTTCCTCAAAAAATTAAAATTGAACTACCTTATGACCCAGCAATTCCAAAGGAAACCAAAACACTAATTTGAAAAGATATATGCACCATGCACCCCTATGTTTATTGCAGCATTCTTTTTTTATATTTTATTGATTATACTGTTACAGATGTCCTGACCTTTCCCCATTTGCCTCCCTATACCCAGCATCCCTTACACCTTCAGGTAATCCCCAAACCATTGTTCATGTCCATGGGTCATGCATGGAAGTTCTTTGGCTACACCATTTTCTGTGCTGTACCTTACATCCCCATGGCTATTCTGTAACTACCTATTTGTATTTCTTAATTCCCTCACCTCCTCATCCCTACCCTCAAGCTTTCCTCCCATCTGGCAATTATCAAAATGCTCTCTGAATCCATGATTCTGTCTCTGTTCTTGTTTGCTTAGTTTGTTTTTTTAGATTCAATTATTGATAGATATGTATTTTTGCCACTTTATTGTTCATAGTTTTGATTTTCTTTTTCTTAAATAAAAGTCCATTTAACATTTTATTTAATAATGGTTTGGTGATGATGAACTCCTTTAGTTTTTTCTTCTCTGGGAAACTTTTATCTGCTCTTCAATTCTAAATGATAGCTTCACAGACAGGAGCAACCTTCACTGTAGGTATCTGCTTTTTATAATGTTGAATATTTCTTGCTAATTTCTTCTAGCCCCCAAAGTTTCTTTTAAGAAATCAGTTGACAGTCATATGGGAATTCCCCTGTAGGTAACCGACTGCTTTTCTATTGCTGCTCTTAAGATTCTCTCTTTATCTTTAACCTTTGGCATTTTACGAGTGGGCCTCTTTGCATACATCTTGTTTGGGACTTTCTGTGCTTCCTGAACTTGTATGTCTACTTTCTTCACCAAATTAGGAAAGTTTTCTTTCATTATTTTTTCAAATAGATTTCTAATTTCTTGCTTTTTCCCTTCTCCTTCTGGCACCCCTATTATGCAAATGTTGGGCTTCTTGAAGTTGTCCCAGAGGCTCTTTACACTATCCTCATTTCATTTTAGATTCTTTTTTCTTCTTGTTTTTCTAATTGTTTTTTTTTTTTGCTTCCTTATATTCCACATCATTGATTTCATCCTTGGCTTCATCCACTCTACTGTTGTTTCCCTGTGAATTGTTCTCTATTTTAATTAGTGTATCCTTTATTTCTGACTGGATCTTTTTTATGCTGTTGAGGCCCTCACTAATTTCTTTGAGCATCCTTATAACCAGTGTTCTGAACTCTGCATCTGACAGATTGCTCATCTCCATTTCATTTAGCACTTTTTCTGGAGTTTTTATTCATTCTTTCATTTGGGCCATATTTCTTTGCCTCCTCATTTTGTCAGCCTCCCTGAATATATTTGTTTCTACGTATTATGTAGTTCTGCTTTGACTCTTTGTTTTGGTAGTGTGGCCTAAGGTAGTAGGTTTCTTGTAGAGTGGAGGGGCACAGCCTCCCCTCTCACCCAAGATGGTTACTTGAGGTACGCCCTTTGTGTGGCTGAGTACACCCTCCTCTGGTAGTTGAGTCATGGTTACTGTTGGCAGATCAATGGGAGGGGTTTACCCAGGCCAGTCAGCTGCAAGGATTGGTTGTGACCACTTACCACCAGCCTCTGCCCTCAATGGAGGATCAGCTGTTTAGGGGGGCAGGGTGGTGATGCTTTGATGTGGTTGGTGGCTGTCCACTGGGTGCGCTCACCCTGAGGTATCCCAGGTGGTGCAGGTCCACACCAGCCCCCACCCATATTTTGCCCGAGGCCACCCTGCCTGAGTTATGAAGGAATCTGAGATGGCTGCTACTTATGCTGAGCTTGGAGATTCCCAGGGGAAGCCAAGCTGTAAATCAAGACTGGCTTCTGCTTGTGCTGGGCCTGGGGCTCACTGGGGCCAGCTGCTGCTTGTTTGAGAGGATTTAGGAAGTTTTGAGGCATGAGCTAAGACCAGCCATTCATACAGAGAAGCAGCTTGGGTGGGTCTGAAAGTTGGGTATGGCAGACTCTGGGGATCTTCAAGGCATGTCAAACAGTGTTAGCTATGTTGATGGAGTCTCCGACATGGCACCAGCCGGCCAGCTCTGTGTGGGGAGGGCCCAGAAAAGGGACAATGGCTTCTGCTTGCCTTGATGCCAGACACTTCAGTTTTTTCCCATATGCCACTGGTGCCCCTCAAGCCACCATCTAGTGCCAGAGTCCAGAGGGAGTGAGTCTGAGTATGAGTAGGTGAATCTGTGTGTGCCTTCTCTAAGAGGAATTGCTTAGAGCTCCAGAAGTTTTTTCCACCTACTCAATCCCTGCTGGTTTTTGCAGCCAGAAGTTGTGAGGATGTATGTTCCTGGCACTGAAACCCTGGGCTAGGGAGCCTGGTGTGGGACTGGGACTCCTTGCTCCTGAGATATCCCTCCCAATTTTTTATCCCCCATACATGCATGAGGAACCAGCCTATTCCATGTCTATGTCTCTCCTACCAGTCTGGATGAATGAGGTTCCTTTGATTCCATAGTTGTCAGACTTCCATTCAACTTGATTTCTGATGTTTCTGAGTGATGGTCATTCTATATTTTAGTTGTAATTTTGGGGTGGTTATGCGAGGAGGTGAGCCTAGTCTACTGTAGCATTATTTACCATGGCCAAGATATAGAAGCCAGCCAAGTCTTATCAATAGATGATTAAATAAAGGAGATGTGGTACATATATTCAATGGAATATTACTCAGTCATAATAAGACTGACATCTTACCATTTGAACAACATGGATGGACTAGAGGGAATTACACTAAGGAAAATAAGTCAGATAGAGAAAAACAAATACCATATGATTTTGCTTATATGTGAAATCTGAAGAACAAAATAAATAAACAGAATAGAAACAGACTCATAGATACTGATAACAAACTGAGTGTTGCCAGATGAGAAGAGATTTGGGGAACTGGGTGAAATAAGTGAAGGAAGGCCCTGGTTGGGTAGCTTAGCTGGTTAGAGTGTCGTCCTGACACACCAAGGTTGAGGTTTCCTTTCCCAATCAGAGCACATACAGGAATCGACCAATGGGTGAATAAATAAGTGAAACAACAAATTGGTGTTTCTCTCTCTCTCAAATCAATAAGTGAAACTTTCTCTAAAAAGCTGAAGGAATGGAGATGTACAAGTTGGTAGTTATATAATAGTCACAGGAATGGAAAATACAGCACAGGGACCACAGCCACTAATATTGTAATAACTATGTATGATGCCAGTGTTTCAGCAGATAAGTGTTAACAGTGGGAAATTGTAACCTACTCCGCCATGCTTCTTACATTTTTTCTGTAAGTGCAGACTCTGGCTAATAGTAGCTGTTTTTGTAAGTGCAGACTCTGACTAATATGTAGCTTGCAGATGAACAGCACGTTTATGTAAGAATCCTGTGAACTAACTTCAAAAGATACAGACTGTGGCCTTCAGGCATCCCAATTTCAGGAGATTTGCTGACCTTTAACTATGGAGTCAGGAGGATATGAAGACCTGATGACACGGAGCCAGAATGACTAAACCCCGATGACGCACACCGGACCATTACTTGCCTTATCGGAATGGACTCTGCTAGTCTGCATGTAGACAACTTTTCAATCCCCTTCCTTGGTTTTTTTTTTTTGTTGTTGTTCTGTTCCCCTCTCTCTCATTATAAAAACCTCTGCCTCCACTGAACGGTAGAGATGGGATTTGATTCCCCCATCTTTCCAGGAGATGGGCTTTGTGACATGAATCCTCCACCCCCAGTGGCCGGCATCTGAATGAACCACTTTCCTTTACATCAGCACCTGCCTCTAGAATATTGGCTTTTGTCTCAGCAGGCAGCCAGACTGCTGTCAGTCACGCCAGATAGGTATTAGAATTATAGGGGTATCACTTTGCAAACTATACAATTGTCTGACCACTATGCTGCACACCTGAAACTAGTATAAAATAATGAGTGTTAACTCTAATGGAGAAAAAGGTGCTTGTAAGCTGAATTGTGTCCCATAAAAAGATATGTTGAAAACCTAATTCCTAGCACCTATGAAAGTGACCTTATTTCAAATAGATTCTTTCAAATATAAACACGTTAAGATTAAGTCACATGGAATAAGCGTGGACCCTAATCCAGTATGACTGGCATCCTGTAAGAAGAGGGACGTTGGGACACAGACACAGAGGGAGGTTGCCATGTGACGACAGAGATGGAGATGGGGGGGATACAGCTGTAAGCCAAGAACAGAGGGCCAACTCCAGGAACTAGAAGAGGGAAGGAAAAATTTCTCTCCTAAAGATTTCATAGAGAACATGGCCCTGCCAACCCCTTGATTTTGACCTCCAGATCTGTGAGACAATAACATTTTGTTGCCTTAGTTTTCCAAGTAAGAGATATTTTTATGGCAGCCTTAGGAAACAAATTTAGCACCCTTTCTTCTTATGATGGGTGCCACCCCACTTCCAACTCAGTGCAGGGAATCCCCATTCACTCCCACCCCCGGCTGGGTGTCTGATGTATGGCACAACCTGCAAACTGCCCTGCCTCTATCTACTCTAGGTTTGTTGCTCTCATTTCATTTGTTCAGCACTCACTGTGCACCAACCATCATGATCACCAAGACATGGTCAAATGCAAAAACAGCAAGGCGTGCTTCCTGCCCTCTATGTTGGCATTTAGTAACAGGAGACAGATGATAATAAACAAACCATATATTGGTGTTGTAAAACAATGGTTTGCCTAATGTGAAGGTCTGTTAGGTAGCAGTCAGGAATGAGTGGCCAGAGGGGAAATAAAGCAGGGCCCTACCCAGTACAATCTCATAAAGAACTTAAAACAGGAGGCTAGAAACAAAAGAGAGACATGTCTCACCCACTGATTCAGCAGCTCTGGCGTTCCCAACATCACAAGCAAAACTATGATAGCACAGGAGGAGGGAAGCCCTTGAAATTCTGTGTGTATTGTGTCCACTAGCTGGGAAAGAAAGTCCTTGTAACTGTCCCAAGGTCTGGAAGGGAGAGGAGGAGAGGGAACCTGGAAACTGATTAAAGCATATCACTCCTGAGCCACAACAGTCAGGACACTCAGATTAGCTGGGTTCCCACTTGCAGCTTTGAGCTCAAGTGTATAGAACTAACTTACAAACAATTTTATTTCATCTATACTTCGGGCATTCAGACTAGCCGGGTGCCTGCCTGTAGTTTTGTGCTCAAGTGTATTTCATAAATAAACTTGCTATCTTGTTTTCCACTATATGTGCTGTCTCTCTCCTGAATTCTTCCCTTGTAAGCAAGGTTAGGACCCAGGAGGGGGACTTCTGCTAACAGGTTCACATAATGTGATCACATGATGTGATTCTTGAGATGTGGTATTGGTTAGGAAAAGATTTTGTGGAAGAGGTAGGCAGAAAAATGGTGAAAATAGCTAACATTTATTGAGTACCCTGCCAGGCACTGTGAAAAGCTCATGGTGTAGGTGACTAAGGCTTAGAGAAGTCAAGTAAGTCTAACAAAGCCAACAGCTACTAAGTGCCAAACACTGGAGTTGAGCTGTGACTTGGCGGTGGGAGTCTCGAGGCCAGTGGGCTGAACTCCAATGACAGGAAGGAGAGCACACTAAGGGTGATGGGAAACTGGGCTGGGCTCTGGGTGTGGGATGCTCTGCTGAGAAGCTTACACCTTCTAATAATGAGGGTCTGGTGACAATGAGTAGGAAGAATGGCACGATAAAAACTGTTTTAAGAAGAGCCTCTTGAGAACACGAGAAGGTGTTAGATAGAAGATGAGAGGCAAGACCTCTGACCTCTGAAGAGTGCTTCCAGAGGAAGTTCATGAGAGGGGAGAAGGATGGAGGCTGGAGGCATGGAGTAAGAGAAGAAGCTAAAAAATAGCTTAGAAGAAAAACAGAAGAGGCTAGGAAGTCTGAGTGGCATCCTGAAAGGTGGGGAGAGAGGAAGAAGGTGCAGGAGATTCTAGCATCTCCAGCCTGTGACTGGGCAATAACCTCTGGTGGCAGCAGGCAGTTCAAGATACAGAGCTCATTGAATACACAGATGAGATAGGATGAGTTTTCAGAGCCAGAGGGATGAGCTGGAGCAAAGGACCACAGGGGTGGAACTCGGAAGGAATGATCAGCAAAAGACTGGAGAGAAGCCCACCTCAAAGAGGTTGTGCCCGGAGTCCCAAAGCACATTAGGGTCTGCATAGATGGAAGGTGAATAGGGGTGGCACAGGGCTCAAGTCTGACCCCAGCAGGGTTCTCACGGTCTGGTCTGGAGCTTCTAAAACAGCTGCAATGACCTGCTTTAACTTCCTCTGGCCTGCTGGGTCGTCTCCTCTACCAGTTTGAGGGCTTCTCCCTAACCCAGCCCTCTGTTTTTTTTTAATTTTTAATTTTTATTTTTTTATTTTTTTAAAATATATTTTATTGATTATACCATTACAGTTGTTCTATTCCCCCCCTTCAATCCCCTCCACCCACACCCTCCCTCCCCCACCATTCTCCCCCCCTTAGTTTATAACCACGTGTCTCAAGTTCTTTGGATTCTATATTTCCCCCACTATTCTCGCCCTCCCCCCTATCTATTTTCTGCCTACCATCTATGCTATTTTCTGTGCCTTCTCCCCTCTTCTCCCCCTCCCACCCCCCTGTTTCTAACCCTCCATGTGTTCTTCATTTCTATGGTTCCACTCCTGATCTAGCTGTCTTCTTGGTTTGCTTTTGTTTTAGGTGTGGTTGTTAATAACTGTGTGTTTGCTGTCCTTTCACTGTTCATCTTTTTCATCTTCTTTTTCTTATATAAGTCCCTTTAGCATTTCATATAATAAGGGCTTGGTGATGATGAACTCCTTGAACTTGACCTTATCTGAGAAGCACTTTATCTGTCCTTCCATTCTAAATGAAAGTTTTGCTGGATAAAGCAATCTTGGCTGTAGGTCTTTGGATTTCATGACTTGGAATACTTCTTTCCAGCCCCTTCTTGCCTGTAAGGTCTCTTTTGAGAAATCCGCTGACAGTCTGATGGGTACTCCTTTGTAGGTGACTGTCCCCTTATCCCTTGCTGCTTCTAGGATTCTCTCCTTCATTTTGGTCTTGGCTAATGTAATTATGATGTGCCTTGGTGTGTTCCTTCTTGGGTCCAACTTCTTTGGCACTCTCTGAGCTTCCTGGATTTCCTGGAAGTCTATTTCCTTTGCCAGACTGGGGAAGTTCTCCTTTATTATTTGTTCAAATACGTTTTCCACTCGTGGCTGTTTCTTTCCCCCTTCTGGTACCCCTATAATTCGGATGTTGGAACGTTTAAAGATGTCCTGGAGGTTCCTAAGCCTCTCCTCATTTTTTTGAATTCTCATTTCTTCATTCCTTTCTGGTGGGATGTTTTGTTCTTCCTTCTGGTCCATTCCATTGATTTGTGTCCCCGTTTCCTTTCCATCACTATTGGTTTCCTGTGCATCTCCCTTCATTTCAATCAGTCCAGCCCTCACACGTTCCTCTAATTTGTAACTTTGTTCCTCTAATTTGTGACTATAATCAACCAGTTCTGTGAGCATCCTGATAAATAGTGTCCTGAATTGTGCTTCTGAGAGGCTGGCAATTTCTTGGTCGCTTAGAGTTATTGGCTCTGGGACTTTGAGTTCTTCTTGTGCCATCTTTCGGGTTGTTCGTGCCTGTTCCATAGCAGGATCAGAGCCCTAAAGTGTTCACTAGAACAGGGCAACTCAGTCGCTGGGTTGTGACGTTGTAGGTGGGGGCGGGGTCAAAGAGGGACAATGGCTCTCACTGGTCTTGCAGGGCAACTAAGTCGCTGGGTTGTGACGCTGTATGTGGGTGTGGGGTCAAAGAGGGACTCTGGCGTCCCGTCTGCCGCCTGCCGCCCTGGCCCTCACCAGTGCTGAAGGGCAACTAAGTCGCTGGGTTGTGACACTGTATGTGGGGGCGGGGTCAAAGAGGGACTATGGCGTCATGTCCGCAGCCTGCCGCCACGGCCCTCACCGGTGCCGCAGTTGCTGCCGTCACCGGGCCCACGCGTTTCATCCCACTGCACTCGAGTGTGCCACCGCCGTCAGCCCTCGCCCCCTGGGGCCTGTGTGGTCCGTCTCACTGTGCACGAATATGTGCCCGCGGTCTGCCCTGCACCCCAGCTGGTTCCCGTCTGCCTGCGCGCCTGGGTCGGGGGCCCTGTCCTGCCCGACCCTGCTCGCTGCTGGCTCCGCCCCTCTTACCGTCCCCGTTGAACGGTTAGATGTAGTCGGACTTCCATATAATTCAATTTTCTGTCCTTTGGTTGTGTCTTTGTCTCTCCAAATCTTTGTTGTATTCAAACTTGGTTGTGGGAGAAGGCACAGTGTTTCCACCTATGCCTCCATCTTGGCGGAAGTCCCCAGCCCTCTGTTGTGCTGGCCTTTCTCCTTGTTCTACAAAAAGGCTTCCAAATATTCCCTTTCAGCTGCACTGTGGGTGAATGGGTACCCACCCAGCAGAGAAATTAAGGGTAGAGAGCGGTGGGAAGCCGATGATTGACAGTTTTCCTCAACCTAAACACAAAGACATTTGTACAGCTGTCCCATGAACTTGCGTGCATATTATTCATTTCCCAAGATGTATATTTGTTTGGTGAAAATTCAAGCTGTGTCTTATGATTTGTGCACTTGTCTGTGTTGTATTTCAATAAAAGGTTAAAAAACCCCAACCTAGCCCTGGCTGGTGTAGCTCAGTGGATTGAGCACAGGCCTGTGAACCCATGATCCTGGTTCGATTCCCAGTCAGGGCACATGCCTGGGTTGCAGGCCAGTTACCGGTTCCCGGCGGGGGAAGCACGAGAGGCAACCATACAATGATATTTCTCTCTCTCTCTCCCTCCCTCCCTTCCCCTCTAAGATATATAAATAAAATATTTTAAAAAACACACAAAAAAACCCCAAAACAAACAAACAAAAAAACCCAACCTAACTCTGAGGTAGGGAGCCCTGTGTTACCAGGGGGAAACTGAAAATTGACAGGCTAAGGTCAGGGCCAGTAGCTGAGATTCAAAGCCAGGTCTGTGGGACCCAGAGACAGGTGCCTTTCCCGCTCTGACACCCCCTGCACCCTTCTTCCTGATGACCCCCTCAGGTGCTAAGACGGACATGGACAACTTTAGGTCTTCAGACCCAGGTTTTATGACAAGCCTCCCCTGGAAATATGTGCCTTTCAACTCTGCCCTATTTCTGTTCCCAGCAAATGTCCATTGTCAAAGCACCAGGGCAGCCATGTGGCACATATCTTAGTCAGGACCTAGGACCTGGAAGCAGGAACTGGAAGGAACGGCCCTCTGATCCTGAGGCCTGGGCTTGAGCTCATCCTGTTTTGAGTCTCGATTTCTGCAGGGGCTCCGGGGTTAGTCAGGGTCTGAGCCTGACCCCTCAGCCAAGCTCAGAACAAAGGCCAAGCTGGCAATCGAGTTTGGAGGATTTAGTTCCAATGTGAGATTTAGTTGGAACCCATATGATAGCAGCTGCTGGGAAACAGTTGGTTGAAGGCCATACTGAGTGTCTCACCTGGTATCTCAGTCTAGCAGGCTGTACCCATTGCCTGGACATTGTGGCCTGGAATCTGCACAGACTGGTGGGAGTACACGGACCAGACATGTCCTTGCACAGACGTGGACCTGGCACCTGAACTCCCGGCTCTTCTTCATATGAGGCTCCAGCCTCGTAGACCAAGTCCCACTCAAGAAAGGGGCTTGATGAAGGAATCTAGAACGCCAATGACCGGAGGAAAATGGGGATCAGAGGACCTGTGCCTCAGTGAGGCTAAGGTCACAGCATGACAGCAGATATCACCTGGGGAGGCTCTGGAAAGGGTGTGAGTCTTGGTAGGAACTTCTGACACCTAGGGCTTCTTCCTGGTCTGCGCTGGCAGTGGCTGGTCACAGAGGACAGGAAGGATGCCAAACTGGCATGATGAACAGGGAAGTGGCACTCGTCTTGCCCAAGGGGTCCTGGAGTAACACACTAGTCACTGTCTAGGGCTGTCATTTCTGTCTCTGCCACATAAGTCTTTCCACAACCCTCTGAAGTAACAACATATTCTACTTGCCACAGTCTGTTGCAGACCCCATCCCGCAGAGTCTGCCTGTTGTGGAATGCACAGGCGACAACAATCCTATGTGGAAAAAGGGAACAGGCACGACTACTCTCTCAAGGGGAGAGTGCCTATGGTGCCTTGGCCACTCCCTCAAGAGAGGAGTGCCCCGACCCTTGACTAGACTGCCTTTTATTGTTTTCCTGGGCTCTTACATCATAGAAAGATTTATTATCTGTCACATAGAATATTATTGTCTACATTTTAGATACAATCAAGGAAATGAAAATAACAGGCAGAGGGGAATGGCGATGAGCTCATTAGCTCTGTCCTTGGGAGAGTTCACACAGGCTTTGGAAGTTACCTGGAGAATAAACAATATACATTTGTTGCTTTAGACCAGGGTGAGGGAGTTTTAGCAAGAGCAAGCCATAACAGTCTGTAAGTATTTTCTAGGCCTGATTTCCATGGGAAAACTCGGTTTGAAGATCTGGGTCCTGCCCACCACTTCGCATCTGTAGGTTTTCCATACAGAGCTGAGTCACATTTGCCAGGCCAAGACAAACCGGTCCCCTACAACAGTCCATCCCCAGTACTCACATATGAATGCCAAGTTTCTCTCCCACGGAGATAGAAACCTGATCTTAATTTTTCTGTACCTTTCTAGTTTGTTTTGTGGTCTATCCCCCAACCCATATGTTTCCATAAAGAGGATAATGTCCCCTTTCAATTCTTCCTTTCTCCAAGAACAGACCTGGCATATTTCCTGAGAACCTCGCCCTACTATGTTCAAAGGTACTGGGAGCACTTTTTCCTTCTGATGATATCTCTGGCCCTTGGGTTCACCCCATTTCTTTTTTTTTTTTTAAGATTTTATTTATTTATTTATCTTTAGAGGGGAAGGAGAGAGGGAGAGAAACATCAATGTATGGTTGCCTTTTGCGTGTCCCCTGCTGGTACTTAGCCTGCAAGGAACCGGCCTGCAACCCAGGCATGTGCCTTGACTGGGAATCGAACCGCGATCGTCTGGTTCGCAGGCCCGCGCTCAATCCACTGAGCTACGCCAGCCAGGGCACCCCATTTCTTAACTGAGCCTCTTGGCTGCTTCTGTTCCTCTCCAGCTTCAGGCCAATTTCCCTCCTCACCATGATTTCATTGGTCTTGGATTTCAGACAGGGACCTTCCCCTCTTCCCTGCCCCTAAGTGCCACACGAAGGTCCCATTCCTCACCTACTACCCAGCCCAAGCCTGCCAGCCTAGAGCAGGGCACCCACTGCTCAGAGGGAAGCAACAAAGCAGGGGTCTTCTTGGCGAGAGGCTCAGCATGATCTAATCCCCACACCCTCACTCCTGGTGGCCAGTTTGGGTCTTTGCCCCTCAGGGAAAGAACCCAGAGAAGAACACACATGATGCCAACACTGAAGTTTGTGCTGAGGCACAGAGATGCAGTAAGTAGGTCTTCCATTCCATAGGTGACCAGACTCGACCACATGCCACATTTTTTAAACAAATGATTGAGAAGTGACGCTTGAGCCCCTCCCCCATGACAAGAATCAGTTTGGAGACAGAGAGGAGGGTTGGGGAGGACTTTGAGATTGCTTGAAGCCCTGCCCTCAGAGGGCAGGGATTACTTTAACAAGGTCTGTGACAAAAGGCTTCAAGACACAAAGAGTTTGGTATGTCCCAGTGTTTGGAGGATGTGTCCATCGGAGAAATCCAGTGACCGGATAGTGGCTTACTGGGGTTTCCAGCCAGGATGGAAGGGCTGCATCGAGGCTGGCCTGTGGTCTAAAGGTGTCAGGGCTGAGGCCGCGTGAGGCCGGCGCTGTTTTTTTTTTCTACCCCTCTTCCCACTTCACAAACTAGAAGAGTAAAGAACTGAAGATAACCTTATGTCCAGTGCATGAGCAGAAAACCAGGGACGGACAATAAGACAGAGAAAGTACAGAAGCTTCCGGAGGGGCGTTAAAGGAAATCTTCAAAGAATCCTTCCCTGACTGGTGTGGCTTAGTGGGTTGGGAGTCGTCCTGCAAACCTAAAGGTTTCTGGTTTGATTCTGAAGAGGGAACAGGCCTGGGTTGTGGGCCAGGTCCCTAGTTGGAGCTTGTGAAAGGCAATGGTCTCTTTCTTCCTTCCTTCCCCTCTCTCTAAAAATAAATAAAATCTTAAAAAAAAAAACTCCAAAAAACCAAACTTCAAAGAATCCATGAGAATACCAAGGAGAAAAAAGACTTTGAAGATCTGGAGGTCCAGAGAACACATTTTTTATGACAATTCAGTCAAGAACTTGTGTTCCCCCCCTTTCCCTCTTCTGCTCCGCACTTCAACCCCACGAGGATCGGTAACAGCAGCTAGCAAGTGAGGGGGTGGAATCGCATCCCTTTCTACTCTGCCTTCTCCAACGGCCACTTCTGGGCAAGCAGGCAGCCCACTTGCAATCAGCCCTTGCTAAAGAGGGGGTAATTCCCACCCCTAGGTGAAGATCCAAGTGTCAATTATGAACTAGTTATTTCTAGGTACTAAGTTAAAATGAATATAGAACTTATCACTTGAGAATGACCCAGGTAAATCATGAAACTGCCAAGATTCTCATCCAGGGACAAGAGAAAATTCTTCCACTGAATAAATTTTAGGAAAGTGGGAGAAGTTGCATTCCAATTCCATTTGAACAAGTTAATCTTGTTTAAATACAGACACAATGCCTGTATTTGTCAACAAATAGGACTGACAAAAGTCAGTGGTCCTTCTATGACTACAGAAGGACCCTCAGGCCATTTAATCTGCCGGTCTCATTTGACTGATGCAGTGCCTATAATGATGACGATGCCAGCAAACTCTCATTGACTCATTTTGCCAATCTCTTTTCTAAGCCCCTAAATCTGAATTCTTTAATCTTCACAATAGTCCTATGCTTATTAGTAAATGGTGACCTAATGCGGGGCTTGCAGTAGGGCTGACTGCTCATAAAACAAATCCGTGCTTTATCAGATCTCCCAGCTCCAAGGAAACTTCAAAGATGAGGAGGGGGTACAGAAGCAAGCTATGCACTTAACTATCTTTTCTACCACCGGGATCATTCCATTCTCTATACTATCAGGTACCCTGGACCAAGCTCAGCTTTTCTCATAGTATTCCACTATCCACACTATCTTTTCCACTTACCTAAATCCTGCTTATCCTTCAAAGCCTACTCCTCCCGTGGCTACCCTTCCCAACTTAGTCCAAATGGCTCTTAGCTAAGCAGAGGACTACAGTTACAGAGGGATAGGGGACTCAGCAAAGGGAAGAGACTTATGCAAGTTCACACAGCAGAATTAATTCTCACTGGAAGAAGAATTTAGGGTCCCAGTACCCAATCTAATGCAGCAATTCTGTAGCACGTTAGGATGGATGCTGATTATGCCTGGACATGCTAACTCCCAGAACCAGAATGTCAGCCCTGAAAGCATCTGACTCTACAAAGTAGTGGTGGAAGAGAACTAGCTTTTATTGGAGGACCAGACATGGCAGTAGATGGTGTGGGGGAGGGTCTCACTGCACTGGGATCGGGAGCGCAGGGGTAGGGCTGGGGCAGGAGCAGGGCCAGGGCTACACGACGGTGAGTGAGTAGAAGCAGGGACACCACAGCTTTCCTTGTGTTCCTCAGACAGTTGCTGCAGAGCCTTCGTGTAGAGCTTGTGGTAGTGGTCAACTCCCTCGTTGGTGGGGTGAAGGCACTGGGGCACCGGGGCGGGGCGGCCCACTGCAGGGAGAGGGGAGACAGGTGAGGCGAGGCCTCTGCCCACACAGCTGATGGCAGCTTTCTTCCCTGGAAATGAGGACTCTCCCACAGTGGTGATGGGCAGAGGGTAGGGCAGAAAGCCGCAGAAGTTAGCAGAGAAGAGACTGTGGCCCCAGAAGATGCAAGGAAAAATGCCTGTGAACTTCTTGAAGGTCATCTGGCACAGGTGCTGCCAGGAGTCTTGGGCAAAAACCTTATATGTGAAGACATCATTCTCCCCAAAGGAGTACACAGGCACCAGGGAGGCCCTGGGAAGGAGAGGCAACAGAGAAGAGTGGTGGTCAGGCCTGCAGCTCTTGGAACCCCAGAGAATAGCATATCCCTCTCCACACCTCACGATTCCACTTCCCAAGGCCTTTAAAGCAAATGACAACAGCTACAGAGAAAAATATGGAAGTGGCGACTCCCATTTCCTGAGAGATGATTGTGTGCTGAACCTTCCTGTATACATTTCTTCATCTGGTATTACAACCACATCACTGCAAAGCAGGGATTAACTCTGTTTCACAGGTAAAGGTACATGGCTAAGGTCTTGCTTTTCAAATAGTGTCAGAGAAGGATTCGAACCCCATGCTTCTGATCTGAAGAGTCTGCTATTTGTACCATACAAATGGCGGGCACTCTCTGGGAGTGAGGGGAAGCCTGGGAAATGGACGTAGTGCTTAGTACCGAGTAAACACTCAAGCACTGACACAAATGCCTTCTGGTTTAGGGCACAGTGTGAACTCTGGGAACACACAACCCGCCCCCCCCCCCCCCCAGGGAGCTGGATACGTAGGGATGGAGAGTACGCAACCCCAGACACACTGTGAAGTTCTGATCATTAAAAGCAGACTTGACTGGCTGGTGTGGCTCAGTGGATTGAGTATCAGCCTGCGAGAGTCAATCTCTCACACACTGATGTTTCTCTCCCCCTCTCTCTCCCTCCTTTCCTCTCTCTCTAAAAAACAAAATGAAACCTTAAAAAAGATAAAAATAATAAAAAAATTTTTTAAAGAGAGCAGCCTCAGACTGGGCACCAGCACCCCACTCACCCATGCCTCAGTGCCAGGTGCACAAAGCCTTTGCGATTCCGGAGAACAAGGCGATGCTCCCCTGGGATTGCATGCAGGGACCCCTGGGCACCCCCAACCATGATGGTCACGGCCTACCCAAGCTGGGGCAGTGACAGAATAAAGTCCAGGGCCTGGAGGTTCACAGAACACATTCTGCAGGTATGACGAGGTGGGGAGCAGCTACTACCCCCTCCTTGGCGCCCAAGCCCCTCACCTTATCCTTTAGAATCTGAAGGGTGAGCCCTGCATCCCATTCCTTCCAAACTCCCCTCTCCACTGTGCCCACATCTCTGTGCCCTGTGGTATCTGCTCCAGCAAGGCCCTCCTCTCCAAAGCTGTTCACTGATGCTGTCTGTGAACCTGGCCTGTGTTCAGGCTAGATCCCTGAGCTGAGCGGGTCGGGGCTACCCTGGCTGGAGGGCACCTCCTCCCACTCAGCTGGAAGCTCACCAAGGGATGAGAGGTAGTCACAATAGAAGGGGAGGTAGAAGAATAAGTTCAGCCTAAATGGTGAGGGCTGAAGCCCAGGAAACAGCTGGGAGAAACTGGTGCCCTCCTTGGCGAAATTACAGACGCTTCCGATGCACATGATCCCATGTGGGTGAGAGCCAAACACATAATTCCAGTCAGGGGGCAGCTCTACTGTTTTCGCCAGCTTTGGGGTGTTGGACAAAATGAGGGGAAGAAAGCATAGAAGTCAGGACACCCATTGAAAAGTGTCTCCCCCCAACCCTAACAGACTTCAGAGTTCAAGGTCCCAGGATGGGGTCAAGGGCAGGGGGCCCACTCTTGAACACCATTCCATCCCCTGCCCCATTGCCTTAGTTTTGGCAGCTGGGGCTCAGGCTCTGGCACAGGGAGTGGTGAATAGGTGGGAGAGGGGAGGGAAAGGGAGGAAGCAGAGAGTCCCTCTGGAGGGTAACCTTTTATCTTGGTAGGATGATAATCTCTTAGATGTTTCCAAACTGTCCAGTTCCTTACCCACTCAAACCACCTTCCACCTTGGGACAGAGAGACAGGGGTAGAAGAAGCCCAGAGACACAGAGCTGCCATTTCTCACTGCACCGATCCCCTTTCCAGAACTCACCTCGGTGGGGTGTGTCCCGGTCTAGGAAGAGCCATGCCAGGTAGAGAACAGAAAATGGCCAGAGGGATGTGAAGAGGAGGCAGAATAAAAGAAGGGCTTCGAAAAGACCTGGGTGAAAGAGGAGAAAGAAAAACCAGTTAGCTTTTGAAACCGTCATTTCATCCAGGTTCCTTTCCTCCACCTTCACATACCTTATCCTCTTGCTAACTCTCCTCCCCAGTCGACCTTCTCCCCTTCTCTTGGCCCTCGGGCATCCAGGTGAGTGGAACTCCAGCCTTTCTTCTCCCAGTCCTTTGGCCCCCTGCAGACCTCAGGCACTCATGCCTCTCCCACTCTTCGCACCTAGGAAGAGGAAAACTAGCATGTAATGGCAGGTGCTCGCTACTTCCAGCCAATGCTTCTGCTGGATTTTCATGGTGCAGAAGGGCTGCAGGAAAGTGGAGACTCCTATCCCGTTAGCTGCCCTCTGCCAGCAGGTCTCCAGCACCCAGAGGACAAATGAGGAAAATTCCCGCAGGTGTCTGGGAGGGCTCTGGTCCAGGGGCGGAGCCTTGGGGACCCCCCCACCCCCACCCCGCAGCCTGCGTGCGTGTGCAGGGGGAGTTGTGGATGAGGAGATCCTTTGACCCGGACGTCTCGAAGCTATTCTGAGATTGATCTTTGAGCTTCTAGAGTCTGTGAGCCTGGGCTGGCAGCAGGGCAGGGAGGTCTGTGCGAGGGAGGTGAGGCAACTAGACGTGCGGAACGGACTGGGAAGACGCTGGAGTGCTCGGGGACCGGGCCCCCGTCGCAGTCTGAGCTCGAGTGCAGCGGAACAGGCCCTTGACGCCTGCCGGGGATCTATTGGAAGGTCTCCCTGAATGTCAAGGCCAACCGGAGCCTCGGCCAGGAGGGGAAGGAGCGGGTAGGAGATGGGGATGGGCGTGCGCGCGCATACCTCCCCCGTTGTGCACAAACACACAAACACCCATTGTCTGCTCCCACCTTTAATTCCAGTACCCCCTTCCCCAGTCACGGGGGCGTCCAGAAAGAAGTGGGAGGTGGCGGCGCGCCTCGGTGAGCACGAGGTGCCGGTCGGCGGGGACCCCGTAGCGTCCCTTGTGCTCTTCGAACAGCCGCGTGAGTCTCTCCACGTACAGCGCCTGCAGCGCGGCCACCTGCGCCCGGCTGGGCCGCGGGCTCCGCTGCACCAGGATTGGGGCCCCTACTATGAGCGGATCGGGGAGACAGCGGTCGCTGGGACTGCCTCTCCCCTTCCCTCCCGCCCGCAGCGACCATAGGGAACAGAGGTCACGGCCCCCGCGGTTGTCAAAGGCCAGCCACCGCGGCCGGGCCTGCTTGGCCTACACGCCTCGGGCAGCCAGGATTACCGGCCCCAACCAGCGGCCGCCGGGGCCGGAAGCGTGCAAGAGCTGAATGGCCAAGGAGTGGGCAGGCCCTGGCTCACCTACGGTGTAGACCGGCCTGTGGAAGGGCTGGGGGAGGCCCAGGCGGCCTTGGAACAGCAGTTCCACCCCACTTACGTCTCCTTTGCTGACTGGCCCTCTAGGCTCTGCTGAGCCCCAGCGAGGAAGCGTTAACCACTACAAGAGCTCTGGGAAAGAGCAGGGTGGTGGCATCGGAGTGGTGTTTGGACTGTGTGGCTGTCAGGACCTTCCCCTCTCTGGGGGAGGGCGGGGAGGGGGAGGCATGTTTCCAGAGTGCTGTGTGCTGTGAATGGCAGGGCTCCCAATGCGAGTGAGAGCCACTTGAAAACCCCTTAGTCAGCCTAGGACTGGGTGCGGAGACCCTCCAGAGGGAAGGATTTTGTGGGTAAATCTTAGGATCAGTGAGCCCCTCCAGAGGGCCCACTGCACAGCCGGCACGCCCTCCAAGTGGGCCGGAGCGTCTTCACTATCACCATGACCCTACGCAGCAATGACCAGAGGCCTTTGGCAGCTGGCACCTTCTCCAGGTCAGAGAATGTCACCCTTCCTTCCTTCCTTCCTTCCTTCCTTCCTTCCTTCCTTCCTTCCTTCCTTCCTTCCTTCCTTCATTTCTGTCTGAAAATTCCAGGTGCATTTAATGCCAACATTACTACTATATCTGGTTGTGAAGTTTTCTGCCTCTTCAAACTTTAGTATGTCTTATATATATACATTTTAACTTTTTGGTTAAAGATTTTATTTACTTCTAGAGAGAGGGAGAGAAACATCAATGTGCAGGAGATACATCTACTGGTTGTCTCTTGCACGCCCCCTACTGGGGACCAAGCCCACATCCCAGGTGTGTGCCCTGACTGGGAATCAAACCTGTGACCTCTTCCTTTGCAGGCCAGCATTCAATCCACTGAGCCACACCAGCCAGGGCCAGTCCTGTATTTGAAAAACATTTTTTGTTGTTGTTGTTGAAAGCCAGACATAATGTACTAGGTAAAACAGGCCTTTAGTGATGTGGCAGGAAGGCATGAGGAAGGGGAAGCATTCTACAGGCCTAAGACTAAGGTCTTGATGATTGAGTGAGCCTGTGCCCTGGGCTGTGTACCCCCCGCAGGCTGCTCAGGTTAGGTAGAAGGGGCCAAGTTGGACATTGCCCTTTCTCTAGGTTTGTCAAGCTCTGATTAAACTCCAACGTGTTGGGCTGTGGTAACATAGCACCTCCTGAGGTCAGGCCTCGTTAGGAACAGGATGAGCTGGCAGAGGGTATGACACTGTGTTAGGAAAGCCTGATGCACACACCATCAAGGGTCTCTGTCGCTGCTCTCCTAGCATAACATATTTTCCCTCCATCACAGCGATTTCCCGATGAAGGTGTCCCCTAAACTGTAAGCAACAAGAGGAAGTAGTGTACTCATCATTGCAGCTCTTGTGATGGGTGCCTCGTGCTGGGAGAGGCTCTGTGAGGAAACGCACCCCCTGGAGGGGACAGGATAAGCCAGCTTCCAATGCCCAGGACCCACTGCTTGGGCTGACACACACTTTCTGTCCTGCTCTCGTGCAGCCTTCCTCATCCAGGACCTCACCAGGAGGTATTTTCTTCTGCCCCTGCTTAACCCACTTCCATTTACAGGGCATGAGATTGAGGCAGGGGTGGAGGTGGGGCCAGGGTGAGATGAACTTAAAAGTCTGGCCAGAGAAGTGCTCAGTCCACATGGTAAGGTGACCCACCCACTCCAGTGACTGACCCAGCGTGCCCCCAGGAAGGAAGGCTTCTTAGCGAACTTTTCCTGGGGGTCTGGGCAGGAGGTAGGAAATGTCTGGGATCAGGTGGATAGGACTTCTTGTTTTTTAAAAGGCTTTTTCTGCAAGGGAACAGTTGGGAGGTAAACTCGGTAAGGTAGGCTGATTGGTACAAGGCTGGGAAAGACCAAGCTGAAGGGACAGGCACAGCCCGTTGTCCTCAGGGTTCCCGGGTGGAGGGGTCTTGGCAAGAGCTTGACAGCCCCCTAGAGGCTGGAGGCAAGACTTGCTCTCCGGGGTCTCATCTTTTGTGGGTGGTGGGGTGTGGTTCCAACATTTTCTTTGGGACACTAAAATGGTTGTTTCTTTTCAACCATTTAATAATGTAAACACTTTTAGCTCTGGCTGATGTGGCTCAGTGGATCGAGTGCCAGCCTGGGAATCAAAGGGTCACAGGTTCAATTCCCAGTCAGGGCACATGCCTGGGTTGCTGGCTGGGTCCCCAGTGGGGGGCATGTGAGAGGCAGCCACACTCTCCTCTTTCTCCCTCCCTTCCCCTCTCCCTAAAATAAGTAATCTTTTTAAAAAAAAAAAGTAAAAGTGTAAACACTTTTGACTCTGGCCAGTGTGGCTCAATTGGCTGGGCACCTTTCAGCTAAGCAAAAGGGCACCCACGTGTTCACTTCCAGGTCAGGGTGCATGCCTGGATCGCGGGCTGGCTCTCAGGTTGGCCCAGGTTGGGGCACCTGTGAGAGGCAGCTGATCGGTGTTTCTCTCTCACATCGATGTTTCTCTCCCTTTTCCCCTCCCTGCCCCTCTCTCGAAGAATAAATAAAATCTTTGAAAAATAATAAATGTGTAAACACTTTTGTTACTTCACAGGTTGTGAGAAGGTCTCTCTTCCAGGGCTACTTCATATTCCTCTTCCAGGAAGTTTTCCTTGGAATGACCCACGAGGGCTTCCCCTTTCCTGACACCCCATGACAAAAAGCTTAGGTCTCCCCAGCGGCAGTTAAGGCCCCGGCCTGCCTTCCCTCCTGGGACACGTGCCTCCAAGGAGCCTTCCTTCTCTGAGCACCGTGCCTGAAGCCCAGCTCAGGGACATGCTGCTCCACCCTTAATGTGAAGGAGAAGTGCCATCAAGTGATGAGAGAATCAGGGAGAAGTGTGCGGGGTCTGGGTGGGGGTGACCTTCAACTGAACCTGACAGTGAGGTCTTTTTGGTTTGGCCCTTCTAAGGTAATTCCCCAGCTTGGTCAATAGGTTCCTTTTCTTTGGACTAACTCCAGTCTCTCTCTACTCCGGATGGCAGGAGGGGTACAAGGTCAACAGGTAGGTGAAAGACAATAAATGGATTCAAGAATTACAAATCCTCCTTTATTGGGAGTGGGGCTAAGAAACAATAAATTATCACACGGGGAACCTCCCCAGAAACTCTTTCTCCACGGACCCTCAGGGGCTGAGGGGAGGCTCAAGTGCGCTCCAGGAGCTTCCTGAGACAGCTGTGCGCTGGGGAAGACACAGGGTGAGACGTTCAGTCCCAGACACACCAGACGCACACTCAGTGAGCGAGGAGCTGGACAGGTGCCCTCCGGGGAGTAGGGCACAAGAAGGCACGATGGCAGGAGAGGTTTGGCAGAGTGGCTGAGCGTCAGGGGTCGACGAAGGACACCATGATGTAGCGAGTGCCCCTCGTGGTGGGCAGCCCCTCGTGGTAGTGGGTGAGACGGCCAGGGTGCAGGAGCCCCCAGCCTTTCCGAGGGGCTGAGATCACACAGTCATAGCGCAGGAAGCGGCAGCCACCTCCCTGGAAAGGGGGCAGAAGGGGACAGTGAGAAGACATGGGGTTGGGGGCAGACAGATACAAGGACACACGAGGCAGATCAAAAAGATAAAGGAGGGGGGAGGCAGGGGGCTTGGGGAGACACAGGAGGAAGGAGGAGGAGGCCAGCCTAGAAGTGATCCGAGAGAGGGTACCAGTGAAGAAACGGGAATGTGCAGGGAGGGTGACTGAGGGCTGCGTGCGGGGTTGTAAGAGGCAGACACAGGGTCCCGGTGGAAGAGAGAGAGTATGTGTAGGGACCCTGGTGGTACTCGGAAACAGGAAGACACTAGGGGCTCACCTCATAATCCAGGCCCTTGTGGTTAAGGGCAACGTTGAGAGTAAAGGTGGATGAATCATGATGTGGCCGCAGAGAGGGCTGTTCATCTGGCCGGTAGCGGACCACAAAGTTCATCACTGCCCGGGTCTGGGGGGACACAAGAAACGAGGGTGGAGGGATGACCCTCAGGTTGAAGGGTCCTTCTAAGGAGGTGACAGCCCCTGTCCAGGGAGTGGGAATGGCTGCAGGGGCTGGGCAGGCTCCCTCCAGGGTGGCTCTCCTGTGGTATTTCTTTCCATGGGGCCCCAAATGCTATAGGGGCCACACGGATGCTGCGTGGAAACTCCCAGTTTGGACTGGGGTGTGGGAAGTTTGAAAGGGCAAGGGTGGCAGGAGCGGCAGCCCACCTTGGTGTGGTAGCCTGGGAATAGCTTCTCGGTCATGGGCCCCACGTATGTCCTCAGAAGCTGCAGCCACTGGTCCTCATAGCCCACCTGCTTCATGTGGATGTCCACAGTGGGCACGTTCTCGTAGCCTCCGGCCAGTCTGGAGTCCTGTGCACAGTGGGCACTGAGCCCCTGACAGCAGTGCCAGGCCCTGTCCCATGCCCCGCTCCTCTTGCTCCCAGGCCTTAAAGCCTATGTTTCCTCAACTGGAACAGCCTCAACCACTTCTTAGCTTGACTCGCTCTTACAGTCTCTTCAAGTCTGAGCTAAGATGTTACTTCTGCAAAGCCCCTTGGTCCCCCATGTCAGATCTGGGCCAGGGGCCCCTTCTCCAGCTCCCACGGTCACCTGGGCTGCTGCTGCCAACGACAGCACAGCTGAGGGCCAGTGCAGCCTGCACAACCCACCAGCGCATCTGCACAACCTAGGTCCATGGCTGGCACCCAGCGCTTGCCCAGTAATGATTTCTTGAATGAATAAATGAATGCAGTTGTGACCCTTATGGGCCCTCTCCCCACTGGGGATTCCTCTCTGCCCCCACTCTCCTGGTACTACTTTCCCTCCATCAGACAGACCCAGCACCTCGCTCTTCCTAGAAGGCCCCGCCCTGCCCGGCTCCAGCCCCTCTCACCTCATGCCGGCCTCCTGACCACTGGCCATAGTGCTCCATCTCCTCCACCAGCTCATCACACATTTGGTCCGACAGCAGAGGGAACCAGTACACATCTGGGCACGGCTGAGAACAGCCAGGGAAGAACAACAGGGAGAGACACTCAGGGAGGGGACAGGCAGCCAATGAAGGACAGAAAAAGCAGGGAGCAGAAAGGGAAGCCAGGAGCTGAGAGAGGCTAGGGGAATGGATTGGAGCATGGGGATGGGCCATGGCAAGGGCTCGGCCAGGAGCGGTGGGGCCAGACACGGAGGGAACAGCACCGAGAACACAGCACAAACTGCAGGGGAGTCCTGGGCCGCAGATTCTGGGACGGTGCTTTTCAAACTTCTTTATAAAAATGGCATTTTGCCTGTAATGCCGATGTACCCAGTAGACAAGAGAGGCTCACTGACTAGTGCTGGGGCGGGGAGTTGAAAGCCTATCTGATCAGCCTTTGCCTTTATCTTGCCCAGGTAGAAAACCCTAAGGCACCTGGGGGAAGTCAGTTTGGGAACTACTAATCCAAGCAGTGGACCCAAGTGGGTGACAGCCACTGGGACAGTCAGGAATCCTGAGTGGGGCTTACCTGTTCCACCAGTCCCTCCCCTTCAAGGGCCCGGCTGTAGTTCTCATGAATGTACTGCTCCTTCCAGTCCTGGGGAGGAGGCAGGGGAGCACACCTCCATGTGTGCCTTTTTGCTTCTTCCAGTCCCACCCAGGAAGCCCCAGCACCTGGATAGCCCCTCCCGGGCAGCAGCAGGTCCCACAAGGGTGTGCATGCCCACGTGCACCCTCCTACAGTGAAGGGCACCCACGTTCTTTGAGCAAGGGGCCCACTACTCACTACGGGGTTATCAAAGATCTGCCAGAGGTCGGGGTGCAGGTGGTCTGTGTCGTAACGGGAAGTGGCCAGGAGCCGGCCAAACTCGTGCTGATTACTGAGGTGGAGGAAGATGCCCTGGAGTGGAGAAAGGATGTGAAAAGGAGACACAAGGGTCTCAGCACCTCCCAGCACCCCAGCATTGGGCCCGACTGCCCTGCTCACCTTCTCCCGCAGGCTCTTACAGAAGGCCATGTCTGGGTCAGTGTCGCTGCCTGAAAACACCTCCCTCTGGGGCAGCTCTGTCCTTAAGGTCTCCCCTCGGATCACATATGCCTGGGAAATGTAGGGCACATTCCACACGCCCCTGGAGGTACCCAGAGTAGGGTCAGCAAGGTGGGTGACCCCCACAATTCTGCCCAGTTCAGCCTTGGAGGCTCTCCCCTCAGAGCACCCCACCCTCTGAGCCAGGAAGCCCTCTCACTTTCTCTGCTAAGCACTGCTGGTTGCAACCCTCTCGTGTCCCGCTGCATAGTCAGTTCCTACCCCAGAGCCGCACCAGATCCCTGAGACCATCCAGGCCCAGGTGGGAGGAGGAGAGGGGCGGCAGCCCTGGCAGGACTCACACTCGCTTCCGCTGCACCAGCTCCACGTAGTCCTCAGAGCGGGCGTAGTACTCATCAGTGCTCAGGGCTCCCCAGAAGTTGGACCACAGCTTCCCGTGGCGGGACAGCATAGGTGCTATGACCTTCCTATGAACAGGGGGAGGTGAGGACTGGGCAGAGGAGAGTCCCAGGCCCAGGGGAGGAGCTGGGGGCTTCTGGGAGATTACTTGGGGGCCCTTTGGCTAAGCCAGGAAAGTAACCTGTTCTCTTCGATGAGGATGCGCAGGACCTGCTGGTTGGTTATGACAGCATCAGCATCTAGGCTGAAGTAGAATTCACACTTGGGGTCCTGCCGACAGCTGTCCCTGGTGGGGACAGACCAACAGACAAAGGAACTGAAATTGAAGCAGGTGGGGGAGGGAGGGGACTGCAGAGTGGGAGAAACTCCCCCTCTCTGGAACCCCCAGGTTGTCTAGTCTGTGGAAGAGGGGCAAGGGACGGGTAGAATGCTGGGCGGGCAGCACTGTGGGGACCATGGAAAAGCTGGATGGTGGATGGAGAGGGAAGGGTGGCGCAGGAGGTGGCAGCCTCACCCCCTCCCACCCCTTCCCCCCCACCAGTCCTCCCCACCCAGGTTTCACTCACATGGCCATGTCCCTGGCCTCGCCTGGAGTCAGGGCCTCTTCTGGCCCCACCAGCTTCACTGCTGAGAAGTGGTCCTGGAGCTGAGGCCAGGAGTCTGCAATGTGGGGTTCATGGTATACCTCCTGGAGATGGGAGGAAATGGGAGAGGGTGCTGAGGGCAGAAAAGGTGACACCTAAGGGGTGTGATGGAGAGGAGAGGAGGCGAGTGAACAGGGTGTAGGAAGCAATCTGGAGTGGGGGGAGCAGGAGTCCGTCTGGGCATGTCCCTCGGGAGGGCCCATATGGAGAGGCTGCCAGGGTGTCTTACATTGTTATGCAGGAAAAGGGTGATCCTGTCCGGGGGATAGTCCAGGAGCATCAGCCGTTGCAGGAAGCGGGGCAGGAATGGGGTAGGTTGTTCTACAAACACAGCCAGAAGCACCCGGGGGGGAGGCTGGAAGACACACGACCGGGCTCAGAGGAAAGCCCAGAACCCCCACCTGGTCTGTCTTCTTCCACCCACGTGGCCAGGTCTGGGGATTCCGGAGCTCTGCACCCCACTGCTGTCCAGCACGCTCTCCCTGCATCCCCTGCTTCAATGTGCTCTCTTGCCTTACCGCTCCTCACCTGCCCCCCCGGGAGTGTCCTCCGGTCCTGGTCACAGAACCCACAGCCTCCTCCAGGAGTCCAGCCATTGGGGACATAGTTTCCCAGGTAATTCAGCTGGAGCTGTTGGAAGAGACAGAAAGAGAGGCTGAGACAGAGGAGTCCAGGACCAAACATGAGGTAGATCAGGTAGATAGACAGGAACAAGGAAGTGGGGAAGCAGCGGACACTTCGAACCTCTCCCAGCACCTCTGCGGCCGGGGCTGGGGAGGACCAAGTGCTCAGAAGGGTTGGAGGTACCTCGGGGCTAGGACGAGGTCTGGGGCAGGGACAGAGGTTGTGGGGCCAAGCCTGGGACAGGGTAAGGGGCTGGGACCAGATATGGGGCTGAGGGTGTGAGTCACTGGGGCACCTTGGTGGGACCGTTCCCATGCACCACAACAGGAAGCGTGTCATAGGCCACATTCCGTATACGCACACGATTCCGATCAAACTTTAAAACCACCTCATCTGGGGAAGAAAGGTTAGGATTTAGACTCCCTTCCTCTTGAAGTTGCCGAGCAGCAGGTGCTTCTAAATAGGAGGGAATCTAGCTTCTCTGATAACCTCCTGGTGACACCCTCCACTTACTACTGGTGTGACCTGGGCAAGCCACCAGGCCCTCAGAGAGGCAGTTTTCTCATCTGTAAGAGGTAGATAACCACAGACCCCAGGCCCCCTTTGTAGGATTGCTGTGTTAATGAGATTACAGCAGTAAAGCCCCAGGCCCAGGGCCTGGACACATAGTATTTTCACAGGTGTTAGAACGATGGCCACTGCTTCTACTACTGTTAGCACTGTGCAACTTTACCTATCAGCCATTCAGATGTTTAATAAAGTTAACATAAAGGTGAGTTGAAGACCACCCCAGTTCCACTAAGAGCTCCTCCCTAATTAAGGACCCCAGCAGCCTCTCTTACCTCCCCTTCTGATTGCCTTTCTGCTTACCTAACGCCCCATTGAGGTTCTGAAAGATCCGTGATTTATGATCCAGATTAAGGCTGAGTTTCTCCTGGGTGGGATGAGATGGGGCAGTCAATTCAAGAAGGGTTGAGACATCATCTGTCACTCTTTTCTCTTTACATCTTCCTCCAAACCCCTTTACCCCTTTTCTCCCATTCGGCCTGAGGTCTGCCATGCCCACAGGGCTGCAAGGGGTCACCCCTCCTCTGTCTGTCCCTACCCTCAGTCCTGGGTCCAGGTAGAGTCGAGTATAGAACAGCTGATCATCATCATCGTCCTTGTACTTCCACTGGCGGACAATTTGGTGGATAGTAGGAGCGAAGCCAATGAATCCTGTGGGAGCGGGGAGGTGCTGATTCAAGGACTCCCATGGTCCCATAAACCTGTCCTCATTCCCTCTCTGGCTCCTAGGCACCTGGAACACTCCAGACCCCACACTCTTAGCCCCTCTGCTTCAGGCACTCTGCCACTCACCACCAGAGTTGAGGAAGCGCTTCCCTGTGCCCACCTCAGGGTACTGCTCTGCTAGCCCCCACTCAGGCCAGCAGAAGCTCTCAGCAGAGAACAGCAGGCGGCTGCCACTCTGAACGAACTTCTTCAGCAGCTCTGAGGGGCTGCCAGCCAAAATCACATCATAGCTGGCAAGGAAGGGCAGGATGAACAGACAGCCGCTAGGACCCTCAGTATCCTCACCTCCTTCCTCTTGTTTGCCCCACCCATTTCCCTCCATCTACCTGTCCACAAACATGATGACCATATCCTCCTGGTCTGCATATTTCTCCATTTCCTTCTTTAGCCACCTGACCTTCTGTCCTCCACCAACCGTTCGGGCCACATCACCCCCTCGCCACTCCTCTCCCAGGCCCAGTGTCTGTGGGGGAGATCCACCATGCCGGGGAAGGATTCAGCTGGCCAGGCTCACCGTAGGGCCCCAGGCATCCAGCCCTCTGCCAGCCACTCCTCCTGCTGAAAGCCACCCATCCCGACCTCCTAGTGCCCCGCAAGGGCATTCCTCTCACCCGCACTGTGTAGTTGAAGAACTCCGCTGATTGTAGGAAACGCCTGTATCCCTCGTTCTCGGCTGTGGCCACGGTGATCACTAGCAACTTCTCTGTCACCAGTTGAGAATTGGCAGTCGGGACCCACTCACCCAGCTCACTGCCCCACGTGCTCCACTCACCTCAGACCCCCTCCCCCTCCCTCAAACTCTGTTAAAGTCCTTGCTTCTTTTTCCCATTCCCTCTTAAAATCTTTCCCCCGAGAAACTTCGACCCCAGTGAGAGCTATGGGAGTGACACCCAGGATTCGGGGTCAGTTAAAAGGGGGAGGATGAAAACAGTCCAGGGTCGGGAGCGAGTGGTTCAGTCCCAAGGAGCACGCTGGGCAGGAGAGAGACTGTCCTCCGCTGCCCCAACTTCCCCCAAGCCCCAGTCCGAACACACGTGAGCCCGGAGCTCACCCGGCACTCCCTGGGGGTTTCACCTGGGTTCACCGGGTGGCCACCCCGGGGACGGTCCGAGGCCGAGGCCGCGGCCTCAGGAGGTGGCGGTAGCAGCAGCAGCAGCAGAAACAGCAACAGGAGCCGGAGTCCCAGGCCCCAGGAGGCCATCGCGGGGAGCTGGCTGAGACCGCACACAGGCCGGCACCGGGCTCCAGCTGCGTGCCTGGATCCCAACTACCGAGCGGGGAGGCTCTAGACAGGGGATCGGAGCTGCAGTGAGACCCAGGCGGAGCAGGGCCGGGGCTCCGCCCTGGAAAAAAGGCGTAGCTGGAGGCTACAGAAAACTCTAGATGCCGGCGCCCCAGACAAGGCGAGGATTGTCTCCGGACGCCGGCGCGCGGACTGTGCGGTGAGGGCGGAGGGGCGGCTGGGCCGCTAGGCGGAAAGAGGGGCGGGGGCTCGGGCGGGTGAGCAGAAGCTGAGGACTTTGGTCAGAGACAACCCAGCCCACCGCTCACTAGACACTTGAGGAAACTGAAACCCGGAGAGGGGAAGTGACCACTTGCGGGTCCGACGAGACGCGGAGGCGGGTCTTTGCCACAGCCCTGCCCAGTCGGCGGGGCAGAAGACTGAGCGAGGCTGTGAGGGCGCGCGGAGCAGGAACGAATGGAGGAGGGGCGAGCGGAAGAGAGGGAGAATGCCGAAGAGTCTGAAGCTCCAGGGGAACTAGGGGTTGAAATATCTGCAGAGCGTCATCAGCGACCTCTCGGATTGCCCACTCAAGCCTTCCCACAATCTTTGGGAGTCCCTCCTGCCATTTCTAGAGAGAAACTCCAGGGGATGCCTTTCTGATAATAGCAGCAAAGAAGGACCAAAGGAAAAGGACATTTCTCGAAAGGCCACTGGCACCACGTCTTTAAAATGACTCATTTCAGGGCTCCCACTAAATACAAACTGCACTGAGGCCGGAAGTACATTTGCCCCTATAAAATATGGCAGAAAGCTTGCTCGTCTCCTAGGGAACATCACGTAATTAAGCGTTGGAATTACTTTGCGCACGCGCAGAAGCACACGCCACAGGAAGTTACCGGGCCCTTACCAAAGCGGATGGTTTGGCGCGCGCGCGCGCGGTAGGCTCTTCCGACAGCTGTGTTGTGGAAATGGTGGAGAAGAAAACTTCGGGTATGTGATCCCCTCTGGGGTTGGCTCTTTGCCTCCTCTCAAATCCTAACCTGGCCTAAGATTTTCTCACCCAGTTGTTAGTCTCAAATTCCTTTCCCTGCCCTCACATCCTGGCATCCGGGCATCTCCCAAACCATCCATTTACGTTTTATTTATGCCTGCTCAAAGCTGGCACTGAGAATGGAAAAAGCAAAAAGATCTTTATCTTCCTGGAAGTGGTTGTTTAGATGGGGGACAGACATGCAGACCTACCATTGTATTTCATACGCGCAATGGCAGAGGAACGCACAGTGCATGGGCCCCTGGAAAGTAGAGGGCGGTGAATGAAGGCTTGCAGGGAAAAATAACGCTTAAGTGTTGACAGTCGAGTTAGGTTTCGCTCTGTGCAGATGCGCGGGGACTCATTTCCGGCAGCGGGAACTACACTTACAAAGGCATGAAAGCAAGAAAAAGCAAGTCGGTTAGGAAGCCAAGTTCACAGTTCCAGACTTACGGAGGAATTGTGAGAGAGGCTGGAGGGCTAGGGAAGACACACTTGAAATGCATTATATGATCTGCGTAAAAATTTGAATTTTGAGAGCACTGGAGACCTATCATGGGCTTTTAAGCCAGAGGAATGACCTAAAGAAATTTATCTTTTAGAAAGGCAGTTCTAGCTTCAGTGAAGAGGATGAATTGGAGGGTCTAGAGCAGCGCCGTCCAGTAGAACTTCTGGGATGACGGGAATATTCTTAAGGAGCACTGTTCATCATGGCAGCCCTTAGCTACAAATGGCTATTGAACACTTGTAATATGGCTAGTGCAATCATGGAACTGAATTTTAAATTTTATTTATTCTTAATCTACATCTAAGTTTATCTTTTTATTTTTTAATATATTTTATTGATTATGCTCCTACAGTTGTCCCAATTTTTCCCCCTTTGCCTCTCTCCCCCTGGTACCCCAATATCCCCCAGCAATCTCCCTTTAATTCATGTCCATGGGTCATGCATGAATTAGCCAAGTTCTAGCCAAGTTCTTTGGCTATTCCATTAACTATACTGTTCTTAACATCTGCCTGTCTGTTTTGTATCTACTATTTTGTGCTTCTTAATCCCTGTACTTCCCCCCCATTTTCCCTCTTTCCCCTTCCAACTGATAACCATCTAAGTGATCTCCGTATCTATGATTCTGTTCCTGTTCTGCTTGTTTGCTTAGTTTGTTATTTGGATTTAGTTATTATAGTTGTGAATTTATTGCCATTTTAATGCTCATCATTTTGATTTTTTTCTTATATAATTCCTGTTAGCATTTCATAGAATAATGGCTTGATGATGATGAACTCCTTTAGTTTTACCTTGTCTAGGAAGTGCTTTATCTGCCTTTCAATTTTGAATGATAGCTTTGCTAGATAGAATAATCTAGGTTGTAGGTCTTTGCTATTTCATCACTTTGAATAATTCTCGCCAGTCTCTTCTAGCCTGCAAAGTTTCTTTTGAGAAATCAGCTGATAGTGTTATGGGAACTCCTTTGTAGGTAACCATCTGCTTTTCTCTTACTGCTTTTAAGGTTCTCTTGTCTTTAACCTTTTTAATTTTAATTATGTATTAAATTTAATTAAATTTAATTTTAATTTAAATTTTATTAAATTTAATTAAATTTAATTTTAATTTTAATTAGGTATTTTAATTATGATGTTTCTTGGTGTGGTCCTCTTTGTGTCCATCTTCTTTGGGACTCTCTGTGTTTCCTGGACTTGTATGTCTATTTCCTTCATCAAATTAGGAACATTTTCTTTCATTATTTTTTCAAATGAGTTTTCAATTTCTTGCTCTTCTGCTTCTTTTTCTGGCATCCCTGAGTTGGGTGTTCGTATGTTTAAAGATGTCCGAGAGTTTCCTAAGTCTGTCCTTGTTTTTTTTTAAATTCTTTCTTTCTACTGTTCTGATTGAATGCTTTTCCCTTCCTTGTATTCCAAATAGTTGATTTGATTCTTGGCTTCATCCCCTCCACTGTTGGTTCCCTATAGGTTTTATTTCACTTAATGCAGCACTCATTTCTGCCTGGGTCTTTTTATGCTGGTGAAGTACCCAGTGAGTTCCTGAAGCATCCTGATAACCAGTGTTTTGAACTCTGCATCTGATAGATTGCTTTTCTCCTTTTCATTTAGTTATTTTTCTGGAGTTTTGTTCTGTTCTTTCATTGGAGCTGTATTTCTTGATCTCCATATTTTGGCAGCCTCCCTGTGTTTGTTTCTGTGTATTAGGTAGAGCTGCTTTGACTCCCTGTCTTAGTAGTGTGGCCTGTTGTAGAAAAGTGCACCTGTTAAGTTGTTTGGGGCAGAGCAACCCATGTCACAGCTCTGTTGCTCTGTGTGGGGGAGGGCTTGGAGAGGGGACAGTGCTGCTGCCTGGCCTCTCGAGTTTTGTCTGCGAGGAAGCTGTCTCCTGGCACTAGCTCTGTTGCCAGTTACTTCACCCTCTCCCTGTAAGCCACTGGTGCCCTTCAAGTTCTTGCCTTAGTGCTGAATCCCAGAGGGGATGAGTCTGAGTGAGTCCTATATCTGTTGTGGATCCTTTAAGCGGAGTCTCTTGAGAATCTGCAGTTTCTTCTGGCACACCAGCCCCCACTGGTTTTTATAGCCAGAAGTTATGAGGACTTATCTCCCTGGCACTGAAACCCTGGTTGGATAGTCTGGTCTGGGGCTGGGATTCCTCGCTCCCAAGGTATCACTCCCAATTTCTATCTACTACATGTGGATGTGGAACCACTGTTTCCCCTCTCCACTTTTCTCCATGTCTCTGAGCCTCTCTGCCATCTCCCTACCTCCCCTCTTCATACCCATCTGGATGAATGTGGCTTCTTTAAATCCTTGGTTGTCAGGCTTCCACACAGCTCAATTTTCTGACAATTCTGGGTGATATTTGTCTTGTAATCCAGTAGTATTTTTTGCTATAGTTGTGTGAGGAAGGGGAGGCATGTTTACCTATGCCTCCATCTTGACCAGAAATCTGTATCTAAATTTAAATGACCACATGTGACTAGTGGTTACTTTATTATAATAGCACAGGTCTAGAGCCTAGAAGGCCAGTTAGGAAGCTATTGAATAGTCCAAATAAAAAAAGGATGAGGACTGGAACACCTCTGGATTGACTTGTAATAATCCCAGTCATGTCACTCCTTTCTTAAAACCCATCACTGGATTTCTGTCACCTTCATCATAAAATCTCCAAATCTAAATTCCTATAGATACTTAGAAGAAATAATTTTGAGTGGTCTGCCTGACTTCATACGCCATCCCCCATATACACATACTTTATATACCAGTCATACAGAACTTCTTTTAATTTATTGAAGGCACTAAAGTCTCCCATCCAAGCCTCCTCTCATGCTGGTACCAGGCTCTGAGCCACCCTCTCCTTACCTCCAACCAGGTTTACTTCTTTTACTCAGTCCGGCCTCAACTTGGACTTACTTTCCTCTGGAAGGTCTTTCTGACTACTCCAAGTCCAGGCGAGTTGTTTCTGTTGTGTGCTCTGTAGCACTTTGTACTTCCCTATATTAGCATGTGCTATGATTTACCATTCTTGTTTGATCATTTGTATTCCCCAATAGCCTGTAGGTTTTGGTTGTATTCCAAGAGCCTAGCATACAACCTAGCACTTAGAAGGGAGGCAGTATAATGTAGTGATCAAGACCATGATTTATTTATTTATTTATTTAAAAAATATATATTTTATTGATTATGCCATTACAGTTGTCCCATTCCCCCTTCATTCCCCTCCATCCTGCACACCCCTCTCCCACCATTCCCCCCCTTTCGTTCATGTCCATGTGTCACAAGTTCTTTAGATTCTGTATTTCCCATAGTATTCCTGCCCTCCCCCCTGTCTATTTTCTACCTACCATCTATGCTACTTATTCTCTGTACCTTCCCCCCCTTTCTCCTCCCCCTGTTGCTAACCCTTCATGTGATATCCATTTCTATGGTTCTGTTCCTGATCTAGCTGTCCTCTTAGTTTGTTTTTGTTTTAGGTATGGTTGTTTTTTAAAAAATATATTTTATTAAGCCCTGGCTGGTGTAGCTCAGGGGATTGAGTGCGGGCCTGTGAACCAGACAATCACGGTTCGATTCCCAGTCAGGGCACATTCCTGGGTTGCAGGCCAGTTCCCAGCAGGGGCCAGTTCCCAGCAGGGGATGCACAAGAAGCAACCATACATTGATATTTCTCTTCCTCTCTCCTTCCCTTCCCCTCTAAAGATAAATGAATAAAATATTAAAAAAAATAAAATATATTTTATTGATTATACCATTACAGTTGTTCTATTCCCTGCCTTCATTCCCCTCCACCCGCACACTCCCTCGCCCACCATTCTCCTCCCCTTAGTTTATAACCACGTGTCTCAAGTTCTTTAGATTCTATATTTCCCCCACTATTCTTGCCCTCCCCCCTATCTATTTTCTACCTACCGTCTATGCTATTTTCTGTGCGTTCTCCCCCCTTCTCCTCCTCCCACCCCCCTGTTGCTAACCCTCCATGTGTTCTTCATTTCTATGGTTCCACTCCTGATCTAGCTGTCCTCTTGGTTTGCTTTTGTTTTAGGTGTGGTTGTTAATAACTGTGTGTTTGCTGTCCTTTCACTGTTCATATTTTTCATCTTCTTTTTCTTATATAAGTCCCTTTAGCATTTCATATAATAAGGGCTTGGTGATGATGAACTCCTTGAACTTGACCTTATCTGAGAAGCACTTTATCTGTCCTTCCATTCTAAATGAAAGTTTTGCTGGATAAAGCAATCTTGGCTGTAGGTCTTTGGATTTCATGACTTGGAATACTTCTTTCCAGCCCCTTCTTGCCTGTAAGGTCTCTTTTGAGAAATCCGCTGACAGTCTGATGGGTACTCCTTTGTAGGTGACTGTCCCCTTATCCCTTGCTGCTTCTAGGATTCTCTCCTTCATTTTAGTCTTGGCTAATGTAATTATGATGTGCCTTGGTGTGTTCCTTCTTGGGTCCAACTTCTTTGGGACTCTCTGAGCTTCCTGGATTTCCTGGAAGTCTGTTTCCTTTGCCAGACTGGGGAAGTTCTCCTTTATTATTTATTCAAATAAGTTTCCCACTTGTAGCTGTTCCTCTTCCCCTTCTGGTACCCCTATAATTCGGATGTTGGAACGTTTAAAGATGTCCTAGATATTCCTAAGCCTCTCCTCATTTTTTGAATTCTTGTTTCTTCCTTCTGTTCTGTTTGGTTGTTTCTTTCTTCCTTCTGGTCCACTTCCTTGATTTGAGTCCCAGTTTCCTTTCCATCACTATTGGTTTCCTGTGCATTTCCCTTCATTTCAATCAGTTTAGCCTCCATATGTTCCTCTAATTTGTGGCTAAAATCAACCAATTCTGTGAGCATCCTGATCAACAGTATTTTGAACTGTGCATCTGAGAGGTTGGCTATTTCTTGGTTATTTAGAGTTATTGGCTCTGGGGCTTTGAGTTCTTGAGCCATGTTTTGATCTGCGCGTGTATGAGGAGCAGAGCCCTTAGTGTTTACCAGGGCGGGGCAGCTCAGTTGCTGGGTTGTGACACTGTATGTGGGGGCGGAGTCAGAGAGGGAAAAAAATGGTGCTTTGCTCCACTCTGCTCTTTCTCAGATTTCTGTCCCCTCTGCGGCTTCCCACAAGCAAATTGGGCCCCTCTGGTGCTGGTTCCCAGGTGTGTGGGCCCGTGGACTCTCCAGGACCCTGTGGGTCTCTCCAACGAACTCTGTGAGCCTGGGAGCCTCTCCCGGCCCCTGGACCCCGAGAAAGTCTTTCCAGTTGTTGCTTTCAGGCTCTAATTCCCATCACTGGGGCCCTAGCCTGAGCAGTCTGTCTCACTGTTTGCTCCTTCGCTTGGTTTATCTGCTCGCAAATGTGTGACTGCAGTCAGCCAGCCGCCCTGCACCCTCACTGGGTCTGGGATCCACCAACTGCCTCCATCCACCTCCGCCTTCGCTCCTGGGTTGGTCGGACAGAACGGTCTTTCCAGCCGGACCTGACGCCACTCCGCCACTGACTCCACCCCTCTTCTGGTCTGGCTGAGTGGTTCGTTGTTGTTGGACTTCCATGCATTTCAATTTTCACTGTTTTGGCTGTGTTTTTGTTTCTAGAACTTAGCTGTTTTTAAATTTAGTTGTGGGAGGGGGCACAGTGTTTCCATCTATGCCTTCATCTTGGTCGGAAGTCCGATTTTTTCTTTAAATTATATTTTATTGATTATGCTGTTACAGTTGTCCCAATTTTCCCCCTTTGCCCCCACCCCAGTACCTCCCACTCCCTCAGGCAATCCCCACCCCTTTGTCCATGGGTCATGCATATAATTTCTTTGTCTACTCCATTTCTTGTACTGTACTTTACATTCCCATGGCTATTTTGTGATTACCAATTTGTACTTCTTAATCTCCTCACCTCCTCACCCATTTCCCCACATCCCCCTCCCACCTGACAATCATCAAAACGTTCTCTGTATCCATGATTCTGTCTCTGTTCTTCTTGTTTGCTTAGTTTGGCTTTTAGATTCAAATTGATGATAGATATGTATTTATTGCCATTTTATTGTTCATAGTTTTGATCTTTTCCCAAATAAGTCCCTGTAACTTTTCATATAATAATGGTTTGGTGATGATGAACTCCTTTAGTTTTTTGTTGTCTGGGAAGCACTTTATCTGCTCTTTGATTCTAAATGATAACTTTGCAGGCAGGAGCAGTTGTCACTGTAGGTACCTGCTTTTCATGACTTTGAATATTTCTTGCCAGTCCCTTCTGGCCCCCAAAGTTTCTTTTGAGAAATCAGTTGACAGTTTTATGGGAATTCCCCTGTCAGTGATTATCTGCTTTTCTCATGCTACTTTGAAGATTCTCTCTTTATCTTTATCCTTTCGCATTTTAATTATGTGTCTTGGAGTGGGCCTCTTTGCGTCCATCTTGATTGGGAATCTCTGTGTTTCCTTCACTAAATTAGGAAAGTTTTCTTTCGCTATTTTTTCAAATAGATTTCCAATTTCTTTCTCTTCTTCTGGCACCCCTATGCTGTGAATGTTGGACCACTTGAAGTTGCCCTAGACTCCAAGTCTCCTTATACTATCCTCCTTTTTTGTTGTTGTTCTTTTTTTTTTCTTGTTCTGATTGGTTGTTTTTTGTGTCTTATGTTCCATATCATTGCTTTGATTCTTGGTTTCATCCATTTGACTGTTGATTCCCTGTCAGTTGTTCTTTATTTACACCATTTCTACCTTTATATCCTTCATTTCTGCCTGGATCTTTTTTATGCTGTTGAGATACTCACTAAGTCCCTCGAGCATCCTTATAACCAGTGTTTTGAATTGTGCATCTGATAAATTGCTCATGTCCATTTTGTTTAGTCTTTTTCTGGAGTTTTGATCTGTTATTTCACTGGGGCCATGTTTTTTTATCTCCTCATTTTGGCAGCCTCCCTGTATTTATTTCTGTATTAGGTAGAGCTGCTATGGCTCTCTGTCTTGGTAGTGTGGCCTAAGGTAGGTGTTCTGAAGGGCCCAGTGGCATAGCCTCCCCATCACCCAAGCTGGGTACTCAAGGTGTGCCCTTTGTGCAGGCTGAGTCCACTCTCCTCTTGTAGTTGAACCTTGATTGCTGTTGGCAGGTTAGTGGGAGGGATTTACCCAGGCCAGTCAGCTGCAAGGACTGGCTTTGACCACTGACTACCAACCTCAGCCCTGTGTGGAGGATCAGCCGTGCACGGGCTGGGTGGTGGTATTCTGACGTGGTCTGTAGCTGTTTACTGGGTAAGTGTGCTCTGGTGTTTCCCAGGTGGTGCAGGCCAGGGTCAGCCACCACCTGTGTTCCACTCGGAGCCACCCTGCATGAGCTACAAAGCAATCTGCAGGTGGCTGCGACTTGTGCTGCGCTTGGAGATCCAGGCGAAGCAAAGCTGATCCAAAGCTGGCTGCTGCTAGTGCTGGGCCTGGTGCTGCTTTGCCAGAAGTATGGGGGCTGAGGGCTCCCTGAGTCCTGCTGTTGCTTGTTTGAGAGGATTTAGGAAGATGTGAAGCCTGAACCAAGACCATGCATTCATATGGAAAAGCCACTGTTAACAGCTTGGTTGGGGTGGAACTTCAGGGATTCCTCAGGGTGGAGCAAACTGTGCGAGCCAGGATGATGGAGTCCCAGATATGGCCCCTCTCTGCCAGCTCTGTGGCTCCATGTGGAGAGGGCTCAGAAAAGGGACAATGGCCCCACCTGCCCTTCTGTTTGGGAGAAAGCTGTTTTCCAGTTGTCACCCTGATGCCAGACAGTGCAGTGGCACCCTGCATGCCACTGGTGCCTCCTGAGCTGCCACCCTGGTGCTAGAGCTTAGGCAGGGTGAATCTGAGTAAGTCTGTGTGCAGACTCTTTAAGAGGTGCTGCTTGGGACTAAGCAGTTCCTTTCACTGAATCAAACCTCACTGGTTTTTACAGCCAGAAGGTATGGGGGTTTATCTTCCTGGCACTGCAGCCCTGGGCTGGGGGCCCTGGTGTGGGGCTGGAGCCCCTTGCTCCAGATATATCCCTCCTGAATTTTTATCCACCACATGTGGATGTGGGCCAGCCCATTCTATGTATCCGTGTCTCCTACCAGTCCAGGCGGATGTGGTTTCTTTAGTTCCATAGTTGTTGGACTTCCATTCAACTTGATTTTTGATGGTTCTGAGTGATGGTTGTTCTGTAATTTAGTTGTAATTTTGATGTTGGTTGTGCAAAGAGGAGAGCCATGTTTACTTCTACTTCTTTCTTGACCAGGACCTCTCAAGAGCATGTTTTTTGATGCTTGGCAGTTCAGGGTTGAATTCTGACCCAGCCATTTACTAGCTGCAAACTCCAGTAAGCTGGGGATGATAATGAAACCAGTTTCACAGGGTGGTTGTAAGGGTTAAAGGGTTCCATTTATGCAGAGCTGAGTGTAGTGCCTGACTCATAGTACATGCCCAGTAAGGGTTAGCAACTGGCACTGATGCTATTATTATGGTTACAGGCATTCAATAAATATTGGTTTAATGAATGAAGAGATAGTTTGTGTAGAATTATCAAAAGCTAGTGAACAGTTGATATGGTAATGAAGAAAGAGGTTTAAAATATCCTAGTTTTTCTGGTTTGGATGTCCATGTAGATGGTTCCATTTATTTAAAGAAAGTCTGCAGGAAGAGAATCAGACTTGAGTGGCAAGATTTTTTAAAAATGTTTTATTTATTTATTTTTAGAGAGAGGGGAAGGGAAGGAGAAAGAGTGGGAGAGAAACACCAATATGTGGTCGCCTGTCATGTGTCTCCCACTGGGGACCTGGCCTACAGCCCAGGCATGCGCCCCAACTGGGACTCGAACCAGCAACTGGGACTCGAACCAGCGACCCTTTGCTTCACAGGCCCACGCTCAGTCCACTGAGCTACACCAGCCAGGGTTGAGTGGCAAGATTTTTAATTTTCAGTTGCAATGTCAATGGGGTCAGCAGGAAATTTCCTGCAGCCAGTTGTAAAGTCAGTTTTGGAGCTCAAGAGAAGGTTCTGGATGGAGAGAATCACTTTTAGATTCATTTGCTTGTGGGTGAGAGAGAACTGTGTTTGGATTAGAAGTTCCAAGAAGAGTTTATAGACTGAGAAAGAGAACAGGGATAACCATCTCCTTAGAGGCAGAGAGAGAGAAGACAAGGTTAAAAACAGAACCATAGCCAGAGATGGGGAAGGAACACCTGGAGTTCATATCAAAGAAGCAGCCAAAGAGACTCTTTCAACCTGAGTGAGATGGTCAACATAGTCTCAGAGTGTGGAGAATTCAAGTAAAATGCACTCTGGGCCTGGCTCAAGGAGGTCACCAGCACTCTTTAAGCGTGAGTGGTTACCATAAAAAAACAGTCCGGTTACTGGGTGTTGAGAGATGGATGGGAGACAAGAAAATAAAACATCACGTGTACCACTCTGTCAAAGAAGAGTAGGTATGAAGTTGAGTAGGCAGAGAGTTTTTCCTGGAAGGAAAAGTATCAGTTGAGGAGGAGAGATTAAAGGTGCAAAGGGAGGGGAGGACTCAGTTGGAGGTGAAAGGCTGGGGTTAGCAGTGGGATTTGGTGTATGTAGGGGTTGGGTGTCGTGCAGTGGTGATTGAGGGTGGGCTATAAGACGAGCGTCTTTGTGTCAGTGGCCCGTTTCCTTTGGGGTAGGAAATGCGATTGCTGAGCATGAAGGCCAGGTGCATTAAGGTCTCAGTGGGGCCTGTAAGCCTTGAGTGTACACTGGTCTCGTCAGCGTGGTTCTGTGATTTCTGCCGGCAGTGAAAAGTCTCCAGGAGGCATTTCATTGGTTAGGTCTGGGATCAGGAGGAAAGGCTGGGGTTAAAGAGGTAGAAAACAGGGCTGAGTGAATGAAATAGCAATCTTCACAAGGAAGGAAGCAAACCAGAGGGGCTGATATACAGTCCCCTCTTATCTACATCGAAAAAGTTCCAAGACTCCCAGTGGTGCTTGAAATTATGGATAGTACTGGACCCTGTGCGTATTATGTTTTTTTCCCTGTACATACCTATTTTTATGGCTTCTCTTTGGCATGAATACTCTTATGTTTTGAATTCATTATTAAGTAAAATAAGGATTACTTGAACACAAGAACTGTGACATCATGGCAGCTGATCTTGTTAACTGAGATAGCCGCCTGGTGGTTAACAGACAGGTGGTGTGTACAGCCTGGATCCTTGGACAGAGGGTGATTCACATCCCAGGCAGGCAGGGTGGAGTGGGGTGGCATGAGATTTCATCACAGGCTCCTGTTCTGAGTGGCCCTGGATGCTCTGATTCTTGTGTGGTACTAGAGCTTCTTACACCCACACCTACTCAGAACAGCACACAATTTAAAACTTACAGATTGTTTACTTCCATATCCATATAATGTTTTCAGGTCACGGTTGACTGCAGGTAACTGACACTTAGGTAAGTAAAACTTCAGATAGTGGGGGACTACTGTATTGGTAGAAGATATAGGGGCCAAGGGCTTGGTTGGTGACAAGGATGAGATCAGAGAACTGTGGCTCCACACCCCATGGACATCACGCCCAGAGCCACAGTCACCTTAGCGTCTGTCTTCTCTATGCCCCCCATAACTCTTCTGGCTGTGCCCCATCTAGTTCGCTCCCAGGACCCTGGACAGCGGCGGGTACTGGACAGGGCTGCCCGGCAGCGCCGAATCAACAGGCAGCTTGAGGCCTTGGAGAATGACAACTTCCAGGATGATCCCCACGCAGGACTCCCCCAGCTTGGCAAAAGACTGCCTCAATTTGATGATGATGCAGACACCGGTGAGGCGGGTGGGGCTGGGGAGACAAGGCTGAAGGAAGGGGAAAGAGTTTGCCTAGGTTAGGGTTGTGGAAGGACATCAGATTGAGGGGAAGATGACCCAAGGGCCAGGGACTGGCTTCTGTGATTCTGAGCTAGTTGCTCTCCCGATTCTATGCCTCATTGTCTTCTTGTGTATGTAGAATAAAGGTGGAGCATATGCGCTCTAAAATACCTTCCAGCTGATATAAAGTCTTAGATTTGGGGAGTGTAGAGAGGAAGGAAGGCTGGGATTAGAGATGTTGGGGGAAGGGAAAAGGATGGTAGACAGAGACCTGGCTAGAGCCCAGGTGAGTAGTGGGCAGGGAATGGACATGAGGCCATTGTGAGAGATAGGGCAGAGAAAGGTGGTGTCTTTCTTGGAAGGTGTCAAGTAACTCATTGCTCTTGATCTCTAGGAAAGAAAAAAAAGAAAACTCGAGGTGATCATTTTAAACTTCGCTTCCGAAAAAATTTCCAGGCCTTGCTGGAAGAGCAGGTGAGAATGGGCTGGCAGGGAGGAACCCACAGGGAAGGCTGTGCCCAGAGAGATGCTTGTCTCTAGCAAGGGTTTGCTATGTGGGTGGGTAGAGAAGGTGTGGAGCCTGCCCCCTTGTATCTGCAGAACCTGAGTGTGGCCGAGGGCCCCAACTACCTGACAGCTTGTGCAGGACCCCCATCCCGGCCCCAGCGCCCCTTCTGTGCCGTATGCGGCTTCCCCTCTCCGTACACCTGCGTCAGCTGTGGTGCCCGGTACTGCACCGTGCGCTGTCTGGGCACTCACCAGGAGACCAGGTGAGCTGGGACTGTCCCCCAGGTCCACACCCTCTTCCTCCTGTCCCCCACAGCCTCCCAGACCCTCTCCTCGTCCTGGATTTCCTCTGCCTTCAGGTGCTTGAAGTGGACTGTGTGACCCTGGGCATCCCTGGAGAGGAAGGCCCTCCGTGCATCATCATCTGGCCTTGGAGAGGACATCAAAAGGAAAGGTGCTCCCCTGGACCAAGAGAACTGTTCACTCACCCAACAAACCTCATGTCTTATCCCCCAGGGAAGACCAGTCTTACCTCCAGGCATGTGGCAGGAAAGTGGGCCAGCCTTCAGGGTGCTGTCTACTAAATGGGCTTGTGTGGGGAGACACCTGCCTTTTGGTCATACGTTGTTTTGGGCATGAGGGTGATTGGTCATGTCTTTCTCCTCCCCATTTTGGGGGACTTTTGGGGGCTGGCCCAAATGTTCTGGTGTCTTCTTGAAGAACAGCTTGCTCTTTCTCTGGAGACTTGCAGTTGGGAAAGTGGTGTTGGTGACAGCTTTGTGTTGAGGGGTGGTGAGAACGGGGCTTCCAGACACTCTCAAGTGTGATGGTTTTAAAAGATGGCTGAAGGCCCTGGCTGGTGTGGCTCAGTGGATTGAGCGCTGGCCTGCAAACTGAAGGGTCGCTGGTTCGATTCCCAGTCAGGGCACATGCCTGGGTTGGAGTCTAGGTCCTCAGTAGTGGGCATGCAAGAGAGAACCACACATTGATGTTTCCCTCCCTTCCCCTCTCTCTAAAAATAAATAAATAAAATCTTAAAAGATGGCTGTACATTTTTTGACTATTCTTCCATTAAAGGTGAGGTCTTTGTCCCCGTTCTCTAGGACCCAGGGAGGTTTAGGACTGCTTCAACCAGTCAAGTGGCAGAAGTGAAACCATGTGACATTAAAGGCTGGGTGGTCAAAGGCAGTGTGGCTCCTGCCTTGTCCCTGGGACACTTGCTTTTGGAGCCCCCAGTTGCCATGTAAGAAATCCGTGCTCTGAGGAAGCCTAGGCTACAGAGAGAGGCCATGAGCAGGTGCTCCCGGATATAGGTGCAGTTGGCCAAGCCTTTAAGCCATCCTAGTCCAGACTCCTATCATGGAAGTGAAGATGTGATGATCTCGGCCCTAAGGCACCAAGGTCAGCCTCAGCCATTCGAGTTCCTAGCTGTATCCTCAGTAGCATGGAGCAGACACACTTTGTTGTTATAAAGAATCACAGGCTCTGCTTGGTGTAAGATTTGTCTATTTAATGACACAGTCTTCCCCAACCAACCTTGATAAGACCGAGCCAGACTCCAGGGGCCTTCCCTTGCTCTGATGCTGATTGTCTCTATAAATCACCCATTCACATTCTCTAGGAAGGATCTCCAGACCCCCATTTAGAACCATAGCTCCTCAAGAAAAGCCTTGAACTACTTTTGCCAGCTGCCTGTATACTAGTGGAGACTTTGGCCCCACCTTGGGAGACACCCGGGCCTTTGGGAAACCTACACTATACCAAAAGCTTCTAGAGGCTAGAGCCAGTGTTGTGTGGAGGAGCACCAGAAGAGGTGAATGGTGGGGTCTGGAAGGCTAGAGACTTGCAAGGCTTACAGCTAAAGACCTCCATGAGCACTGAATTGAATTGATGTGAATTAGTTTGGAGAGCCAGGAATTCTGGGCAGTAGGCCAATTGAGTCTTCTGTTTTGGACAAATCTTGGTCTTACTAATTGTGTCGCTTGGATAGGTCACTGTGCCTCTCATTCTGTGTAGCCACCCACCAGACACTGTGAGGGTTAAACGAGGCAGTGCCCCTGCCCAAGTGTCTGGAAAGTACTCAGAGAGCGACAGCTGTTGGCCTCATTGCCCAAGACCTAAACCAGTTCACTGTGGGGCTTTTTCACGAGTCCTCTCAAAAACTGGAGGGTTCCTTGGAATAGCCCCAGCGTCTTGCCCATTGTATGGTAACTAGCTGTTGACATTTCTTTTTGCTTCCAGCTTGTGATTTTTTGAAAGCAGGGGTCATGTCTCAGAGCTCTAACTTCTAGGAAAGAAGAATGTGCTATGAGTGGTGTGTCAGTAGCCCTTTTGAGCCATGTGACCATGACTAATGGACAAAGAAATAAATAATTACTCTGTTGACCACACTAAGTCACATATTTAAATGCTCAAATGTGAGAGCTGGTTAAGGTTAGTTTTCCTGGGAAGGGGAGGAAATGAGAAGAGGCAGGGTGGAGTTGGGGGAAGGAGGTAGAAGCTGTGGGTGGGGCAGAGGGAGAGTTTGGGTTGGAGGTGCCTGGGTGGCAGCATCAGGAGTTGGAACGGGCTCTGCCCTTCACTGGGGTACACAGGCAACCTTGTGCTTTTGGAGCCTTTTGGAATAAGACCCCTTTTAAGCTCTGTGTCTCGAAGGTTCTGCTTGGTGTATGATATGTCTGTTATACCATAGAGAGAAGCCTACTATTGGTTTGCTAACAAAGCCAGTAAGGCAGCCCGGTACTTGCCATAGTAGATTGTTACTCTAAGGCCCCCACGAAACTTCCTAGTGTCTGTACTCTTGAGTAGTCCCTTCCGTGTGGGCTTTGGACTTGGGGAACTGGCCTGGCCATGGGACATCCACAAACTGTCCACAAGCAGAAGGGCATAGGATATACAGAATTTTTTCGACTTCTTGGCCATGGAAGCTTTCATATATGGGAACAACTCAAACGTACCGGCGTTTCTGGGTAGAGCCTGGTGGGAAGCCCTGATGCAAGTGTGTGTCCAAGGCCAGTGGAGCAGTCCAGGTTGCTGGGAGAGCAAGGCTGTACAGAGGAATAGTAAACAGTGGGGACAGAAGGGCGGGCCAGTGCCAGGCAATGTGACAAGGTCTTGTCTTTGCCCCCTAAGCCACCAGGGAGCTGCCAGGGCAGGGCAATGAATGATGCTCCAGTAGAGAAACATGGGCAAGAAGCTCAATTAGGGAAATCCTGTGACGAGTCTGGATAAGGGAGGATGAAGGCCTGACCCAGCATCAGGCAGTAAAAGGAGACAAGTGGGATGTGAAAACTGGAGGGAGAACTGAGGATTTGGCAGCCAAATCCTCAGGGGATTTGGCATCTCTTCCTCCCAGAGGGGAGGAAGTGGCAGAAGGGAAGGGAAGTGAAGAGAGAAGCCAGAGATGATTGAAGTTGTCAGTCTGTTGACCGAGAGGCTGGTGATGACGGTAATAGGAATGACAGGAACTGTGGATGTGGGGGAAAGGAATGAATTTGCCCGGCCCGTGAGAAGACCCAGCAGGTGCTCATACATCTCAAGCTCCAGTGAGTGGGCCCAGTTAGAATGCGGGTGTGAGTATCTTTACATCCCAGGAGCAGATGGAATGAATGGGGAAGGAGAAGGGGCTGAGGTCAGAACCCAGGCCACCCCCAAGTGGCCCTAGCCAGTGCCACAGGGGAAGGTACCAGCATAAGGTCTTATCACCTCCTTCCATTAGATGCCAGGCTTCTTTCTCGTGGCCTCATTTTACAGTCTTAAGTGGGTACCAGGTCTGCTGAGTTCCCTATGCCAACCCTGCCCATGATCTAGCACTGTGTCTGAGCTGGACATCATGAAGTCATACACATGCCACTAACAGGCAAGCCTCTGTGGATAGACCTTCAGGGCCTTTTCTGGAAGTTACCGAACCTTCCCCAGAAAAACGTCTGCACTGGACCCTTGATTTGACACCCACTCACAGGTCCAGACAAAGATACTGCTCTAGACCACCTGTGTCCTTGCACAGCTGTGAAGAAAGGTCGAGAGTAAAAGGAATGACTTGTTATCTCAAGCTGGCCAGTTTCCTCCAGCTGGGTCTTCCCAGTCTGCAACTTGATGACTCTTTATCAGTAATTATAAGAGTGCTACACTCTTGAAATCACTTGCAACCCTGCCTCTGTTTTGCTGGATAAGACAGTCCAAAGGTAATGGAGGGGGGACAGGTTACAGTGGTGTCCAAGAACTGAGATGACCCTGGGTGCCTCCCTAGTCACCCCTTGCTTGACCAACTGCTTCATGACACTCAGTCCCTGAACAGTTCACAATACAAATTTATGCACGTATTTATATGGAATGCAAACGCTTGGAGTTGTCCCCACCTGCCTAGCTGCCCAGACCCCAGACTCAGAAGATAAAGAGGGTTTGGGTCCAGTCTCAGGAGTCCGAAATGAGTCCTCAGGAGGTGGGTTCTAGGCCAGAGCAGGGAAGCATGGCCAGGGAGGAGCTCCGACTGAGGAGGCAGGGCCTGAGCAGGGTGTGGCTTCCAGGCCCAAGGTGGAGCTCCAGGTGTGGCTTGGCTCTGAGGTGGTAACAGCAGGCAGCAGTCTGCACCTACTGCCCTGGGTTCGAAGGATCCCTTTCCACTGGGAGCAGTGGGAGGGGAATAGGGCCTACAGTCCAGGGCTTCTACACGTAAGCGTTTTTCCCGTATTTGCCAAAGCTGTTGTCACTGTCTCCATCCGAGGCTGTGGGGGGCAGGTGTGTAGCAAGGGCAGCAGACCGCACTGCGGGGGCCTTGTAGGAGAGCCGGTTGCTGGTGAGGGAGGGTCTTGTGTTGGAAGGAGGTAGCACCCTTGTCCCCCCCCCCCAACCTCCACCCTGTGCTGCTCCCCCTCCCTTACCTGGCAGCAGGGTCCTGGTCTGGGGCCTTGCAGCAGTTGGAGCAGAGACAGGCACCGCCCAGTATGGCCAACAGGGAGGCACTCCAGCCCAGGTAGAGCGCAGGGCCCAGCTCGTATCTAGAGACAAAAACCACGCAGGGCGATGCTAGCTCAGGGATGTGGCAGTTCCACCCAGTGTCCCAGAGGCTGAGGCTCCCACACTCACTTGGTTCCGGAGTATAAGGGGTTGAAGAAGTCCCGGGTGATGTTGGAGGCATACCAACTGATGGCCACCATCCCACAGCAACCTGGCGCAGGGAGAGAACTGCACTGGAGCCCTAGGCCCCTAGGGAACTGGGGGGAGGGCCAGGCGGGAGCAGCCGAGAGAATAGGTGTGGGGCATCAAGTCCAAGAGCAAATTTCATTCCCTCTCTTTCTTCCCCCTTCCCAGTTCATGACTCTTCCGTTTCCCAGGGCCAACTGCAAACTTCTCTAGCCCTCACCAAGGACCCAGCCCCGCCCACCTTTCTCATCTAGTCCCCCACACTCTGCCCCTCAGCCAGCCCTTGTCCCCTCTCTATTCCTGACCTGCCTTGTCCTTCCAGGACCTCTAGTACCTTGGTCATTTAGTTTCCTCGCTCAGTCTGTGCCCCATCCATCATCGGAAGCCCAGCTGCCCTATTCAGCCTTCTCCTACCAGCTCTGTCTGTTCTGACACCCCTGACCTTTGGCCTCTCAAAGCCCTCAGAGCCTGTGACACACCTTTGCCACTCAGTGAAGTGAAGGCCTGGAACCAGTGAGGTCCCTGGACTATAGGACCAGCCTTGCCACTCACTGTGGGCTTGTCCTCCAGTAAGTCACCTGACCTTTGTGAGCCTTTTTGCACATCCGGAGAGCAGGATGAGACCCTCCCTGCCTCACAGGCTTATGAAATGACATATGTAGGTGTGTTTCACAGACCGAAAAGGGGGGAGCCTGTCGGACAGCATTGTTCCTGTGTGCACGCACACCCTGACTCTGATCTTCCCAGCCGGGCTGTAAGCTTGGGAGTGTAGACCCTCACTTTCACCTTTGGAATTCCACCCATGCCTCACCTGTGGCCTGGCTCCTGTGGGCGCTCAAGAAACATTGCTAATGGACTGATTTGTAGCCAAGGGATTTGGCGAGTGTGGGTGAAGGTGAGGTGATCAGGGAGAGAGGGTAGAGCTTAGCCTGAGAGAGTGGGTGTCAATGCAAAGGGGAAGGTGAGGCAAACATTAGGAGTGGGAGCTGGTGAAGACAGAGCCCTGGGGTCTGTTGCCTAGGGCCACTCCCGACCCCCCACCACAGCGCAGGGCTCACCCAACACCTTCCCTCAATTACCAGCCAGTATATGTAGGGCTCCTGCAGTGGCTGCCAGCTTGGCCTTTCTGGAAAGCACAACGCCCCCGATGTTTGTGCAGCGCAGCCCCACCATGCCCAAGAAGAGGCCCAGGAAGCCCAGGAAAATGGCGGTGATCATGAGTGCCCGGCAGGCCTGGATGTACCCTGGGGAGGTGGGTTGCAGTCGTGGGTCCCTGAGCCAGACCTGTACCCCTCCATCTCCTCTCTCCTTGATGACAGCCAGGCCCTTACAGCCCCTGCTCAGGCCTCAGTCCCTAGCCCTCAAATCCTTTTCTTCCCCTTTGGGCCCATCCAGCCTGCAGGTTGAGGGGTCACACACCTCTCCTTTTCAGGAGCTCACCTCAGTCCCAAGGAGTCTCAGCCCCTTCTGCCCTGTCACCTGCAGTGGTGCACTTCGCCTATACCTCAGTTATAGAGTTTCTCCTCTACACTATTGACTCTCTGGCAGGATAACGCTTGGTTCTAGGGGGCAATCCTGTACATTGTGGGATATTTAGCAGCATTCTTAACCTCCACCACTAGATGTCAGTAGTCTCCCCAGGCTGGACAATCAAAATGTGTTGACTGTCAAATAACCCTTGCGGGGCAAAATGACCTAGTTGAGAACCACTGCTCTGTGAGATCACCACTAAGCTCTGCTGTGTATTGCAGAAATTGGACCCGGGCATCCCCAGCCCCTTCCCCATATCTGCCTCTTTCCAGGTCCCACCTAGTGCCCAGCACTGTGCCAGACATCTGGACCTGAGCTGCTTCCTGGAGTGAACGGTAGGGGGAAGCAGTGGTCTATGGGTCATTGGGTCCAGGGCAGTTTCTGATCTGGGAGGTGGGATACCTGGGCCCAAGACCAATCCACGTCAGTCTTGTACACGTGCTTTCAGTGCCTCAGTTTCCCCTTTCTCAAAGCTGTAGGAAATGGCTGGCTCCCTTCCTGGTGCCCCTTCCCCCTTCTCTGACTTTGATAGTTGCCAAGCACCCAAGGACCTTGCACCGCTTTCCCAGGTGGGGCAGTGCCATCAATACTGAAGGGGAAAGTCTGGGTCCCGGCCAAGAGGATGTTTAGTGGCTTGGAGCTGGGGGGGGGGGGTAGGGAGGAGGACCAAAGTTCTCTGGGAGCATTTTCTCACTCCCAGCCATTCCCTCTGGAGTTCTGGCCCTCTTTCCCTACTCCGTATCTTATCCCCACCATCCATCTAACAGTCTCCGCTTGTGAGAGCACAGGCCAAATGGCTGGAGGCTCCAGGTGCACAGCTGGGAGGTGGCTAACTGACAGTCTGGACCCCTCTCAAGACCAGAACCAGCCTTTAAAGTCAGCCAGTTCTGGACTCAGAAACACGAGGCAGGATTCCAGGTTTCCTACCACCTGTGTGATTCAGGGCAGGTTAACACTTACTTATCCCTGCAGTTTTCCAGGTTCTGTAACATGGAGGTACCAATGCACCAACAGCAGAACTATTGTAAACCACCCTAAAATGGCGTATGTGAAGTATCCGGCACCACACCGGAACCAAGATGCCCCTCAACACTGGGCAGCCGAGCTCTGCCCTTCCCCCAAGCCCCCTCGGCCCCATCTTTCCTGTGCACTCACGGTCCTCTCTCAGGCCAAGTGCTGCCAGTGCAAGTGGGGCTAAGTGAGGTTGGGGTGGCCAGGGTTGCTGAGCTGGCTGTCACCCATGTCCTTTCTGGCCACCCAGTATTCTGGGCTTCTGCCCCAGTTTGTATTCAGCTTTTATAGGGTTTTGGTGGGGCACTTGCCTTGTAAGTCCTAGAGAGGGGGACGAAAGCATGAAGCCTCTGCAGCTGCCTCAGGAGACTCTGGGAATAGTGGGGGCACAAGAGACCCACGTGGACCCCCTAACTGCGCAGAGTGTCTTGGACATTCCTGGGGGATTTCATGGATCCCTGCTTTAAACCCAGTTTAGCCTGTCCCTGCCCCTACCTGCGGCACCTGGAGAAGGGGGTCTAGAAGAGCGAGAGGGCTCCACGAAGACCCAGTCAGGGCGAGGGAGCGGCACTGCAGAGGGTTCCTGGTCACCCCCTCTTGGTCTCTGGCAGGGGCTGACTGAAGGGAGACTCCCCTAGGGAACATGGGGGGCTACTTACAGGGTGAGCAGGAAGCAGGAAGACACTAGAGCCACCACGGAGAATCTTTCTGGGCCAAAAGAGCTGTAGGCTCCAGCTCACCAAGAATCGAAAAAACACACTACCCTGAGAACCCCGAACACACGGGCGCACCCCCCCACCCACTTACATTAGACACTCAGACTCTTTAAAACAGCCTTTTAGAATTCGCCATGGCAGTGAGCTACTGGTGAGGCTCCTGAGTGTCTCAACTCTCAAGATTCCAAGATGGGGCCTCCTCTTCACCCCACAAACTCCGACACTCCCAACCCAACATTAAAATGCTAAAATTGTTTGAGTGCATATAGATATTAACATTTTACACCTTTTATTTCACTAAGTCTCCATGACTACTCTGCATGAGTGCTATTACAGTCCTTACTTTACAGATGGGTCAAATAAAGCTCATTTTACTGCCTGCCCTGGGCACAGAGCTAGGGCACAGCAGGTGCTGGACCTGGCAGTCTGATGCTGGTGCCTGCACTTGTAACCACTGAGACAGTGTCACATGAGGGCAGGGGGCCACGTGTGACCAGGTCACCACTGTAGCTGCCACAGGAGTCTACCCTCAGAATTGTATGCTGCAGGCGCCAGTCTCTGAGCCTGATCAGGCCTCCCTTATCCCTATGGCACCCAAGGGGCAGCACCCACACTTGCCAGAGCTCTCTCCAACCTCCCACCTCCCTCTGCCCCCTTCACCCTCCACCTTGTACCGGAGAGGGCCAGCATGGACGGGAACTCCCAGCAGTTGTAGACTCCCATGGAGTCAGTTGCGCAGCTGTGCCAGAGGTTCTCGAAGATGGTGTTGGTGGTGATGACGTTCCCGTGCACAGTGGACACTCGCCAGTAACTGTTTGGCAGAGTCACCCCCAGCATCAGCAGCCCCATGGCTGCCAGGAAGAAGCCAAAGGTCTCCACAGCCACTAACATGGTGGGATGCAGGCCCTGAGGGGCACCAGGGGCCCCAGAAAAAGAAGGGCTGAGCCCCAGGGGACCTTGAGGGGCTTTGGCTAAGGTGGGAAGAGAGAGGGGAAGGGTGGAAGACCAGCTGCAGCCCTGGCCTCTTCCTCAGCCTTAGGTCTTTCTCCAGGTTTCTTCCTTCCTCGCCTCTTTCTAGGTTTCTGCTTCCCTGCAGGTCAGTCAGAGGAATGAGGCAAGAGCCCGCGGCAGATGTTGATGAGATGTAGGGAACAAACGAAACGGGCCAAAAGTCCACTGCCTCCGGGCTGCCCTGGGCTCCCCGCCCCGGTGGGGGGGGGACTCACCAGGGAGTGACTAACGGATGCAGCCAAGGAGGACTCCCCCTCCACCGCCCTGGGAGGCATCGGGAGCCAAGGGGAAGCGTGTCTCTGACTCGGCTTTCATCAGGGGCCAGAGCATGGAATGAGAGGGACAAAAAGAGAGAATAAGCACAGGTACGTCACTGCGGCCTTCACTGGGGAAGAAACGAGGGAGCAGAGCCACTACCTGCAGATACTGGTGAGAACAGTTCAGGAAACTCTAAGACCTGGGGTTTGGGGCATTGGGCCTTCCAGGAAGGTTAAGTTTAAAGAAGGATCTGGGAAGGAAACCAATGGCTCTGGAGTCCAGCCAACCTAGATTCAAACCAAACCCCATCATTTACCAGTGACACGGGCATGAAGTTTGAGCCCTGTGAGTTCATTTCTGCTTCTGTGAACTAGAACTACTACTGCTCACCTCACAGGACACAACAGAATTTTCACCAGAGATCAAAGCTCCCCACATGTATGAATTACTCAATACTTGGTGACTATCCCAGGTTTTGGTGCAGCAGACCCAGGGTGAAGCCATTAGGAATTGCTTTCCTCCAAACTTCAAGTTCATGAACTTGAACTTTCCCCTTTGGTGGCTTGATCTTTGACCCTCAGCAACAAGCTTGATTTTGTGGCCAAGGGTCCCCCAGGGGGATAAATCTCAGACCCAGGTGATCCTGTGGCTAATCTAAGTGGCTCACTATCAGAAATGTCACTAAGCTGTATTAATTATGATGGATTAGAAACCTCTGGGCTGCCACTCCTAGCCAAAGCTGAGCACCTGTCCTGGTGAAGATGGTCTTGTTTCCTGCTCCAAGGCCACAGCAGGACAGCTCTGATTCTCTTCTGGCGAGTGTGGCTGGGGCTCAGTCTCCGAGGAGCTCCCCCTACACCCAGGCAATCACACGGTACAGCCCTGAGCTGAAGTATAAACCCCATCCTCCTCCTTCATGTGTCAGGCTGCTCTGTGCTCCCCTCAGGGGCCTCCTCCCCAATTCCCCCAGGGGGGCTGGCTTGGATGTGGAATGAGAGGTATGCAGTGAAGCAAGACAGGCCCAGGCTGAGCCTGGCACAGAGCGGGTGTGGGGCACAGCAGGCTGGGTGGGGACCGGGTCCTCACCTTTTATCTTGGAGGCTACAACTGGCATGTACTGGGTCCATAACCTCTTCCAAGACTCCTGCCAACTCCATGCCAAATGCCTGTTTCTTTCCACCCACCAGCAGCACCCCCTCTCCTCAGGAGGCTACTGGAGGAGGAAGAAGAGGAAGCAGGAAGACAAAGGGTGGGGAAGGGTGGAGGTTTTGGAGGAAACTGAATGGAGGGGCCCCATGGTGTGGAAAATGCCACTTATTTAAGAGCCAGCTGAGTGGGTCAGAGGAGACAGGAGACATAAATCCAAGAATGTCCCTTCAGCTCTGCCCTTCCCTCCTCCAGTTGCCACTTTCTCCCAGAATCCTAGGGCTGTGCAAAGGCCATGTGGCTTTGGTGGAGGGGAGGGTGTAGGATCCGGGCAGCTCTGCAGACAAAGGAGAACCCCAGTCGAGTGTGGAGGTAACAGAACACAAAGCAGGAAAGGGCCGTGCGTTACCCCCACTTCTGGGACCGAGGGAACCCGCCCCTCCTTCAACACAGACACAGAGGTTCCCAAGTCAAAGCCCAATTTTATTTACACTCATCCTAAAGCACATGATTTGGAGCTAGCGGACAGGTCTCAGGGGGGCAGAGGTTGAGGCAGTAGAGGACAGTGACAGGGTGCAGAAGAAAGGGACAGCGAGGATGGATGGGCCCTCCCTGAGTGTCCTCCATGGGCTCCCACGTATCCCTGGGCAGAGGCAGAGGTGCCGTCTCATTCAGGATTTGGACTTGGATACAGCAAATCCGATGAGTCCAGCCAGCCCCGCCACACCCAGGGCCATGCCTCCAACAATGGCCATGCCCACCAGTCCATCTGGGGAGAAGAAGGAGATTGTCAGGAGTCAACCCCCAGCCCACCAGGACCCTGGCTACTTTCTTCTTCCTGCCCACTGCTCCTCAACAGATGTGCCTCTCCACTTGGGAGTCACAGGGCGAGGGACTCCGAGGGCTGGACAAAGAAGGCTCCTGGGAGTTTGAAGAGGAACTGCTGGCAGGGAGGAGTCACTTAAAGAGGGACCAGAGAGCCCAGGCATGCCGTGGGGGTGAGGAAGAGGACTAAACTAATAGTTGAGAGGGACCTGGGGATGACAGAGGCCAGGGAGACAGGACAGTGGGAATAGAGGAAAACAGGGGAAGATGTTCACCTTTCTTCATAGCCTTGTCAATGAGCCGTTCCAGTTCCTTGGCCTGGTTGTTCTGGGGCTCTGTCTGCAGCAGCCCTCGTACATACTTCAGGGCCTTTTCATACTCCTACACACACACACACACACACCCCTCTCAGTATTTCAGCACTCCTCCTGCCCATCAGGGGGGCCTTCCCTTCACTTGCTCTGGGGGCTCCACCCTCTACCTCCACCCCCTCCCTCACCCTAGCCCCACCCAATGGAGTAGAGTCCACAAACAACCCCAACTGTGTGGGAATGATAAGCTAGGGGAGATAACAACCCAAGGTTCTGGGACTGCACCCCAATCCTGACGTCACCTTTTCCCCACACCCTAGGCACACTGATCTTCTTTCTCATCTTCCCTCAGCATCCTGATCAGCTATCACCTTGAACCTCTGTACCCAATACCACCTTCTACCTACTACTGCCCTCTTCAGGCGCCATCCTGGAGGACATTAAGAAGGTGCTGTGGCCCACCCAAACAGGATGGGGCAGGAAGGGAGCTTTCTGCCTTACCTTGAGCCGGTAGTTCCCCACAGCCAGGTAGAAGACATAATCTCGCTGCTCCTCTTTGCTACCTTTGGGCAATAGCTCTGGGGAGGAGAGAGTAAAGAGTAAAAACCGCTTTTTCTTTTTCTAATACTTGTATCCCAGAGACCCCTTCCACTCTCTGAATCCCTATATAACTCTGGGAGAAAGTCACTGCTCAGAGCCTGCAGTTCTGGGCTTCCCAGTCAGAGCTCTGGGAACCATGAGTCCAGGCTGCCCAGACCCCTTGGTGCCAATCCTACAGTCAACCCTGGCTTGTCCAAGTGAACTGAAAGGCAGTCAAGACACTGGAAAAGCCAAGAGGCATCTCTGCTCAGTTTTGACATCTGCTTTTCAACTACAGTTGCGAGTTACTCAAATAAGTGTTAAAAAAAAAGTTTGTATTCCCCACCCTGCTTTAAAAAAAAAATCAGCCTTTCCTGAATAACCCTGACTCATAATTCAGCCACTTCCCAGAAGCTTATGTGTTCAATTGTACTCTGTGCATTAGAATTTGTTGATAAATAGTTGTGTGGATATTTATAAATCTTCCCCAGTATCTGTACTGTCTCCTCAAGCAGACTGGAAACTCTCAGAGACCACCACTTCTACAGCTGTGCCCTGTTAGAGGAAACCTGAAAAATCTGAATTGGCAAATTAGACAATGTAGGGTGATTATTATTTGCATTAAGCAAGATTCTTATATTTAAAGATTTACAATAGGCATCCTTTGCTAGTCCACCAACTTGTTTCTTACATCCAATTACTTGACCAAGAGAAAGAGGGTTCAATGAAATTTCAAGGTCAAATATAGAGGCCCCTGACAAATGGTGCCATATCCCAAAACAATGAGAAATAGAATTCCTATTAAAAAGGCATCATCTGCTCATAGGTTTTTGGGACTGTCTTCTGCACATCTCTCCCGCCACCCTCACGAAAGTTTTGTTGTTTCTGCAATAGCTGCTAAATAAGCAACGGGATGGGGGAGGGGTGGGGACAAAGAACACAGGACCAGGACACACGAAACAGGAGCTTCTAGTCCTACTTCAGCCATTAATAGCTGTGGGACTTCAGACATGTCACTTTCTTCATAGTTAGATGACCAGATCACCAAAGTCCTGTGGACATTGACATGGTCTGATGGTTGGGCAAAACAATGATGGTAGGTAATTAGCCCAAAGTACACTGAGAGAAGCTAGGCTAATGTACATAGCCCCTTGTTAGAGAGTTTACTGTAAAATAACTGTGAGGTGACTGGATTGTAGGGTCCCCTGTTGGCCCTATGAAGGGAGGGCATGACCAATGGCAGTAAAGAAGAGCAGACCCTGACTGCAGTTGGGAAGGGGACAGTCGGGTAGCCTAGCACCTCACCCTCCAGCAGTACAATGCCTTTACGGATGTCATCGTTGTACTTGCTTCGCACCAAGCACCAGGCATACTCAAACTGCGTGCTCTTGGACACCGAGCCTGCTGCCTTCTCAGACTGAAATTTCTTTTCAAACTTCTGCCATAGGAGAGGAGAGGAGTCATTTAGAAATGAAGGGGGTAAACCATTCTCTATCAGGACCTAGGTGTCCATTTCCCAGTTACAATCATTCTTCCCCAGTCTCTGCCACATCTCCCTCGCGGGTCTTGATACCTCTCTCCACAGGTTCTATATCTTCGTCTTTGGGACCCGGCTTTCTGTTTCTTGTAGGTATGATGTCTCCTTGGACAGTCCCCCTTCCCTCCACTCCCTCCCCCTAGTGGTACCGAGTGGAGATGCCACCTGCTGGCGGCTCCAGGCACCGCTCCCAGAGCAGCTGACCCCGAGTGGCTGAACAGTAAACATACTGTTCAGCAACACTCAGAACAGCTCAACAGCCCACGCAGTCCATCGTCAGAGACTGCTGCCCTCTTCCTGCTCCACCCTGCGGGTATGGACCTTTTCCCACCTGCAAAAGGGGAATTCAAGAATAGTGCCTACCTCTTAGATCTCAAAATATTTTGAGATATCGCCTGCAATGCATTTGGCACCGTGATGGATACCGTAATATATGACACTTCATGGTGGTTGCTTTAGTCCCCCACCACGGAGGGAGCACTCAAAAACAGCTTAGGACCCTGACCTAACTGTTGCACGCACCCAGAACCCATCAGTCTTTCCACACCGGACTCCAGGCCTTGAGTCTGAGGCATGGTGCCGCAGGAAACTACAACTCCCACTAGCCTTTGGGGAAAAGTGGACTCTCTCTGCTGGGGCCGGACGCTGCAAAGGCTGCCGGGAGCAGTAGTTCGGCTTCCCTAGGCAAAGCTGGTGATGGGAAGAGTTTGGCTCATATTCGATTCTCTTCAGGACCCGCTCGCCCGAATCTGTCCTTTCCCTCCCTCGGGGCCAGGCCTCACCAGCAGGTCCTCCGCAGACACCAGCTCGTTTAGCACGGCCTCCATAGCCGCTGGCCCCGCAATCCTTACACCTCAGACGTTACTGTGCCAGTGACTCCATGGCCCACTCTCCGGGGCGGAGAGCCACTTCCGGCAAGTAACGGAAGCGGGTCCCGCCCCTAACTCTGAGCCAACCGCCTCGGGTAGCCGACAAGGAGCCTCCAACCGCAGTGGAGTCCCGCCCCTTCCTCCGGCACAGCGGGCTCACTGGTGGACCTAGCAAAGCGCATGCGCGGCACAGGTCCCACTGTCAATCCCACCGCCCTCGCACCACGGGCAATGCCACTCTTGTCCCTACATTCGTCTTCCACGTTGCCCTGTGTGTGCCTTCTTCCTCCACGGAAGCTGCCACAATAAAGTCTGAGGCTACCTCTCCTCTCGGTGGTTAGCTCCTGGGACTGAAAATAGCAGGAAGAGGAAGGTGGAGAATCAGTACTGGGTCACCTAATTTCAGGGACCAGTCTTACTCTATCCGTCCCACCCTCCACCCTGAGGTGAGCTATAGGACCTTCTCAGAAATCTAGGATCCTGGAGGCTATGTGATTTCTCAGTGCCTACAAGAAGGTCAGAACAACTACCACAGGGTTTCCAGGGCCTCTGCTACTCTTACAATGCAAGAGGAAAGAAACTGGGTCTGTTAAGTATACATCCAGAGACTGCAGTACATAGACAATAACCAGGGATACTACTGGGAATTTAAAGAAAAGCTGTTGGCATTATTTGCAGAGAGGGTCGACTCTTTTAAATATTATTTAGACAATCCCCCCTCCCCCCACCAAAGGAGAAGGCCTGCCTGCCATGTGGGGTCAAGGGCAATGAAGAGCTTGGCAGTGAGGAGCAAAAAAAGCATGACGAGGGGAGATGCTTCTGGCTCCTCTGTCTAGCCTCTATTCTATGCAGTGATGGGACTGGATAGGTAGTGACTTTCAAATTCTTTTTACCTTGTTAAAACCATAAGCCCAAAGTAGCATCACTCAGTGTAAAAGCCATACCCAACATAGATTTAATACTTTATTTAATTGCAGTTTCGAACTTCTCCCAGAAATGTAATCTGAATCTGTCCAGAATTTTCTGGTCGACCCAACAGTCACGTGGGCTCTCTCCATTCCCTCCACCCCCCTAAAGACAGAAGAAGCAATCTGTATGATAAAAACCCCTGCCATTCCTTCTCCCTAACAGGGGTGTCCAACCTGAGGCCCGAGGGGCTCATGCAGCCCAGGATGGCTGTCAATGCAGCCCCAAAATTATAAGTTTACTTAAAACATTATGAGGGTTTTTTGTGTGTGTGTGATTACATGTCACAATGTATTTAATCTGTGGCCGAAGACAACTCTTCTTCTTCCAGTGTGGTGCAGAGATGCCAAAAGGTTGGACAACCTGTGGGATGTCCTGGCCTAAGAATAATACTTTCTTTTGTTGAAAGTTCCACTTCATACAGTTCTCTAGGAGCACCCTACCAGTTGCCATGGGATGCTGCCCAATGAATCGGTTTTTGTTTTTTGAAAAATATATTTTATTGATTATGTCATTACAGTTGTCCCATTCCCCGCTTCACTCCCCTCCACCCTGCACACCCCTCCCCCACCATTGCCCCCCTTTCATTCATGTCCATGTGTCACAAGTTCTTTAGATTCTGTATTTCCCACAGTATTCCTGCCCTCCCCCCTATCTATTTTCTACCTACCATCTATGCTACTTATTCTCTGTACCTTCTCCCCCCTTCTCCTCCTCCCACTCCCCAGTTGCTAACCCTCCATGTGATCTCCATATCTAGCTGTCCTCTTAGTTTGCTTTTGTTTTAGGTGTGGTTGTTAATAACTGTGAGTTTGCTGTCCTTTCACTGTTCATAAATTTTATCTTCTTTTTCTTAGATAAGTTCCTTTGACATTTCATATAAGGGCTTGGTGATGATGAACTCCTTGCATTTGACCTTATCTGAAAAGCACTTTATCTGCCCTTCCATTCTAAATGAAAGCTTTGCTGGATAGAGCAATCTTGGCTGTAGGTCTTTGGATTTCATGACTTGGAATACTTCTTTCCAGCCCCTTCTTGCCTGGAAGGTCTCTTTTGAGAAATCCACTGACAGTCTGATGGGAACTCCTTTGTAGGTGACTGTCCCCTTATCTCTTGCTGCTTCTAGGATTCTCTCCTTCATTTTAATCTTGGCTAATGTAATGATGATGTGCCTTGGTGTGTTCCTCCTTGGGTCCAACTTCTTTGGGATTCTCTGAGCTTCCTAGATTTCCTGGAAGTCTATTTCCTTTGCCAGACTGGGGAAGTTCTCCTTTATTATTCGTTCAAATAAGTTTCCCACTTGTAGCTGTTCCTCTTCCCCTTCTGGTACCCCTATAATTCGGATGTTGGAACGTTTAAAGATGTCCTGGAGGTTCCTAAGCCTCTCCTCATTTTTTGAATTCTTGTTTCTTCCTTCTGTTCTGTTTGGTTGTTTCTTTCTTCCTTCTGGTCCACTCCATTGATTTGAGTCCCAGTTTCCTTTCCATCACTATTGGTTTCCTGTGCATTTCCCTTCATTTCAATCAGTTTAGCCTCCATATGTTCCTCTAATTTGTGGCTAAAATCAACCAATTCTGTGAGCATCCTGATCAACAGTATTTTGAACTATGCATCTGAGAGGTTGGCTATTTCTTGGTTATTTAGAGTTATTGGCTCTGGGACTTTGAGTTCTTGAGCCATATTTTGGTCTGCGCATGCCTGTTACGTATGAGGAACAGAGCCCTAGGTGTTCACCAGGGCAGGGCAGCTCAGTTGCTGGGTTGTGACACTGTATGTGGGGGCGGAGTCAGAGCGAAAAAAAATGGTGCTTTGCTCCACTCTGCTCTTTCTCAGATTTCTGTCCCCTCTGCGGCTTCCCACAAGCAAATTGGGCCCCTCTGGTGCTGGTTCCCAGGTGTGTGGGCCCGTGTACTCTCCAGGACCCTGTGGGTCTCTCCAACGAACTCTCTGTGAGCCTGGGAGCCTCTCCCGGCCCCTCAACCCCAAGAAAGCCTTTCTAGTTGGTGCTTTCAGGCTCCAATTCCCGTCACTGGGGCCCTAGCCTGAGCAATCTGTCTCACTGTTCGCTCCTTTGCTTGGTTTATCTGCTTGCGAACATGTGACTGCAGTCAGCCAGCCATCCTGCACCCTCGCTGGGTCTGGGATCCACCAACTGCCTCCACCTCCGCCTCCGCTCCAGGGTCAGTGGGACAGAAAGGTCTTTCCAGCCGACCCCACTCCGCCGCTGACTCCGCCCCTCTTACCGGTTTGGCTGAGTGGTTTGTTGTTGTCGGACTTCCGTACAGTTCAATTTTCACTTTTTTGGCTGTGTTTTTGTTTCTAGAACTTAGCTGTTTTTAAATTTAGTTGTGGGAGGGGGCACAGTGTTTCCACCTACGCCTCCATCTTGGCCGGAAGTCAATGAATCGTTTAATAAGGCCAATTAGATCTTTAAGGTTACTTGGTTGAATTTTTTTACAGATTTTATTTATTTATTTAAACTTTTAAAAAAGATTTTATTTTATTTATCTTTAGAGGGGAAGGGAAGGAAAGAGGGAGAGAAATAGCAATGTATGGTTGCCTCTCATGTGTCCCCTGCTGAGAACTGGCCTGCACCCAGGCATGTGCCCTGACTGGAATTGAACTTTGATCTTCTGGTTCAAAGGCCCACACTCAATCCACTGAGCTACACCAGGCCATGGCTGAATTTTTTAACAACCTTGACCCATGGTGCTCCAGTGTATATTAGAATGTAAGTTCCATGAAGGCAGAGACTGAATCTTGTTTATCCTTGCATCTTCAGCTCCTAATGTAGTAAGCAGTCAGACATGAGCAGAGTAGGAACGATAGACCAGGTACAGAAGTTCACCAGGGTGGAAAGCCTTTGGTGCCTAGCAACGGACAAAACTGGGGTGACCCTAGGATGGGTCACCCTCTGCCCCCTAGGATGACCTTTCCTCCCCTAGCATGTTGCTAGTCATGTCATAGACTCCCCGCTTACAGGAGGAACAAGGGAGCCAGAGAATAGCCTTAATAGCCTTGCATGAGTACTCCCTTAAGCATTAAGCCCTAGAGATAATATCTAGGCCACGGGTGTTTCCTTGCCAGGCTCAGAGCAGCAAGGCCAGGAGGAGTGACATCATAGCTGACATCAAGACCAGCTGCCTAGGTGCCAACCAATCAGTGGAGACCATGACTCTGAGAGGACACAACAGGAAAGCTGAAAAATATTCTATTGAGATCCTCCTGAGACCTCCCCCCAAATCCCTGCCTTTGGGAAACCTCTTAAGGTAAAGGACTCAGCCCTGTCTCCCTCTACCTACCCCTCCTCCTCATCCTATCACCCAGAAGGGTGCTTTGCCCCACCCCATTCTTTCTCCAGGGCTAGTTCTCTCTGAAGCAACCAAAGCTTTTCCCCTTCACCTTCCCTCAGGTGTGTCTATCCTTGCTTTCTTTCTCCTAATTCCAAGGGCCCTTCTATTGCCTCTTTAACCTATTTCCTGAGCCCATACAGCCCAGCTGGTTCAGTGTTTCTACCCCTGGGACTGTCTAAATAAACTTGCTTGTACTTGAGTCTAGGCTCTGAATTGTTCCTTAGCCAGAACTCTGGTACTGAGGTTGCTGAACCGAGGTCCAATTACTAGTAACATTCTGGTGCCATTTCATCACTAACACAAACACAAGTTCAAGTTCAAAAAACATCTGTTTTTTTTAATGATTTTATTTATTTATCTTTAGAGGGGAAGGAGAGAGGGAGAGAAACATTAATGTATGTTTGCCTCTAGTGCATCCCCTGCTGGGAACTGGCCTGCAGGGAACTGGCCTGCAACCCAGGCATGTGCCCTGACTGGGACTTGAACTGCAGTCCTCTGGTTTGTAGGCCTGCGCTCAATCCACTGAGCAAAAAACATCTGTTGAATAAATGTGAAATAAAGTCAGCACTAGTACAACCATGTCCTGCTTAACGATGGGGATACATCCTGAGAAATGCATTATTAGGTGATTTCCTTTGCAAACATTAGAGAATGCACCTACACAGAGCTAGATTGTATAGTCTACTACACACCTAGGCTACATGGGATAGCCTGTTCTCTGTAGGGGAAAGAAATTTCCCCTTTATCTTTCTGGGTTCTTGAATGAGACATCCCTGTAATAAAAGACATAATAGTATAAAGACGAACAAAAGTTTAATAAAATGTATACCTCCAGTCTACTTGGACAAGGCCCATGAAAGCTGAGCAACTCACCAAAATGGCTGAAGCCACCACCTTAAATACTGTCTTTGGCTGAAGAGAAACAGTTGGGGCAGGGGAGGAGTGAGCTACAGGAAGTTACCAGGAAAAGCACAGTGAAAAAGGGTAAGGCTGTCCTGAAGGTTTAATCTTGGCCTTCAGCATGATAAGTGTCTATAGATAAGGTCATCCCCTCTTCCTGGTATAGCGAGGGAGACACCCTTACAAGTGTGGATTCCCTTACAGTGTAAATGTCTTTTGCACAGGGTAACTTCCACTTGCCTTTCTGAGTTTCTCCCATGGCTGCTGTTTCTTAACATTATGTGGCCTAAAATAATCCTTATGCCAAATATACATATTTGGGGGTGACAAATTCTGTCCCCTACAGTACAGGTTACAAACCTGTACGGCATGGCAAGTTACTGGACTATATACTGTAGGCAACTGTAACACAATGGTATTTGTTTAGTGTATTGGGCTGTGGCATTATGACATGACTAGGCAACAGAGATTTTTCGGCTCCATTATTTATGGGACCACCTTCATATATGTGATGTGAAGTCCTGAAGTCCTACGTTCAGTTCTGAAAACCTCCAGGGGCCACAGGCACATGACTGTAAACAGGGCAGTTCAAATGGAAGGATTTCCTATCATCCAAACACCTTTCCCATTTGCAAATCCCCCTCAATTTCTCTTTTATTCTCATAATAGTCCTGTGAGTTAGGTAGACATTTATTCTCTATTTGACAGAAACTTCAGTTTAGAGAACTGGCTCCTTTATTACCATGAGCATAATAGCAAGGAGAATAATTCCTGTTTGTTCAAAGTTGTATCATTGTATCCAGCACCTAATTTTGATTTAGCCTTGAGGTAAGAAGAGGGCATAAAAATATGTACATGATATGAAGTATACCAGGACCAAAAACAGAGAGCAGGTACTGACAAGGCAAGGACCAGAGGAAGGCCAAAGGGCATGATTTTTATTGGGGTGTTATTTCTATGTGATAGCTTCTTGCACCTTAATCATCTCTGTATCTGCTGTAGCTCTTGGAACAGGCCTAAAGCCTGGCAAAAGGTCCATCAGAGGTTGTTGAATGAATATACATAGAGAGAGAGGAGCGGGTGGAAAAGGGAGGAAGAGATGGAGAGAAACACCAACATGAAAAAAACATCAATCAGTTGCCTCTCACATACCCCGAACCGGGGACCTGGCCTGCAACCCAGGGATGTGCCCTGACCGGTAATCGAACTGGTGAACTTTCAATTTGCAGGATGATGCCCAACCCACTGAGCCACACCAGTCAGGGCATGCTGTTAATTTTTTATACAAATTATGTCTGTCCGCCTTCTTCAACCAGAATCTAAATGCAAACCTCTATGACTTCGACAGCCACCTCACTGGTCTCACACATCCATTCTTGCCCCATTACTATCAGATTTACCACCCAGTAGTTAGAGGGTCTTATTAAAACACAGTTCTCAATTTACCGGAAACCTTTTAATGGCTGATCTCATTGCCCTTAGAACAAAGGTCAAAATATTGCAACACAGCCTACAAGGTCCTCTACAGTCTGGTCCATGCTTAGCACTGCCTCATCTCTTCATTACTACTGTTAAAACAAAATTCACCTGAGTAAATCTGACTATTTAATTGACTTTATTATGTGATTCACGAATTGGGCAGCATCCCATTTAGCAACTCCAAGGGGTCATACAAAATGGAAGACTTTTATAGGAAAAAGGGTAGGCAAGGGAGCTATTAACAAAAGAAAAGAGTATTTTAAGACCAAGACATTTTCTTTTGGGGGTGGGGGAAGGAAATGGCAAGGGTTTTTTATCATGCCACCTGTTTCTATGGAGGGTGGAGAGGGTCCAAGTGGCACATGACCTTAATGGTGCTGGATCAGAAAATTCCAGACTGGTTTATTAAGATTAAGATTAAGTTTTATGAGAGAGGTAGAAACTGCCATTATGTCAGGTGTTAAATCTAGGTTTGGGGTCATTGTCCTTAGCACCAGTGACAACACTTTGGGCCTGTGGTTTTGTCTTTAACACTCACTACCTCTCCCTGTCTGCACCCTAGCCCCACAGGCCTACGTTCAGTTCTGAAAACCTCCAGGGGCCACAGGCCCTGTGCACAGGCAGCCCCCTCTACCTGGAACATCTGTCCTCTCCCTCTTTGCTTATTTGGCTCATTCATTCGTGTACAATCTAATTCATTCAGAAAATACTCATTGAGCACCTACTATGTGCCAGGCACAGGCACCAAATATAATTAAGTTCCTGTTCTCACAGAGCTTGCATTTTAGTGGGGAAACGGAAAAAAATAATTGAAAAAGTAAATAAAACAATGATGTCTGGAGTTGGAAGTGCTCTGAAGACAAATCGGGGTAAAGGAACTGTGAGAGAAGGGGGCTGCCTGGAGAGGGTCCCTCTGGAAAGCTGACACCCGGGCAGAGCACGTGAGTGAGTGAGCGAGCCATGCAGGTGAATGAGGCGAAACACTCCAGGCCGACAAAGCACAAATGAGACACGTGGAGGAGGGAACATACAAGGCTTGTTTAAGGCTGAACAGGGAAGCCAATGTGACTGGAGGGGAGTGGGCAGCCAAAGGAAGGAGTAACACAAAACGAGGGCAGAGAGGTAGCCAGGCAAAGATCACATAGGGCCTTGTAAACTTCGGTAAGGAACTGGGTTTAATTCCATGTGTGATAGGTAAGTATGGAAGGGTTTTGAGCAACAGAGTGAAATGATCCATTTTGAAATGATCCCTCTGGCTGCTGCTAGAAAAAAAGGCGGTAGGGATGAGAATGAAAATGGGACGCCAGTTAGGAGGCTGCTGTGGTGGCCCAGGCAAGAGACAGTGGTGACCTGGTCTACAGCAATAGTAGTGGAGGTGAAGGGATTTAAGATGTGTGGTCAGAAGGTACAGGTTGGCAGGATTTGCTGACATACCGGATGTGTGAAAGTACAATAAGATGACAGATAGGCTTTGATCTGATCTACCTGAGTTCTCAGCTCTAAGACTCTTCCTTAAGGAAGACCTACTCTGTCATCCAGACCAGGTAAGGTCTCCTGTAGAGAGGGAGAACATTACCTGTCCTACACTTTCAGAATATAAAACTTTTTAAGCTGCACGTTCCTGTCTTTGTTAGTAGTGTTTTTTGTGAGCCACGAAAGCACTGGTTTGGGTATGGTAATAAATCTGCCAGGAGCCGGTGACTCTATTCTGCTCTCATCTACTTTTCCCTGCATAAAGGAATGCTCTCACAGGACATGTGGCCAAAAACCACACCACAAAGGTGCTATTATTAGTTCCATTTGAAACTAAGGCTCAAAAAGATTAAGTAATCTGTCCAAAGTCACAGGCTGGAAGTGAAGGAGCTGGGATTTAAATCCAGGTCCTGCTTCAGCTAGGAGACAGAGGTGTGCGCTCAGAGTACAGGATGAGTCAGTTGAAGGATAAATAGGAGGAGAGAAGAGGAAAAGTTCGTGAGTACACTCTAGTCATTCATCTTTTAAAAATTCAGGCACAGCCCTGGCCAGTGAGGTCCAGATGGTTGGGCCCTGTCCCGAAAAGCAGAGGCTGACGCTTTCAATGCCCAGTCAGGGCATTAGTTGAATAGTGGGTGAGTGGCAACTGATTGGTGTTTCTCACATCAATGTTTCTCTCCCTCTCTTTCATCCTCTCTTCCCCTCTTTGTAAAAATAAATTAAAAAACCTTTAAAAATTTTAGGCATAAATTTTTATTTTTTTGTTGGTTTACAACAACGGACTTTCCTTAAGCAGCAGGGGCACTAAGAAGAAATAATTCTGGTGAATTCAAAACCAAAACAGGAAAGGACAAACCAAACTGAGAAGCCATTTTTTAAAGCTAACAGAATAGTAAAATTAAAAATGCAAGCTTCCCCCCACCCCAACCATGACCAGTGCTGCTGAAATTGTACAATTGGTTTCTACATCTAGGCTAGCGGCCCGTATTTTTAATTTACACTGTTTGTCAGTTTGTAATTAATACTTGTGTGATGATGTGATTGATGGCACCCTTCTGTCGCAGACTGGAAGCTACATAAGGGCAGGATCTGTGTCTATGATGCCTCCAGAGCCCAGCCCAGTGCTTAGCACCAGCAGATATTCAATTTGTCATTTCTGCACAAATGGATGTTTCTGTTGCCAAAGATGGGAAGAACACAAATCCTGAAATCCTGTAATCCTTTTCAGTGGGTGTTGCCTGAGCACTTCTCCTGGGATTAACTTTTTGGAAAGCAGTGAGACCCTATGAAGTCCTATAAGATGTAATATTTAAACTATCTTGTGGGAGAATATTCAACAAAAGAAAAAAAGACATGAAGATACTCATTTCTGCATTATCTGTGAAGGTAAACCACTAGTCAGGTGGATTCTATGCATGTGGATGGCAGCATTCAAAACAAAAAAAACCCAAAGGCTTGTACTTCTCCAATTCGGTCACACAAGGAGGCAGAAAGGAAAATGACATGTTTTTTGTTGGGGGCTGAAACCTAGAACTGGTACCTGTTAGCAGGCTCTGGGCTCTGGGTCCCTCCCCTGACCACAGCAGAGGCTGGAGTCTGTGCTGTACTTCTGTCTCACAACATCTTGTCGGGGTCAGCCCAGGAGAAGTGCTCAGCCAACACCCACTGAACAGGATTACAGGATTTCAGGATTTGTGTTCTTCCCATCTTCAGTGATCCATCCGCTCCACTTCCCACTTTCATTTACTAGCCCATCGGTTAGGAAGTCTCATCCAGGGCAGTTTGAGTTATTTATGCAACACGTATTTATTTGTTCAGGGCCCACTGGGTGCTAGGTACTCTTCTAAGTGTTGGCTAAGAGAAATAACTCAACAGGCAAAGTTCTTCCATTGAAAGTTACATCTTAGAAGAAGAGACAACGAATAAATATACGATTTCAGGTTACCCCGCCTCCATTCTGTCGCCTTCGGATTTTTTCCCCCGTCCAACCCAGCCTGAATGCCAGTTGTATTTTAAAGTGCAAATCAGAGCTCATGATTAAAATACCGTCTAGGTTACTCAGGACACTGTTTACATTTCTCATGTACACAAAGCCCTTCAAGCTCGCCCCTGCTTACCTCTCCAGCTTCATCTCCAGGTATCCACGCACCCTACACACGGACACGTTTTCATACCACCTTTCTTCCACCCGGAATGTTCTCCAATTGGGGATCTCCATCCTCCAAACACCTGAGCGCCCAAGTGACCACATGGCAGGCAACTGCCAGGCTCGGGGCCGTTATCCCTCCTGTACAGCTTTCTTCGATCCGGCCCCGCGCCTCCGGGTCCTAGGAGGCGCAGCATTATCGCCTAATCCTACAATGTGGACAGGGGCTGTGCCTCGTTCATCTGTCTGCCAAAGGGGAGGCATCCGAGACTGGTTTGTGGGGCAAATGGAAGAGTAACGACCGGCGTTCTAAAACCGATGCTAGGAACCTCTGAGAGGTCCGCACTTCCGGGTGGCGGCTCGATTAGCGTCTAAGGGAGGGAGAAGTGCGTGCCTCCTCCGGGGCTGCTCTAGGAGGAGGGCTCGGTGGTCGGGAAGACCCGCGGAGACGCGAGGAAAGCCGAGCGTTAGCATCTGCGCAGTAGTCGTCCTCCACGGGGCGGGGCTCGGGGGACTGGGCTGGCCAATTATTCCGCCCCGCTCCGTGGGTGGGGCGGGCAGGGACGGTACCCTTAGGTGGAGGGGGCGGTGCCCAGGGCCTGGAAATCCCGACCCTCACCTTCGGCCCTGCAGTTCCCTCTCCTGGCCAAGTGGACCAGAGGTGACCGAAGTCCTCCCTGCTAAACCTTGCCCCAGAGGCGCTCTCTGTAAATTCAAGTTTACCTGTTGCCTCATTTACAGTCTTATCTTTTCCAAAACTGTGTGATGAGTGCGCACAAAGAACGTGCACTGGAGTCACCTGAAATCCTGTTAAAAATGCCGAGTTTGATTCAGTAGGTCGAGGTCCAGCCTGCATTTTAACAAGCACCCAGGGGGTGCCAATGCTAAAGATTCTCTGATACACTTTGAGCAGCAAGATCAAGGGCATCATCGCCTAGGACTTGTTAGAAATGCAAATTATTAGATCCCACGCCACAGCTGCTGATTATACAGTCTGGGAGAGGGGCCCAGCAGTTGGTGTTTTAGGAGCCTGTAGGTGATTCTGGTGCACGCTAGGGTGTGAGAACCTCTGGACAGGGGAAAGTCAAATTGAACCCCACCCCTCCACAGACTTGTGGTTTATCTGGCTAAGCTTCAGTTTCTTCTGTTGAGAAATCAGGATAAAAATACTAATGCCTTCCTAATGAATCTATTACGAGAAGAAAACGTGAGATATACATTGTCACACATAATAAGCATTCTATAAAAATTAGTTATAATCAACTTCTGACCAAGATGGAGGTGTAGGTGGAAACACTGCCTTCTCGCACAACTAAGTTTAAAGACAACAAAGTTTTAGTAACAAAAATGCAACCAAAACACAGAAAATTAAACTGTACAGAAGTCTGACAACAATGAACCATTCAGCCAGACTGGTAAGAGAGGCAGGGTCAGCGGCTGGCGGAGCAGGGTTGGGCAGAAAAAAGCGGCCAGACCAACCCAGGAACACAGGCAGCGGTTGGCAGATCCCCGGTGTGGGGTGGCAACGGGCAGACCCAGTGGGGGTGTAAGGCGGCTGGCTGACAGTGGTCACACATTCACACTCAGATAAACCAGGCAAAGGAGCGAGCAGTGAGACAGACTGTGCAGACCAGGGCCCCAGTGATGGGAATTAAAGCCTAAAGGCACCAATTGGAAAAACTTTTGAGGTGGAGGTGCTGGGAGAAGCTCCCAGGCTCACAGAGAGTTTCTTGGAGAGACCCACAGGGTCCTGGAGGGTGCACAAGCCCACACACCCAAGAACCAGCACCAGAAGGACCCAATTTGCTTGCAGGAAGCAGCAGAGGGAACTGGAATCTGAGAGAGAGCAGAACAAATGCTATTGCCCTTCTCTGACTCTGCCTCCACATACAGCATCACAACCCAGCGACTGGGTCGCTCTGCCTTGGTGAACACCTAAGGCTACTCCCCTCATATGTAACAGGTGCAAACAGACCAAAACATTATGGCTCAAGAAGAACGGCTCAAAGCCCCAGAGCCAATACTTCTAAGCGACCAAGAGATAGCTAACCTATCAGGTACACAGTTCAAAATACTGGTGATCAGGATGCTCACAGAACTGGTTGATTTTAGTCATAAATTAGAGGAACAAATGAAGGCTAAACTAAGTGAAATGAAGGGAAATGCACGGGGAACCAATACTGATGGAAAGGAAACTGGGACTGAAATCAACGGAGTGGACCAGAAGGAAGAAAGAAATAACCAAACAGAAAAGAATGAAGAAACAAGAATTCAAAAAAAAATGAGGAGAGGCTTAGAAACCTCCAGGACATCTTTAGACATTCCAATATCTGAATTATAGAAGGGGAAGAGAAGAGCAACAAGTGGAAAACTTATTTGAACAAATAATAAAGGAGAACTTCCCCAGTCTGGCAAAGGAAATAGACTTCCAGGAAGTCCCAGAAGTCCAGGAAGCGCAGACAGTCCCAAAGAAGTTGGACCCAAGGAGGAACACACCAAGGCACATCCTAGTTACATTACTCAAGATGAAAGATAAGGAGAGAATCTTAAAGCAGCAAGAGAAGAGGAGACAGTTACCTACAAAGGAGTTCCCATAAGACTATCAGCTGATTTCTCAAAAGAAACCTTAGAGGCAAGAAGGGGCTGGAAAGCAGTGTTCCAAGTCATGAAAGGCAAGGACCTACATCCAAGATGACTCTACCCAGCAAAACTATCATTTAGAATGAGAGGGCAGATAAAGCACTTCCCAAATAATGCAAAGTTAGAGGAGTTCATCATCACCAAGCCCCTATTATATGAAATGTTAAAGAGACTTATCTAAGAAAAATAAAATGATCAAAACTATGAACAGTAAAATGACAACAACTTGCAACTATCAACAATTGAACCTAAAAAAAAACCAAAAAAAAAAACCAAAAAGAAACTAAGCAAATGGCTAGAACAGAAGCAGAATTACAGAAATGGAAATCACATGGAGGGTTGTCAGTGGGGAAGGGGACAGGGGACACTGGGGGGAAAGGTACGGGGGATAAGAAGCATAATTAGTAGGCACAAAATAGATGGGGGGCAGGCTTAAGAATAGTATGGGAAATAGAGAAGCCAAAGAACTTGCATGTAGGACCCAGGACATGAACTAAGGGGGGACATGCTGGTAAGAGGGTAGGCGCAGGGTGGAGGGGAATAAAAGGAAGAAAAAATGGGACAAGTGTAATAGCATAATCAATAAAATATACTTAAAAATTTAAAAGAAAAGAAAAGCTGATTGGCCTTCTAGACCTCAAGGCCAGGTTCATATCACAGAGACTCTCTGTCTTTTCCTGGATCCTGGGTTGGTAATTTTTTAAATATTTTATTTGTTTATTTTTAGAGATGTGGAAAGGAGGAAAAAAAAGAGGGAGAGAAACTTCTATGTGAGAGAGAAACATCCATCAATCTGCTGCCTCTTATATGTAATCCAACCAGGGGACAAACTTGCAACCCAGGAATCAAACCATAAACATTCACTTTGCAGAACAATGCCCAACCAACTGGGCCGTACCATCAGGGCTGGGCTGGCAATTCTTCAATTTTTATTAAAAACAGATTTTATTTATTTTAATTTTAGAGAGAGGGGAAGTGAGGGAGAAAAAGAGGTAGAGAAACATCAATGTGCAGGAGAAACACAGATCACTGTTTTGTTGGCTCCCCTTCAAGTGGATGCTTTTTGTCCCCTGACTCAGATTTTCAGTCTCCTTAGTAGGACAGAGGGACTGAATGACCTAATCTATCATTATCATAAGCAGAAGTTACCACATAATTTTATCAGGGTTCCAGATTCAATTGAAATCATGGCTAAAGGTAAAGTCATATCTGTTAAAAAACTAATTTTATTTTATTAGTGATTGCTATCCATGTTATTTCTAAGAAGTATATGTATCTTAGTGATCACTGGAACATTTACGTTGTTAGTCAGATTTTGTTTACAAGTTAATCATGTTGAACAATTGGACGAGCTCACCCTGGCAGGGTGGCTCAGTTGGTTGGAGTATCATCCCATACACCGAAAGGTTGCCAGTTTGAGTCCCAGTCAGGGCACTTACCTAGATTGTGGGTTCAGTCCCCAGTTTAGGCATGTGCGGGAGGCAACCAATTGATGATTCTCACACATCGATCTCTCTCTCTCTCTAAAGTCAATAAACATATCCTCTGGTGAAGATTAAAAATAATAATAATAGTCAGAAGAGCTCTATTTTTGTACTGAAATACCATATATCCAAAATTTCGTTTAACATCTTTTCTTTGCTTTCAACTGTCTTACTTAAAATAGTGAGACTTAGTCTATAAATTTAGTTGACCAACAACATAAATTAATACTAAATTAATACATCTGTCCTGGATATAGGAACAATATGAAGCTTCCTTAAATTGTATATTTCATTTCAAGCTTTAAAAATCTCTATGGAAAATGCTTTTCTTTTTCCCAGTGTTTTCATTTGAAATACTTGAGAGAGAGAGAGAGAAAGGAAATATCAATGAGTTAGTTTTTTTTCATTCAGGTTATTTTATGTACCTTAAAGGAACTTGTTCAGAAGTTTTATCTGTGAGTCCTCTTAGCCAGCTCATACACATTCTTCTCTGGTCATTTCTATTTTCTGCTCCAAAGATTTCAAGAGCTAAGAGTGACCTCAGGCAGCTTCAGCTTCATTTTTCCATCATCATACACGTCTTCCCCTTTCTTTTGCCATCATTAGGACTCCCAGTTAAGAAACCTGCTCTGATTTCCCAGCAATAGCAAGAGCAAAAGGACGTAGTGGACATGAGAGGGTCCCTGACTCATAAGTGAGGGAAACAGAATAAGGCAGATGGGAGAGAATAAATAAGCAAAAGTCCTAAAAACCAGTTTGTCACACATGCAAGGGACAGAAGGCTCTTTTCAGCGATGTTCCCCTTCCCACCACGTCTAATAAAAGGATCGTGTTGGTGGTCACAATTTATTATCCAAATAAGGACATTTTTTTAGAGTGAAGCAGTGCTGAAATCAATATTCATACAAGGACAACAGAGGTAAACTGGGGCTGTTCTGGCAACCAAGTATTGGTCCCTCGAGTCCTACAGGTTGCAAAGGGCTCCTTTGGTCAGCACCCCTGCCCTAACCCTGCACCACAACTTCACCGGCATATTACTGTTTGCTTCCCTATTTCGATTTGGTTTGAGTTGACACTGAGCCTCAGATCTTTGCTCGGGCTCTAGAGCAGTGGTTCTTGAACTTGAGATGCCTCAGAATCATGGGAAGAGCTTATTGGAACACAGGGAGCTGGATGGACCACAGCCCCAGAGTTTCTGCACCGGTAGCTTCGGGTGGGGACCAAGAACCTGTTTCGAACAAGTTCCATGTGATGCTGTTGCACCTGGGACCACTTCTGGTTTTCAAGATTCTAGGGCATCTCTATGGAATGCAAGGCTGTTCCACGTTCCAAGTGGACCCTACCAATGTACACTAATTTAATCTGAAGAAGACTGTTACTCCAGAACACCAATTTATAGCAGATAATTGTGATAATTGCTGAACTTTTACATCTTCCGCAAATAAGCCCTTCCTATTTTTGCCGAGTGCCAGCGTGGAAATAGTCTACACCAGGTGAATCACCTTGTTAAGACGCACTCGTCCACGTGATCTCAGTAGGACTCTTCACGGTCATTCTAAGGCTTTGCTTGGTCTATTTCCAAGCTCCAGGCTGTGGAAGCACCTTTTTCTGTATAGTAGTTCATCGGCATTATCTAACATCGGGGAGTGCCACAGATTGAAGCACATTACGGGGCTGAAAACGTTTTAAACATTTAAATAATTAAACGTTGTAATCATTAACCCCCTATCTGTGTTCTCTGGGACTTGACCAGCGATGTGCCCCTGGCCTTACAGGGCAGCAACAAAAGCAAACATACCTCTTCCGAGGCCGAGAACCTCGGCCTGGACCTGGGACACTTGTTTTCCGAGAAACTAGTCAGTTTCCAGAAGACCTATCTGGTTAGCGTGAAGTTCATCTTAAAATAATAATGCTTTCATAAAAGTGGTTGAAAAATAATATTTTCAGCAAACTTTTACATCACCCTCCATCTACCGAGAGATATCGTATAACTTCCTAGTGTATTATGCTATCTATTTCTTCTATAAACCCTGTCCCAGCCTCACCCCTGGTGTCAAACTCCCGTTTCCTCCTGTGTTTCTCTTTTACTCTCTACTTGCACACTTGCAGTACTCATGATCCCCACGCCGAGCAGTCCTCTGTGATCCAGCTGGGCATCCTACAATCCAATCCAATTCTGACAGTAACTGGAGCTAGCACGAACCCCACAGGTTAAGGGTTTAGTCCCACAAGGCTGCCCCTCTCTTCAGATGCCAATTGCAAGTAACAGGCCTCCAGGTAATCCACGACTTCTGTTCCAGGAGGCTACAAATTAAAGGTCCCCAACCACCCCAAACCCCCAGCTTCCAATTAGATTGTTTGCTAGAACAGCTCACAGAATGCATTTACTTATTTTTACCAGTTTATTATATATGATAATAAAGGATACAGATGGACAGCCAGATGAGGAGATTCGCAGGGGGAGGCCCAGATGTGTCTGCTGCTTAGGAAATTCTGCACCAGTGGAGTTGAGGTACATCACCCTGAGGGTGTGACTGTATTCATCCACCCAAAAGCTCTCTGAACCCCATATTCTTGAGATTTTATGGAGGCTGTCTTATGTAGGTACAACCAATCATTAACTCCATTACCAGCCCCTTTCCCCTCTCTGGAGAATGGGGGCTGGTGCTGAAAATTCTAAACTTCTGATCATAGGTAGGTCTTTCTGGCGACCAGTCCCCACCCAGGAGCCCACCCGGAGCTGCAGTAGAACAAGAGATGCTCCGGTGCTCCTATTTCTCGGGAAATTACAAGGTTTTCAGGAGCTCTGTGCCGGGAACTGGGGGCAGAGACCAATACACATATTTTCTATTATTTCACACTTTTCTAAGCAGAACTAGCATGATATTAAAAATGACTCAGATTGTTTAACATTCTAAATTAGTATTCCAACTTCTCATTTACATTGCTTTATTTTCCTGGTTGCTACATGTTTTTAAACAAAATATTTATTTTTTAGAGAGAGAGGAAGGGAGGGAGAAAGAGAGGGAGAGAAATATCAATGAGTCGCCTCTCTCTGCCCTGAATCGGGGACCTGGCTCACAACCCAGGCATGTGCCCTGACTGGGAATTGAAGTAGCGACCTCTCAGTTCACAGGCTGGCACTCAGTCCACGGAGCCACACCAGCCAGGGTTCTACACTTTGGTTTTACACACCAATTCAGACTAACTAGTGTAGGAGGAGAATAATTTTGAATCAGAGCAAAATTAGTATTAGATTAGGCCCTTTATTATAGATCTTTCACTAAAAGTGGTGGATTTCTTTCTTTCTTTCTTTCTTTCTTTCTTTCTTTCTTTCTTTCTTTCTTTCTTTCTTTCTGAAGAGTAAAGATAGGGAATATGCAAAATGAGGTAACTTTAATTAAGCTGTAACAATTTTTAACATTATGAAAATCTAGGCACGAGACAAGGCCTCACTCTTGTTCTAACTAGCCTGGGAACTTAAATCCAGTCCTACTCATGCCTGGTTATATACACCTGGGCATATACCCAGCCTCCAGATAACCCTCGCATTGCCCGGGGAAGGGCTGATGTACCCAGGCCACTTGACTGTGCCCTGAAGGACTCACATATCCAAACCACCTGACATCAGTCTGACCTCACTGCTGCATGTGACCAGGCCTCCTGGCACCGGCTTTTGGATCCCTGGCATCCATAACCCTGCCTGCCCGGCCTCGGACTGACAACCGTCCTGGACCTGTTGTAGGGCTAAGACCATGAAACTGATCATTCTCAAGAATGTACTTCTTATTATAAGCACTTTGAACTTTTCTCTCTTCTTTGGAACACTTCTGGGATTTTGCCAGGCTGTGTTTACAGATTGCAAATTCTAAGACCCTTGAATAAATCTCTTATCATTTTTTCCAGCAAAGTCTCCAGGCTCTTTTTGAGTTTGTTTAAAGAGGGTGCAGTTTAATCACCTTTGAGTACAGTATATTGGCCTAAATTAGTATTAATTAATAAAAGCCCTTGAGATTCATTCCATAAAAGGAATACTCTCTATTTGCAGATAAATCAGTATAAAGAAGATGCTAGAGATTGTCATTTCGGTTAAGACATTTATTTTTTTCTTTGAAATCAGCAGTGTAGTGGGAACGCACCATCAATATCTGACTACTCAATATGATAGGAAGGAGGTCAAGTAGGTCATGTACACTTTAAGATAGTGATTAAAACAAAACATAATGCAAAGCATATTTTTAATGTAAGTCTGTTAACATTACATATATTTACACATTGTTCTATAGACCTTATTCAAAGTATTAAAAACCTTTAAAACAACACAAGTACAATAGTTTATAAACCAAAATATATTTTATTGTATTTTTTAAAGATTTCATTTATTTATTTCTAGAGAGAGGGGAAAGGAAAGAGACAGAGAGGGAAAGAAACATCAATGTGTGGTTGCCTCTCACACGCCCCCTACTGGGGCCTGGCCCACAACCCAGGCATGTGCCCTGACCTGGAATCAAACCAGAGACCCTTTGGTTCACAGACCGGCACTCAGTCCCCTGAGCCATACCAGCCAGGGCCCAAAATATATTTAAAAATCTGTAAACTGCTTGACCAAAAAATATTCATGCTTCTAATTATTCAAATAATTTGTTACCTGTTTTTAATTGAGCTCTGTTTTTTGTTTGTTTGTTTGTTGAAGAGTAAAGTGAGGTCGGTCACTGAACACACCATCCTCTTTTTTCCCCAACAGCCCAGCAGGCACGGGAAGTCCTCCAACTACGGATGACAGCTCTGGAGCCCATGGACATGGCCCTTCTCCCTCCCATGACTGAGGGCTGGTCAGACAGCCACTGGCCAGAAAGCACTGTGTATTGTTTGTGGAATGGATTGTAACTCCTTCCTTATCTCTCTTTGGCAGCAGCTTCTTGTCCTGCGACAGTTCTCGACCCTTTTGCACACTGAGATAATGTCCTTTAGAGTCACGTGTGGAACACGTGCCTCTTTCGTCCGGAGGAGGTGCAGTCTCTCTCCCACCGACCCCCATCATCCCCTCACTCCCCTGTAACTGATAATAGTCGAGTCCACAGCGGCGGGTCCTCTAGGTGGTTTTTCCAACAACCGCAAACATGTCAGCAACTCCCCGGTTAGAGTGCCAAGCTCCTGTGCTACAGCAGTATTTATGAACGAGCTTGAAAGAGTTCATGTACTCCAGAAAATTGAATGCAGAGCCAAATGTATACTCACATATGCATATATATTTTGGGGGGAAGAAAGGGTCCATAGTTTTCATGAGATCCTTAAAGTAATAAGGAGAGGAAAGCAAGGACTTTTGTAAATCATGGGTGGGGTGGTGGTGGTGTTCATAGTCATTGAGGGAGCATGAGGGCCAAGACAGAAGGATCTGTTTTGAATGAGATGGGAGGCTTAGTGGCAGAACTCTGATATCAGCACAGCATGTTCACGGTTGTGTTAGACAGGACAAGGGCCTTAGGGTCTTACTAGATGCTATTATTGCTAAATGTTAAGATATAGCACAAAATTCTGCAGACCAGCTGTAAACAGGATAAGCTTGACAGGAACCCGACCTAATAAGTGTACCAACTGCAAAGAAGAAATCAGCATATAATTGATCAGATAGTGTATATAAGCAACGAATAAGCCTCCCTTTGGGAAGGCAGAGCTTTGGATATAAATCCTCCATCTCCTTTACTTGCCACAAATAAATAAAACCACCTTCTGACATCTGCATCTCATTTTGTATAAAAAGATATTATTTATTCATTTTTTTTAGAGAGAGGGGAAGGGAGGGAGAAATAGAGGGAGAAAAACATGATGTGTGAGAGAGTCAGCGATCGGTTGCCTCTCTCATACCCCCAGCTGGGGACCTGGCCCGCAACACAGGCCTGTGCCCCATCTGGGAATCAAACCGGTGACCTTTAGGTTCTTTGGCTGGCACTCAATCCACTGAGCCACACCAGCCAGGGCATCCATGTCTCATTCCTTAACAGAGCATCCCAAGCAGCAAACCCCACAAGTTTGGTAACAGTTGTGATCTTTAAACCTGGTCGTTCCTAATGGCCTTCATCTCTGTATTGCTAAGGAGTATGAGATAGAAAATAGTTGGGTAACTATGCTTAAAGTCAGAATTCAATATAAGAATCACTTTTTAGGGTGAATTAAGAGTCTGCCAGTGTGATGAAGGCTGTTTGTTTCCTATTAACCTTTTAGAATTTTATAGCAGGAAGGCATTTTAATTTTTATAGCAGGAAGGCCTTTACATTCAGCCATTGATGTTTCAAGTGAAAAAACAGGATGAGAAGTAATTTTCCCAAAGTTCCCAGGTTTCCCGGTTCTCAGGCTGCAGCCATTTTTTATGCACTATTGTCTCTTTTGATATGTGGTAGATTAACTCTTTTAAAAATAGTAATTCTGATACTAAATCATCTGTTTCTGGTAAAAAGTCAGGTAGCTCCGTCATTCATGAGGAATGTCTGCGTGAACAGGAGCACTTAAAATGTTCCAGTCTGAAAAACGTCCTCTCCCACTGCTCGGATGTGCTCAGATGTGCCAGAGGCCCAGCTGTGACTAAGCACTGAACGGAAGCTGCTTCCTCTGAAAAGTGAGATCATATCAAGCTGGGCTCATCTAAGAGCTAGTTCAGGCATTGAACCTTCCTAAATGTCAAAACTGTTAGGGTGCTTTTAAAATATGGAGACTGTTATTGCTGAGGATGCTCAGTCCAAAGCGCAGGACAGGAAGACCCACCCGTAGGCACAGAGCACAGTCTAACGCAGACACCACTCACCGAGCACCGCTGTGCACCGGCTTGGAGAGGCACTCTTGCTTCAGCCCTGCAGCAGCTCTCCCCAGGGGCTGCTATCTCACCCTTTCTGGAGAGAAGGGACATGGGCTCAGATGAGAACACTGAAGCGCTGAAGGGGGAAATATTTTATTTGTAGCTAGTTTGTCAAAAGTCCTTTCACAGGGTCTTTTGCAGAAAAAGACTTCTAGTTTTTGAAAAGTTATTTCTTAAGGGTTTTGTTTTTAGACAACCATGTCATTTGAAAATAAGGGTGGCTTTATTTCTCCCTTCCAATCGGTATGCCTTTTATTTCCTTTCCTTTATTGCGCTGATTAGGACTTCCAGTGTTGTATTATTGAGCTGAGTGATGAGAGCAAAGATCTTGGCCTTATGTTCAATTGCAGGGGAAAAGCACTCAGCCAATTTTAGATTGTTTCCCCAATCTAAAAAACATCAGCTGTAGATTTTTTTGTAGATGGTCTTTATAGGGTTAAGGAAGTACCCTTCTATTCCAAGTTTATTGAGAGTTTTTATCATGAACGGGTGTCGAATTTCATCAAATGCTTTTGTATATCAATTGATAAGATCATGTGTTTTTTCTTTAGCCTGTTAATATGGTAGATTACACTGTTTGAGTTTTGAATATGGAACTCTCCTTAAATCTTTAGAATTAACCCTACTTGCTTAGAGTGTAAAATCGTTTTTATATAGTGCCGCATTCGATTTATTAGGTTGTGTCGAGGACTTCGAGTCTGGGTTTATGAGGAACGTGGGTCTCCAGCCTCTGTTTTTTAGTGTCACGGCCACACTGGCCTCATAACATATGGTAGGGCGTGCTCCCTCTCCCCTTGTCTGAACATTGTGTAAAATTGGTGCTATTATTTCCTTAAATATGGGTAGAATTTTCCAGTGAAACTATCTGGGTCTAGAGATTTCTTTGTGTGTGGTAACAGTGAACATAGCTGGTCTCTTTCACCCATTTCTCACTTATCTCTGTGACCATGGCGATGACCCTTTGTCAAACTCTGAGAACTAAACTCCTGGAATATTCACATAGCAACGGGTAAAATGTTATTCTCTATGTTGAAAGCGGTGGATCAAGATAAACCAAGTTGTCGGCAGGTTTAAAGTGAGCATAAAAATTCACGATGTGCACCTGGTGCCTTGCTTGGGGCCGGGCTCGGTCACCAGCTGGTATGCAGCCAGCTCTCTTTAAAAACTTTGGACTCCAAGACTCAGATAGATTTCCTGGAAAAGGACATCTCACATCTGTTCCTGTGGTTTGCACCAGGAGAAGATGTGTCTGTGCTACCGAAGAGAGATAAGAAAATGTACGTTGATCCTTCCCGCCTCTGCCCGTAAGTATTTTTCCCTGCTCTTCCTGCATTGCATCCTTGGGAAATCCTGAATATAACTTCGTGTGGAGTCCTGTGAGTCCTTCCAGGGAATCACCAAACCAGTTGTGGGGCCACTGAGAGAGGAAGTTGTTTTTTTTTAAAAAACTATGAATTCAATTCTTCAAATTATTGTGCGACTTTTATAATTATCTCTTTCATGTTGAGTGAGTCTTGGTAGTTTGTGCTTTTCAAGGAACTGGTTTGTTTATCTGAGTTGTTGGATGTGTGTAGGTAGAGATGTCTATAGTGTTTCTTTGTTATTTAAGGTCTTCAGAGTCTGTAATGATAGCCAATGTCTCTCTCTCTTTGGTTTTCAACACACCTTTATAGAATTATTGACTCGATTCTAACTATAACTCATGTGCCAGGCAGAGCAGGTGGTATTATTTGCATACAGTTGACAAAGAAACTTACTTGCTCAGAAGCGACATTTTCAAGACTATAGGGATAGAAATTGCAGAGCTGATAGGAGAGCCCAGGCTCCTGACTCCAGACTTCTTTGCTGGTGATACGGTCCCAGCTACCACCCCTACGTGTTCCATTTCCTTCCACACTGGCCTCGTGGCTCTTTCCCAATGGACTACTTTACTCTGTATCTGATCTTCCCTGTCATGCGTTTTCTTTAGCAAATCCTATATTAGACATCTTTTCCTGAGTCCACTCCAGACCTTCTTACACCAGGCCTCTCTCCTTTCTTTAGGTTTCAACCCCATCAAATCATACTTTCTCTTTTTGAAGACCCCCACATACTAAGGTCTAATCCAGTGGTTTTCAATGAGGGACAACTTGGTCCCCAACGGACCTTTGGCAATGTCTGGAGACGTGTTTGACTGTCACTACTTTGGGGGTTGCTACTGACATCTAGTGAGGAAGAGCCATGGATATTGCAAAATATCGTACCACATACAGGACAGCCCGCTTCCCACCCACACAAAGAATTCTCCAGCCCACAATGCCAGTCATGCTAAGGCTGAGGAACCTGCTGCAACCCTGCGCTGGGGGACACCTTGTCCCACTCCTGACTGGCTCTCTGTAGGTGGGGCAGCAGTGCCAGGCTCTCTGTGCTGCTTGAACTTGGAGTGGATGATCTGACAATTTGTGGCTCTCTGGGCTACGTGGAGGAGGGTGGCTTCCTGCTACGTGGTCATAAAATAGGGCCCTGGACCCCTTGGATTCCACTTAGAATTTGATCTCCATGCATGGGACATCAAGCCCCACTGCCTGGACTGGTTACAGCCTCACTCATACCTACAGTGTACACTGGTCTGACACTTCAATGGGGTGTCGAGTGACAGTTGTCATGGAGATAATGGTAGTAGTTTCTTTTCCCATCATCAATTCCCTGTGTTCATGTTATTACTGGTGGATTTTGTGGCTGCGGATCTCATGCGCGTGCTTTGGAAGGACCTGGTTAGGTACAGCTCGGACATAGCGATGACCTCTGGAGGTTCTGGCGATGACTGGTCAGGCTGACAAAGGCTGAAAAATGATCTCTACGGATGTCTTCCGCTTCCCTCCATGCCACAGTCTGCTCCATGCTGTGCTTGGTGTGGGTGCCCAGAGATGCTGGGCATTGATTTCCCAGCCCTTGGTACTGGCGAGGTGTTAAGAATTAATCAGCAGTTTCTCTCAAGGGGTAGAAGTAAGCAGGTAGTTTGTTCAAAAGGGTTTGCAGAGCTCTCGTATCTAAGGTGAGGGGCAGACCTGAGGGGTGAGGTGGCTATAGTGACAAGGAGGACATTCTATTGTGGATTTTTTTGGACAACAGAGTTGGAGGAGATTGTTTTACTGGAGGCCCTGGGTCTGGGGGAGGTGGGGCTAATTCCTCCAAAACTGCTAGAAGAGAGATAGGTGAGACGGAATGCAGACTTTCCACTACCACCTCACAGGCATTACTTTCATGGTGCTGCCGGGTGTGTTTAATGAGCACCGGCGAGAGGCCATTAACTTGGTGCCGTCTTGTTGCACGACCCAACCTGCTGTTTTTCTGGCTCTGGGTCCAGACACTTCCATTGGCAGATCAGAGCCAAGGCTGGGTGTGGGACATTATTCTCATCACCTCAGAGTGAGGCTTCCTGCCTGGACCCTCACATTGTTACAGAGATAACCCCACTCCCACTGGGGTCTTTTTGTATTATGGTTCTTTGCCCACCGCTATGTTAGGAATTGTGGTTCTCAATGCCAGAGTTTGGTAGAAAGGAAAGGAGCTAATTATTCAAAAGCTATACAGGTTTAGAGTAATGGTGAAATGTTGCCATTAAACCCCAAAGTCCCTTTAAACAACACCCCCCATACACACAGTCCTGTCTCCCCTTGCCAAACCAGGCCAGTCAGGGGTACTGCATCTCAGGAAAAGAAACAGAAGTCTGAAGCTTAATCCGAAACCTCATCCTCATGGTGAGCCAGTGGGAGTCCTTCTACATTCTTTCAAACTGCTAAGAGAGAGCTCCGCTTGGCTGCTACATCTTGCTTTCCTGCTTCCTAAGCCTTGTGGTCAAGAGAGCTTTTTCTTGGCTCCCAAAAACACGTGGTAAAAGCCCCCACACGGCTGCCATGCCTGGGTTTAAATCCCGTGTGGATCTTTCCCCGTAACCCCATTTCTGACTCTTCCCACAATCAGCTACACCTGCCAGTGGTCTGGGTTCCTCTGCCTTTCTCTGCTGCCATTGTTGGTCTGAGCAGGCATGGCCCATGGTGTGGAGTGAACCGTCTCCAAGCTCTCTAGCAGGTGCTATAACTGGGGGACCTGCCTCCCAGCTATATCGTGCATCAAAGTCACACCCAACTCCCGGGCTCCCAGAGGCTATGAAGCTGGCCTGCTGTCACTGCCATGCAAAATAACGCTCAATCACTGTGCCGCTCCTCTCCCCAGCCCCTCAGCTAGGCTTGTGGGGGGCCTTGGGGTCCCTCAGCCTGCACCCCATTAAGTCTACACCCTGTAAAGCCTACACCCCATTACAGCATCCCTTTCTTCCTTGTCCTAGATCCAACCAGTTCACGGCTGTCTAATGTTTCATTCTCGATATTGGTAATTTGTGTTCTTCCTCTTTTTCTTTATCAGTCTTGCTAGAGGTTTACCAGCTTTTATCCACCTTTCAAAGAACCAGCTTTTTGTTTAATTGCCTTTCTGTTGTTTTTGTTTGTCATTTCATTGGTTTTGGCTCTTTATTATTTCCTTCCTTTTGATAATTTTGGGCTTATTTCCTTTTCTTTTTCTAGTTTCTTGTGACAGTAGCTTAAATGATTGATTTGAGATCTTTCTGTAAGCATTTAGTATTACGAATTTCTGTCTCAGATGGCTTTAGCTGTGTCCCACGAATTTTTATATCTGTAGGTAGTGGTTGTTTCTTTAAGAGACACCAGGGCTGTTTTCAAGGCTTTTCATCTTTTGTTTTCAGGAGTTGGATTATGTGTCTTTGTGTGAATTTTTCTGCATGTATTGAATTTGTAGATGTCTGCTTTTTGCCAGCTTATGGGAAATTTCAGCCATTATTTCTCCCAGTACTTTTTCAGACCCCCACTCTCTTTTCTCCTTCCGAGACTATGGTGGAATGAATGTTAGATCTTTTGTTATTTTTCCACAGGTCCCTGAGGTTCTGGTAATTTTTTTCAATCAATTTTCTGTTTAGTGTGGGTACTATCTATTGACCAGTCTTCATTTACTGGTTCTTTGTCACCTCTGTTACTGAGCCCATTCAATGAGTTTTTAAATTCGGTCATTATATCTTTCAGTTCCGAAATTTCCACTTGATTCCTCTTTATGTTTTTTACTTCTTTGCCAAGACTTTGTTTTCATTTGTTCCAAGAATGTTTGCAATTGCTCCCTGAAACATTGTCATGATGTTTTTTGACAAGGTTTTGTTGTCGAGTCTTCTCAGGCTCTTCTCGGATGTGACAGCTTCTCAGATTTTTCTTGTTTTTGATGGCCTAACAGTTTTAAGATAATACCATTATCAGGTATTTTGTGGAGTTTCCCTCAGTTGAGATTTGTCTGATGCTTTTCTCATGATTAGACTGGAGTTACAGATTTTGGGGATAAAGGTCACAGAGGTAAAGTGCCACGTCCTCCCTCACATAAAAGTCAACATGTCTCGTCACTGTTTGGTGCTGCCCTCGTTCACCTGGCGGAGGCCAAGTGTTTTGTGTGTTTCAGCTTATCCATTTGTAGTTTCTCTTCCAACCCTGCCCCCTCCCCATTCTGCACGGCAGTCTTTGGGAGTGACTATGCATAGCCACTATATTTTTAAAATGCTTACATCAGATCTTGTTTTACTTTTGCAAATTTGGAGGCGTTCATTTTTACTGGGTCCACATTTCCCCAAACATTTCATTTTAGTGCTCATTGTGCCAACACAAAGCATTTATGCAGCAAAGAAAAGATGAATAACAACCACGATTTGAGAGACTAGTTTTCTTAATACTTTCAAATACCACAATAGCCATTTTCAGAAGCCTAGAATCATACGCAGCTATAATGTCAATGGAATTATTCTGAATGCTTCGGTTAGCTTCAAAGAAATTTCTCAGAAAAAATAGGATCATTTCAGGTTTCTTTGGAAAGCTTATTTTAGAAAGAGAATCAGATCTCACACATAATTTCCTCATGACTCTCCTAAATTCCAAAGGGGAAGAGCAATTGTTAATGTTATATTTGTCCTCTCATTACAGACAGGGCTATTTTCAGACGGGACAGAATGGCTGGTGCTTCACGTAGCGCTCACAGCACACCGAGGCCTGTCAAACAGTCTTCCTGAGTGTACGTAAATTCCTGTCATGGGACTCGGAGCGTAATGTTACCCTTTTGTATTACTAAAGGTCATCAGAAGTTTTATGCTTTTGATTTTATGACATATTTACTAACTTGTCTGATGCTGAGTTTCTGGATATGAGTAATTAGTAAGACAAAAATAATGACTTTTAAACAACATAATCCCAGGAATACATTGTGGAGGAAAAGGATGACGGCTTAAAATAAAGATAGCATTATCGCACTGTCTGTATTAAGGAACCTTTGCGCAATCCCTGACATCATGATAAACACAATACTTTGTGATGATGTTACATTCTCATTTCATCCTCTTTCATTTTACTGAATGTGTTGCTCATACACACAGCTGGTCACAGTGACTTCACACATCTCAAAGGCACAGCTCGGTCTCTGAGTAACTCACCAGCTTCAACTTACCCACCTTATTTTCACCATGAGCATTTTGAAAAAGAAGAGTAATGAGAGGCATAACCTTATCAGACATTAAAACAACTTATAAAAAAGTTGTTTTAAAATAATTTTAAAACAAAAATAATTATGTATTGGAGAAGGTACATATAAATGAAATAGAAATTCAAGAAAAAGACCCAAATTTAAATGGGAATTTAACACATGGCAAAGGCAGCATTTTAAAATTGCTAGGGAAAAAAAGAGTTATTCACCAGGTAGGGGCGAGAGGTGGTGGAAGTGGGGAGGCTAGGTCTTTACCTCAGTCCTTACACTGCATTAAATTCTACTTGGATCCAATATTTTCATATACAAAAGTGAAGCCATGAAGATGCTGTTAAAAAGGATCCCCATTTTGTCCTGGCTGGTGTGGCTCAATGGACTGAGTGCTGTCCTGCAAACCAAAGGATCGCTGGTTCAATTCCCAGTCAGGGCACATACCTGGGTTGGAGTCAAGGTCCCCAGTAGGGGGTGTGCAAGAGACAACCACACATTGATGTTTCTCTCCCTCTCTCTCTCCCTTCCTTACCCTCTCTCTAAAAATAAATAAATAAAATCTTTTTAAAAAAGGATTCACATTTTAACAATTCTGGAGTAGAAAAAGTATAAATATTACTCAAAATTTAGAAGCCATAAAATAAAAATGTACTGACCTCTGCTTTAAATCACACATACATACACCAAAATGAATACGTAAATAAATGAATAAGCCAACCACAGAGAATTGCACATTGAGCTAAGTGAATAAAACACACACACACACAAACTTAAAAGACAAATGACAAATTTGGAAGCCTATCTGTAACACATTTGACATACAAAGGGCCAGTATCTTCAATGAATATGGAAGTTTTACAAAGGCGGAAGGGGAAAGACAAATAAATAAAACATGAGGCAATAAACATAGGAAGAGATGTTTAACTTCACAACAAAATACAAATCATTCTTAACCCACTAGACTAAAATAAGGTAAAGATTCCAGAGGTGAGAAATTCAAGGTCATCCGGGATGGGTGCGTCCCTGACCATGGCCCCCCTCCAGGAGCTCCAGGACCGCAGCTGCACCTCGGGCATCACACCCAGGGTCTGGGGGGGGAGGGGGGCGGGGCAGGGAGAGAACAAAAGGTTCCTGCTTCAGAGTCCACGCCCTTTAACAAGTTTTCTGGGTTTCACTTCTGCTTATATTTCATGTGCTGGAACTGTCTCCTGGCTGCATGGCAGGAGCTGGAAGTGATTTGTTCCTAAATTTTCATCATATGAAGCGCACACACCAGAAGTTTGCCACTCACAGATATTTGCAGAGTGAACACACCCATCTGGCCAGCATCCATGTCAAGAAACAAAGTGGAAATAGCCTCCTTGCGACTCCTCACATCTTCTCTCTCAGTCCTCAGAGAAGGTATTTTTAATGGGCACATTCTCACCATGACCAAGATTGGGTTCATTCAGAAAAAAGCAAGTAACCAGCAGTCTGTCACACGCATCATTTTATAACATACATTCGCCCAAAGGCACTCATTCTTAAATCTTCTCAAATCTCATTTTCAGTTCAAGAAATCTTCCTGTCTGTGAAGACAGAATGGTTAACATTTACATTTTCATATTGTGAGGCCAGGGCCAAGAGCAGAAACTGACCCGGAGCAAAACCTTTCGGCAGTGGTAGACCAGTAGGTGGATGCGACCAAAAGGTGCCCGTGGAAGGCCGCCCGGGTCCCGGAGGGTGTAGAGGTCTGCTAATACGGAGACATCTACGAGGGCCATTAGGGACCTCAGCCACGAATGTGATGAACATTTGAAACCTCTGCAATGCTACTTACATTTTTCAGAAGTGAGAAAACTGCAGAACAAATGTTACCAGTTTTAGAAAAGAATTCAAAATTTACTCAGTATTACAATATTCATATTGGAGAGAACAGCTTTGTTACAAATACTGGCAACGGTCCTTGGGGCTCCCATTCTACCGAACACCCTAACATTCGTCTTGGAGAGAATCCCTGTTTGTGGGAGGCATGTGTCAGCCCCCAGCACCATGTGACATCAGCTAATTCACACTCTACAAACGCGATAAATGTGAACGCTTTCACCAAGTAGAGCTCATTCAACGTCAGAGAATTCACACTGGAGAAAAATCATATGCACATACTGGATGTAAAAATGTTTTGGACAGTGCTCAGAGCTAATTAGACATCTGGGATTTCATGGCCGAGAGGAGCCCTGGGAACATAATGAGTGAGGAAGAGCCTTCAATCAGAGTTCCGTCCTTACACAATGTCAGCTAATTCCACTTTGGACTTGAACTGGTCATAGTGATGAGTATCTAGGGGAGGCGTGGAAGGCATTGAACATCAGATCATTCATCCTGGAGAGAAGTCTGTGAACATAATCACTGTGGAAAATCATTTGGGGATAGCGTGGCCTTTTCTTATCATGGGGTAATTCACAGAAAAGACACATTCACGTTGGAAAGACTGTGGGAGAGCGTTTAGTCAGTAATCAGGCTAATTCATTCCGGAGAAGAAGCTTGATTACGAAGAATGAGGAAAAGCCTTCAGTTCTTCACTGATTTTTAGAGAATCTTTAGTGTTATATGGGGAAACTTGGGGGAAATTTGGGGTTTATTAAGTGTCACTGAAAGCATTCATTGCACTAAGTAGGGGTTTAAACTTTTTTGCTTCCTCCATCCCAACCAAAGCTTTCATTCCTTTTTCTGATTATTCCATAGGATTTTGTCTTTAACATCTTATCAACTGACTGCTTTCTCTCCTTCCAACCTCACTCACTACCCCCAGACCAGGACTTTAAATCTTCCAAACGACACCCTTACCTCCCACTATATTCACTCACCCATGGAGGTAGAAGAGATTCAGGTCTTGTGCATTTCTGCCTCCTGGCCTTGCTTAGAGAAAACAGGAAAAAAAAAACAGAGAAAAAAAGGAGAAGGGGGGAACAAACAAAGAATGACGAATGTGGGGAGTACCATACATGGGAATGGCTACCATTCAGGGTCCCTTATACCTAAGATGATCTTCAATGTGGCTAAGGCTGGCTAGGGAGCAATCAAAAGGCCTGGTTTTCCATCAGTTTAGTTCCAGCTGTCATAAACCACTTGGAGCTCACACAATCCTGCTGCGGACCCTAGGCTCCTTCTCCAGAAGTCACCGGGTCCACCCGCATTTGCCCACACCAGCTCACTGCTCCACCTGTGTGCTTCCATGGCTCTCTGGCTCGTGCCTGGGCTCTGCATCTCAGGCGTTAGCACCACTCTGCCCCTGACCCCTCCCTCTGAACTTGGTCTTCCTAAAATTCAACACTGGGCTCCATTTTAGAAGACTCATGCTCATGCATCTAGAACTTTTTAAAAAAGACTTTATTGATTTATTTTTAGACAGAGGGTAAGGGAGGGAGAAAGAGAGAGAGAAACATCAACTGGTTGCCTCTCATGCAGTCTCTACTGGGGACCTGGCCCACCACCCAGGCATGTGCCCTGACTGGGAATCGAACCAGTAGCCTCTTGCTCTGCAGACTAGCAATCAATCCACTGAGCCATACCAGCCAGGGCTCAAATCTATGTTTGTTTTTCCCTTGTCTGTGTTCTGCAGGCCCCGGGAGTTGGGACTAAGTGCTGAAATCATTCTGTTAGGCTGTGAAAACCCTTGGCTTTATATCCTACCATATAAGTAAGATTTCCAATGTCTAAGATTGGGTTGATTTTCAGTTTGGGGCTATATCAAGAGCCATGAGGCTCTTAGGAGTTGAAGATGGAGAAGTTCAGGGGAGTGCTATACTGGTTAAAAATGCCCAAGGCTTCCAATAGCAGAAATCTGCTTAGAAAATAAAGACATTTAACTAATATATCAATAAGGCTGGTTCCAGGACAGGTAGAGTGGCTCAACGATGTCATCAAGGACCCAGGTTCTTTTTGTCTCTCTGCCAACCTCAGTATGTGGGCTTTTTTCCTTGTTATTCTTGTCTTGTGGTCTCATGACAGCTGCCATAGTTCTAAGTATCATGTCCTCAAACATCCATATTTACAGCAGAAAGAAGGGACAGACCTGTTCACTATCTCCCCTTGAATCAAAAAGCAAAATTCTTTCCAGAAAGTTCCCCAGTCATTTCCTTAAATGTTTAGGCAGAACTAAGTCACACGCCCATTTCTATACCAACCGACAGCAAAAGGAATAGGTAACCAGCCGCTGCAGTGACACGCACGGGCGAGCCTGGGCCTGGAGTCCCGGGTGTTCGGGGCCTCTGGGGCTGGCTCTTCTCTGCCCTTCGTGGGTCCCAGGTCTCCTTCAGTCACTCCCTCCTCCTTCCTCTTGCCAAGACCAGGCTCACTGTCCTTCCCCTGCAAGTGTATTTTCACCGTGTCATAGCTTGTTTCTTTTCTTCTTCAATTCCCCAGTTTCCTCTTCAATTTAACTCTGGCTGGCACATTGGTCCATCCAGGCCCTATTTGCCCTCATAACATCTTGCCACACACTGCCTATATTGTCTTTAATTTTTTTTTTTGGTTCAAATTTCCCGAAAGGGGAATTTGACTAGTCTGACTAACCCTCTCTATATTTTTGAGTCAGGTGACTTCAAAAGTCTTCGGTCAGCCTGTAGTGGATCCTGATCCAGTGACCATGTACATGTGTATGGGGAGGGGAAAGGAGGCAGGGTCGTGGGATACAGCACAGCCACCTGGCAGGGGGGGCTGGGTGAGGCAGCTTCCCACAAAAGGGGCTGTGGGTGGGGCAGGTGTGGTAGGGTGGAGCAACAGTAGAAGATTAGGCTCCAATACCAAGAGGGAGGCCACGTGGGAGAGGAAGAAGGAAGGCATGAGACGCGTGATGGAAAAGCCGTCTGGGACGTTTCAGTCCCACTTCAGCAGACGCCACATGGAGAAAAGCAGAGGAATCCGGCCGGCAGACAGCACGGGGGCTCCTGACCTGTGACCACGGCCCAACCATCACAGTCACATCCAGCCATTTGGCCACCCCAGTTGAGGCCCAGGCATGATGGAGCAGAAATAAACTGTTCCTTCTTTGTTCTGCATGAATACCTTACAGAATTGACAGCATAATCAGATTCTTGGTCAGACATGAGTCAAGAATCTCCCCGAATTCCCGTAGCAAAAATCCCAGTGACTGCTTGGAGAAGGTTGGATGTCTGTCAGGAATGTGAGTGTCACAGGGACTTGAAGTGGTCAGTGCCTGCTGGACTCTACCTCTTAGAGACCATTTTGGGGCTCTGACAGGCTGATGAAGGTGTTGTAGAAGCAGAACTATTTCAATAGGGCCCTCTAACAGAGACAGAAAGTGGACTGGTTATTCCAGCCAATGGAGTTTGCAATCCTGCATTGGGAAAAGTGGAACTTTCAAGAGCATTGGTAATGGGTAGGACTGGATTTAAATCCTTGCTCTTCTACTTACTTGGTACGTGACCTTGACAAGCACTTGAACCTAAGTCTTACTTCCTTCATTTGTAATATGAGGATAGAAACATCCTGTTTCACAGGAGGATTACACAAGATGTTGCGTGGAAAGCACTCGGCACAGCAGGTACTAAGTGCGTGTTAGTTACTGCTGTTGTCAGTGTCTTACACACTCGGTGAGCGGGGTCAGAGCCCCACCAAGGACAGTCGACTTGCAACCGAACATCAAAAGAGGCTGCCCTGGCTGTCCCCAAAAGCACAAAATCCCAGTGACCAGGCGTCCTCCTGTCCAGAGATGATCGCCTGAGCGTGCACGCCCTGGGGAGCAGATGATGAGGGAGCTGGCACGGGCCCCCCTTCCTTTCTCTCCTTACTGTTCAAGGTGGGCTCACACCTTCATCAGGTTGGAGCTCTGGCTGCTTCACAGCAGGCTTGGGTCCCTAGGAGATGCAGTTCTCACAGGCAGTGCCAGCCCTGACTATCCCACTGAAAACATCCCAACTTACTATGAAGATTTTATTTGTTTATTTTTAGAGATGGGGAGGGAGGGAGGGAGAAAAAGAGTGAGAGAAACATTAATGTGTGGCTGCCTCTCACATGCCCCCTACTGGGGATCTGGCCCACAACCCAGGCATGTGCCCTGACTGGGAATTGAACCAGTGACCCTTTGGTTCACAGGCTGATGCTCAATCCACTGAGCCATACCAGCCAAAGAAAGGTAGAAGAGAGCTCTGAGGTTCTATAAAACCCTGAATGTACACACAGAATGTGTCCCTCCCTTTATTGCAGGGAGATAGAAATTTTGCCACTAACAAAAAGGCAAGAGGCCTTTTCTGCATTTTGTGCCTGGGACCCAGAAATTTGCCATACACCAAAGGGATGCTGTAGTCTCAGTGGGGAGTGGAAGTCCTTATGGTCATTAACATCGGTTCTCTTTACCTCCACGAACTCCTTGGCTGCTGGTAACTGGAGACACAATTCGCACACCCCGTGCCAGATGAATGCCTACTAAGTGCTAAGCAAGGCACTGCGTACGTGGAGATGCTTCAGACCTAGTCCTTAAGAGCTTCAAGTTTGTGCTGAAGGTGGTCCTTGAGCCAGCCATGCTTAGCCAGGACACTTGGATGGACAGCTCTGCACCAGTACTGACTCTCTGCTTGTTCCCTGCCTGCCCCTCCCCAAGGTCACCCCCAGGATTAGCACAAAGCATGGTGGATAGCAACAGCTCGCAGGCAGAGCTGGGGCGACGGTGATGAGGCACCTGCCACCTTAGATATCGGGGCTAATCTGGCTAGCCTGCTGGGGTGGGGAGTGGGGGGAAGGGGCAATCGGGGTGAGACCACCTTCCTTCTGTGGGACTTGGAGAAGGACGGCCACCAGTCCTCCCAGAGAAGGCAGGCTCCCTCTTTGGTCAGAGGTAAACACACCCGCACCCAGGCCTGTACCACAAACCCAGCGCTGCCGTCACAGTGCCCACAGCCACACACAGTGGCCAGTCCACTACCGTCCTGCCTCTGTCGCTGTCCCTTGGGTCTCTCAGAGGTGCCATGGAGACTACAAAGGACAAGGTGCAGTCCTTTCTCAGAGAACTTTAAGCCTGTTTGAGAAGAAAAAGGCTTTTTATAAAAAGGCCGTGAAAGACTAGAACATCACATGGGCGATAGACGGGTTCACAGGCAGGGGACTTTCACAGACACGCACAGTGGAAACCCAGTTACAGGGGGGCAGGAGGGCTTCAGGGAAGAAGTGGGCCCTGGGCCAGGCTTGGGCAACGGGCAGAATTTGGTGGGGGGCTGCATCCCAGGGCGGGGTGTGATACGAGCAATGACCACAGGTGCTCAGAACACAGGTCACTCCTCAGTCCCTTGTGAAGTAAGGGGTTCGGCCAACGCTCTTCCTGCTCCTGCTGTAACGCTGAGAGGAAACAGCCGGAAGCTGCTGTTTTCGTGCACAGAAGTTTCTCAGAGATGGGGTGGGATGGGGCTGGACGGGTCTTGCGACACCCTCATTTCTCATGCTGTCACCATTGCGGGAAGCCAGGGCAAAGGATGTACTGTTGACACAAACGCACAGCCTTCCTGCCGGAGGAGAACTTGGGGTCATCCCAGGAGGCCTGCTTCTCTCCAGAGGCTCGGATCGGGCATGAAATGCTGATGCAGATACCACTTTGGGAAACCAGATTCTAAGCCCAAACCTCACTCTACTGGCACCATACACGTGGCCAAACATTTGGACAGAATTCTGGCAGAATATCAAAGAACTCTTGGAGCAGAGAAAAATCTTTGAATGTTATGAATAGAGAAAATTTCCATTCATCCCCTGACTCACGCTGGAGAGACACTCTATGAATAGCACCAATGCAGGAGAATCCTCGGAGGGAGGAGAGCAGCGCTCGGAGACGGGAAAATCACGGGCGGGCTACAGCGTCCACGTCAGAGCTGAGCCCTCAGCGCCTTTCGCAAGAGAAGACTCACCTCCTCAAAGACTGGAATGACGCACTGAGAAAGCACAGACCTTGAGCTAAATCTTTCCAATGTAATAATTTGGAGGTGGTGGTCATTTAAGGAGAAACCAACACTTATTCACCACCCAAAGGTCTTGGCTGGAGTGGGGCCCACTGCTGGTTGTGAATGACGAAGCTCTTGGGGGTGTTCTGACCTCATGAAACATGGGAGACCACACAGGGCCCAAGGAAGGCTGTCAGAGGGACCCCATGAAGGAAAAACATGATGAAAGAGCAAACCTAGAAAACGATTTTGTTGGCAACGATTTTGTTACCTGATTGTACTTTTTGCACCAGTCACAGACAGACTTTGGCTACAGGAATGCAGATGCCCTGGGGGAGAGAGCTTGATCAGGTGACACGGAGTGCACCTGTCCCCTCGGGTCTGAGAGCCAGGCTACCCAGGCTGTGCGTGAGAGACATAGGCAGTCTCCACGGCTCTTGGAAATTTTCTTTCCCATGGAGCTACCATGTTTCTTCACTGTCTCTCTTCCTTCCTTTTCTTTCTTCAGTAGAGTTGTGGCCTTGTGTCTTCACGTGTCTCTTACTGGCGTTGTCCGGTGGGCAGGAGGCCACCCACCCATCAACAGGCACACCCCAGGGAGTGCTGCTGTGGCCGGTTTGTTCAGTCAGTCGTGTGTTCATTCATTCAATGAGTGTTGTTAGTATCTGCTCTAATCTCTGCCTGCCCCATTATCTAGGCTGAATATAAAGGACAGGGAAGGAGGAGGAGTCAGCAGCAGGTGGTTGGGCAACTTGAGGGGAAAGAGGTGGGAACCAGGAAAACAGTATGGCCTCTGAGGCTGCAGGGTGTCTGTGTCCCAAGGTTTCGGGGTGGAGAGAGGGTCGGGGAGGCGGAGAGGAAGAACTCTGATCTAACGGCTCTTTACCCTGCGTCAGGACAGAATATGGCTTCTCAGAGCAATCCTGTAAGCAAGTGCACAGCTAGTGAGTGGCAGAGCCATACTTTAAGCTATGTCCCTGTCACTTCACATTCCACTGTCTCCCGACCATCATGTCACAAGGGAGAGAATGGGCCCTTCAGCAGCACTGCTCCTTGGGGATGTGTCCAGAGATTTAGGGGACAATGAAAGGCACCTGGTGAACTGGCAGGGCGTGGGGCTGGAAAGAGAGAAGTAGATAGGCTTTTGAAGACTCTACTTAGAGGAACTCGTCCATTTAATATATCTCCACTGAGCCCTATAGAGTGCAAGGATATGTGTTCTGGTGCTGGGAATGCGAGGGTGTCAGACTGGCGTGGCCCCTGCCCTCGTGGAGCTTCCATTCTAGAAGGAGGCAGCCTCCTGGCTCGGTGTGCTATGGGCGGCCTCCTCTGCCCGCGGCCTTGGCAGTCCCTGCCCTCCTGCCCTTCTCTTACATGCTCAGCTTTCGCCCATCAAAGCAACACAGGTGGGCCTGACTGCCAGGTACTGGGAGGTCTGGAAGTCTATTCCACATGCTCACACATGTTAAGCACAGGAGAGAGTCACATAACCCAGATTCACAGTTGACAATGACTACTGGGGAGAAGCAATGCCAGCTAAGACGTGGAAGAATAAGGACCAGCCTGGGGTGTGCTGAGAAGCACCTTCCAGAGAGAAACACACTGGAAGGGGTGTGAGAGATGGAGCAGAGTGGAGGGGCTGGAAAGGCCACTGCTGCAGCCCACGTGCAGGACACGGAGCACGGGGCCGAGGGAGGTAGGGAGGAAGCAGGTTAACTAGGCCCTTAGCCTGGACCCCAAGGACAATGGGAAACCGTGAAGTGTGCTGGGTTTGGGGACAACCCAATCAGATTTGTAGTTCGTCCTTTCACTCAGAAGCCCAAGGCTGCAACAGCGAGGAGAGAGCTGTTCAAGGATTTGTTAAATTGATGCAGACATAAAGGAGTGGAAATGTGAGTTGTCTTTTTTCCTCATGAACCAAGAAGGTTTCCAGGAGATGTGGTGAGCGGAATGAGCAATAGAGCAATCACTAGCTATGGGTGATCTCAGCAGGAGCTGCCAGCTCCTGGACCAGAAGAAGGAGGGACTTCCTAGTTCACCAGAAGAGGCTTTGGGACAGATGTGCATGAGCAAACACCCCCATCTTGTGGCCAAAAGAAGTATTGCTACTGCGTTCACAAAGGGGCCTGCGGGAACCTTGGTTCTTATTCTGAAAGCCAGGTGAAAGGAAGTCTGGGCTGCATGTTACCTGTGGACAGCAGGAAGTTCCCCACCCCTCTGTCTTGTATAACCCCGAATAGTGGAGAAAGTGTACATAAATATACAATGTTACCAGTAATTCTGGAATAGGTAACTACATTTTTCATTTTGTTTATAGGTATTTTAAAAGTTTCTATTACGCACATTTATTACTTTTGTTGAGAGAGAGAGAGAGAGAGAGATAATGTATCACATTACAAACCTGGCTGGCTACAAGGCCACAGAGAGAGGAGAGAGGGTCTGTTTTGGGGAGCCAGTCTTCCTGAAGGACGCCTCTCCTGTCCTCTTTCTAGCCATGTCCTTCATGCCCCTTCAGCTCACACATACCCCAGCCTCTCCTGCCCGTGGCCTTGGCAGTCTCTGCCCTTCTGCTTTCTCTCGTGTGCTCACCTTCCTCTCACCAAAGTAACATGCTCCCAACCAGGGCACACAGGTGGGCCTGTCAGCTGGGTTCTGGGGGAGCTGGAGGTCTGTTCCACACTTGCTGGTCTGCCCCGGGAGGCGCTGATGCTCCGTGAGGGCCGGGTCTGCCACATGTGTTGCATCTAGGGGGTCTCCGCCTGGACAGCTTTTCTGCTTTGGAACAAGTGGCTCATCGGCTTATAGATTTGGTCACTCTCCTCACCTTCAGAGCTTCTGTCTCTCCTGCTTGAAACTCTTCTTGTGGGCAGGGAAGCGGCTCGACCTCACCTTCGGGAGGTTCCCTGACATTGGTCTAAGGGACTGGAACATTCTGAGGTGTCTCCCAGCACTGGTGCCTGCAGGACTTCCCAGGAGTCTGCATGAGTCACTTGTGTTGTCTTCTTTCAGCAAGTTCCTGATTTGCGCTGAACTCCTTGTCCTCAGCTCTGAGGTCACCAACTGAAATCATACATAGAAACTCCAAATTTCCCTTTTTGCTGTGCCAAAAGCAAGCCATTGAAATAAAATCCATGCCTATCACAGGGGATCGGTTACATAAATCATGGCACATGACATAGCAATAAAAAAATGAGGTTATAGAATAACGAGTGATCATACATTTTAAAAAGTTATAAACACTATATATGTAGTGAGATTGAGTTACTTTCATTTTGTTTTTATGCATATTTGCATAAAACATATTTATGCATGTGCATATTTGCATATTTTATGCATATAATGAACATGTACTACTTTTATAAGAAAACCCCCTCAAATTATTATTTGACAAACTTGGAAAGTGGATCAAGAAAAAGCGGGGGACTGACGTGGCAGTGGGGTGACAGGAGGAGAAGCCTGAGAGGTTTGGAAAGAAGAACCGGAGCTCTCCTGGCCACATGGGAAGAGGGTGGCCACACGGGTAGCTAAGGAAGTGGCCCCGAGAGACCAGGGTTAGTGAGCTCCAAGAAGTGAAGTCCTGGGGTATCCGTGGGGGGTGGCGGAGGCTTGAAGCTGAGGCAGCTGCAGAACAGTTCAAAAGGAAGGGGCCCAAGGAGAGGGAAGAGAGCAGAGTTGAAGGGATGGCCCTGTGCTGGATACAGAACTCAGACACATCACAAATAATAATTTTAAAATAACTTTTATATGTAAGCACTTTGTAGTTTACATTTCTCCTTTACCATTTTGTTTGATGTTCGCAGATGGGGAAGCAGAGGCTCAGAGAATACTTGCCCAGGATCGTACAGCTAATGTACAGTGAAGCCAGGACCTGAATCCAGGTGGTTTCAGTGTTCGTTTTGCTGGGTGAACACAGTCAGCTGTCCCTCATGAACTTGGGCAGTGAAGGTATACAAAGGCTTGAGGCCGAGGGGGATATTGCAAACACGTAACTACTGGTAGGAGTCAAGCAGTGACCGACAGAACAGGTGCGGGCCTCACCGGGAGCATCGTCCAGTGAGAAATCTGCAGCACGAAACTTTGCAAACCCCTTTTGACACGTTCGATCAGTCACAGCACCTTCTCCATACAGTGCACAAGTCTTTTTGTTTTTTTGCTTTTCAGTCATGTTTTTTACCTTTCTTAAAACAATAAATCATTACATGCCAAAAATGTTGCACATTTTCTTCCATCTTCAATGTTAAAATAACTATGCAAAAATTCTCCAATTTTGATGAGATTTTTAAAATGCACACTGATACAACAGCTGTCACAATACTATCTGACAAAATCGTTTTGAATGAAGTTAAAGACAACTAAGCGCTACTAGAGCCATGTTATGGAAAAAAACCAAAGGAACGTTTTTGCCAACCCATAATTAAATGTTACATAGTTTTTAAAAAAGATTTTGCCTATTTGCTTTTAGAGAGAGGGGAAGGGAGGGAGAAAGAGAGGGAGAGAAGCATACATGAAAGAGAAACATTGATCCGGTTGCCTCTCTTTCGTGCCCAGCCCCCGGGACCGAACCTGCAACCCAGGAACGTGCCCCTGATGGGGAATCAGACGTGGGACACACTTCCCTTTGCTGGATGGCGCCCAAACAACGGAGCCACACTGGTCAGGGCATTTAAACATCACCTGTTTAATAAAAACTTTCAGAGACAAAGTCCTTCATAATCCTATTTCCCAGAGATAATGTAAAGTCATTTTTTTAAAAGCTTCCCAGCTTTATTGAGGTATGGAATTAAAAGTTATACATATTTAAGAGGTACAACCTGATTACAAATTAATTTTGATTCAAGTTTTGATAAAGGTTATTTTGAAAACTAACTTTTATTTATATTAAATATAATTTGGATCTATGGATATGACCATATTTCCTGAGTTTCTTCCCTGAATGCCCTGGTGTCAAATATTCTGTCTAGTCTTTGTGAGAGGGTGCCAGAGACACAGTCAGAAATCCCACCCTACCTCTCCCAGCTGGTTTCTAAAACTTGGAAACGGTACCCAGGTCTTTTGTTGGGACCCTTGTATTAGTTTTCTATTACCAAGCAACAGATGACTCTAAAACTTAAAACAGCAAACAGGATGTTTCTCGGGCCCTGAGGCTGGGGCACCAGGGAGCAGCTGAGCTGGGTGGCTCTGGCTCAGGGTCTCTTATAAGGATGAGGCCACGATGTCTGCTGACACTGGAAATTTTTTCAGATGTCGGATTTGTGTCCCCAGAGATAACGAGTTTGCTAAGAACAGACTGTGGAAAGATAACACACCTCAGGGCCTCGCGGTTAGTCTCTCAGGGAGAAGGTGTACAGAAGGGGTACGGAGGCAAAGCCCTCACGGCTCAGCTTCAAGCAGAGGGCGAATAAGGAGCTCCTGGAATGAAAAGCATAGCCAGACATGTGACACCTGCGTCCAGTTCTGTATCGTGGGAGAATATGCATTTTAATTTCTGTAGAGGATGATGTAAAAACTGAGTGGTTTAAACAATGCTTTAACTGAAGCATACCCAGGGAAGAATGAGAATCAGAATGTCACAGGAAAAAACCTCCCAAACCCCAAACTCTAGGAAGTCATCCAAGGTCTAATTCATGTCCCAGAGGTAAAAGACAAGAGCTGAGAGAAATAGAAACACATGAATCTGCTAGGTCAACACAGATTCGGCCTTTCTTTGAAGGAGGACGGGCCCCTCCCTATTCTTACACATCCGTGCTCTCTTTGAACTGCTGGTCTGGTCCATTACATTCTCATTCTCACCCTCCAGTACGAGCTCTACCCCCTCTCCACTGCCCAGTAGCTTTCCCAGCCCCAGCTCCCGGGGCAGGATGGTCAGGAACTGCTCCAGCATCAGCAGCTTCAGGATCTGCTCCTTCACGGGCATCTCAGGCCTCAGCCACCGGCACAGAGCTCCTGGGGACATGGGAGAACCTCATGGGATCCCAAGCCTCCTGGTCCTGAATATCTGAAGTGTGGACAGGCCTGCTCCTGGGTCAAAGATTCCTTGCAGCAAGGTTTCTTCCTCACCGCCACCCATGCCTGTGGTCCTCTGGGTGACAAAGGACACAGCCCCCACTTATTGCTGGGGTCATTCTTGACTGGAAAAGTCTCCAAGGGGTCTCACTTGTGCCGTAGGAAGGTTAACTTTTAGATGAACTCATGCGCTTCTTGATATTTCAGACACTTTCTGAAAAACACAAAATACATTTTAAAACTGAAAACCTGATTTTGGAAAATTTCAGCCCCACGAAAGAGAATACAATAATACAATGAACTCCCACGTGCCCACCACCCAGTCTCCGTAGCTCAGGGCCCCTTATCTTCAGCCATTCTTCGTTCCTCCGTGCTCCACTACACTTCCTGTGTGTGTGTGCGTCAGACTTTAAAGCAAATTCTACTCATTTCGCCCTTTGTGGGGGCAACTTTGCCCCCAAAGTCCCCCCACCGTCTTCCACGGATGAAAGTGAAACTACCAAGACATGATTTGCTTTGGGAGGAGGAGGTTGATTCCCGGTCAGAGCACATGCCAATTTTCTCAGAGGAGAAAGGCCAGGAGCCGCTTCCTCAATGGCTTTTATTGGGTTGTAATACAGGCGGCAAGGATCAAACAGTAGATAACATTTCCAAAAAATCTGGGGACTTAGTCTGAGTCAGTGTCTGTCAGGAAAGGGAGTTGCAGAAACTTTAGGAGACATACTCATTTCCTACTGGGACCTTTATCATATGAATGAAAGCACTCTTAGCAAAGCAGCCCTCACAGGACTTTTAGAAATTCCTTCTTATGCCCTATCACCCTGGATCCCACTCTAGCGAGCAAAGGGCTGCACCACCTCCCTCATCACAGGTTTTCAGGCTTAAGTGGATTAGAGCCAGGAAGCGCTTCTCCCAGAGGACAGGGGGACTCTGGCTATGTCAGAATAGGCGGGGAGGGGGGGGCATCACTCCCTCTTTGCCGGAGCCCCCTGCAGTCCCCTGAGCCCTTCCTTGATGGCCTCCCAAATGATTGTGTCTGGCTTAGGTTGCCCCTCCTCTGAGGGGTCAGTACCTGTCTCTGACTGACTGACCATACACTGGGGGCAGGGGAGGAAGCAGAGACAAGCTTTGTCTCCTGTGGCTAGCATTCTTCATTCAGTCGTAGCCATGGGGGGGTGGTTACAACTCCTGAAACAGGCAGAGCGGTTCCCAACAAGCCTTTATCTCCTGATAGATAACTCAGGGAGTAGCTCTAGGAGATAAGAGAATTACACTTAAAAAGATTTTTGAATGTATATAATAGTAGAGAGAATAGTTTAGTAATCTCCCTGTACCAATCACCACCTCCAATAATTATTGACACCTGGCCAACTTCCTTTCATCTGCTCTCCATCCACCCCCGCCCACCATACACACACTGCAGATTTTTTGAGTAAATCTCAGACCCCCCATTTCATCTATAAAGTCTGCAGTATATGTTTCTGAAACTATTTCCCTTTTTAAAGCACAACCCCAACAGCATTATCCCAAGAAAAATTTAAACAACTTCTTCATATCAACAATGCTCACTTACATTTTTCTGATTTTTAAACAATTCACATTTTCTTTTTTTTTGCCCTGGCCACGTGGCTCAGCAGGGTTGGAGCGTGGTTACGGTGCACGGGGGAGGCTGAAGGTTGATTCCCGGTCAGAGCACATGCCTGGTTCCATTCCTGGTTGGGGTGCACAAGGTTGTGGGTTCCATTCCTGGTTGGGGTGCACATGGGAGGCAACCAACTGACGTTTCTCTCTGTCCCTTACGCTCTAGAACTCAATGGAAACATACCCCTGGGTGAGGATTTAAAAACAATCACAATTTTATGGTTGTTAGAATCATCACCCAAACATGGTCCACATATTACATTTATTTGGCTGGTAAGTCTCTTTGTTTTCAGGACCACTTCCTTTAAAACATTTTAACTTGAAGTATTTCAGCTGTTTGTTCTTAGAATGAAATGAGCATGAACTTAAACGCTCAAGTATCTGTTCTGCCTAAGGCATTGTGTTTTGTGCTGGGAATACAGGCATGAGTGGACAATCCTGGCTTGACCTTTGATTTGGGGTAATCCACGGACTCTCTCCGGGCCTGGGAGCCCCCTTCTGTGACGTGAGTTGGAGCAGGGTGCCCAGGAAGGCTATAAAAGCGGGCCGACACAAAATTGTAAATTAACTTAAAACCGTTTATTTATTTTTGCTCATCAGTCTTCGTTAGTATTTGTGTATTCAATGTGTCGCCCAAGACAACTCTTCTTTTTCCAGCGTGGCCCAGACATGCCGAGACACGGGACGCCCCCGGTAGATGTTCTCTAAATGCCCCGCTCTGTGTCACTGCGACCCGCCACGCTGGCCCGCGCACAACGCCAGGCGAGTCTGTTTACGCCTTCGGAACTCGCGCCGTAGCCAGAGGAGCGAGGCCAGAGCCCCGGACCTCTACGCCGCCTTTTCAAGCGGCCGTCCACCTGCTCAGGGCCTCGGGAAATCAGGTAACCCGGAGGAGATCGCACCAGATGCGAGAAAAAGCCTCACCGACCGCAGGACAAGTGGGTGTGCTGAGGTTCGCCCACACCACCTCCGCGAGCGGTAACCGCTCGGCCGGCCCCGCCCAACTACAGTTCCCAGAGTCCTTTGCGGCGAGTCAGGGGTTCGTGGCTTCACGACACTCGGTGAACAGGCCTGCACCCTGGAGGCTTCCAAACGGCCGGCTGCGCGCCACTGTAACCCAGCCCTTGGTTCTGGGGCCCAAGAACGCAGAAACATTTGGCTTGGTTGTAGTCCGGAAGGCTGGACTACATTTCCCAGGAGGCTCAGGACATGGGCCATCCCTGGTTGTGCGACTTCAAAACGGCGACGAAGGGTGGTTGCCAAGGAGACAGTCCCCGGAGATACGGGCTCCTCAAGCGGGTGTACAAATGAGCGGAAACAGAGAAGACTCCTGGACGAAATGGTGAAGGAGAATGGGAAATTCGGTTATAAAGCTGCGTTAAAGAGCACAGCCCCCTTCCGTTTACACTTTTGTTTTCGCGGTCGCTGAGGACTCGCGCGACCGTCGCACAGTCATCTGGGAAGTGCGGGCGACCTTGCCTTATGGATTACGGGAAATGTAGTGATTGGTGAACGGTTGCTCCTTTGAGTACCTATGAAGCTTGCTGAGCAAAGGGGGCAAAACCCTTTCTTGTCCACTGGAACACAAATTTTACCGCCCTAATATTTCCTGAGTCTGTGCCAACCCCATTGCTGTATTTCAGATAGTTTGCATTTCTCCAACCTGCTCCCGGTCTTCTTCAACTTAAGTCTTATCTACGCTGCCACCAAATTGTCCCTGCTGTGCTTCAGGCCCTCTAGTGGCTAATACAACCAAGGCCAGGTCCCTGGGCTGGCATGTGTACTTGACCTAACCTATTGTCTCCCAGCAGCCTCCTTGTACAGAAGAACCACACTTTAAATAGGATGTGCAACTTGCAGCCCCTGATGAATGCAGCTCCACACAAAATCATAAATTTACTTAAAACATTATGAAAAATTTTTGTCATTACATGTTGCAGAGTATTTGATGTATGGTCCAAGACAACTCTTCTTCCAGTGTGGCGCAGAGAAGGTGCCAGAAGTTTGGACACCCCTGCCTGAATCATTGACTTTCAACCAGTGTACCATGGCACACACAAGGATTTTTAAAATGTGCAATACTTATTTAGTCAGGGGCACTGACCTCTTTTCCCATAGATTGTAAAATTTTAAAAATGACAATAGCTATTGGTTTGAATGAATCAAAATTATACCTATTTTTTCTGTCAGATCAGAAAAAATTTTATTTTTTTGATATGCCACAGAATTTTGGTAATTGTGTGTGCCAATGGATGAAGAAGGTTGCAAATTGCTGCTCTAGATCGCTCTTAATCTCATGTGATTAATGCATTAAAGCTATTTGTAGCTATTTAGTTTTAGTGCAGAGCACAGCTACCTGCTTTTAACAGCTGCACCCAAACTAGGGTGATAAATTCCAAGAGTAGTTAGATTTGAACAATATTCTTGAAAAACACTTGAAATATGTTCTTTTACAAGTAAAAACCAAGTTCCTCATACTCATAAAATAATTTTATTTCTCTGAACAAAATATTTTATTACATGATATAGTTAACTCACATATAGGTGTTTTCTAGGCCTCTGTAAAGTCACACAAAGAATTTAAAAAGGATGGTTCTTGTATAAAGTACTTATTACAAAACTCCAGTAAGATATAATGTAAGATAGATGAGTTTTATTTTACACAACATTTTGAATGTCTAACATCTATAATTATGCCTTATCTGAAGAGCAGTAAGTGTGGTGTGGATTTGTGCTGGGACTTTAGAGAAGGGAGGCATACTTTTGTTTTTTGTTTTTTTACTGGCTGCTTGTCGTTATTCTCATGTATGGCTTGGATAGTAAAGAGTGGGGCTCTCTCAACTTCCTTTTTGATATTTCGCTATTTTGCTATAAAAGAACCCAACTGTTTCCACTTGCTACAGTCTGTCTAGTCTATGGGATGGGGTGGGGAGTGGGGAAGGGGGTCGAGGAGAAGGGGTATGTGGTGGGACCCAAAGAGCCTAGTGTCTCTGGAAGTCTAGAGGATGGTGGTGGTCACTCAGGATGACACTACCCTGCCCTCGCTGCCAACTCTGTTGACTTTGCCAGGCTGCTTCCTTGTGGAAGGTCACAGGTGGTGACTCTGCTGCAGGCCTGAGTGCTCTGGGGACTCCAACACTGTGGCCATGAGGCAGAGAGGGGAGGCAAACTGTTAAAGACTGTCAAAAGCCTAGATAGGAATGAACTGTAGAGTGCAGAAAGATAGATGAGGTGTTGCTCACTTCAAAGCACTAAAAACTTTCCTTTTGAAGTGGGAATAGTTGGAAGACAAGCAATTTCCATTGGCTTTTAACTTCAGTAGGAAGAATGGCCTGTATCATAAATGTAGGAATTATTTAACTGATAAAGCAGCGATTTAACATCAAAAATATCTTATCTATTCTGAAGAGTCAAAAGCAGAATTTCCTCCCTCCTCATTTATTTAATTTCTTTGGTTTTGATTTCTAAAATGTGAAATCATATCTTGCCAAGGAGAGAGTACATTTCTTGAGAAAGCATCAGTCACGGCCAGAATCTTCATGTAATTCTCAACGATCAGGTAGGGGAGGCTGAAGTCACGATCAAGGAGAGCCATCATTCAGAGTAATTTTCCTAAGTGGTACAAACGCGGTTACCTTTTCAGTGGGTCAAGAGCAGTGCTTTTGTATTAACTCCTATATATGTCCTCAGGTACTACAAAGCTCTGCTCTTGGTTACAGCCATTTAGCCCACCTACTGACATAACGATCTTCTGGCGTTTCACAAAAAGTGCAGTGATCTCCAGGAGCTTCCCTGAGCAATTTGCAGATATGGGCCTCCTAGTTACCATATAAGTAAGTTAAGGTTGTCTTTACAACAGATAGAGCTCCGGAATTCTACTTGGTCATTTGATTGGTTCCAAGAAATATGAAGCTAGTTCTATCAGCAACATACTTGCAAACCACTTTCAACTTCAAAAATGGTTATTTGCCGTGCTGTTGTTGCTCTGGTCGTGTTGCTTAACCAGATTTAGTCTCAGAGGGTGTGACACTCTTAGCCAAATCCACTTGGTGACTCTGCCCAGTTACCACAGACAGCAGAAAGACCAGGGGTCCGGTTCTGTCCCTAAACTGCTGGATCTGGGACTAGTTCTTCGTCATCCTCTTCCCCCAAACCTGCCGCTGCTTTTCCATTAATGCCTCAGTGAATGGCACCTATGACTATTAGGTGGTTATTAGGCTGAATAAAGCCCCCTTCCCCCAAAACACCCAGTCCTGATCCCTGGAACCTGTAAACGTTACTTTTCTGGGAAACAGCCCCTCTGATTAAGGATCTTTAGATGGAAAGATTATCCTGGATTATCTGAGAGGGTCATGACTGCAACTGTAAGGGTCCTTATAAGGTAGTGAAAGGGGATTTGAGTCAGATACACAGAGGAGAGGGTATTGTGCACAGGGAGCAGAGATCAGAAGATTCTGGCCTTGAAAACTGGATGATGCCACCACAAACCAAGGAGTGACAGCAGCCACCTCCATACTGGTCCTTTCAACCCAGCACTCATGCCATCAGAAGGTTTCTCTAAAATAGAGAGGTGAGCACGTGAATCTGCAGTGAAAGTCCTTCAGTGGCATCGGAATGCCTGGAAGATGAAACCCTAACTCCAGAGAAGCCCTTCAGCATCCGACCAGTTTTCTCCTGCTGCCACTTCCCCTCCCCCGCACTCACTCCCCTCCACTCCCCTGACCCACGCACTCACTCATTGCTCGCACATTCAGCTTGATTCATGCTGCACTACTGAATTTCCCACATGACTAGGCTACTTCATGCATCTGTGGCTTCCAAGTGCATTGCCGTATCTATGATACAAAGAAAGAAATCTTATCCCCACCATATGCTAATACATGCATGGCAAGAATCATCGTTCAGTTAGATGCCCTGGCTGGTGTGGCTCAGTGGGTTGAGCGCCAGCCTGCGAACCAAAGGGTCACCAGTTTGATTCCCAGTCAGGGCACATGCCTGGTTTGCTGGCCAGGTTCCTAGTTCAGGGCATGTGAGAGGCAACTACACATTGATGTTTCTTTACCTCTCTTTCTCTTCTCTCTAAAAATAAATAAATAAATAACATCTTTAAACTGATAAGAACAGATACTACACTTGATCTTAGCCAAAAGGCCAAGAAGCGATGTTATAAATAACATCTTTAAAATAAGCATTGTTCAGCCCTGGCTGGCGTAGCTCAGTGGATTGAGCGCGGGCCTGTGAACCACACGATCGCACTTCCATTCCCAGTCAGGGCACATGCCTGGGTTGCAGGCCAGTTCCCGGCAGGGGACACACCAGAAGCAACCATACATTGATATTTCTCTCCCTCTCTCCTTCCCTTCCTCTCTAAATAAATAAAATCTTAAAAAAATAATCACTGTTCAGTTAGAAAATAGTTCTGTGATATCATAAATCAGAACTAGGATGCCAAGGCCAGCGATCTTAGTTTATCCTCCCCTTGAAAGGACTGGTGATCGAAACCACCTCCCTAAAAGTCCAATTTAAACATGTATATCTCAAATTATGTTTTTAAAATACCTTTAAAATGTTCATTGATAAGAATGTATTTCAGCCAGCTATTTAAAATATCTAATATAAAATGCCACCATCGATGGTTATGTAAAATATTGTGCAGCTGTAAGAAACAAGGCAGCTCTCTATACAAATCTCCAAGATGAACGTGAAGTGTAGAAAAGTAGTTTGCTGCTGTGTCCATTAATAAAACATGTGTGTAAATGCACTCACTGCCTCTAACAGATTATGGGGGGTACAGGTGGGGGCTCCTGGGGAGGGGGATGGAGCCGAGGGACACGGAAGATGGGGGACTTCTCATTGAATGTCCTATTGTAACTTGTGCATGTGTGGCCTGTTAAAACTAAAAACATTTTTCTCAGTTCAAAGATTTACAAGGGTTATACTCTGGCCGTTAACATCAATGAAAGCTGCTGGGTCAATTTTTCTATTGAGCTTTGGGATAATCATAAAAAAACAGGTAGTAATAATTTAGTTTTCTTTTTGAACTTGTATTCTACAAAATCAATTATTATCACTTCAGCTATTATGCAAAGATGATTTGCCTCAGTTTGCATTAATATTTCTATGTGTTCTTTGCCTGTACCCCAACTGAGAGCTGGCTGGACAGCAGGAGGAAATTGACCCAGGCTTAAAATGTGCCCAATGACAGCCCAGGTGGTTCCCTAAGAGTTGACTGTAGTTCAGCCTAATGTTACCGGGGGTTGTCATTGTCTGCAAATGCCACATAGCGCCATTTCAGCCTTCCTCACTGTAAAGTGAAATGCCCCTAACCATATTTATTCATCTCAGGTGCCTCTCCCTTTCTCTGACTCTCAGTTGAGAAAACCTACATCTAATTTTTAATCTATTTAATGTATTTTCAGGTTAGCTATGTAAAAATTTACAAGTATACAAATTATGAATGAACAATAATTCTTAAGATTATTATTAGACAAACTTGCCTATACAAAAGCTACAAACTCACTTTTGGTTATTTTGAGCATTAAATCTTTTGAGCATTTTTAAAAATTAGGTGTTATTACAACATTATATTGCTTTTATTTCATTTTTTAGAGTGAGGGGAAGGGAAGGAGAAAGAGGGAAAGATTGCAGTGAGAGTGAAACATTGATCTGTTGCCTCTCATACAGGCCCCAACCGGGGACCAAACACACGTGTCCTGACCAGGAATTCAACCAGCGATGCTTCACTTTGCAGAACTGAGCCAGTGGTCAGGGCTATGTTGCTTTTTAAATATTATATGAAGTAATATTTAGGAATTAAATCCCCCTGAGGTCATAAATTACTTTTAGAAGATACATATGTATTCTACTTTGTGTGGTACCCAGGTATCAAGGATATCTAAATAACAGTGAAATATTAGAGAAGTTAAATGCTACTGCTCTTCAAAAACATTTTAGGTGAACTGCACACCAATGTTCCTAGCAAATTACAATAGCCAAAGGTGAAAACACCCCAAATGTCCATCAACAGATGGATAGATAGACAAAATGTGGCCCATACACACAGTGGGACCGGATTCAGCCTTTAAAAGGAAGGCAATTCTGACACGGCTATGACATGGATGAGCCTTGAGGACACTGCGCTATGGGAAGTAAGCCAGTCACCGAGGGACAAACACTGCGATCCCACTCACACGGGGCACCAGAGTGGTCAAACTCACAGAGCCAGAGAGCAGAACGTGGCTGCCCAGGGACGAGGGGGTGCGAGTGAAGAGTGAGCGCAGTTTCAGTCAGGGACAGCGAGAATGCCGTGGGGAAGGACGGGGGTGACGGCTGCAGGGTAACAATGTGCATGTGCTTAATGCCACAGACTGGGCACGTGGAAATGGCCAGAATGGTACATTTTATGTTACGTATATTTTATAATTAAAAAAGGATAATGGTATTGTGAAAATTTTACAAATGTCCTAAGTGACTAGGTAAACCTTCCTATAGGTTTATAATGCAAGTATCATTGCATTTCTTACTATTGTAATGGGGCTAATATTCTGAAAATATTCACCTGCCATATTCTCAATATCCCCCCACCCTGAATCATGTTTTTCTCTCAGTAAGCTGAGCATGGAGAAAGGACTAGACAGGTCAGCTACGGCACAGGTAAAGTGGCCCTGCTGTACAGACACAAAGGGACCAGGGATGGGTGGGGGACACGAATGGTTCGCAGAGATGTGCAGGGCCAGCCCTGCCAGGATGGGGCCGACTCAGTCTGGGACTGCTGCTTCCGAGGAGAGCGCCCAAGCCACAGGCCTTGCCAGTCTTGCACCTGGCAGGAGATGTCAGTAGGGTGGCCACTGACACCTTGACAGAGGTCAGGGCGGGAACAAGAGGACCTACCTTGGAACAGCTGCCCCACCCAACAAGGGCACAAACACTGTCCAGACACTCTGATACCGTGTTACAGAGCATGCGGAGGAAGTGGATTATAATCTTGAATTAATTAAATATTTATTAGAGACCGAACTAACCTGAAAACACTTAAATGCAAGAGGCGGAGATACAGCGGGTTCCCATTATTCATGGTCATCACGGTCTGTAAAGCCACCACAAAAACTGTATTAGTAAACACCAAAGCCCTGCTCCTGGGGAAATTCAGGGCTAGGTTCAGACAGAGAAGAGATGGAATGCTTCAACTCTTTCAGTGACTGGTACTTTCGAGCAGGTGAAGAAAATTTCTTCTAGAGCCACAGGAGAAGAAAATGTCAGTACCCGGTAAGATTTCAGACCTGTGCTGTGGAAGAAGTTGACCTCACTCGGGATGAGGAAGAGTCCAGATGAAGGCTAGTTAGGTAATAATGGACATCTCCTCCCGGTCTCTGCTCTCAGACATGGAGTTAATGATGCTTTTTAAATATTTCATGAATTCCATCCGGATCTCTTCAGGGTCATCCTCAAGATTGGAGTGCACCAGCTTCAGCTTGTTCAAGGGTGGTGCTTAAAAAGGAAAAAAAAAGGCAATGAGGCACGAACTTTTACTGAAGGCTATTTCTAGTCCCAAATGGCCAGAACCTTATAGAAGTCAATTTGCTCAACTTTCTGAGTGAATCTGTCCACAGATACATTGTGTCTTGTTTGACACGATTTAACATAGGAAGGTTTCACCACACTGCCAACTGAGAACAGGATGACAATTCTATAAGCCACTGCCAGGTCCTCTTTGTTCTTATCCCAGAAAGGAAGAGATGGCTGAACATTGTGAGTTATTTTCTATGATCACACTGTCACATCTGTAATGGTGTGTGTCCCATGCAGATTCAAGTTTTTCTTGAGAAAAGGCCAGTTAGGAAAGAGTGACCCTAATGATACTGATGAGCAGCTAAAACCAGGTGTTTCCCCTCTTGGTGTCTACCTGCTTTTAAAGTGTCTATATCCTCTCCTGAATGGGATGGCAGATCTTCCAATCTGGCAATTCTGATCTACATGGTGAGGAAAACAAATGCCTAGGACATACCAGATGCTCACCAACTGCACCAGATACTGCTTTCAAGGACAAAGCCACGACTGGGTAGCGCAGCGGTTAGAGCACCATCCTGACACACCAAGGGTGTGGGTTCGATCTCCAGTCAGGGCACATATTAGGATCAACTAATGAATGCATAAAGAAGTGGAACAACAAACTGATGTTTTCCTCTCTCTCTCCCCCTTCCTTTCTCTTTCTAAAAATCAATTTAAAAAAAAAACCAAAAACAAAGACACAGAGCAATATACAAATGCCTGGAACACTGAAGACAGAAGCAGAAAGAATTGCAGTCTTCTTACACAGAGACAGGTTTCCTTTCTCACTTCCAGAGCCTGGTTTGTGGTGTGCAATTAACAGACACTGAGTATCCTGTAAGAACTGCTGTTGAACAAAGCAGGAATACCACATCTCGATTTCCTTCAGGTGGCTTGGGATGTCCGCGTTGAAGACAATCACCACTCCGTGAGAGTCCTTCATCAGGGCTGGCCAGCAAGATTCGAACCTGCGAGGCAGCAAAGAATTCACAATGAATGTTAGGTGGTTCCGTTTTCTAATGGTGGACTTTAAAAATAGTATCTTACTATTGCTAATTGATGGATGACTTCTCACTGTATCGAAACCCAATCACTAAAGTTTCAAGAGCAACGTGTATTCCAAACAATTGACCAAGCCCCTAATACATGCTAGGAAGTGTGCTTGGCCAAGGTGCCTGGTGGGAAGCTGATTTTCTTAATCATTTGATGAAGAAAACCCTCTTAAGGGAAACGTACTTTGGATCACCACCACAATCCCACAGTTCAAATTCGCACCCCGTGCCTTTGTTGTTGCTGGCAATGTGTGGGTTCTCGAATTCCAGGATCCTAGAAAGAGAAACAGCAGCAACATCTCTACTTTGGAATATTATGCTTTTAGGGTGCCAACAGCACCCAAAGCAGAGGGTGGGTGATACACAGGGACTCTCTGGGACACAGATTTGTTCGTCAGGGCTCACCTCACTCCTTGGGTTGGGTTGTATTCAGTGATGTCAGAAGATTCTGTCAGGAAGTTTGCCAAAACGGTTTTTCCACTCTGTGAACATGAAGATAATAAAAATCTGACGAGCAGGAAAGTAAACCATAAAAGAGCCCTCCAGCAGCTGGTTTGGAAGCGGATGTGATGGAGTGCAGGCCGCAGCCACCGGGGATCACGGGAGCAGAGGGCTCCTCTGGTTGGGGGGTCTGCATAGTCTGCTCCAGGGCCCAGGGAGCAGGGAGGTCAGCACTGGCTCTGCCACGGGGAGACTTTACCCACATGGATTTCCCCGGCTACCTCTCAGTTAACTCATCTAAGAACAGAAAGAAAAAAATCATGTGAGCTTTTCCTCACTTGCTCTTCTCCACATCTTCAAGAAAAACCAGTCTGTCACAACTCATTATGAAGCCACTGAGGCCAAGAAAGGGGAAGGGAGTTCCTCTAAGTCGTGAAGAAGTTCAAAGTCAGGGCCGACCCTGGGTGGGAGGACTCCTGGCTGGCTACGCTACACCCCCATGTAGAGCTGTTTCTCCCTCTGCACAATACGCACTCTTATTTTTAAAAAACGAACAAACAGCCCTCCTGGCCCCTCCACCCAAACTGTCCATCTGTCTATCCATCCCACACCCTCTCTAAAGGTAACAACGATGATGTTTTTCAGATTTTTTCCTATTCATTTAATAAATACTGTACATGCCCACATGTAAAAAAATTTTTTCTCCACCCAAATTATTCCTCGGAAGGGGAATCTCTTATACTTGAATCCTTATTGAAAAATATCTCCAATTATGCTCTGTACTTTAGTAACTTTATTTTGAACAACTGCTTCACTAGAATGGCCTCAATCGATGCCAGTTTGGGAGGCTTGTGCAGGTCACCGGCTGGAATCAGGAAATGAATAAAAGGGAGGGGAGCGACTTAATATTGTTTTAATAATTTTCTCTGAGGATTTGGCCTCACAAATTATCACTGAACAATAACAGTAAGTGGTCATGTTAGAAATCATGAATATTTAACTAGAGGGTGAATGAATAAAGCAAATGGCTTGATGTTATAGGACTGGTTCCTTGAGCTGGAATACATTTCCAGAAAGAGGTTCAGATGCAGACTGAAAAAGTGCTGTATCCTACACTACTTAGGTGGTGTGCTTTGTCAGGTGACTCAAAAAGTGGCACTAGTCATCAAGACAACTTTGGTGTCAAAGATGCAGGTGAGGGGCTTGAATAAAACTGTCATGAAATGCAAGGATGGAATCAAACAGCATTCCTAAACTATCATAAGCTTAATGTACATTTACATGTGTATATAGCTACACTGATATAGAAAACATTATAAAAGCATACTTGTTTATTTCATTTATGCCCTTAAAATTTATACATATTAGCCAACTAAAACCAATTTTTTAAAGGGGGTGGGATCTTATGGGGAAATGAAGAAATTGCCTGTTAGAACCATAAGACACTTATTTTTAAGTGTCTAACTTGTGCCAGGTGCTGTTGAATAATTTAGAAAGAGATGAAGTACTGATAAGTACCAGGATAAAAATTAAGTAGGGTGATGTTCTTTGAACTGGGTGGTCAGGGAAGGCCTACATGAAGTTTAAATTGAGGTTTGAATGAGTCAACTGAGGCTTCCAAACAGAGGGAATAGCTGTTTCGGAGGCACCAGGGCGGAATGGGCCCAGCCTGCCGAAGGAACAGAAAGTCAGTCAAGTTTGAAGAGTAGTGAGGGAGAGAGAAATGTGTATGCAGAAATGTATTTTGTTGTTGAAGCTGAGTGATGGGTACTAGGAGTTCATAGTTCTTTCTCCCTTTATGTTTGAGAATTTCCATTAAAATGCTATCTATGCTTGTTTTGTTTTTCCTTATTCTCTGCATATTGTTATTGTCTATTTCACTAAATAATTTGTGTCTTGGAGAGTGCTCCATGTCAATACATGGACTTGCCATGTTTTGTTTAACTGCTACACAGTCCTCCAGAGTAAGAATGTACCTTAGTTTATGTAGGCATTCTCTTACTGATGGTATCTAGGAGGCTCCCAACTGTTCACTATTGTACATGACTCATGGGGAACATCCACACATATTCAGCTCCTGTAGATGCTGAGAAATATAAGTGCAGCATTAAAAGCTAAGCACACTTTAAATTTTAATGATTTGATCACCAAAAAAGCTGTTGTCATTTTATAGCCCCCACAGAATCCTAGAGTACTCATTTCCGTAAGCATTCTTAACACTGATGTTAATCAATCTAAATTTGTCTCATCCGATCTGATGGGTAAACAAACGTCATCTTTTTGTTTTAAGTTGCGTTCCTGCGACTGTGAAACTGGGAATCTTTCTCACACTTACCGATCAGTTGGATTTTAGTTCAGAGCCTTAGCTCAACTTTCTATTGAGTTCTCTTTCCTTTCCCAATGTCAAAGTTGTGATCTAGTTATTAAGTCTTCATTTGTAGTGTATTTTGCAAATACTTTTCCTGGGCTTTAACTTCGCTGTCATTTCTTTTAAATCTTCTTTATTTTTATGTTGTGCTTAAGAAGAACTTCCCTATTTTAAGATTAAAAACATATCTTTCCATATATTCATCTACTACAGTGGTTCTCAAAGTGCAGTCCCTGGGCAAACAGCATCAGCAAAATGCAAACTCTCATTCTTTTACTACTTCCAAGTTTGTTTGTTTGTTTGTTTACACGTTTAGTTTTAGTCCATCTGAATTTTATTTTTGTGTACGGTGTTAAGTACACACAAAGACTTAACACCCCCCCCTCCCCCGGCAATCATCACACATACACATTAATTGCTAATTGTTCCCAAACCAGGTTATGGTCCAGTCTTTTCTCCTTCTGGTTTTCTCGTACCACAGACATATTCATTAGGGATACCCTCGAATGCAAAGTGAGATCTAGGTTCTGGCTCCAAAACGCCACTCACTATATCTTGGGCCTCGAAGCCTCAATGAAACAGGGTCAGTGTCTGGAGGCTCGGCATTCGCGGTGAGGCGGCGACTCACACCGGCTGGGCGGTGGGACTCCGTCCCATTTCCTGGGGGGCACCGGGAGCACCCCCGCCACCGCTCGCTGCGCCCGAAGCCGCACCCGGCCCCGGCCTCACCTCGCAGGGCCCCACGAAGAGAATCTTGGCCTTCAGCATCGCGGTCCGCCGACTGCAGGCCCACCGAAGCCCACTCCGGCGTTGTCTGAGACCACTCTGTTGTCTGGGAGGAGCCGCGGAAATCGCCGTGCGGATTGGCTGTCTTTGTTTCCATGGAGACGGGGAGGGGCCCGCGGGGGCCGACGGGAGAGAGCGGGCTTGGGCGCGGGTTCTGGCTGCTTGAAGGTGCTGGTTGCGCACGGTGACCCCGGCAGGGTGGCGTGAGCTTCGTGCTGAAAGTCGGCGTGCGAGGCACAGGGACAGCGTAGGAGGGAAACAAAGCCCGACCTGGATTCAGACTCTCTTCTGAGCGGGATGCGGGGGGGAGCGTGAAGTTCGCGAGTCTGGCCTCTTTGTCGAAAGGTTGGATTGCGGGTGCTTTTTTATTTTTATTTTTAAGATTTTTAAAATTTTATTTATTTACTTAGTCCCTCCCTCCCTCCCTCCCTCCCTCCCTCTTCTTGTTTTTTTAGAGAGAGGAGAAGGGAGGGAGAAAGAAAGGGAGAGATGAGGACCTGGCTCACAACCCAGGCAGGTGCTGGGATGGGAATCGAACCTGGCAGAATCCAACCCGCTAGGCTACTGTTCGGTTAGCGCGCCCCGCGCCGAATGCACGCACCGAGCCACACCAGTCAGGGTGTATTGCGGTCCTTGATCTCCCTTATTTCTCGCTGTTAACTCGACAGCTCAAACAAGCCATGTAAACTGATGAGCTGGGGTTGGAACCAGCCCTCTGTCGCCTTTTCACTCTGGCATGTTACTGGCTACGTTGAAAACGGATTTATCGTATCCCTGGCCCAGTCTAGAAGAAGTCGAGGAAAAAACGAGCCTCTGGCCTTTGTAAAGGGATTCATCACTCACCTCATTTGGGCGATCTGGAAGGAACCAAAAGGATAATGCCCTGATGTGTTCAGTGGCAGTGCCGGTGTCTGGATGCACTGCTGTTAAATTCAGTCATGAGGTCCGTTTTAAGTTTCAGACCCGCTCTAGAATTTTGGGTGAGGCCACGAAATTAAGCGTCTATGTGCCAAGAGTGCTGATACAAGATATGTTAGCCCACAACGGTGCTCGCCTGACTGAAAATACTAAAACTCGAGCTTTATCTTTTGGTAGGCTAGTTATATAGTCTCTATTACAAAGAGCTGGTGAGTGAACTATAAGGAAGAGTCTGCTTCAATATCGAGATGTCATGATTTGATTGATTGGTTAAATAAATATTTCTTGAATGCCTACTTTATACCAGGCACTCTTCTAAATACTAGGGATGTTCCTATAACTCTTGAATCTGCTATTCCAGTAGAGTAAATGGAAATTCATTAATCAAGTAAATATTGGGTTGGCCAAAAAGTCCATTTAGTTTTTTTCTGTAAAATAAAAGACACATTTTTCATTTTCACCAATAACTTTATTGATTTGGATATTTTGAGTATGTCAGCTGTCTCCCACTATTGGATTCTAGTAGGCAGAGGCCCAGGGTGCCGATAAACATAAGACACAAAGCATAAGATACAAAGCATTACTTGGCCAAAATGTCAGTAGAACCAAGAAACCTCACAAACCACTTTGACACACTTGACCATCACAGCACTTTCTCCATATACTGCACAAAATTTCTTTTGCATTGCAGTTGTGTTTTACCTTTTTGAAATAAAGCATAATATGCCAAAAATGTTGTGTATTTTCTTCCATCTTCAACATTAAAATAGCTTCACAAACATTCACCAAATTTGGTAAGTTTTTATTAGCGCATGCTGATATGACAGCTGTTACAATACAATCTAACAAAATTGTTTTGAATGAAGTTAAAGACAACTGAACACTCCTAGAGCCATCATGTGGAAAAAACTAAATGAACTATTTGCCCAACACAATAAATAACATACTCTCAGGTAGAGACAATTTTAGGTAGTGGTAAGTGCTATGAATAAAAATAAATCTCTAAAGAGTTAGTGCGAAGGAGCCAATTTTGGACGAAATGGTTAAGGCAAGACCTTGGTGCACAGGTGACATCAGAGCAGAAAGCTGAGTGAAGAGAGGGCCTAGACAGACAATGTGAAGTTCTGGAGGGAGAGCTTTCCAGCAGAACAGCAAGAGTGAAAACGCTGAGGTGGAGATAAACTTGGCATGTTCCAAGATCAGCCCAGAGGGCCCATGAAGTGGGTGCAGGGAAACCAAGGGGGAATGCATGTAAGACTTTGGGGATTTATTCTATGGTGATGGGAAGGAAGCCTGTGCCAGGATTGTATTGTATTTGGCTCTGTGTAATAGAAACTTCACCACAGCGATTTAACCAAGTGATGGACTTATGGTTTTCTCACCTCACAAGGAATCAAAGGATGAGCATACGAGAACCAGTGCAGCTGCTCAAGGAACAAGATCCTTACTCCCTTTGTGTCCTGACATCTTTGACATGGCTGCTTTACCTTTGTTTTTTTTTGCTTTTTAGGCAGGAACAAAGGAAAATAAATGTCAAAGGCTGTATAGCACTGAAGTCTCCCCTTTTCTCAGGAAAGCCTGGCTTCCTTAGAATCCCTATTCAGTGATTTTTCCTAGGTCCCATTGGTTAGAATAGGATCACGTGGCCTCCCCAACTGCAAGGGAATCTGGGAAATGTAGGTTGTAGTTTTGCCTGTTGCTTTTCCCAAGAATGAGGGCAGGGGTTGGTGAGGGTAAAGTTGACATTGGCTAAATGGTGAGCCAAAAAATCATTAATGAGGGTTTTTGGACAGGGGATTGACATGATCTGATTTACATTTTATATTCCATTATTAAAATATTTGCTCATTTTTCACTGTAGGCAGTTCATGCATGGCAAAAATATTAAGCAGTTGGTTTTAGTGTGGTGTATAACTGCTGTATATCAAAGTAATTTTTACAAGGTTTCATCCTGAACCTCAAATCATGTAATTAATAATTTCTTTTATTTATGACCTAGTTGTAAGTCTTGTATTAGCTCATGGAAAAGATCTTTTATTAAGCTGATGACTCAACCTACATTTAATTTTCCTGCAGCATATGAAGTATTGTACCAGAGTGATAAAAGATATGTAATATTTTATTGATACAGCTATCCTTCAAAAGGAATACATTTTAGGATTTTGATGTGAATCATGTACATGTTGATAGTATGCACAATAATTAGTGTTTCAAGAGATTTATATAATTGCCTTTTGCCCACATATATTATGTAGTCTATTTGCAATTGTTTATTTAATTTATAAAAATATGGTTTATTGATTATGCTGTTACAGTTGCCCTATTTTTTCTCCCCTTTATTCCCCTCTGCCCTGCATACCCCACTCCCACCAGTATTCCCCGCCCCCCACTTAGTTCATGTCCATGGGTCATACATATAAGTTTTTTGGCTTCTCCATTTCCCATACTATTCTTAACCTCCCCCTATCTATTTTGTACCTACTATTTTTTTTCTTATTGCCTGCACCTTCCCCCCCAATTCTTCCCCTCCCCCTTTCCACTGATAACCCTGCATGTGATCTCTATTTCTGTGATTCTGTTCCTGTTCTAGTTGTTTGCTTTTGTTTTTGTTTTTTTTAGGTTCAGTTGTTGATAGTTGTTTGTTGTCATTTTACTGTTCATAGTTTTGATCATCTTCTTTTTCTTAGATAAGTCCCTTTATTATTTCATATAATAAGGGCTTGGTGATGATGATACTCCATTAACTTGACCTTATCTGGGAAGCACTTTAACTACCCTCTCATTCTAAATGAAAGCTTTCCTGGATAGACTAATCTTGGATGTAGGTCCTTGCCTTTCATGACTTTGACTACTTCTTTCCAGCCCCTTCTCACCAGTAAGGTTTCTTGTAAGAAATCAGCTCATAGTCTTATGGGAAGTCCTTTGTAGGTAACTGTCTTCTTGTCTCTTGCTGCTTTTAAGATTCTCTCCTTATCTTTACTCTTGGATAATGGAAGCATGATGTGCCTTAATGTGTGCTTCCTTGGGTCCAGCTTCTTTTGGACTCTCTGAGCTTCCTGGGCTTCCTGGAAGTCTATTTCCTTTACCAGATTGGGGAAGTTCTCCTTCATCTTTTTTCAAAGAAGTTTTCAACTCTTTGTTCTTCCTCTTCCCCTTCTGGCACCCCTATTATGTGGATATTGGAACATTTAAAGTTGTGCCGGAAGTTCCTAAGGCCTCTCCTAATTTTTTTGAATTCTCGTTTCTTCATTCTGTTCTGGTTGAATGTTTATTTCTTCCTTTTGGTCCAAACCATTGATTTGAGTCCCAGTTTCCTCCCCTTCACTGTTTGTTCCCCATACAGTTTCTGTTATTTCTCTTTGCATAGCCTTCACTTCTTCCTCTATTTGGTAACCATTTTTAACAATTTCTGTGAGCATCCTGATTGCCAGTGTTTTGAACTCTGCATCTGATAAGTTGGCTATCTCTTCATTGCTTAGTTCTAGTTTTGGAGCTTTGATCTATGATTTCATTTGGGATATATATAGATATAGATATAGATATAGATATACACACACACATATATATATATTGTCTCTGCATGCCTGTTATGTACTAAGGGGCAAGCCTTAGGTATTCACCAGGGTGGGGCAACCCAGGTCACTTCAGTTGTGGTGCTGTAAGTGGGGGAGGGGTCCCAGAGGGAATAATCCTGCTCGCTTGGCTCTCACCCTACTTTCAGTCACTTCCCCCACTACCCACAAGGAGATTGTGCTCTTCTGGTGCTCATTCTCAGATGTGTGGGTTTGTGTATGGTCTAGAACACTGTGGGTCTCTCCATCAAACTCTCCTGTGAGGCTGGGAGTTCCCACCATAGCCACAAGCCCCACAGGTCTTTATAGTCAGAGGTTTTGAGGCTTTATTTCCTCACGCTGGAACCCTGGGTTGTGGGGTCTCTCTTACTCCACAGTTGTTCCTCCTGGTTTATCCACACACAGATGTGGGACTGCCTGGTCCACCAGCCACCACCTCGCCTTCCCTGGTTCTCTAGCTGCCACCTTGCTATGAGTCTCCTCTGTCCCTGTCCTCCCCTTCTACTGGGCTGGATGAATGTTTCTTCTTTAACTCCTTGGTCATAAAATTTCCATACAGTTCAATTTTCTGGCAGTTCTGGTTATTTTTCTGTTTTTAAATTTGTTGTTGTCCTTGTTTTGGTTGTGCAAGGAGGCAAAGTGTATCTACCTAGGCCTCTGTCCTGGCCAAAAGTCTATTTCTAATTGTCTTTTTTTAAAAAGAGAATAGTTTTTGTAGAGAAACATTAGTGGGTGTTAATTGTCTCCCCATCTGTATTTATGGGTGTTAGTTCAGCTGCTTTGCTAGTTGCAAAGCTGTATTATTAGAGTAGAAATGTATTAGAGTAAAAAACAATATGGGAATTAAAAATTAGAAATAAAACCATTTCCTTATAAAACATAGTGACAACCAGCTGCTGTGTGGAGCAAAGTGGGCAACAGTGGACATACAAGTGCCAATCTGGAGTGTCCCCATGTAGCTTAAGAGATGAATGATGATATTAACAGTGGAGGTTGGACTCGGGACATATTTTGAAGGTAGAGTTAGCAGAAATTGCTGATGCATTAGATGTCAGGTATGAGGGAAAGAGGAGTTAAGGATGACTTCCAGGACATTGACTCATTTGGTTGTGTGAATGAGTTTTTCCATTACCAGACCTGGGAAGGCTAGGGGAAGAGCAGGGTTAGGGAGTGGGAGATTAAGAGTTCTGTCAGTTTTGGAATGCCTATTAGCTGTTGAGTGACAAATGGGATATAGGATTCTGTACTGTGTGGGAGAGGTCAGGACTAGAGATATAAATCTGGAAGAGATATCCATCAGCACATGGTATGCCATTAAGCCATGGACTAGACAGAATAAGTAGGGAGTACGTGTAGGCACAGAAGATGAGTGTAGACAGAGTGCCCTCGGGCACTCTGCTGTTTAGAGGATAATCCAGCACTAGAGGCTGAAAGAGAACATCCAGAGAGGAGGGAGGAAAACTGCAGCAATGGCATCATGCAAGTCAAGTGAAGGCAGCCAGTGTCGCTGGAGAGGGAGTGACCCCTTTTATCAAAGGCTTCTAAGGGATCCAATGAGGTCAAGAAAGGTGACCCAGAATTGACCATTGAATGTGGTAAGATGGGAGTTCTTGATCACTTAAAAAAATACTTTTCACTAATATCTTTTTTAATGTTTATTTTTGAATTCTCATCCAAGGACATGTCCACTGAATTTTAGAGAGAAGGGAAGAGAGAGAGAGAAAGAGAAAGAAACATTGATGGGTTGCCTCTCATATACACCCCAACTGGGATGGAACCCACAACCTAGGTATATGCCCTGACTGGGAATCAAACTCATGACCTTTTGATGTATGGGAAGATGCTCCAACCTACTGAGCCACCCAGTCAGGCTGGTGCAATCTCTTTTTTCTTTTTTCTTTGGCTTCCTTACTTCACCCTTGACTCTCCCTGTTCCTTCTTATTCCTTGAAGTTTTTGTTCCAGTGAAGAGGCAAACAACGGGTAAACCCCAAACAGGGAGTCCCTGCTAATAACCTTGGATGAGTGTCTCAATATTTTTTGTATACCTTATATATCCCCATATCCCCATTCTACATAGCTCCATATACATACAGATCCATAACAGTTGCCAAAACATGACTCTTCTGATTTTGGCTGAGGCTTTAAAGGCTTGTAAACCATGTTAAGTGTCTTCCAGACTCTAGTCCATTTCTGGAGGACTTAGCACGTCACCTGGAAGTTATCAAGAGTCTTGAGGTTGACGAGAGAGAGGGAGAATTTCTTTAGAGAGTATGCTGTTTGCTCGTCTTGGGTCAAGTTAGAAATGGGGCTTCAAAGCACCTTTGGCCCCTGGAATTTGGGCAGCATGAGGACAGGCTTGAGAAGCAGTAAGATCTGGTCCAGGGCAAGAGGGTAGGGAAAGAAGAGGGTGCACTGGGAGTCCCCAGGGATACAAGAGCTTTCCCTAGGGACCTCAGGTGGGAGAGAGTAGGCTTTGGGTCATTTTGGGTCATTTTGCTTGTGAGAACCCCCTAGAAGTCATGAATTTCCCAGAGAAGACGGACTACCCAATTTCTGGGCTTAGGGAGGACATTGCAAGCCTTTACCTGGAGGGGGTACACTATAAGGAAGCAGTAGTCAGAGCCCATGTCGTGAAGGTTCTAAGAACCCTTGAAAGTTCCCCAGAGATATACAAATCAGCATGGGGCATCCTCTAATACCAGAGGGCACTAGTGCTGGATTATAGCCGCACCTGTTAAATGAGACCTTTTCTCTCCCTTCTCTCTCCTTCTCCTACCTCACCCCAAACTCAACCGTGGAATAGCCTGAAGTAGCCTGGAATGAGAGTTGGGGGAGCAGGAGTAGAAGACCAAGACTAGCAAAGAGGAAAGAAGATGGCCATGGCTCTTCCTTCTCCAGTCCTATCAGCCTAAAGCTGGCCTGGGGCTGAGGGCAGGGATGGGGCAGAGGGTGGTGGTGACTTTAACTTTGAACAGAGTTTCAGTTAGTACAGTGAACAAGACATTTTCAATAAAAGAGATTATTCTTGGAGCTGAAGGTGCTAGGGGGACTTATTGTTACCTGGGATTGACTGAAAAATTATGGAAAGTTCCTGAGATTTCATCTGAGGGGTGGGTAGGAATGAGTCTACAGAGAAGGTTTGAAGGAAACAGGTGGGGGAAAGAATAAACTTGTTTGAATAAATAAGTCTATCCAGTTCATCTTAAAAGTGGTTCAGCATGCACATACATACACACACACTTTTTTTAGTCATTGTTTCACAAAAGTGGGATTGTGTCCTAAATATTATTTTATAGTTTGTTTACTTTGTTTAATAATACCTTGGTCCAAGTCACTTAATGTAGTTCTATTACAGTTTTTAAGGTTGTATGCTTTTTATAGTCTGAATAAACCACAGTTAGTCATACATTTTTTTAATGGTGGACGTTATAGCTTAGGGCTAGTAAAAGCAATGTCTGGCTTTACATACTGGTGGCTTTACCTCTATAGAATCTATGGAATAGGAAGAGGATTGCAGGGTCGAGGGGTATGTGTGTTTTAAATATTCATAGCTATTTCCAGATTACTTTCCACTTGTCTGTTTTAACAATGTTTCACCAGCACTAATTTTTGTCAATAATATATATTTTCATGATAGTTGGGGATCTTGATAAATGGTCTCAGTGGACTGATGAGGAAGAAAATCTGACTATAGGTTAAAGAGAGAATGGGAGGTATAGTAGCTTCTTATTGTTATGTAACTTAGTGCCTTAAAACAACAAGCATTTATATGTCACAATTTCTGTGGGTCAGAAGTCGGCATGATCTACTGCTGTCTCTGATTTAGAGTTTCTCACTAGGCTTCACCAGGTGTTGGCTAGAGCTGCAGCCACCCTGCGGCTGGAGTGGGGGAGGATCCACGTCCAAGACCACTCTTCTGGCTGTTGTAGGATCCAGTTTCTGAGAGACTCAGTCCCTTTCTAGCTATGGGTGAGAGACCACCATTCTCATCTTCTTGCTAGGTAGGCCTCTCTGTTGGGTGGCTTGTCATATGGCAGCTGGCTTCTGCTGGAGTGAGCACGTGAGAGGACAAAGGAGAGTGAGCAAGAGGGAAGCCACCGTCTCTTGTAACCTGAACTTAGGAATGACATCCCATCACATTTGCTATATTATATTCCTTAGAAGAAAGTCCTTAGGTCCGGCCCACAATGAAGAGAGGGCATTAAAGAAGGATGTGAACACCAAGGCGTGTATATCATTTGGGGCCATTTCAGAAGTGGGTTCTAAAACATTGTCAATACAATTTTTCATAAAGAGGAAAAACCACTGCCATTTCAAATGTACTTATTAATTATAAGGAGGAGTTCATGCTTCCTGTAAAGGTGGTCTAGATAATTTGTTCCAACGCTTTTACTATATAACAAAACAGCTAAAATATTTGAAAATTATTTGCCTAGAGGCACCAGAGAAAGAACAGGACAGTGAAGTTTTACCTGATCAGAATCAGAGGAGGATGGAAGCCCAAGGAGAGGAGTCCCAGGTTTGGGGCTGGGTGTCCCTTGGATGTGCTTGCCTCTTTCAGAGGAGATGGCCAAAGGGCTGAAAGACTGGGCAATAGAATTTCTTGGGCAGTGGGGCCATGGAGTGGAGACTATGGTCTGCCAAGTGGGGAAGGGCACTGATGAACTTTTCTCCATTTGGGGTTAAGGTCCTGAAGGGCTTCACCTCAAGATCAAGGTGTAGTGGAAGTAAACAAGTCTGACAGCCACTGTGGCTCAGTCTCATGTCTTCGTGATTCTTGTGTCTATGAAAGGTGACCCCAGATTGTGAGTGCCACAGGTACCTGGGCAAAGGAAACATACATCCTTTCTGGAGAAAGATACATCATCCTGGGCTATAAATTATTTATACAATTTTGTGCTTACCATGTCTGGTCTATAATGAAAATAATCAGACACACAAAAGACAGAGTGGCGGAGAAATAAAAAAAATATCAGGGAAGGACTCCAAGTTATTGAATTATTAGATACAGACTTAAATATAAATACAACTTGTATGCGTAGTATACTAGATAAAAATAGGGTTTTTAAAAATATATTTAAGGTTAAATACAGCGATAAAAATACAGTTGAGAATTTTAGCAGAAAGCCTAAAACTATATAAATATATATTTAAATGTACATAACATATATTCATTAATAAAAGAAACAAAACAGAAACTCTGTAACTAAATTTAAAAAAAAACATCCAGGTTAATAAACAAACAAACAAATAAATAAATTGAACAGCTAATTTGAAAAGCTGAAGAGTGAATTAATGACAGGGAAGATAGATCAGAAGAAAATATCCAGCACACAGAGCCAGCAGGCAGGTGCCATATCTGAGACTGGCTCACACTGTTAGACTCACCCTGGTGATAGTCTTATGGGTGATAGTCTCAGAGGCTCCACCCCACCCAATTTACAGGCCCACCAAAGCTGCAAACAGAGGCTTTTCTATATGAATGGCTGATTTTGTCTCATGCTTCACATTATCTTAAATCCTCTGAAACAAGCAATAGCTGGCTTCAGCAAGCCCCGCCCCCCAGGCCCCCTATCTCTTGCTGGCCCCAGGCCTAGTACTAGCAGCAGCCAGCCTAGGTTCACAGCTTGGATTCACCTGGGAATCTCCAAGCTCAGCACAAGTAGCAGGCATTTGCAGATTGCTTTGTAGCTCATGCTGGGTGGCCCCTGGTGGAGCACTGGTGGTGGCTGACCTAGGCCCAAACTACCTCAGAAACCCTAGAGCCTGTGCATCCAGTAGATAACTACATACCATGTCAGAGCACTACCACCCTGCCCCTGCACAGCTGATCCTGCATGGAGAGCAGAGGTTGGTGGTCAGTGATCATAGCCTGTCCTTGCAGCTGACTGCCTGGGTAAACCCCTCCCACTGACCTGCCATCAGCAATCAATGCTCAACTACATGAGGGTGTACCCAGCCCACATGGAGGGTGCACCTTGAGTACTGAGCTGGGATGACAGGGCAGGCTGTGCCACTGGACCCTATGGAACACCTATTACAGTAGGCCATGCTACCAAGGCAGGGAGTCATAGCAGCTCTACCTAATACATAGAAACAAACACAGGGTGGCTGCCAAAATGAGAAGACAAAGAAACATGGCTCAATGACTGTACAGATTAAAACTCCAGAATAAGCACTGAACAAAATGGGGATGAGCAATCTACCAGATGCAGAGTTCAAAACATTGGTTATAAGTATGTACCTCAAGAGTGTAAAAAATATTTGGTTAGAAATATAGAATACACTAATTAAAATAAAGAACAATTTACAGGGATTCAACAATATAGTGGATGAGGCTGAGGATCAAATCAATTATATGGAACATAAGGAAGCAAAAAAAAACCCAATTAGAACAACAAGAAAAAAATAATCCCCTCCACTCAAGTGAGGTTAATGTAAGGAGCCTCTGGGGCAACTTCAAGCAGTCCAACATTTGCATCATAGAGGTACCAGAAGGAGAAGAGAAAGAGCGAGGAATTGGAAATCTATTTGAAAAAAATAATGAAAGAAAACTTCCCTAACTTGCTGAAGGAAATAGACATGTAAGTCCAGGAAGCACAGAGTCTCAAACCAGATGGATGCAAACAAGCCCACTCCAAGACACATCATAATTAAAATGCCAAAGTTAAAGATAAAGAGAGAATCTTAAAAGCAGCAAGAGAAAAGCAATTAGTTACCTACAGGAGAATTCCCCTAAGACTGTCAGCTGATTTTTCAAAAGCAACTTTGCAGGCTTGAAGGAATTGGCAAGAAATATTCAAAGTCATGAAAAGCAGGGACCTACAGCCAATATTTTTCTACTTAGAAAAGCTATCATATAGAATTGAAGGGCAGAGAAAGAGCTTCCCAGATAAGAAAAAACTGAAGGAATTCATCATCATAAAACCATTATTATATGAAATGTTAAAGGAACTTATTTAAGGAAAAGAAGATCAAAACCATGAACAATCAAATGGCAAAAAGTACATATCTATCAACAACTGAATCTAAAAAACAAACTAAGCAAACAAAAACAGAGACAGAATCATAGATATTGAGGGTGTTTTGATGGTTGTCAGATGGGAGAGGGTTGTGGGGGAATGGGTGAAGAAGTGAGGCGATTAGGAAGTCTAAGTAGAGAATAGGCACAGAATAGCCATGGGGAAGTAAAGTACAGTATAGGAAAGGGAGTAGCCAAAAAACTCATATGCATGACCCATGGACATGAACAAAGGGGTAGGGATTGCCTGAGGAAGCATGGAGAGCTGGGTGGAGGAGAGCAAAGGGAGAAAAATTAGGACAACTGTAATAGCATAATCAGTAAAATATAATTAAAAACACAGAAAAAAGAGTTCTGTATGTAGCAAAAATATCCTTCAAGAATGAGGTGAAATATTTTCAAATAATGAATATGTTGGCTGCCAGCATCCCTGCTCTAAAAGAAAAAATGAGTGTCTTTTAAGCAGAAGGAAGGAAAATGGTCTACGTAGAAGTCTAAACGTAAATAAAAGCACTGAAAATATAAATAGCTGGATAAACTTAATAAATATTGACAGTATATAAATAATATTTACTGGATTTAAAAACTATATTTTAACATAAGACTGCATGAATGTTGTAACTAAGTACATTATATATGAGCTATAAAACATATGTTACACATACTATAATGTGTATATGTTATATATACATTTATATAATTGAATGTAAGTCAGAAGCTGGGAAAATGGAGCTGACGTATTCGGAATTCCTTGCAACTTTCAGGGAATGAGTGACAGTCACAATTAATACTAGACTTTGATAAGTTTAGAATGCATGCTTCCAATACTTAGGGTAACAATTTAATGCATATAAAATTGTATAATTTATGAGGTGCTGGAGGTGAAAACAATGTGTTAAAAGTAGTTTAGACTTCTAATTAGACATGGCTTATTTAATATGTTAATATTCACTAATCAATGATGCTGCCTATTTTTATCAGGCATGGAAGTAATTGGCTTATGAGACTAGACAAGTACGTGCTTGAAAGCCCTGCATGAACTGGCTACTACCTGCCTATCCAGTCTCATTCCTGTCCATGTCTACCACGGATTCCTCCCTCCACCTACTCATCATCTCTCCAGGCTTCTATGCTGTGTTTCAGACTGTTCTTCCAACTCTTCTTGGCCCCTTGGATTTGCCATGATGCCATCTGGACTGAGATAGTTATAGTTATCTTGAGGACCACCATAATTAATGTCACTTAGCCCCCATTTTCAAAATGTACCTTTGAAGGTACTTAAATCCTTGGTTTGGGGGTCTGGAGAAGGAGAAGGGATGCATTCTCAGTTGATGGAAAGTGAAGATGAAGTGAAGATAATCTGGACGATGGGGCTTGGTATTCTGATTGGGAACTAGTTTGACTGAAATAACAAAACCCTGTGACAGTGGCGACAAAGCGGTCTGGCCAGGGATGGTATGGCAGTTCGAAAATGGCCTCAGGCACCAGGGAGAGGAAAACGGCTCTTTTCACCTTTTTTCCCTCTGCTGTCCTTCAGTTTAGTCTTTGTCCTCATGCTTATTACCTCTTAGTCAAAAGGTAGCTGCTGTGCCTCAGGACATCATGCCTGCAATTAAGAAAAGAGAGGAGGGAAGAACAAATACTTTGCTGGTTGAGTTTTCCCTTTTTTAAAAAACAAAATTATTAAGTTTTAACTAACTAGATTGAAGTATAAACATCCATTGAAGTATACCTATTTTAAGTGTTCTTTGAGTTTTAAAAGATGTATAGACTCATGTAACTACTATTTTACTCACCCAGTAAGTTCTCGTGTTTCTTTACAGTCAGCTCCCTCTGACCCCTGACCCTAGGAATCCTCTTTTGTACAGTTTGTCACCACAGCTTAGGTTTGCCTGTTCTAGAATTTCATATGAATGAAACCACACAACATTTACTTTCTTGTGTCTGGCTTCTTTCACTCAAGATAATACTTTTGATATTTACCCACAGTGCGTGTATCAGTAGTTCACTCCTTTTCATTGTTGAGTAATATTCCACATATAAATATACCATCATTTGTTAGCTATTCTCCTGTTGACTGACATTTGGCCTGGGCTGTTTCTAGTTCTTGACTATTATAAACACAGCTGCTAGAAATAAAGCTTTGTATGGACATATGTTTCATTCCTCTGGGGTAAATACATAGGAGTGAGATTGCTGGTCAGAGTCTCTCTCTCTCTCTCTCTCTCCACACCCTCCACCACCGCCCTGTCCCTGGCTTCTTATTTTATTCACTTGGTTATGCAGTTGACCCTTGGACATCATGGGTTTGAACTGTATGGGTCCACTTACAAGCAGATTTTTTTTCGATAGATACTTGTACTATTTTCAGTCAGCATTGGGAGTTTCAGGATGCAGAGGGCCAATCGTTTGCATCGATCTGTGCCATCTTATGTAGGGGACTTGAACATCTGCAGTTTTGGCATTGGCAGGAGGTCCTAGGAACAGTATCCTGCAGATACTGCGGTAGTTAGGTTTTGGGGCAGTTGAAAGTCATACGCAGATTTTCAGCAAAGTGGGGGTGGGCACTCCTAACCCGCCGCATTGTTCAAGGATCACCTGTAATCTGTTACCATCATTGCTTACTCTGATGCTCACGTTATCCTAGATTTAGCCACTGGGAGAAATTTTAAGCTGGTTTTTGTGTCCTTTTGAAATCTCTCTTGTCCTTCTGTGAGCTCTCTATTACTTTTTGGCACCATTAAATGTTCCCAGGTGGTTATTTTATTAATATTACTTCATAACCATCAAATGTTATACACATTCCTTTGTATGTATTTAAAAATTAAAAGTTTCAAAAGTCCAAGGAATCTCAACAAAGTTGTTCCTTTTCACATCTGGAAAAATTTGAGGGGATTTTGCCTCCTCCCACTTTTTGACATGAAGTCTACTTAGAGCTCTGCCTGGGGCTTTGGGAAAACTGGTGCTGGGTGCTTGGGTGGGCGCTGGGCTCCGAGATCCATCTGCACGGTCCCTGCCCCCAGGGAGCTCCTCCTTTAGATGGGAGACCAACCTATACAGTGCTTTTCAACTTCTCAAGTGCCTTCCCATGCATAACCTTATTTTAAATATTTTATTTATTTTTTATTTTTAGTTTTTAGAGAGAGGGTGGTTGCCTCTCACATGGCCCCCAACTGGGGACCTGGCCCACAACCCAGGCATGTGCCCTGACTGGGAATCGAACCGTGACCCTTTGGTTCACAGCCCTTGCTCAATCCACTGAGCTACACCAGCCAGGGCTATAACTTTATTTTAATTTACAATTGGAGCTCTTCTAAAAGGCAAGTGATGTGTTCAAGCCCTAAATTGGTGTCAGGGAGGAGGCAGCAATCACGGGTCTTTACAAACAGCTCCAGTTCTTTCTATGTGAAAAGATGCCACGTCTCCTCTGTGGACAGAAATGGCTTTGCCTCTCTTAGTCAGCCCCAGCTGTGGGGTCCAGAGCCCAGGCTTCCTCAGGCCCTGTGTTTACTTTATCGCACCGGGTGATGATACGTCCTTAACGACGGTGACTTCCTGAAGGGTCTCCTTTGTGTTTGTGTCCACTGGACCTAGTTCAAAGCCTGGCATACAGTAGGTGCTCAATAAATGTCAGCAGTTTATTGTCAGCCTCTCCCTCTTTCCCAAACAGACAGACACACACGCACAGACACACATACACTTCATTTACTCTATAAATATTCAAGTTAGTGAATGTTCCCTTGGACTTGCCATGGCCCTTTAGTTTTGTTTCCAGGTGAGAGAAATAAAAAAAAAAGTGAATTGATTTACATTTCTTGGATATATACTCTATATAAATTTGGGATTATTATTATTGTAGATTATTGAAATACTTTGCTTTATGACTTTAATTTTAATTAGAAGAGGTTGACTTCGGACAGCTTAATACCCGGCCCCTGGTCCTGAAGGGAGCAATATGCCATTGGCAGGGGCCAGGGCTGGATGACCTAAGAGTAATTTTTCTCCTGATTATGTGACTCAATGCAATAAAATCTTTCACTTGAAAAAACTTAAGGAAATATGTTTGACATATTTCAAATCCTTTCTATAAATTGTTGAAAAGATTTAATATAACCGCCAGTCATAAAATCTTTAATTTGAGTTGACCTTCCATGGTCCCAATTCTTACACATGCAGTTTTTATTACTAAAGAATAAATGATGAATTTTCTATTATTCAAGGGAATAAAAATGCCCTTCAGTCACCTCCTCATACAAGACAGAGCGCTGAACATACTCGGTTCAACTCTCAGAAACAGGAATGATCGCAAAGCGGTTTGCAACCTGGAAATATTTTGTCCTCTATAAAAACAGGCATCCCTTATTTTTTTAAAAAAACTTTAGCCAGGGATGAAGTCAGCAAGTTTGGTGTAGGGCAAAATCAATAAAGTAAAACTATTTCTCATCAATTTCCATGAGAAAGCTTGAGCTACGCTCTCAATATTAAAAAAAAATGTCCCAGTGGATTGAAGATAAAACTCTGGCAAAGACAATGAAACAAGGATGTGGTCTAACCAGGACCTTTTGCCTTCATTTGGCCGTGTCCCGCATGCAGGCTTTGGGGAGGCAGCAGAAAGAGTACTGATTTTGGAGTAAGGCAGATTTTGAACTTAGCTGAGTGACCTTTAAAAAGCTACTCCAACTCTTGCGCTCAGTGGAAGCCAGCATCCAAGAAGGCCTCAATGAACTTTACCTCTAGGTAGTTATGCTTTTGCGTAGTCCCCTCTCGCATTGAGTAGGGCCGACCTGTGTAGCCAATAGAAATTTGAGGGATGTGTGACCTCTGAGGCTGAGTCATAAAAAGACTTTGTAGTTTCTGTTTTCCACTCCCTTGGATCAGTTACTCTGGGGCAAGCCAGCTGCTGTGTCTTGAGTACACAAGGAATCCCGTGGAGAGCTCCGTGTGGTGAGAAACTAAGGCCTCCTGCCTACCAACTGGCACTGACTTAGGAGACATGAGTGAGCCGTCCTGGGGGTGGTCCTCCAGCTCCAGTCAAGCACCCAGTTGAATGCAGCTCCAGCCAACATCTCAACTACAACCTCAACTACAACCTCAAGAGAGTTCTTGAGCCAGAACCACCTGGCTAAGCTACTCCTAAATTCCTGACCCATGGAAACTTTAAGTTGCTAAGTCTTGGGGCAGTTTGTTACATAGTAATAGTTGACTAACACAACACTTTAGTTTCCCACATAACCAAAATGGGGCTTTAAAACATCCTTTAGGATGTTTAGGATTGAATGAGATGAGACATCAGTTCCTAGCACATTAGGTGGTTGATACGTGGTAGCTGTCAGCACTGCCAATGCTCGAAGGCCTTTATAACACGTCTGTGATCCTTTTAACTCACTCTCTCTACCGCCCTGATCACAAGTCTTCCTGTCACACCAGTTGTGTGTACCTTTTGCAAATTAAAACTTCCTTGTCTTCCTTTGTCTTTTCTTTTCCTCTCCTTTCCTCTTTCTCTTTCTTTTTTCCTTACTTTTCCTTCTTTGCTTCCTCCTTCCCTTCCTTCTCTCTCTTCTTCTCTCTCCCCCCACCTCTCTTTTTGGGGGGCGTTTATATATTTATATGTTTAACCTATCACAAATAAGTTAATGCCTCTGAATAACACATGATGTATTTATGCTAAAATTTCTTTATATATAGCTATTTTACTTTTCTAAAGTTAGCTAATTTTCTGCTCTTTCAACTTAGCTTGCTCCAAATTCTGTATATTTGCTTAAAATGTAGGCTACTGTACACTAAGTGGCCAGTTCCAAATTCCAACTGCACTCATTATCTTAAGAAGTCTTCCTTCATACACCTTCCACACTGTGTTTGTGTTCAGGAGCAAATTAGATCATGTAGGCAGGAGAAACTGTAGCTGACGACACCTAGGAATGACTATGAGAAACCTGTGGATTTCTAGGAGATTCCACATTATGGAGTGTGCTGTCTTTACGCATTCATGAAAAAAGACTTACTTTCCTAATGTGACTTCAAATTTGGTACATTATCTGTTTGGGGGCCAGGTTTGAACCTGAAATTTAACCGACATGATTCTAGAGCCCTCTTTTCTGAATAAATGCCACCCCCATATAAAGCTGTTTCGAAAGGTAGGCTCTGTTACTTTTCAGGCATGGTAAGTCCAACAGCTCACAAGATGACGGTCACTGAAAAGACAGTGTGTTGCAGTTCCCAGGAGGAGGTGCTTGTCCCCCCATGGGGGTCTGCTCGTGAGGAATCACCAAATTTGGTCCCAAGGCAGGGAGATCAGGGGGAAAATGTGGGCAAGAGCCTTACTGTGGTTTCCTCAGGAAGAAACAGGAAGGGTAGAGTTAGCAGGTTTAGATTTCCCTAGTTCGCACAATTTCAGCGGGTTCTGGGGCTGTCTCTAATTGTTTGGCACCTGGCCTGGAGTGATTAGGGCAGAGCCTGAGAGACGGAGAAAGGAAGTGACTGGGACAGGGAGTCAAGATTGCTTTATTTGCATATGAGTACTGTGCTCGGCAGGCTGAGAGTTTATTGTCTCTAGGGATGGTCCTGGAGGGGCAGTCTCTCCAGAGTCATGGAAACACAGGATTAATACAAAAGCCCCTTACTTGATATTGGTTAATATATTAAAACATGTATTTTTTTTTCAAGAGAGAGGAAGGGAGAAAGAAACATCGATGTGACCAAGAAGCATCTCAGAGGTGCCCGGAGTGGGGGTGGAACCCACCACAGAGGCATGTGCCGTGACTGGGAATCAAACCAGCGACCCTTCCTTCAGTTACTGGACGACACTCCAACCAACTGAGCCACACTGGCCAGGGAAGCATATGTATTTTTTGACTTTCAAGAAATGCAGTTATCTTTATAGACTTTGCCTTTACCACTTGGTATGGATTGCAGATTATATTGTTTTAATGCTGTATGTTTAAACCTTTTGCCCATCAGATGTATTTGGAAGCATAATTACTGTGCAGTGAAGTTCAGGAAAACTCAGTTTTCCTTTCACAGGTGGGAGAGCTGTGGTCAGGAAAACCCTGCACTGCCCAGCACCCTGCACAGGGTGTGGGTGGGGAGGGTGGGGGAGGAGCTGTGAACCGCTGTTTTCTTACGGTGGTGCCTGTACCCCAGGCGGGGCTCTGAATACATATAGATGCCCTAGAAAGAAAAAAAAAAGCCAGAGTCACTTTTTCTCCATAGAGGAGGGACATTTTCTCCCTCCTATGACACTAGATTGCATTGTCTCCCAAAACAATTATTATTTACCTTATTGATGTGCTTTCCTGTGAATAATCAGGGAGGGAATCAGCTGCAACCCTGGCTGGTAGGGACACTGGAATGGGACCGCCAAAGCCCTCCTCAGCTTTCCCCTCAGAGCAGCCAGGGCTGCAGTAGCCGGTGGACAATGAGTCTCTGGAGACTGCAACACCCAAGAAGGGAGAGGAGGGCAAGGGCTCTTCTCCCCATGGGGAAGGATGAGAGATTCCATAGTGCAGGTGGGCCACCAGAAGGCCGGGTGACAGGGGGGATGGAAGAGAGAAAACTCAGGAGAACTTGGGACAAGTAGAATACTTTGATACCTGCTCACTAACTTTCATCCATAAAACTCAAGACTAAATTTTGTGTTTTTTATTATATATATATAAAAATATATATATATATTTAGATTTTATTTATTTATCTTTAGAGGGGAAGGGAAGGAGAGAGGAAGAAAACTATCAATGTATTGTTGCCTCTCATGAGTCCCCTGCTGGGAACTGGCCTGCAACCCAGGCATGTGCCCTGACTGGGAATCAAACTGTGATCCTTTGGTTCACAGGTCCTCACTCAATCCACTGAGCTACACCAGCCAGGGCTAAATTTTGTTTTATTTGAGCTTTAAAATAGGTAACAGATACAAAATGGCTCAAATGAGAATGTTCGAAAAAGAATAATCCTGAAGAAGTCTTTCTCCCACCCTCCCATCCACCACATTCCCCACCTTCTCCCCCAGGTAGATCATCATTTTTATTACTTTCTTATATGTCTTACGTTGTTTCTCATATCAACAAATATAAATACATGATCTTATTTCTCTCTTTGTTGCACAAAGGCACCATATTTTATATATCTTGTTTAATGCCTTTACCACCTTCACTTGATAGTATAACTTGGAGATCTTTCTATGCTTGTACACAAAGAGTGTTCATCTCCTTTTTACTACTGCATAGTATTCCACTGTGTAGATGTACCACACTTTAATCAGACCCATTTTGATGCGTACTTGGTGGCTTCCAGCAGGATACCACTGCAACCCACGTTGCATTTAAGCCTGTATGTACCTCAGTTCTGATGTGTGCTGGTGTATAGGCAGCATAAACCCCCAGAAACGGGATTGCTGGGTCAAAGGGATATGCACTGTTGATTTGGATAAATAGAACTGAGTTGCCCTCTATCGAGGTGGTGTCATTTTGTACAACACTGCTACCGGCAGTGGATGGCAGTCCCTGTTTCCCTGCTGTCATCAACAGGCACTGTAAAACTAATTCTCAAAGTTGCCAAACCAGTGATGCCTATGGTTTGAGATAGGGATGTTTATATAAAAAAATATCAGCTAACTTCTGCGAAGTGTTTCTGCTCTTACTTGTCAACTGGTAATCCACATACAACCGGCCCAGTGAGCACAGGTGTGCAGGCGCAGGCCCTGGGAGGGGAAGAATAGACTTGGTCATGGAAGGGGTTGGACCAGAAGTCCTGGGATGTTCCTTCCACCCTAATCTTCTGGTTTGATAATATGTCTCATCTATGCATCTCATTTTCTTCTCCCCCCTGATAAAACGTGCACATTAGGGTCATGGTCTGAAACATCTGGTAATTGTCTTTCCCTTAAGGCACACTTGGGTGTCTAGGTGCGTGCCGGCACTTCGGGATCCGCCTGTAGTTGAGCTGACTGTGTACGGTTCCTTGCCCTCATGTCACAGCCAAGCCGAGGGAAGATACGCTTGGGTGTGGAGCAGAGCTGGGTGACTTCGGCAGCTCCGGCAGGAGACTCGGGAATTGTTTGGGGGAACAATTCCTTCCTCACACAAAACAGCTCCGCAATCTGAGAGCAGACCCACTCATGGGCTTTAATCTTGTCCGAAGTCTCCTGGGAGTCAATCCAAAAAACAAACACAGGGTGTTTCCTCCACCACTTCCCTTTAAAACACTTCGCTGCCATTATCTAATCAATCTCATAGCAGGTTGCAGAAAGGAAGAGGGTTGCCTCCTGTCCTGCGCCTGACAGTCAGGATGGCACAAGGCGCTGTGACAAGGAGCAGAGGGCGGATTTCCGGCCTCGTCCCTCCTGCCGGTTGCCCGTGGGAGAGCCCTACTGCAGGGTGACTCCCGCCTGCTCTCTGGACGTCTTGGTGGATATTTGGGGCTGGCAGTCTGTGAGCTGAAGGCCCTTGTCCATGGTCATTGGCAACTCAGGCTTTCTGAACTCTGTCGTATTTAGAGTTTTTATAGCAATGTATTTATTTATAGTATTTATAGCAATGTGCCTTTAGGTAAGTGTAAATGTTTTTTCAGCTTCTGTAAGATGAGAATAGTAAGCCGTATGTCATGGGATTCATTAGGAAGATAAAACGAGATAATGGACATGAAGGTGCTTGACACATAGTAGCCAGACATTAATTCATTCAGGTAAAACTAACCAGCTAACCAACCAACCAAGTAACCAACCAACCAACCGTACATCATCAGCATCATTATCATCACCACCACCACCAACAAAATAGTGCAATCCAAGCAGTTCAGTGTCATCTGAAAAACATCACAACGAATTGGAGTGCCACTGTCCCTGGCTGTTGTTGGGTGGGTGGCTGTTCAGGGCAGTGATAGGTGTGCAGGGGGTTTAGGCTCTGCATCTGGGCAGCCTGAGTTCAAACCCTGGCTCCACCATTTCCCAGATGCATGACGTGGAAGTAGCTACTTAACTATTTGGGCTTCAGTTACCTTGCCTGTAAAATGGCCATAATAACACCTGCGCTGCAGGACTGCTGGCGCGGGAAATGTGCTCACTCACCTAAGGGACTCAGCTCAGCTCCTGGCGCCTGGGCAGAGCTCCACCACTGTCGGACTTTATAACTGGGCCAGCCTGGCCCAACTCCGTGGAATGCTGTTGCGCGGCCCTGCCTTTTTCCATGGGCGCGAAAAGGTGCACTTCGGATCACTAGGAACTAGGAGGCAGGAAGCGGTTTGATTGTGTTGTGTGGTGCCATCAACGGCACACTCACTAGCTGCATGCCTGCCCTGCACAGAGCGAGTGTGCGTGTGTGAGGTCACTGTGTCAGGAGAAGGTTCCTTTAAGTGCCCCTGGCAAGCTTTTGGCCCATGGCGCAGCTCTGGTGCAAAGGTTGGAGGGCTCTGGGCTGCAGAGTGGCAGAGCTGATCACAAAGGCGTGCTTTCTTTTACCTCAGGGGAGAACCTAACCAGTGCCACAGGACAGACATGGGGCCCCTGGGAAATGGGGCATGGAGGGTCAACATCACATTGATTCTATCGTCAGCAAGTTGTAAGCAAGCCTGGAGAGGTTTGGCAAGTTCTTATTTGAAAAAAGATCTCTCCGACCCAACTGAAGGCTCCCAAAGTGGTGAAGGGGATTAATCAAATTGTTTGTGACAAAGGCTGTGAAAACAAGAGAATTTAATTTGAAAATTAGGAGCATGTGAAAACGAAAAGGCACAGTTGTGGCCGAATGACTCAAGGCGATCCTCAGCATTCCTGTGGGATGTGTTATGCCGCCAAGGAGAGGCTGGAAAGCAAGAGAAGGAGCTGCTTTGGTGGATGGGGAACTAGGGGCATCGCAGGCAGGAGGGGAGAACCGTCCCCTCAGGGGGTGGAATCAGGTTACAGTGTTGAGCCCTTAGTGCTACGCCCAACTCAAGTACTTTGCACATATCAACTCATCTACAATTCTCAACAACCGAATAGGTAGGCACTATTATTACTTTCTGTAATACAGAAGGTAGAACCAAGGCGGGGACTAACTTTTCGAGGCCATCCAGGATTTGAACAAAGACCGCCAGATGTGATGCCAGGACCTGAGTCCCCGGCACTGCCCTGTGCTGCTACCTTAGTGATGCCATCGTTCGGGTGGAAAGTATGTCACTTGGTGCCTTGGTGGTGAGCTCTGCGTGACCAGGGGAACAAAGCAAGCTGGAGACCAGACTGTTCATCTCAGAGGGAAGCCTCTAAACCTCTCAACGGGGGAGGGTGCATGCAGATTTCCTTCTGCTACTTCCCTTCCTTTCTCTTCCTCCTCCCCCATTCTCTCCTTCTCTTTCTTCTTCTTCACTTGTCAATACAGACAATTTAAAATACATACCCATCATCTGTTTCAACAATTTTCACCCATGTTCAGTCATATTTTATCTACTATTGTCACTTTGTTTTTCTGAGTATTTTAGAGCACGTCCCAGACACCGTGCTGTCTCACCAATACAAACAAGTGTGTAATGGAGAGGGGCGTTCTACAAGCACAACCACCCGCCATTATCACACCTAATAAAGTGAACAACAGGTCCTCAATATTGTCCAATATCCAGTCCATACCCAAATTTCCCTGGTCGCCTTTGAGATGTTTTTACAACTGATTTGTTCAAACCAGGGTCCAAACAAAGGCCACACACAGTATCTGGCTGTTATGCTTTTAAAATCTCTCTAACTTTCTTTTTAATAAGGTTGGTTATTTAAAAAAATTTTTAAAGATTTTAGTTATTCATTTTTATTTTATTTTATTTTTTTAAAGATTTTATTTATTTATTTATTTTTAGAGGGGAAGGAGAAAGGGAGAGAAACATCAATGTATGGTTGCCTTTTGTGCGTCCCCTGCTGGTAGTTAGCTTGCAAGGAACCGGCCTGCAACCCAGGTATGTGCCCTGACTGGGAATCGAACCGCGACTGCCTGGTTCGCAAGCCCGCGCTCAATCCACTGAGCTACGCCAGCCAGGGCTTAGTTATTCATTTTTAGAGAGAAGGGAAAGGAGGGAGAGAGGGAGGGAGAGAAACATCAACGTGTGGTTGCCTCTTGTGTGCCCCAACTGGGGACCTGGCCTGCAACCCAGGCATGTGCCCTGACTGGGAATCAAACCGGTGACCCTTTTCGTTCACAGGTCTGAGCTCAAACCACTGAGCTACACCAGCGAAGGCTAACTTTTTAAAATTACCTTTTCATTGTGTGATAGTTTCAGATTTGCAGAAAGTCACAAAGCTGACACAGCTCCCGTGCGCCTTTACCGGTTGTCACTAATGTCAGTACCTTACACAACAAGGGTGCATTTGTCAAAAGTAAGAAATTAACATCAGTACACTGCTACAAACTACATTTCAGAGTTCATTCATATTTCATCAGTTTTCCTTCAATGCCCTTTTTTCTGTTCCGGGACCCAACCCAATGCGTTTGGTAAGTCTCTTCCAACTTACAGCAGCTCCCCTCCTCTTATTTGCCTTCTTGCCATTGCTGTTTGGAGAAACCAGGTCAGCTGGCTCAGAGAATGTCCTGCGTTTGCACTTGGCTGATGGCTTCCTTCTGGTGTTGTTGAATTAGTTTCTTTCTATCCTGTCATTTTCTGCACACGCATCGTTAGATGCAGTGGCTTCATCAGACTGTGGCTCCATTTCTCTTTCAGACACAAATTCTTCACGAATGGCCCTATTAAACCACATCGTGAGGCACGTAGTGTCTGGAGGCCCCACTTGCAGTGATCTCTGAAGGATCTTTTCTGACCCCACATTACGTATTTGTTTTATCTATGATCGAACTTTTTCAAAGCCCAAGTTCTTCTCGCTTTGGGTGGGTATTCTTCTTGCCCTCCTGTTATTCCCAGAGGCCAGCCTCCACTTCTCCATCTAAAGCGGCATTCTCCGTCCCCCATAACACCTGGCAGTTACGAATGGCATGCCTGTTGCTTTCTTGTGTCTTGCTGGAAGCCCTGAGCAGAACTAAGAGTCCTAAGAGCAGGGCCTTGGTTTGGCCTGTTTGCTGAACACACGGTAAATTCCTCTCCAACAGTTTTATGTGAAGCAGAGAAGTCTCTTCATCCCCCCATTTAATCTGCTTTGTCAGGGCTTTTCTTTCAAATGATTCTCCTGCTGCAGTGAACACGTTCTTACAGTGAAGGGCCTTGCATGTTCCAGGCACTCAACAAATATCTCTCAAATGAGTCGATCCGATGTATGTCAGGGCGGGAGGGGGGGGATCAGAGGTGAGGGGATCAGAGGTGAGGGGATTAGAGGTGAGGGAGGCGGGAAGGAGCGCAGGGCGGGCTGAGTGAGGAGTGGTCTGGCGGGGCTCCCTCCTGGGCTCCTCCTGACCCACTCCGTGACTTCACAGTCCGTCTCCAGCATGGATTTGCCTCCTGAACTCTAGGTTTGTCCCTTCAGTGACCTCCCCTGCAAAAATCTCCTTGGATATCCTAGAGGCCCCACATTCAACGCATCCCCAAATGAATTCCTTTTCCCACCTGGCCAGCCTGCTCCTGCCTCCCCAGGCTCGGTTTGAGGCATTTTAAGAGGTGGGCAGGGTTTGTACTGACTATGAGCCTGGACCCTGGAGTCAAACTGCCTGGGTCCAAAGCTCAGCTCTGCCTATGACCTTCCTGTACCTTAGTTTTCCCATCTGTAAAATAGAGATAATAATGGCACCCACCTCATTAGGTTGTTGGGGGAGTAACAGAGTACGTAGCTGAGGTGCTTGGGACAGCATCTGCATCCCGGAAGCCGGGGCTGTGCGTGCCACACATCCTCACCATTATTATCGCTCGGCGCCCTGGGTGGGGACCCAGAGGCGTCCTAGAGGCCCGCACCCGCTTCCTGGCCCTGCTGATCCAGCACTGCTCAGCTGGAATGTCATGCCAGCTTCAGAGGGGATTTTGAATTTTGAATAGCCATGTTAAAAACATTTAAGAGAATTAAAGAACATTAATTCTAACAATTTTATTTAGCCCAATGTATAAAGATACGATCATTTCAACGTAGAAGAAATGTAAAGTTTATTAGTGAGATGTTTTACTTTTTAAAAAAATTTTGGAACTATGTCTTCAAAATCTGGTGTGTGCGCTATGCTGACAGCACATTTCACATTGGACCAGCTGCTTCCCGAGAGCTCGGTGGCCACGTGTGCTGGTGGCTACGGTATGTGACAGTGCAGGTCTAACTGGTCGGCAGGTTTTGAGGATTCTGCTCCCTCAACACCATGTCCACTAATCTTTAAGTTTTGCCCTTAGCCCTCCTCTGCAAGGGCCTCTGAACTGGTTTTCCCAGCCTCTAACCTTCCCAGCTCCTGTTTGCTTTGCCTTCTGCCCCCAGAGAGATGTTCCCAAAACGCGAATCTGATATCATTTCTTGTTTCAGAGGTGCCCCATCCCCTGCAAATGGGACAGCTTTGGCCTCCCAAGTCCCTAATGCTGTGTCCCTGTCATTCCAGCCATACGACCTCATTTTTTGTTCTCCCCACATCCTCTCGGCTCGGCTGCCTCTGTGCCATTCCCTGCTCTGGCTGTTGCCCCTTCTGACACCCTCCTTGTTTCCTCGCCGGTGAACTCCTACTCATGCCTAACTCTTGGCTCACACAGGTCTCTTCTGAGACACCTGTAACCCCCAGAGACTGACCTAGCAGTCGGGCCCTCTCCTGGCGGTTCCTCAGCACCCCGTGCACGGTTCTGTTTCAGCAGGTGACATATTGCTTACACCTGTGGGTTCACTTATCCATCTTTCCAGCTCCTGAGGACAGAACTGTGCCCTTACCTCTGGGTCCTGGGCTCCAAGCCATGGGCAGTCTCAGCTGCTGTGATTTCCTAACCCTATAAATATGGCTTGGCTGAGGTTTATATATGTGAAAGGGAGCGGTGAGAGATAATTTTAGAAAGGCAGTTGGGGCCAGGTGGTGAAGGGCCTTGACTGCCAGGCCAAGGAGGAGGCAACTGGGAGCCATTGCAGGTGTTAGAGGGAGAGCAGCTAGGACAAGGGATAGGCCAAGAGGGCATTTCGGCCTGAATGTCAGGCTCAAAGTGAGATTAAATCCTTATGCTTGGCACCCTCCGGAAAGGCCTGGAAGGGAATGAATAATCTACATTCTGAAACCATGTTTTTTTCTGAAAGCTACTACTTAGGGATGGTGGCAGAGAGGAAGTGAAGTGGCACACCTTGAGCTTCCCTTTTCTGACTTTATATGTAGGAATGCATGCAGGGATGAATTTTCCCAGTGACCTTAGGGGAGAACATTCTTTTCACCTCACAGAGAGAGAAGGAAACTGAAGCTTTCTTAACCTCAGTTAAGAAAGTTGTTCAAAGCACCCAGAGAAAGTGGTTCAGCTGGGGTTCCCCTGGGGTCCCGCTGGACCTGAATGCTTGCTCTAGAGCCTGGGGGTCGCAGAGCAAGACCGGGGAGAGACCCCCGCAGGACCAGGTGGGCTCCGCACCCTAAGGCTGACACCTGCACAAAGGGGAGCAACCTCTGGGTGGTACCCGGAGGTGTGTGCTGGACCATGGGGCTGCTTCCCCATGGCCAAGTCCCCTGGGTGGCCCTGGGAGAGTGCACATACCAGACTGAAAGTGCCCTTGAGTGGAATCAGACGGCTGCACAGGGCTTTGAAGCAAAATGGGTTACTTGCTTTGTGCCCCTCATCCCCATAAGATTTTGATTAAACTGACAGGGGCTTCTGGTGGCAACCTACACCTTGGCTTTAATAATGCCTTGATTTGAAAACCCTTGAAATAATTTTTGGCTCTTTTAGCATGAAGAGATTTCCCTCCAAAGCCTTTAATTCTGCAGGCCTCCATTTTTCCAATCAAAGGATCATCCACAGGACTTTCATGGTCTTAATTAATGACTCTCCAGTCAGAGTTCCGTTCTGACCGCTCTTCCTCCCCCCTTCCGCACTTTTTTCCTGGTTTCTCAATGAAGGGCTTATCTAGAGCTTGTTGCAACTTCAAACAGACACTTCACTATAGTAAATTGCAGTAAGGTTTTATCGAGTGGAACAACCCTTCATTCTCTCCCTTTCTTCTGAGCCTTGGTATCAAAGCCACCCCATAGGGAATATGGTCTGCCTTCCTGTGTGGTTTTCAGCAAAACGCACCTTTTGAGGGGCACGGGGAAGTGTTTTAGATTACGCACAGTGAGACCTCCATGGTAAGTCCTTATGAGATTATGGTGGGCCGACATATGTGAGGCTACCTGGAGACTTTTGGTTTGAAGATCACACCTGACAATTCTTTCTTAAGTGCTAAATTCAATAATCTTGGATAAAGATGTGAGCAGGGCAGGCACCAGTCCCTCTCAGAATGAATGGCAAGTTCCATCCTTGGTCTGGCCACCTACAGGCCTCACTTAACATTTTCATTTGTGGTTCTCTCTCCTTTTTTTGCCAAATATCAAGAAATAAGAAGCACAATCGTGTTGGTCAGGGCCCAACACTTTAATGTGTGTCTTCCAGACGCCCTTGGGAGGGCAGTTTGGCCCTGGCTCTCCTCTTCCTGGGGTCTTAGGAGAATGAACTGAATAGTTCACTGATTTACCCAGATATCCAGCTAATGTTTATCAAACTTTGGCTGAGGTGATCTTTACGTCCAGGAGGCTCGATGAGTGGGAAATTACCTTTGGTCTTGGTGTGTGCAATGCGTTGTGGGGAAGATGGCAAATGTGTTGAGAAGTAAGCATGGCAAGGGGAAGTGGGTCCACAGAGAAGGCTGTGGAAAGATCTCTTGGAGCACAGAGTGGGGTTCAGTCCTGTTGGTTGTGGGAGTTGGCGAAGAGCTAGATCCTGAAGAAGGCTCCCCGTGAAGAGACAGAGCAAGAGTGGAAGAGCGTCTTAGTTTATTGCAGCTGTAACAGAATATGCAGACTGGGCAGCTTATAAACAGCAGACATTCATTTTGCACAGTTCTGGAGGCTGGGAAGTCCAAGATCAAGGTGCTGGAAGATGTGATGTGGTGAGCACCTGCTTCGTGGTTCACAGATATCCATCCCTTTGTGAGGGCAGAAGGGGTGAGGGAGCTCTGTGGGGTCTCTTTTATAAGGACACTGATTCCATTCAAGAGGGCTCCACCCTCGGGACCTGAGCACCTCCCGAAGGCCATACCACCTAATATTACGATATTAGGGATTAGGATTTCAACATATGAATTATGGGGTGGGAGGGGACAGAAACTTTCAGTCTCTGGCAAAGGGCATTCTGTACAGAGGCGGTAGCCTGTGCAGCCATGGCAATGGGGACGACCTTGGCCCATTGAGGGACTCCCAGTGTTGCTCCGTGGTTAGCTCATGGGGAGAGGGTGTAGGGAAGGGGAGAGGGTGAGAGGGGAACGTGCGTGTTTGATGGGTGAGGCTAGGCAGGAAGACAGGCCAGGAAAAGGTGGTAAAAGACATAAGGGCTCTGTCAAGGAGGTGAGGATGGGGAGCCAGCAGAGGTCTGTTTCTGAGAGTGAGGGAATCATACTGTATTTTGGGGGGCATTTTGAACTTTCTGGCAGCCACACAGAAGAAAAGGTAGAGGGAGGGGACACAGGAGGCAAGGGCACCTTTTGGGGAGTTATTCCCAAAGCCCATAGAGGACCTGACAAAAGTCAGGCAGAACACGCACCTTGGCAGTGGTCGTGAGAGCTGGCAGGGGAGGGCGTGTACAGGGAGAGGATCTAAGGGTTACCCACAGTGGAGCAGGCGTGCAGACCCCATCAGATACGGGGCAGGGGGCGCTGGATTTCATTCTGGGTGGTGGGCACATGGAGAAACCCATGTGGGCGGGGCTTGGTCCACAGGGCTGAACATGCCCTGCTCACCTCTGCAGATGGGTTAGTGGGCGCTGACATCCAGCCTGGGCTCTATGGGCTGAGCGTACCTAGGGCTGTGTCCATCCAAATAATGGGGGTACCTTTCCTTAGCTTGCTCAAGTGTGGGCAGGCAGTGACCCTGGAATGGAGTTCAGCTCTTAACCCGCTGAGTTTGAAGGCCTCTGGGAGATGGGGACGAAGATGTCCGAGGGTGGTCCATGGCAACAGCGTAGGGCACTGAGAGGATGGGGGCATTCAGAGCAACAGGACCAGGCAGGGGCAGCAGCACTACCCTGCTGGCGATTGCCCAGGCTGAGGGCTGGTTCCCTGTCACACCTATCTTTTGCACACATCTTTGATTTTGCTCTCTGAGTCTGTAATCCTCACCCTGCTCAGCTTTCTGACTTGGATTTTGACTCCCTGATCAGGCCACCTCTAGCCTGAGCCTGGTCCCCAAAACCCCACAAACAACAATTCCTCATGGGTCTTGCATGAGCCTTGGACTCCTGGGTGGAGCTGGGGGTGAGGCTGATATTCTAGAGTCATGGGTAGAGGGAGAAAGGTGTCAGGTGACAGACTGCATCGCAACACAGAGTCCTCACTCACCCGGACAGCTTCTTTGGGAGATGGTCTCTCTCAAGCCCTCGTTTGTGCCTGCAGGTACACGCATGCACCTGGTGTGTGCACAGGTGTGTTGGGAGCTCCTTCCCAGCTGTTTCACTCCCCAGCCCTTTTAACCCAGCATATAATCCTGCCTCCGCCCCTTTGCCAGGCTCCTGCCCAAAGCACCACTGGACTTTCAGCCTCCACTTGCTTCTCTGAGCTGTTAACTTTGGATTGTATGGCATTAGGGACAATGTCTATTTGTAGCCTTCCTAAGGATCCTGTAAGTCCAACTGAGGGCAAAATTATGTCTAACCTGCCTGGGTACCACCAGGGCCCATGCAGTTTGGTTTGCCACGGATGAGAGTTTGCTCAGTGAGAGTGAGAGACACAGCTGGGAAATGACCTAGGTTGTGCAAAAGTGCAGGTAGATAAGCATCAAAAGGTCCAACCTTGCCCTCATGAGGTCATTTTCTAATAGTTACTGCAGGGCAAAAGGCCACTTTGCACCAAGCCACCAAACCATGCATATGTGATGCTGCAATGACAACCAACATCTCAAAACAAAAGATGTCCAATGCTAGTTAGAGGGGGGAGTGGGTGGAGGAGTTACCTTCTGCACTCAGGGACCCGGGCTCAGGCTGACAAGGGTCCAGCCAGGGAAGGTCTTCAGTGACAGGAACTAAGAGAGCCTGGAGAACCCATACTCTCTCTTCTCTCTTTGGCTCAGAAGTGGCACCGGTTCCTTCTGCTCACACCCCGTTGGCCAGAGCTAGTCACGGCGTGGCTCTGCCTGGCAGCGAGGAGGCTTCTGAGAGGGTCTTCTCTATCCTGGCGTTGGTGAGGACCAGTGGAGTCTATGATACTCATTCATGCCCGTTTGGGAAAAATTCTACAGTTGCTTAAATCCTTCTTGCCTTTAGGGTCTAGAATCAGTCTAAGGGCTGTTGCAGTGCTTTCTGCTTAAGTACAATGTTTCTACCAGTTGTTACCCCACTCTTCGCCTGGTGGAGAGCTCACCCCTTGCCATCCCCACCCCAGCTGACATGCAGCTCAATCCAACCTGTTACAAAGTCCTTCCTTATATTCATTCAGTTGACATCTCTCATCCATTGGCCCCCAGTTCATCCTCAGACAAGTTTAATTCTTGTTTGCTGCATGGCTTGAAAAAGCTGGATCACTTCCCCCAGCCTCTCCTTTTCTAAATCAAACATCCCTCTCCTACCTGCCCTGGCAGCTCTCCTCTTCACTCACTGATGGTTTAGTTTACCGCCAGCTCCGTGGTAGGAGCTCCAAGTGCTGAACTGCAGAACTGGGCAGCGAAGAGGCTGCGGAGAGCTGGGGGGCGGGGGTGGGGGGGGGAGTGCTGGGCAGATTCCCTGCTACAAGCCCTCAGCCTGGGGCACTTTTGGGTGGGACATCTAGATGTGGATTCATTGTCTGAACTTCCTGCCACCTTTCTGCCTGTGCCAGGGTAAAGCTTGTGAAGTCAGCACAGTAAAACCCCAGGGCGTTCCCGCTCTTTTGTTCTATAGCTATAGTCCCCTGCACTGGGCTGAATGTTTGTGTGAACCCCCCACCTCCCCATGCATATGTTGAGATCCTAACCCCCAAAGTGATGGCATTAGAGAGCCAGGCCTTTGGGAGGCAATTAGGTCATGGGGGTGGAGCCCTCACGGATGTAATTAGTGCCCTTACAAAAGGGACTCCGGGGACCTGCCTCACCCCTTCCACCGGGTGAGGACGGGTTGGGGAGGTAGCTCTCTAGGAACTGAGAAGCAGGCTGCCACCTGACACTTAATCTGCTCTTGGTTTGATCTCAGACTTCGAGGCTCCAGAACTGTGAGAAATAAATTTCTGTTGTTTATAATTCCCCAATTAATGGTATGCTGTTGTAGCAGCCCCAGCAGGCTACGACATGCCCTTTCATCATTCGTCACCAAGGAATCTCATTCAGCTCCTGGGGAGGTATTTGTTTAGCTGTGGCTGCATTAGCCAGCAGTCAGACTTCTGATCAGCACACTTTAGTTGGGTTTTCAGCATGGGCAGTTGGGCACACTCTGTGTCTTACGGTGTGTTTTAGGTTTTGCTCTCAGGTTGTTTTTTTTTTTTTAACTTCTGTTTAAGATCATAGGCTATTTTGTAATAGCCACCTATTTTGCTGTCTTCTGGATGCCTATTTCACTGGCAATGCTGGGACCCACAGGTAGGCTTACACTTGTAGGAATGCTGAGCAAAGAAGAGTTCCCTTTTATGGGGCCTGGGTGAAATTTGGGGGGTGTCTATGTAAAGAAAATTCAGGGTCAATCGCCAAAATACCCGTGTTCTGTTCATATTTTGCCCTGGTCAAGCACAAGTCTGGAGCAGAACAAAGCAGCCCTTCTGTCGTGACCTTCCCGCTACCTTGAGTCAACGCCAGCCCGTTTCTGCACGGCCCTGGCATCAGAACAGCAGGGACGTGGGCTGCTGGAGAAATCAGCAGGAAAATCACTCTGTTCCTACATTGCCTCCCCAAACTTCTAGAACTGCAGGATCCATGTCTATAGGGCAATGGGGAGGGGGGCAGGTTTCTGTTTTAGATTAACAGGAGGATTTATCATGCCAGAAGGTCAATATTTACCTTGGCTCCAGCGTGATGGGTATTTACTTCTTTGTTCAGGGGCTCTCTCTGCTGACTTCAGCAGAAGCGAAGATCTGCTTTTTGTCTGCTGGAGAGGATGCTGACTGATCTTTTCTTATCAGAAAACACAGTTGCAGAGGAGCCCACTTCTCTGGTGGCGACGGGGAGGAGTGGCTTTGTCTTCTTCCACCGAGAAATCTGATCCCCCCCTTGAAGAAACGGCCTCGATTCTAAGGTGCCTTTGAACTTCCAGAGAGCAGAGAGCACAGGATCCCAGGAAAATCACTTTTTCTCTCATCTCCACATCTGGGAGACCCGGATTTTGAGAATGCCTGCCTGTGTGTTTCAGGAAGTAAGGGTTGAGGAAGTAAGTTAGTGAAACACATCTGACTCTTATTTGTCCAGTTTTTATTTTTTTGAGGTTTCTGGGGTTAGGTGGTCAGCAAAGGTCACCAAGGAACTGGGGGAGGAGCTGCAAGCTCTATAACAGGGTCTCAGCTCCAAGCCTTTAATCCTCACTTTCTTGGGCTCTTGGAAACAATGGCGTCTGCCTCTATGAGATTTGCACATGCATCTAGGGAATGCGGAGGGTTTGGTGTGCAATATAGAGACAAGCACCGTGTGGAGGGCTGATCAGAGGCGAACCAGGGATGCCCATGTTTGAAATGCTGTAGACCTGCCCAGGGCGCAAGTGTCCCAGTGTTTCCAGGGCCGCTCCAACTACCCCACTCTTGCTGCCCACCAGCAGTGTGTCTTCTATTGCAAAGTAATGTACACGGCGCACCCTACCCAATATCATTTCGCTACAGTATCCATTTTATTTTTTTAAGATTTTATTTATTTATTTATCTTTAGAGGGGAAGGAGAGAGAGAGAGAGAATCATCAATGTATGGTTGCCTCTTGTGTATCCCCTGCTGGGAACTGGCCTGCAACCCAGGTATGTGCCCTGACTGGGAATCAAACTGCGATCCTCTGTTTTGCAGGCCTGTGCTCAATCCACTGAGCTACACCAGCCAGGGCCAGTATCCATTTTAAAAGGAAGTTTTGTTTTAAGTCGTTGACCACGGAGATAAGAGGTATGGTGTTATCCTGGGACTCCGAGTTTTTTGAGAAATCTCTGAGCACTTCCAGGTATGAACTGACTGGCTGTCCCAACCCTGGGGGTTTGAGGAAGGTGTGTTCTTTAATTCTATCCCTCACCAAAGCCTTGCAAATATTCAATACCAATAATTAAGCTTATTGTTCATCACAATGTGTCAGGTGCACCATTCCAAGTACCTGATGTGAATAATTCACTGGATTTTTTCCTAGCAAATCCATATGTTAGGTGCTGTTTTTGCTGTTGTTGTTATTATTATTATTATTACAGACGAGGATGCTCAGAGGGGTTAAATACCTTGTCCACGGTCACACGGCTGGTACTCAGCATTGGACTCTGCTGACTGAAGCTCTGGGTGGTGGTGGGGAGTTAACAGTGTGGTGCCACAGGATCTTTCTCCACTCTTTTTGGCTCCCGTGGCCCTGCTGAGGGTGCTGCAGATGCAAATCTTGCCTGCAAGAGTGACCTTTCAGCAAGGTTGGGTATATGCACCACTGCCTTGGAGATGGGAGTGGACGATGAAGGGAAAGGAGAATTACAGAAGGTCAGAGTTGGAAAGGTCTTCAGGGACCAGCCAATCCATTCTTCACTGTTTACTCTGGGCCACTCAATAAGTTAGTGGGAGAGTCAGGAGCTGACCTGAGTCTTCGTGGTCTGGGTAATGTGGGTAATAACACTGCTCTTGATTTTATGCATCTTTGTCTTTTGTCCCTCACCATCTAAATGGAACTGCCTCCTGTTTGCAGACTATTTGTCTGTACTGCCTACTGCCTTTTGAAGGGAAAAGGCCATTTTAATGCCTTCCTAAAGAATAGTATAGGCATGTTATTATAGAGTGAGAACTATGTTACTTGCTTCTCTAACAGCCTTCACTGCACCTGGCCCAATGTGTGGACACACAGAAATTTCTTGGTACATGTTCATGGGGCCAGAATGAACTTAGTGCCCTGGTGTGAAGAGGAGGACCAAACTTGGACGACTGTCCCAGTCCTGAAGTTTCTGGGGTGTATTCATTCTCTTCCTGGAGCTTGCTGTTCTCAGAGAATCCTGCAATACTCAGAGTGGTGTTCTCCCTTCCTCTCTTTGGTCCCTCTAGCTTGGGTGCCGCCCCAGGCATTGGAAAAATGGATTTAAGATAAAAAACAAACGTCTTGTTCCCTTACTGTAATGTCTGCAGCATAAAGCCAATTCACAGCAACATGGAATTTTCTGGTCTTTAAGATCTCATTATGCAAGTAAAGGAGGGGAAGGAGGAAGACAGAATGCTCACAAATTCCTGGGTCGGGGGGATGACCTCATCACTTATTGTGTTGGCCAGCTGCCCAAGGAGCACAGTGCAGATTCTTTTTGGGGGAGGCACTGAAAGTCCCTTGATAACCAAAATTCTCCAAATCTTTTAGGCCTTGCCAGAGAGAGGGATGAAGAGAGAGAGAAAGGAAGTGGTCCTAAGTCCCAGCTATGTTTTCCATTAGGGGCTGTCCACTCTGAGATGGGCTGTACCCATTCTGATTCCTCCACGGAAACTCTGCACTTGGGAAGTGTGGACGTTGCATTTAAAAGACCCAGGCAGGATTTGAGGGAACTGAATTGATAAGGATGGGTAGCTGGGGAGAGGTGGGGTGGGTTGGGTCTGGTCTCCTGGGACGTGTTCTCCAGGGGTACCTACGGGGCATGAACACATGGGGCACATACTAGAATATGAAAACAAGAGGGCAAAAGCCAACGGACCGTTGCAGGCCATTAGGCACTTCCATGTTCGATGCCTTCCCTCCAGTCCTACAGGTATTTTACAGACGGTTCCACTGTTAGCAGGGGCAGAGCCTGCCTCAGGGCCTCTGCCAGTCCCAAGGATGCTTTTGGCAGAATTAGAAAAAGACTTCCAACTTGGGGAAGGAGGCACAGGATGGGCTCAGGTCGCATCTGTCTCAGGCAGGGGGAAGTGCTGACGGGATCCTGCAGCCCAGAGAAGACCAGCTTGTGGCGGAGGGGCCACGTGTGGACTGGAACTCAAGCCTCTTCATCTGTAAGAGGTGAGAATGTATTACACCTTCCCCAGCATCTTGCCAGATTGGATGCCTCATGCATCTGAGATTCTAGGGACCAATTTTCACCCCAAACTGAGAGCTTCTCTCATTCCCAGTCACTTCGAACCTGAAGAGATAGCTGTGGAGGTAAGGACTGAAGGAGAAAGCAGGGTAACTGAGTGTGCAATGGTTTGGTCCAAAGAACCCTGGACAAGGAGCGTGTATTTTTCTGGTTTAATGGTTTTGAGCCTCAGTTTCCACCTCTGAAAAATGGAGAGAGCCTAACAGAGCAACGTTGTGGGGATTTAAACAACTTTCCCAGGTGAAGTTGCCAGACAAGGAGTGAACTCCACGAGCATTTGCGGACCTGGAGCGGGTTTGGTTGGGAAGGTTGTAGACTGTGTGCGCGGGGACCCTGGCCCAAGGTCTAGTTTTCAGGGCTTTTCGGCCCCTGGGACTCCCGGCGGAGTTCGAACCCCAGCTCCGCGGCCGCTGCCGCCTCCTGAGCCTCGGGCCGCCGAGGGTTAATGAGAAAGCCCCACGCCCCCTTTGACGGCGTAGAGCCCACCTCGCTGAATTTTAAAAGGCGGCCCCGGAGAGGCGTGGGCGCCCCCCAGACACTTTCCGCTCGGACCCGGGCTCCACTCGCCGGCTCCCTCGCTCTTCTCCGGCGGGGGCTGGGCGTTCGGTCCGGTCGCTGGTGCGCTCCCCACCGTCCTCCCGCCTGGGGCTGCGGGTCCCCGCCGGTGGCCGCGCAAGATGAGGCTGGCTCTCCTTCTGCCCTGGGCGTGCTGCTGCCTCTGCGGGTCGGCGCTGGGCACCGGCTTTCTCTACCCCTTCCCGGCGGCAGCCCTGCAGCAGCACGGCTACCCCGATCCCGGCGCCGGCTCTCCGGGCAGCGGCTACGGGGGTCGCCGGTGAGTAACGAGGCCAGCGGGGCCTGGGGACGCCCGGCGGTCGAGGATGGGGGGCCGGGGACACGGAGTGGTCGAGGGCTGAAGACAAGGACAGTGGGGGCTGGGGGAGCGGGGCCTGGGGGCGCGGGCGGTCGAGGTCGGGGGGCCGGGGACGCGGGGTGGTCCGTGCCGGGGGATAAGGATGGTGGGGGCTGGGGGCACGGGACCGAGGGACGGAAGGTGCGGGGCCCACCCTCTCTCCTCTTTTCCTTGCCCTCCCAACCTCCTCCCCTTCGGCTCCCGGCTTCGGGCGGAGGGGGGCTGAAATCGGAGGCAAGGCCAGGGGGAGGCGGCCGTGGGCTGAGCGGGGCCGGATGGCTCAGTCCCGGGACGTTCGGCGACTCACGTGGCGCCGCCGCGCTTACCTGCGCGACCGCGGCTTTGTGTTGGGCAGCAGGTTCCCGGGTTGCCAAGGCCGCTCGTCCAGGTCCCCCAGCCTTTTGCGGGCTGCCCGGGGGCACCGAAGGGGCCATCCTGTCCGATCTTTGGGGCTAGGTGCGCGGAGGAACCTCGGTTGCGGACGCCGAGCCACCGGGAGACGTGGAACCGGCTCAGATCGGACGGATCCGCGGTGGGTCTCAGTAGGGGCCCGGTCACAGAGCCCGCGGTGCCGGCACCCAAGGAGGCCTCCGCCTCCGCCGGCAGGTGGCGCCCTGGCCACCCCGGCGAAGATTGGGGCAGCGCCTCCTTGCGCGGTGGTCGAATTCCTCTAGAAAACTCGGAAGCACACAAGTAAAAGTTTCTAAACACCTCATTTGGGCAAATCAGTCAAAATTAGCTTTTCCCTACTTAACACTAATTACTATTCACACGGCTATAGTAGTTCTCTAGAACGCACAACCTGCATTCAAAGCATCCGTTTCTTTTGATCCTAAAACCATTCCAGAGTTAACATTTGGAGTTATCATCTTTCCTTTAACCAAGGAAACTGAGGCCCAGAGAGAGGCCCTCAGTTCAGTGGCAACTCAGGACTGGCTTCCTGTGCCTTCTGGTACCATTCTGCTTATTGCTCTGGAGGACAGCGAGAGACAGACCCCAGGTCTTTTCTCCTCCTGGTATTTACCAAACCTGGGAGGGCGACCACGATGAGTTCTGGCAATGTGTAGGAAGGAGATGGGGACATTTTGTGCTGGGAAGAACGTACACTTAGTGGCTGAGTAAGAAGGCGAGACTCAGAAAAGCTTATAAAAATGCTTCTGGGAAGTCTTGCATGCACTTTTATTTCCCCCCTTCTGTTAGGAACTACTTACCCAGAGGTTCTATTCTGCAAACACCCAGGGTAGTGTGGCCTCTGCACAGTGCCATGTGAGGATAGTCTGAAAAGTAAGCTTTTCATGTTGCAGAATGATATGTAGAGCATGATCTCATTTACGAAAAAAAATTCTGATCTTTTGCCCTGGCTGGTGGAGCTCAGTGGATTGAGTGCGGGCCTGTGAACCACACGATCGGGGTTCGATTCCCAGTCAGGGCACATGCCTGGGTTGCAGGCCAGTTCCCAGCAGGGGACCCACAAGAGGCAACCATACATTGATATTTCTCTCCCTCTCTCCTTCCCTTCCCCTCTAAAGAGAAATAAATAAAATCTTAAAAAAAATTCTGATCTTTGTCTAGGTGTATAAGTGCCTGGCAAGAAAGTCTGTAAGAAACCATTTTCCATGGTTACCTATATGGAGAGGCCTGGGGCTGGGGTGAGGAGAAGGGAGAGAGTAAAAGAGAAGTTTGATTTTTTCCCTCTGTCTGCATCTTGTTTGCATAGGAGTGTATATTCATGCATTACTTTTGTAGTTAAATAGTGGGGGAGGAAAAAACCGGTTCCTGCAGCCTGGAATATGCACTCTGAGAAGAGCTGAAGGTTAAGTCCATGAAGAGAGTGAGTGAGTAATCACGTTCAGGGAGGATCTGGATGAATTTGTGGAAAACAGATTCCCGAATAGAATACTAGGAGGCATTACGGAGGCCTGGGGAAGCTTCCAGATCTGGAGACTGATGCTCCAGAGTGTAACTGAGCCCTTCCACGCAAAGCCCCATGTGGGCATCGCAGGCTTCAGCTGGCCTGGTAGCCCATTTTTCTGTCTCATCAGTCACAGGTGGCCCGTATCCTTGAAATTCAAGAGCCTCAGCAGCAGAGGGTGTGGGGACGGCGTTAGGAATGGTGTACTTCCCAGCTTTGGCTTCGGATGTTTGTTTATAGTGGCTTGGTCTCAGCGGACAGGCAAAGCAACAGAACAGTTTTTGACAGTCTTCCTTTATTTTACGGTATTGCTCCTGTTGGTACCTGATTTTTAGACATGGCTCTCATCTATGTGTGTGTGTGTGTGTGTGTTTGCCTGTGCCCACCCTCCTGGGCCAGGCGTCCCATCTGACATGTGTCAGGGGCATCTTGCCTTACTCAAGAGCGCTCTGCTCTGATCGTCTCCATCAGAAGCCTTTTGTTTAAGCCATTTTGGCAAAAAGAAAAGGACCCCAATTCCTCAGAGGGCTGTTTCCAGTAGACTCTCTCGGAGTCATTGAGATGCCAAATCAAAGCCAAAGGGAAACACAACATTAACTGATTGCAGGGCTGCGCTGCGGACTGAGCCCCCAGCTACCGCCTCCCCACCCCCGCCCAATGCTCCAGTCCTTCCATTCTAACCAATAAAGGGCATACATTTGGGACACTCTTTAAAGTATGCAGATCTCACCCGCTTCCCTCACTCCCTCCCACAGGTATTTATTAAGGGTCTTGTTTGTTGTCTCCTGCTCATCTCTATATTCAGCCTGAAAGGGGCCAAAACAGCAGCAGCTGATTGGGGCTCGGGGCATGAGACCAGAGATGGGCCTGACCCCATCCGTGGTGCACACCTCCCAGGTCGGGGAGGGAGAAGTTCTACTTCAGATAAAAGATGAAGTTTTAGTATTAATTCTTAGAGAGTACTCTCCTCAGGGGAGTCAGGAGAGCTGTGGGATCTGTCGGACTTCAGTAGAGGTGGGAGTGAGTGTGCCCGGAGAGCCGGTTGGTGGGCCAGGGGACAAAGGACAGGGTGGCTTTTTGCTTCTCCCCTGAAGAATGGCACTCATTCCATAAACCACTTACTCCTGTACAGGGCCTGGGGCCCAAGGACAGAGGGAAGTCACTTACTGTCGGGCTAAATATCTAATGACAGTTAACTAGGTGGGTTAAGTAGGATCTGTTGCCAGCCTCGATGAGCACACCTTCACAACGACTTGGAAAACCAGGTTCATGTGAGGAGTTCTTAGATGCCTTAGAATTCTGCTCTGGGAGACGTTGAGGGAGAGGGCTGGCCCTGGCCCAACTTTTACCCTGGATGCCTCTCACACTGTGAGGGTTATGCACAGGCTTACATACCCCTCAACCTGCATGTCCAAGTTCAGTCCACACCCCTTAGCCTCAGAAGGATGGCTTGGGAGACACGGCCTTGAATTTGGACTTGGGGACATTTGGGTGGGGAACCTGAGCCCCCAAAGCTGGGTCTAGAAAGAGGGAGGGAATTGGGTAGGTACTTCCTCTTGGCCCCACAGACTTGTCATTTCATGGGAGGGACAGAGCGAGAGGAGGAATGAGCAGGGTCCTCTCAATGCAAGACCCAAAGCGGAGCCTCTCTGTGGCTCTGAGGGCCGCTGCTGCCCTCACTGCAGTGGGGCAGGGGCTTCTGGCTCTGCCCCTAATTAATAATGTGAACTTGCATATATTCCTTGATCTCCCTGGGCCCATTTCCTCATGAGTCCTCCATGGAAACCCAGGTTCGGGTGTGAGGCTTGTTGGGAGGGCATGTGTACAAGGCATGGGGAGCAGAAATGGGTGCACAGATGCTGGGTTTGCAGAATGCAGATCTGCCCAATGAACGGACCTTTCTCTGCTGCAATAGAGGCCTTTCCCCTGGTTAAAACCCTTTGGTGGTCCACCATCTCTTGCATCAGCTTGGCAGACTGGTTTTAACTCTTAGGTCAACTCTCACTGATTGATAGGAGCTGCCCAGGTCAGTGTGTTTAAGAAGGATTCTGAGGTGGACTCTGGGCTCAGTGGGAAAGACGGCCAGGACACTCAAATGATGTCACCATGAGTGTGGGACAGGAAAGTTTAAGCAGGTGGGATGTATTTGCAGCTCTAGCCTTCATGATAAAATCCACCCTCCCCAGCATAAAGGCTGTTTTTCAGAAGCCCATCCTCTGTTTCTCTACACTGCACCAGCTACACTGCATTATTTTTCTTATGCCTTCATTTCTTTGCATATGTTTCGTTTTCTTGGAATGCCTTTCCCCGATAAGCTAGATGCCCTCCATGGGCACCTAGAACACTGCTTACCTTTATCTTGAAGTTTCTCAAGCTTGGTGACCTTGATGTGTGGGCTGGGTGGTCAGCTGCGGGGTCGTCCTGTGCACTGCAGGGTGTTCAGCAGCAGCTCTGCCCTCTGCTCACTAAATGCCAGGAGCTCACCCCGCCTCCTCAAACTGTGACAACCAAAACTGTGTCCAGACACTGCCTGGTGTCCCCTGAGACGCAAAATCAGAGGGAACCATTGCTCTCTCTGAAGCTGAACATTTTGACTTGGGGACATTTAAATATATATTGCATTTAATTTTTTTCAGTGGATATTTTCAAGTCTGTACACAAGTAGAGAGTAAAATGAACCCTCAAGAGCCCTCACTGGGATTTGCCAACCACTATTTTTGTCCCCGTATTTCACCCCGCCCCCGAATACTCCTTCTGTGTGTATGTAGTGTTTTAAAGCAAATCTGTGTTCACTTCACCAGTAATAGTCACGTACACCTGGGCTCTTGCTACTGTTACTTTTTGTTCCTTATTATTGACCTGAAATCCAATTTACACTCATCCTTCTTCAATTGTCCAAAAAAATTTCATTGCTGTTAGTTGGTTCAAATCTGGATCTAAGTAGAGTCTGCTTGTTGTTGTGTCTCTTTAGTTTCCTTTCATGCAGGAGCGTCTGCTCTCCTGGAAAGGAGCGCCGCCCCCCAGGGCGCCAATGTGCTGACAGAGGCCAGCTGTCCTGAGGAAATGTCCGTGTTCTTGGTTTGGCTTGTTGTTTCAAAGTGGTGTGTGTAATTTGATATTCTGCTGCTTGTATCTCTTCTACATTGAAGATTAGATGTAAAGGTTTGATTAGATTTAATGTCACTTTTAGGGGGGAGCAGGAATGCTTCATAATATGTCCACCTTATATCATATCATATCATATCGTATCATATCATATCGTATCATATCATATCATACTGTGTCATGAAGTGAATGTCATGCTTCCTCAAAATTCGTATATTGAAGCCTTATCCCCAAGATGGCACTTGGAGGTGGGGCCTTTGGGGGTGACTAGGCTTAGATGAAGTCAGGAGCGTGGGGCCTCGTTATGGGATTAGTGTCTTAATATGAAGAGGAAGAGAGACCAAAGGCCTCTACCCTTTTCCCTTTCTGGTGGGGCTCAGTGGGTTGAGCGCTGGCCTGTGAAGCCAGGGTCGATTCCCAGTCAGGGCACATGCCTGGGTTGCGGGCCAGGTCCCTGGTGGGGAACGTGCGAGAGCAGCCACGCATTGATATTTCTGTTCTTCTCTTCCCTCTAAAAAAATGAATACACACACAAAAAGGCAGCATCCCAGGAATCCCACAATGCCTGGGCATTGCTCCTGCTTGTGACGGCCTTTGTCTTCAACATCATTCTGTGAGGACTGCAGAGCAGTTCTAGTCTGATCCTGACATTTCGTTTTCATTTCGTTACTGGAATACTGTACACGTAACTTTACGGTTATCCCCTGTTCCTGGGCAGCCGTGTTCGGACTGCCTCTTCTTGCCGTTCTGAGCATGCGCATATCCGTCTCCTCCTCCCCTGTCTGCGCTGTCCGGTGCTTGGAGTTTGTTGCTTTACTGTGTGCTACGGTGACTGCTCTACATCAGGGCATAGATACCTTCTGCATTCATGTTTCTATCTCAATTTTAAAAATTGTGGTTAAAATACGTATGCCAAAATTTTCCACCTCAATCATCTTCGGTGCACCGTTGTTCGTGCTAAACGCACTCCCGGCAACACACAACCATCAGCTCCTCACAGCTCCTGCCCTCGTTCCGCCAGCTCTGCTGTTCTGTGGGCCGTGGGTGGCTGCCGTCTCTACCGCTCGCCCCGCACAGGGAGACCCCGGCGTGTTCTAACCTTTTGTCACATATAATGCCCTGTTATATGTTGTGCATTATTCATTTCATATTTTTGCAAACAAATCTTTAGTATACATTTTTTAAAAGTAGGGTTTCTGCATGGGAAGGTAAATGCGTATGTAATTCTGTTAGTATCCAAACACCCACCCGAGCAATTCTGTCATTTTACATTTGCATCAGTGGTGTTTCCTAGGAGGTACATTTTGAAGCCGTTTCATGGTGCTGGGTCAAAGTGGCCTTGTGGGGGTGAGTGTAGACTTCCCTGGCCTATATCACCTGCAGGTCTGGGCCACTCCTGACATTTGTGGGGCCTGGGACTAGGGTACAGATAAAGGCCCACATACTGTATGTCTAAATATTTAAAAGTTATAAATCAAGCTTACAAACAGTTAAAATTTATTCTGTCATTGACCTTGATGAATGCACCCTCCTAATGACGTGCACATCCCCCCCCCCCCCCCCCCCCCCCCCCCCCCCCCNCCCCCCCCCCCCCCCCCCGCCCTGCCGCCGCCAGGTTCACATTTAGAACTCCTGACTTCCTTGAATTTTGTGCTGGCCTCAGTGGCTCAGGGCTAGTCACCCTTTCCTTTCCTTTTTGTCCTGCCTGGACCCCGGTGTGCACACACTGTGGTTGCTCTAGCCCCAGTCCTGGCTCCTCCCGCCCACCTTAGCAGTGGCCCCTTGGCCATACCTTCAGCTCGGCTCTTTGGGAAGGGAATCCCAGGCCCCTGGATACCTATGTGGGTTCTGCACCAACGGAGGGAGGATGTGTGTGCTCCAAGTCCTTGCCACTTGGGTGACCTTTTTCCAAATGTCTGGTCATAAAGGCTGCATCACCGTGACCGAGTGAAGTTGTCTGCATCCAGATGTTCTCTTCTCATGTCTTCGCTACCTTGGCTGCTCTTCATGCCCCAGCAGACAGAGTACCAAGGGGGATGTCACTCACCCACCTGTTTGGGGCCCAGCCCAGGGCTTGGAATAAGTTGGGCTTCATTGTTGTGTTGAGCGAAGCAAATCACATTCACCAAAAACCCACCAGGGCCATGAATGTGGAGCAGATGTGAGTCCTAGCACAGGTCACTTTGCAGTCGCTGCGTCTGGTCCTGGCCCTGGCCCTGGTCCTGCACATACATACCCCTTTCAGAAAAGACAAGGTGCACCAGAGGGGAAGCCTCCGGGCTGTCCATGGGAGCTTTTTTCCTGTTCTTTTCAGAACACAGCTGTCTTCTGGCCTGATGTTCAGGAATTTTACCCGTTTTCAGATGATCCTAAGAAGTGTTGGCATGAAATTCAGAACTTGCGTCTGCTTTTTGATTTCCATTTAGAAACTCACTGGCAGGTCAGTTTTGGAAAGGGCCTGACCCCTGATGTGATGTCCCTCCCCTCTTCTCCCTGCCCCGGCTTCTCCATCTTTGCCCCACTGCCTTCCTCCTCCCTCTGGATCCCCCCAGGCAGGACCCCTTTTGGTGAGCAAGGGGACCAGAGTCTATCGTTAAACAGGGCCCCACACTTGGGATTTAATGCTTTGTGCTCACCGTTTTGAAATTTTCAGTCCTCTTATCTTTAAATGTGTGCTCTGTGAGTGAGGTCTGAGGGGACAACAGAGCAACTCGGGGACTTGATCCTCACTCAGCCTGTGCCATGTCCCACTTCTTCTTGCCTCTTATCACCACTTCCTACCCCTTCGTTGGGGAGGGTTCTCAGCTGTTTGCTCCCCACCCTCTGGCACCCCAGGTCCACTAGGCCTCCCCCTCTCTACCGCTGCCTCCTCTGCCTCTAGCCAGCCCCTGGGTGTGGCCTGAGGGAGGGTTGGAATGGGTGCACACACCCCGGGACATCCTGGAGTGGGGCATGGTGGCTGCAGTCTCTGCCCTGGTCCGGCAGTGCCACAGAGTGTTCAGTGGGGTGACCTGGCAAAGGAGATCCTCTTGTCACCTTGGCTTCTAGTGTGTCTTGAGGCACAGATGGCCGTACTCTTGAGGGCTGCCTGTCTGTTGTAGGTGCCCCGAGTAGGGCACCGAGCTTCTGTACCGTGGCTGGTGGGAAGGGCTGCACACAAGCGCCCTCACACACCCTGGAGTTGCAGGGAGGCGAGCGAGCGCCCCACCAGTATCCCTGCGCCTGAGGGAGTGCATGTGAAACAGCATGCAAATAACAGGTCAGGAGAGAGAGGCTGAAGAAGCAAGGGGGAAAGCCCCGTAGTTCTGTATTTTCACGACATGCTTTCTCCAGCTTTTTAAATGAGAGGTCTTGCATTTTTGTTTTGCGCTGTGCTCCGCAAATTAGTTAGCTGGTCTCATTCCCATGTTTTGGGAACAGCTTCCCCTAAACAGCAGAGCACGGATGGCCTCCTCCGGATAAACTGGGGAGATAAGAGAATTGGATATCCAGACCTATCCTGACTCAGGAAGTCTAGGGCCTGGAGATGTGTTTTAATGGCTTTCCAGGTGCATTTTTGTGGTGCAGCCGGTTTGGGAAGCAGTGCACGGAGAATGAAGTTTTTTGAGTCTTTCATCATGACCCATAAGAAGAAATACCTTTTATATGGGGGCTGAGGACGCCTGCCTGCGCAGGCGTACACACACATCTGAAACAAGTTTCACAAAATAATGCTTACTGTTACCATATGTGATTCTCTCTTTTTTTATTGTATTCTATCTAGTTCATAAAGTAGTGCTTGCCAAGACTCAGCAAATTGATTCCACAGACCCTGTAGGTTAAGACCTGCAGTGGGAGACCCCACTCCCTGGGGGAAGGCAGGGGTCTCTTCGCCTCCCGCGCCTTCCAGTTTCCTCGCCTGGCCCTCCAGACTCTGGCCCTGGGGTCTTTTGCTTGTTTCAGTGGAGCTGAGGTGCTTGGTGGGCCACTCCCTGACCCCCAAACGCCTCTCCCACACCCGGGCTCTGCCCTCCGCCGCGCAGCCTTCCTTCAGGAAGTCTTCCGGACTGCCTGCTCTGTTCGCCTCTCTGTGAGCAGCTCCCTGTGCCTCTTGTATGGTGGCTGATTGTGGTGTGAGTGCCGAGAACTCACTTCCCACGTCCCTTCCACTCCCCGTAGGTGGAATCACTTCTACCTGTTTCCACCCTAGCATGGCCCTGACCAGCCCACCTGGGACATGAGTGCACGAGCCTTCACTGCCCACCACCCATCCTTGCCTCTTGGGCATGGGAGCTTATCCAGGCCTGGCAGTTAACTACCCAGCCTTCCCTGGCCCACAGGAGGCAGGCTGGAGCTGGGGGCTCAAACGGAGGGCAGGGGCCCTGCCCCAAGACCTGTGCAGGTACCCTGATGCCTTACTTTCAAGAAGTTACTCTTGAGCACCTACTGAGGTTACTCTCAAGTTACTCTTGAGCACCTACTGGCGCTGAGGGTAGTGAGATGATTGATAATTCAGACCCAGCCTCGGCCCTTAATAAGCTGAGACTAGCGGGGCAGGCAGACCCGTGAACAAGTGTGGAATTTGCTGTGACATAAATGCACATGAAGTGGGGGGGGAGCAGGCAAGGGACATGTATGTAAGCAATGCCTGGTCCAGGGGAGTTAGGGTATATGGGAGTTTGGGTCTTTGTATCTCAGTTTTCTCTTTTGTAAAATGAGGATAATCATGGTACTTACTTCATAAATTGTTCTAGGGCCGAGTGAGTTAGTAAAGTGTTTACTTAAGAAAACATGTCGTCAACACCATTAAGGCTAGTGATGTGTGTACTGTGCCAACGCACCTTGCCGAGGTGGGGAGGACAGCAGACTTCGTGACACGGGAGGTCATGCGTGGTGGTCCAGACTCCACACTTTGGGAAACACTGGCCTCAAGGGTCGGTCTGCACACCGAGGGCTCCCCAGAGGACTCACATTTTCAGTGGATTCTGCAGGATGAGAAGGGTGTTTCCAGCAGCGGCCGGGGAGTGTGTTTTGGGTGGACAGGACAGCCAAGTAAGGGCTGGGAGGTGTGGTGGTGCCTGACCTGGTGAGTGCAGCTGAGTTAGGGAGGACTAGAGCATGGGCTGCAGGCTCCTTGGGGGAGGGCTGCAGGCTGGCCTTTAGAGCCTGCGTGCAAAGCCCCTTTTCTGCCACTCTAAGGGGCCTGGACTTTATGTTGGGTCAGGATCATAGCAGGACTGGTGCCAGCTTTGCTGGTGGGGAAGATGGGGCAAAGGAAGAAGAGCCAGAGGAGGGAAGCGGGCTAACAGTGTCAGGAGACCTGAAGTCCGGCAGAGGCAGGGTGCTCTGTGGGGTGCGGCAGCAGGGAGAGGAGTTCTCAGTCTCGCAGCTGGCACACCTGGCTACTGTGGACTGGGACAGGCAGGGGCAGGTTGCAACCAGGGGCTTCTGGCCCTTCCCAGAGCTCCAGGGTTGCTGGGGGCCAGCTGCTTTGCTCTTTGGAACATTGCGAAGATTCTGCTGTGTTTCTCAGCTTTGAAAAGATAGAACAGCACAACATTCACGCACTGCAGTCTGTTTTTGTAAAATACTTGTGTTTTTCCTCCACGGGTTTTGTGGCCTAATTTTAGTATCTAACACCCAGCTTGCACATATCAGGTATTCTGTGACTGCTTGATGAATGAATGAATGAATGAATGAATGAACAAATAAATGCCTTGATATGTCTCCTCTGAGAAACCAAGGCCACGGCCTCTGCCCTGGGCAGGTCTGTTGCTCTGAGGGGTCCTGGAGAGACGTCCTTGTCTGTGCTTTGTCTCTATCAGGTCAGCTCTGGAAGCTGCTGAAGAGGAACCAGGGATGCCACCTACTTTAGAGGTTCCTGCTTTTTCCTTTGAAGTAGGAGTGGGTGGGGAGGGGGGAATTTACCTGAAAATTACACTGAATGGCCTTTTTCTAATGCCCCATGGTTTTTCGAATCTCCTCTCCCTTCATCTCTCTCCTCTCCCCCAGCCTGGCCTGTCTGTTATTTTAAAATCCATTCCCAGAGAAACAATCCCTATGGCAATAAGAACACCGCTCCAGGCTTCTCTTGGCTTGCACTGGCCCGACACTTCATTGCCGCTTCGAGAGTGTGTGAGCTGGACCCCAACCAACTCTGCCTAGGGCTGGGGAATAGAGTAACAATAACTAACTGTTAGAGGATTTTCGGGAATCCTGCGGCCGATCCTATGGAAGTTCCTATGGAAGACACATGGCACACTGTCCTCCTTTCGGAGGAGTCAGGGGTCCCAGCCTTTCTTACCTGGCCTTCCTTTTCTTGTCTCCCAGAAGCCAGGGTCTAGATGTTTCTCTTTGGTGGCCTGTGTGAGACCACCTTGAAAGGGGCTGGACGCAGTCCAGGTTAATTCTGTAACACTCGGAGAGAGAAGTGTGGGTTCCCACCACTCGCGCCTTGATGTCTGCCCCACCCCCAGATCTGCAAAAAGGTCGGAGCTGGCCAGGCTGCCTGCTGACCTTCGCCAGCTCCCCCTCGCCCAGAGAATATCCGGAGCTTGTTCCGGCAGGTGTTAATGGGAATTATGAGAAAGAATCTTGTGAGCCAAATTCAGGAGTTTCCTTAATAGAGAGGGAGGGTGTGAAGAGCAGGCTCTGGAGCCAGGCTTCCTGGGTCTGAATCCCTGCTCTGGGTGGCCTGGTTGAGTCACCTGACCTCTGCGTCTCAGTCTCCCCATCTATAAAATGGGAGTGATCATAGTATCTACTTTATCAGGTCGTTCTGGGGCTTAAATGAATGAACATTAAGGAAATGCTTAGACCAATATCTAGTAAACACTATGCAGTCTCATAAAATGATAAGGCTCTCCCAGAACGGGCAGTGTGCTGACAGGCCTTGCCCACTTGGGAAGTGGGGAGTCTCACAGACACCTGAGGCCACCAGATCCTTTTCCAGGGAGTGCTTCATTAAGGTGGTGTTCTAGACAATGTGCCCTGGGAGACTGGCCCAGTGGGTCAAGGTTAAATGCCTCAGTAGTCACAGTGTCCTTTGCCCTGTGGGAGCTGGTCTGAAGCTCTCCCCAGGGTCATTTTCAACCTCTTCCTGTAGTCACTCACCCTGGTGCTTTGGTGGAGCCAGAGAAATATAGAACCCCAGGTCCTTTTGGTCTTTCTAAGCCCCCTGTTGGGTTTCGAGGCTTTGAATGAGGGTTACAGCCGCTGGGGGATGAGCACAGAGAGTCGCACCCAGAATTTGACTGGGGAGCAGGTTAGAGGGTTTGGAGGTCCTGAGATGCCCATAGTGAGGTCAGGGGCCAAGGAGTCCTGATGAGCTTTGTGCCCCAGGGGGTATGACCACTAAGGAAACCCCAAGCACTTCTTCTGATGCGGTTCCTGCAGCCGGCCTGTCATGACCCGCAGTCAAGCCGGCACTTTCCTCCATTGACTTGGTGCCTCACAAGTAACATGAAACTAATAGGATTGGGCTGAGATTAAATGAGGAAATGGGTTAAACATGCAGACTAATTATTACTCAGTGGTTCCTGCTTACTGGACGAGGGCCCTTCGTTACAGCCCCGGGCCCCACTCACCTCTCTGAACAAGGTGGTGTGGGGGCAGCAGCACTGGCCAGAAAATGTCTGTGTGTGTGTTTAAGTTGTTTGTACCCATAGCTGGCTTTGGTTTGGAGCCCAAACATTTTATGTCTTTGTTTGAAAGTATCTGGTCCCACTCCCTTCCTTGTTCTGGGAGGACAGGGGTTGCGTGGTCTCTGCAGAGACGTGCCCCCCGCCATTCCTGGCACTAGGAAGCCCAGCAGAGAGTCCTCCTTGCTCAGAGCCCTTGTGAAAGGCTCAGGCTTTGCTCTACCCTGGGGTGTAGCCTCTGGCATCAGGGACTGTGCCTGCCTGCAGACTCTGCCACCCGGCTGGCCCTGGGAGGTGCCAGGGCCTGTCTGCCTGCCTGACACCCAGCCTCACTTGGGGAGCCTTTGAGAGAAGGTGGCAGTTTCCTTCTGATTTGGCTCCTGCTTCCTGTGCCCGGCCAGTTGCCTCTGGCATCTGACATTTTTGTCATTCCTTCTCCCCTGGAAGGGCTTATCTGGGAAATCAGCACTTCCCTCTTCCTGCCTCTCTGTGATTGACTTGGCCGCGCGGCTGATTCTAGGCTGATTCTCTGGCTCTCCGAGGTCTCAGCCTGCCCAGGCACCCCGCATTGCTGGGGTGACGAAATCCTGGGCCTCTGAAGGGTTTGCCAGGCTCTTCCTCTCTTCTGTCCCACAGCTGATGATAACAATTAGCTCGGTCCCCGAAACTCTTCCTACAAGGGCTCTGAACCTGTGGGCCTCCCTGGAGAGGCAGCTGAGCCCGTGGGAGAGACTCCTACCTCAGGGTCCTGGAGGGAGCTCTGTCCTGGCTCCTTGTCTCTCTGGGTTCCCTGCTCACCACCAAGCCAGCCTGCCTTTTCACCCCAAGCCGCTTCCTGCCCAATCAGTCTTTATTTTCCTCTTGGGCTAGCTAACTTCCGCTCAAAGCTCAGAGGTCAGTTTGAATATCATACCTTCAGGGAAACTTGCCATCCCCTGAGGTAAGGTCAGTCAGGCTCCTTTGTTAAATGTCCTCAGAACTCCCCATAACTGCAAGTCAATCCTATAATTAATTGATTGAAAATTAGTTATCTGCCCTGAGGCCCTCAGGTCTCTGAGGGCAGGGATCCCACCTGTCTCATTTGTTGCAGAGTGCCTGGCTTACCGGCAGCACCTGGGGAAGGACTGACCACTTTGTAAGCTGTGTTAGTTTCTTTCCTATTGCTGCTGCAACAGATGACCATGAACTTCATGGCTTCAAACAACACAAATTAATTTTCTTACAGTTCTCCAGGTCAGAAGTCCAAATGGATCCCCCTGGGCTGAAAGGTATTCAAAGGACTGAACCTTCTGGAGGCTTCAGGGAGGAATCCATTTCCTTGCTTTCTGTGGCTTCTAGAAGCTGCCGGCATTCCTGGACGTGTAGCTCCTTTCTTCTCTTCTGAGGCATCCCCCCCAGCCTCTTTCCATTTCCTGTCTCCCTGCCTGGGAGTCGCCTGCCCGCCCTCTGAGGAGGACGCTAGTGACCAGGTTGGGCCAGGATCATCTCGTCACCTCCAGATCCTTCAGTTAATCACAGCTGCTGGGTCCATTTTCTCAGGTAAGAAAAGGTATTCACAAGTTCCAGAGATTAGGGTGGGTGTGATCATTGAGCCCGCCACAGAAACAGAAATGTAAAGGGAAAGCTGCATCAGATATTTGAGGCCGTGGAGAGTTAGGCGCGCCTAGATCCCAAACAGTGTGAAGGCTGAAGTGGTTTTGAGCACCAAAGGCCCGTGAAGACTCTGCCTTGTGTGGAGAGTCATGATAAGGCCATGGCCTGCCTATCCAGGTTTTTACACAGGCTCTGAGGTAGGGGTTTAACTCGAGCTTTTTCCAACTCTCCCTCTTACTTCTATTGAATAATCCATTCCTTCCCAATAATTTGAAACGCCACTTTAATCATATACTAAATTTCCCTATACACATGGTCCTTTTTCTGGTGCCAAAACCACACTTTTTTTTTAAAAATCCTCATTTGAAGACATTTTTTTACTGCTTGGGAGAGAGAGAGAGAGAGAGAGAAAGAGAAACATTGATGTAAGAGAAACATTGATTGGTTGCTTTCTCCTATGCACCTGGACTGGGGATCAAACTCACAACCTAGATAAATGCCCTGACTGGAAATCGAACCTGCGACCTTTCAGTGACAGGATGATGGTCCAACTAACTCAGCCAAACCAGCCCGGGCAAAACTACACTCCTTTAATGACTATATCTTTATCCTATGTTTCGTTAGCTGATAGAGCAATTTCTCCTTCATTGCTCATCTTTATCAAAATAAACTTAGCAGCTTTTACACATTATTTTTCTGTTGGATGAGCTTTAGAATCATCTCTTCTAGTTCTAGCAAGCATGCTATTGGGGTTTTGATCTCGGCTTCGTTGGCTTCATGGATGAGTAGAATTCAATGTTTATGATATTGGGTGTTTTTCAGGAACAATGTATATGCTCCATTTATCCAGGTCTTGTTAGATTTTCTTAGGCACTTTATAGTTTTCATTGCTATTGTGAGTGAGTTTCTTTTGTCCTTGACATTTGTAAATGTTTTTGTTTGGCAAACAGGAAAGCTCTCGACTTGGAGCATGTCGATCTTCTATCCAGCTACCTTCGTGCATTAAAACAATTATTTTCGTGTTTTTTCGGGTGGAACCTGAGGGGTTTTGTGTGAGCTAAAAGGAAGAGGCTTTACATTTCTTACAAAGGATGACAGGGGCGGAGGGCTCTGAGGGGAGAGAAAGGGGGTCTGGAAAGTGCATGGTGGTTTGGTCCTTCATAGTCAACCTTCCCTCCTCTCCTCTCCCTCCTGACTCACTCCGAAGAGGGCAGATGTTGTGGGCCCAGGACATGGCTAAAGGATGGTGGTATCTTTGCCTCACTTCTTGGTTTGTAGATAGGACATTTTTTGGCACCAGAGGACCCAGGATTCACCAGCCTTTCTCTCCCCTACCTCCTCCCAGTTATTCAACAAAGAGCCTAACAATGGGTTGTGGTTCCTAGACTCTTAGTAGGGCTAGTCATTCTGCTGTGAGGCTAAATTATTTTCTGTCACCATCACCCGTGTGTTCCTTTCTCCTCCTGCCTCAGCACCAGCTCATTCTTCCTGACAACAGCTCTGGACTAGACCATGAGCTGTCAGCTTCTGTTTTGTTTTGTTTTGTTTTTTTTCTTTCTCTCCAGCACCTGTTTGAGGGGTTCCGAATGCTGATCTGGGGGTGGGGTGTGTGAGCTTCCTTCCTACCCCTGGTCAGCTTGTCCTGTGCTGGGGGGCAGAGTAGAAGTGAAAGCCAAGGGCCAGCTTGATTAGCAGAGGCAAACACATGAACCGGAGTCCTTCCACACAGGTGTCCTAGGTAGGTGGTGTCCCCAACCAAACTGCAGGTGGCCCAAAGCATTCCTAAAAGTGAGAACAGTGTTTCAGGCTAGCATGATGTACTTGTATAGGCTGATGCTGGCTGGATCTCAGTTGGGGTGTTAGCCGTCCCTGGGGGCCTGACCGTGCAGGTTGGCTCTGGTCCTTCTGTGCCTGTTGGGATGCCTGTGGGGGAATCGTAGGGACAGCTAAGATGGAGTCACAGTTGTGTTCTAGGGAATGCAGAGGGCCAAAATCATGTGTGCATGGAATCTTGGGACCCCCCCCATCAGGGAAGCTTCTGGGGACGAGGGACTGTCTTCATTGGTAATCACTATACCCCTGGCATCTGCCAATGTAGAACCAAAATCAAGTTCAGCTGGGTGGGCATATGCCAGCTGTGCGTAGGTGGGCGGGTAAGTTTATAAAGGCTTGGCCAAGTTGGGTGCGGTGGGTGGGCCTGATAGCACAGTTCTCATACTCAGAACTTTGGAGTCAGGCAGATTTACATCAGCAACTTGGCTCCCCCTCTCGCTGTGGGCAAGTTACTGCTAACATGCGTCTGTTTACACATCTGTAAGGTGGGACTAATCAAAGCGGTTCCTGTGGGAGCGTGAGTGAGACGTTTGAATCAACACTGTGTGTTGCTCTTGGAGTCCAGGGCGAACAGTGGCCCCTGGAGCTGGTCGTGCTGCATTTTGCACTGTGTGGCACTTGGCCAAGTGTCTGCCATGAGCCACTTCCCCCGGTCCTGTCCTGGCTTGCTTTATTCTTGTTCCATGCTCTTGTTCTGCAGCTGGGCTGTGTGTCCCCTGGGGTCAGGAGCCCTGTTCTAGATGGCTTTGTCTGCCACAGCAGATAAGCCAGGGCTGAGCATAGATTGTGTGCTAGAACAGTCCCTTATTGATTCAACCATAACAGGACTGACTGGGACACCGCTGTGTTTACTTTCCAGTTTGAGAAGTCCAAGTTGCTCAGGAGCTCATGAGCCTGGAGTTGCATCCTAACCAGGAATGAACCAGGGAGTGAACAGGGAGCGAGGTGGATCCTAATGCAGGGTGAGGGTCCAGGCAGTTGCACGAGCAAGGGGTTTGGCAGGAAAGCCCAGCTTCCTGCCTGGTCATTGGCAGGGGGGTGGTAATGCTGGACGTCGTCTGCTTGTTGGCCTGGAGCAGCTGCACGTGGGGACAGCTGTCTCAGCTTCGGACATAGGATCTGCCCTGAGATTAATAACAGAGCCCGTGGGGAGTGAAGAGGGGCTTGGGTTACTGCGCCAGGAAATTCGCCTGCCCTGCTGACAGTGGGTGGGTAGCCCGCAGGATGGATGGCTCCGGGGCCTGGTGCTGTCTGGGCAAGGCAGCTCACCTCTGGTGGAGCCAAATCCTCCCCCTCGGGGTGCAAGCCGACCCTCCCAAGGGCTGCTGTCTTTCCGCTAGACCTGAAACCAGCAGGAGCTGATCTCCAAGACTTATGTGAAGAGTTGAGAATGGAAACCAAATGTTGGTGTCAGGTAGAGAAAGCTGGTGGAAGCCCGCGGCCCAGCAGGCCTAAGAGTGGTGCAGGCTTGGGCTCCGATGGCCAGTCCAGATGTTGAGGTAAAGGGGCCTGGCACATTTTTTTCTAAAAAAAAGTATTTTGTTTTTTTAATTATATAGATCATTTGAGAAATAGGGAAAAGTGAAAAGATGGAAAACATTTATATTTCATTTCGTGAGTGGTAAGTTTTTTATTCTTTTTATTGTGGTAAAATACACATAATGTAAAATTTACCATCTTGACCACTTTTAAGTGGTTCCGTGGTATTAAGTCCATTCACATTGTTGTGTCAGCATCACCACCGTCATCTCCAGACTCTTTTCAGCTTTCGGAATGGAAACTCACACGCATTAGACACTGACGGCCCGGCCCCTCCCCGGCCCCGGCAGCCGCCGTTCCACCCCCTGTCTCCTGACTCAGACTGTTCTAGGGATCTCATATAAGTGGACTCATGCAGTATTTTCGCTTTTGTGACAGGCTTATTTCGCTCAGCATAATGTCCTAAGTTCATCCACGTTGTAGCACGTGTCAGAATGTCCTCCGTTCTTAAGGCCGTGCAATGCCCCATTGTGTGTGAACAGAGCCGCTGTGAGCACGGGCGCACAGGTATCTCGTTGAGCCCCTGCTTCCAGTTCTTTCGGGTATATGGACACAGAAATGGACTCTCTGGATCACGTGGTACTTCTTTTTTTAATTTTGACGAGCTGCCATACTGTCTTTTGCCGTGGCGACGCCATTTTACATTCCCTCGAACAGGGCAAAAAGCATTCCGGTTTCTCTGCATCCTTGCCAACACTGAGTTTCTGATTCTTTTTTGGATAGCAGCCATTGTAATGGGTGTGAAGTGGTATCTCACTGTGGTTTTGATTCGCGTTTCTCTAGTGATTCTTGATGTTAAGCATCTTTTCATGTATTTATTGGCCATTTGTATATCATCTTTGGAGAAATGTCTCTTCAAGTTCTTTGCCCATTTTTAATCAGATTTTTTGTTGTTATTGAGTTGCAAGTATTCACTATATAGTCTAGATTTTAACCCTTCATCGGATTTGTGGATATCTTCTCCCATCATGTCCAGTTGCCATTTTGCTCTGTTGCTTGTGTCCTTGGATGCACAAACATCTTTAATTTTGATGTCATTAGTTTACATATTATTTTCTTTTGTTGCCTGTGCTTTTGGTATCGTGTCTAAGAAATCATTGCCGAATCTAATATCGTGAGGCTTTTTTGTTAAAGTTGATTTTTAGGAAGAGAGAGAGGAAGGGAGAGAGAGAGACATCGGCCAGTTGTCCCACTTGTTCATTGGTTGCCTCTTGTCTGTGCCCTGACCGGGGATCAGACCTGCAGCCTTGGCGTGTGGGGGTGACGCTCTAACCAACTGGCTACCCAGCCAGGGCGGGGAGCTTTTGTCTTATGTTTTCCTCTATGCTTCGCCCTAAGAGTTTCATTGTTTTAGGGCATATATTTAGGTCTGTGATCCATTTTGAGTTAATTTTTGCATATAATGTAAGGCAAGGATTCGATTTCATTCTTTTGTATGTGGATTCCAATTTTTTTCAACACTATCTGTTGAAAAGACGGTCCTTCCCTGTAATTCCGTTTTTGAGAGTCTTACTTCCTTTCGGTCTTTGCTCTGTGCTCGCTTATCTATGTATTTATCTACCTACCATCTGCCTGTTATTTTTCAGAGTTGAGATCACACAGGATATATTGAGGAAGAAGGTCAATATATTTAGTTTTGAATCCTGCCTTTTTTTAAAAAAAACGCGTTTTCCCAGAAGCCTAAGTGAAGTGGTTTTCACGCATTCTATAGATGCTCCAGCCACCCACAGTTTACGAGGGACTGTGTCAGTCGTTCAACGGGCAGAAATGGTTCAGAAGGGGTCGCTGCCCTACAAGTCCAATGGAGGAGAATAAAGGAACAATTATCACGGGAGGCGAGGCAGAGAGGGGAAGGCTGAGAACGGGGAGTGAGCAAAGACTCAACAAGGAGGTGGCAGAGAGCCCCGCACAGCTCTCGGCCCAGGCTTCTGAAAACAAGAGGTGGGCAACAAGGATGGAGGTGAGTGCGAGCCATTTAATGGAGGGCCTGCCCTGCCAGGTGGAGAACTTGTGGCTTATCCTGGGGACCCCAGGGAGCCTCTGGAGGCCTGGAAGGAGGGGAGGGACACAGGCTACGCGACATGATGCCTGGGCACAGGTGCAAACAACTGAGGATGAAAGCAAGGGACAAATAAGTGAATGCATGAGCGAGCGCTTGGCCCGCTCTCCCTCAGGAAACGTAGGCACTCACCTTCGTCCAGAGCAGGTCTGTCATTTCAAGGGGTCCTGGCTGGAGTTCTTGTCTGTGATTTGTTCCACCAGATCAGCTTTCCAGAAGCCACTTTAAAGAAGCCATGGAAGCCGCCAGCTTTAGGGGTCTTGCTTCTTACTTTGAAGTGGGAGTGGGTGGAGAAAAGGAAGTTTTCCAGAAAATTCCTTGAGGCAGCCTCAATGTAAATATCTGGTCCGGTCTCTCAGGAGTTGGGAACCACTTCTCTGAGGCTGGGGAGCCAAGGGCTCGCTGCAGGGGGCTGTGCTGCCTGCCCGCCAGGCTGTGGGAGGGTTGCTTTGCACACGGGCCTCCCACAGTCCCTCCTTCCTTCCCCTGTGGCTTCAGGGCTCCCTCAGCAGAGCGTTTCCCCCCTCAGGTCTCCTCTTTGGCCTGTGCCCTTTGCCTCCACCCTGCCTCTCAGGACTGACCTGCTAATGAAAGCCTTCTGTGCGGAGGTCAGCGCAGCCTGGCTGTGGTAACAGAGGCCTCATGGGGGACAGGGCAGAAGGAGGGGAGGGAGAAGGGGGGGCCCAGCCTTCAGAGCAGGAGCAGATGGTGAAGAAAAACATGGGCTTGTTTGTCTCTCTGGGGGTCCCGTTCTAGTGCAAGATGGAAGTTTCTTTGGTCTCTGGAGTGTGCTCACACATGAGCACATGTGGGCGTGTGCGTGGGGGTGTGGGTACCCCCCTTTATGCTGGAAGTGCTGAGGCCTGATGGGGGTTCTGGTTGTCGTTTACTTTCCCAAGTGCCGGACTTTGGGGTGTGAATTCAACCAAGGCTGTCACCCCCCATGCCCTGCACACCCTGGGTGTGTCAGTGAAGGGTCCTGGGGAGTGGTAGTTGGACCAGGAGGTTTCAGGCAGAAAGCAGGGTCTTCACCTTCCTTGTCAGACTGTGCAGGGCTTCTCCGTGACTCTCTGGGGAGGGTCCTCTTTGCATTCGGGTCCAGTTTTAGAGGCTGTTCACATTCTATAGGCATCAGGTTGGGGGTAAACGCTAACCTTTCCAGTTTTAGGCTGATCATGTATGCTTAGGTTTGTTCCTCATTTTATGGGAGGGTCTTGCTGCCCCCCTGCCCCCCCACCTCCCTGCCACGGGGAAAAAGGCTGGATGATGAAAAGGTCTCAGATCTGGGTTTTCTGGCTTCATCTCCTGTGTCGTCTGCATCACTCAGCTTACGGTCTGTATTTGGGCTGACAGAGTGGTGGGGGTGATAGAATATAGTGTGTGAATAGGAAATGTGAGGCACAGGTATTGATTACAGTTTTCAGGAGAAGGGGACACACCAAGATACACAGGGCCATGCGGGGAAGCACAGGGGCCAGTCGGTGCACAGACTCAGTGGGGGGTGGAACAAGCAGGTCAGGACTGGCTGCTATGAGTAATTTCAGCGTGCTCTGGGGTGTGAAGGCTGTCCCTGGTTGTCTAGTACCTGAGTCTGGTGTTTAGGGCAGGTGGGTAAATCTAAGTGTGTGAGCTGCATAAAGGAGGTGGCTGGGGTATTATTGCTATACACCATTTTGACTCAGTAATTAATTATTTGACTAATTATTTGTTTAATACCCATGTTCTCTGTAAGACTATAAGCTTCCTGAGTAGAGAAACCAGGTCTGTCCTGCTCACTCCAGTGCCTGGAACATCCCAGATGCCTAATTACAATGGCAAACACTTAATTAGTGATTACTGTGTGCCTCGAGGTATACGAAGTGTGTTAGGTACATCAACTTATTGATTCCTCACAAAGGAACCCACAGGGTAGATGCTGTTATTATCTTCCCTTTATAGGGAAACTGAGGCACAAGGAGGTGGACCACCTTGTCCCCAGTCATACAGCTAATAGGGGTAGAGGCAGGATTTGAACCTAGGCCATCTACATCTGTGTCCTTAACGCTGTACTACCCCACCTCTCAGAGCTTGAGAGTGGAGGATGAGTGATGAAGGATGCACAGATGAGGATGGCCTGGTCTTCCTGGTTGAGGAGGGCCACGTGCTCCCATGTCTGCTCCCAGGCTGGGCTGTGGGCATGCGTTCTGGGAGTAAAGCAGAGCAGTGTGGGAACACAGAGAAAGGCAGAGTGGGTACAGGGAGGGGAGGTGGGCCTGAGAGGCAGGAGGAGGTAAGCAGCTGGGGAAGGAAGTCGTTCTGGGCAGAGGAGTAAGACGTTGCTGTGGGTTTCACGGCAGAGCTGAGACCGAGGAGCTGGGGTGGAGGAGCTGGTGCAGGGGCTGGAGGGGTTCTCCAGGTCAGTGGAGCAGTGGGAGGTGCCACAGAGGTGCCCTGTGGGTAGGCAGCGGGTCCTGCACTTTGGAGCCATGCGCACCCACCTCGTGCATCCTACCCATGGGCACCTTCGCACAGTTTCTTTTTGTATCGTTGCTTTGAACCACACATCCCCTGTATTAACTATGGACTGAGTTTCCGAACACCAGGCTCATGGTGACCTCTGGGGGCCTGGAAAGGGTGATGAACGTTTCTGACCCCGTTCCCACTTGTCTGAACTGTGCCTCCCTCCACAGGCCCAGTGTGGCCACCTCCTGGCTGTGTGGCCTGGGGCCAGCCACGTGTGGGAGGCAGAAGACCGGCCCCCAAGACATCCACATTCTAATCCCCAAGCCTGTGATTGTGTTGCCTTTTGTGATAAAATCGCTTTGCAGATGTCATCAAATAAAGATGCTGAGATGGGAGACTATTCTGGGTTATCCCGATAGGCACAACCTAATCACAGGGCCCTTTCGAGTAGGAGGCAGGAGGGTCAGAGGGAAAAGATGTGATGAAGGAAGCGAGAGGGTGGAGTGACGTGAGGAAGTGGCCCCCGGTCAGGGAAGGCGGCCGGCCTCCAGGAGCCGGAGGAGACAGGGAACAGGATCTCCCCCAGAGCCTCCAGGGGGACCTGGCCCTGGCAACACTGCGACTTTGGCCCAGCAAGAGTTATCTTGGATTCCTGACTTCCAGAACTATAAGATAATAAATATTCATCATTTTGCATCACTGAGTTGGAGGCAGCTGGTTACAGCAGCCACAGCTGTCGCTGGCACTGCGTGCTGCCATCGCACAGGTTCCTGCTGGTGGACAGGTGATTAGCTAAAGAAAATGTGCCGGTTACAGGCAATGGAATATCACTCAGCCTTAAAAAGGAAGGAAATCCTGTCATTTATGACAACGTGGATGAACCTGGAGGAGCGTATGCTAAGTAAAATTAGCCAGTCACGGAAGGACAAATACTGGATGACTCTAGTTGCATGAGGGATGTAAACCCCAGAAGAACCCACAGGAGCGGAGAGAGGGATGGCAGTTGCCAGGGGCTGGGGGTGGGGGTGGGGGTGGAAATGGGAGGTGCTAGACAGAAGGGTACAGAGTTTCACTTAGTCGAGACCCGTAAGTCCTAGAGACCTACCGTGCAGCTGCAGCCAGTGGGTAATGCTATATTGAATGCTTAAACATTTGCTAGAAGAAGGATCTTATGTTAGGTGTTCTTATCACAGAAATTACTGACGATACATAAGAAGGCAGGAGGAAACTTTTGGACGTGGTGTATATGTTCACGGCCCAGACTGTGGTGATGGTTTCACAAGTGTGCCTGTGTCTCCAAACTCATCAAGTTGTATCCATTAAATATGCGCAACTTTGTGCGGGTCGGGCCTCCCTCAGTCAAGTGGCTTAGGAAGAAAAAAGCAGGTTTCCAGGCCTTGCTGTCACAGGGTTCCAAACGCCCTGTTGTGAGGTCCCTTCTGGATGGGAGACAAGCTTTCCTGAGGAATTCTAACCGAAAGCTCAGCCATCCACCGCAGGACTGATTAAAAGAAGTCTTCCTGGTAGGAAAACTGCAAGTCATTAGTTTGCAGCCTTTTCATGTGTGACCATGGGGTGGCCGGGTTCAGAGCATTTTGCAGCTTGCGGTGGAATTCGTTTTTGTGTTTTGATCCCATGGCAAAACCATAAACAAATAGAAGCACATTGGCTGGGCCCCCTCGGGGCAGCAGTACTCCCAGGACCCTTGAAGGTTCGGGAAGCCCACCCTCCTGGCGGCCCTGGGAACTGCCTGTCTGCAGGGGTTATGGCAGGGGGCGCTCCTTGGGCAGTGAGGCCGAAGGGGAGGGGCTCTGCAGAAACAGACCAGGAACTTGAAATGGTCTGTCCCCTGGATGCCAGAGGGGAGCTGTGATTCCTCTCCTGTGAGTTTGTGCCTTCCTTGTGGCCAGATAAGAGGGGTGAGAAAGGTGAGGGGCAGGTGGGCTGGCGGGCCAGAGAGACGTCCACCTTCAATCACAGCAGAGAATGAAGCGGGCTGAGGAACTGCATTGGATCAGGGCAGCTGGGGTTCTCTGGGGCTGCAGCCTTCTGAGGCGGTCTCAGCCCCGAGGTCATGCAGGAAGGGGCTGCTGGGGAAAACCTCGTGGAACTTAGCTTTGTTTACTTGCCGCCCTTGCTTAAAGGCTGCTCTGGTGGCTCCCCAGGTTTCAGGCCCAGGCTGGAACCCCTGGGCGTGCCATTCAAGGTCTTTTGTGGCCTGGCTCTTCCCAGCCCAATTTCTACCCTCAGCCTCCCTTCACTCAGCCCCACGGAGCTGCTCCTCTGGCAGGTTCAGCGCTTTTAGGCCTCTGCAAATGCCCATCCTCCTTATGAACGTGCCTCAGCTCTGACTTGGGGTCCAGCTGATGCTGGATGCTGGGAAGACCCAGTGCTGAGCAGGATCTGGCCGGTCCTTCTTGCCCCCACCCGCAGCCAGCATGTGGGCCTGGAAGAAGCACAATTTCAGTGTCCTGGGAGGGATCTGTGAGGCCTAGACCACCGCGGCAGGAGTGAGAGGGGTAGGCCGTGGCCAGGAATTGCTGAGGAGATGGCGTGAAGCCATGACCTGGGTGACAGGTCTGAGAGGAGCTGCCTGGAGAATGGTGCCATTTGCAGAGAGAAGGGCCATGGGAAGGGAAGCCATTTTTGCGTGTGGGACGCTGAGTTTGTGATTGAAGCTGGGGACGATGCAGTGCGAGGGTGTCCTGATGAAGATGTCTGGGGGTCTTTCCCACAGAGGCCTGGCTCCCCAAGGCAGGCACAGAGGGGAAGGGGAAGGCTTCATGGGACTGGGGGCTCCAGCATCCAGGTGAGGCTCAGGGAGGCAGGAGGAAAAGCAGGTGCGGCTGGAGCTCAGAGAATCCTAAGGGGAGTTAGGAGGCTACAATTGAGAAGGGTTATGTCACCAAGAGGCCCAGGAAAAGGACAGAGAAGGGGCCCCGGCTGGGCAATGCAGGTGTAGTTGGTGGAGGGGAAGCGACAGGAGGCCAGCAGGTCGAGGGGCAAGTCCAGGCTGGAAGCTGAACCTGGAAGTGTGAATTCCTCTTTTGAGAGCCGTGGTCCCCACAAAGAATAGGGGAGCGAAGCTCCGGAACCAGGCTTTGAAGAGAGCCTGGAGCATCCTGGTCACTGGAGCAAGGGCCAGTGGAGCTCATGGGGGTTGGGGGTCACAGTGGAGCTGGGGGTGCTCTCTGCAGGCTCAGTGTCCCCAGTGGTTTGGGAGGTGGTGCTGCGTGTAGGCAGCGGGAGGAGGAAAGGGGCCCAGGGAAGGCCAAACAGCCACCAGCATGGAGGGTGCTGTCCAGACAGGGCTATGCCTCTGAGGGTCTCCACACTGTGTGGTTGAGGGTTGTTCCTTCTGTAGCCCAGGCCTGGGGAGTTGCTGGGTGGCCAGGGCGGCAAGGCCAGGAGGCAGAGGAGCAAGGAGTGAAGACAGACGGGGGTCACTGGGTCTCCGGGGTGAGGCTCTTTGGGGTCAGGGTCCCTGCACCGTGGAGGGTTGGCCTGCCTGTCCCTCCCCGGCAGAGCCAGGCATCCCTGCTCAGGGCTGCCCCAGCAACCCAAATGCTCACCTGTGCCGGCCACCCTCCTCATATTTCGGTGGTGTTTCGTGTCATCTATGTCCTCTCCCCGGACTGCAGGTCTCCTTCCCAGCTTTGTCAGCCAGTGGCCCTGCCAGGTCTGGTGTCTAGAGGGACTCAATGAATGTTAATTGACCGAATGGCTTAGATTGGTCTCATCCTATGTTTTGTAAAACTTTTTCCCCAAAGCATCATTGAAATACAATAAAAGGCACAAACTTAACCAGACAGCTTGACGGGCTTCTCTGTACGTGCACTCACGCATAACCACTGCCCGGATCTGGAGAGGGAGCATGGCCAGTGCCTGAGGGCTCCTGCGCACCTGTGCCCACGGCACACCCACGGGTGACCACTACTCTGACTTTTCCTCCATAGAATAGCTCTGCCAGTTCTTGTTCTTGTTTTTCTTCTTTTTAAAAAATTTATCAATGAGAGCCCTGCCTAGTGTGGCTCAGTGGATTGAACTCCAGCCTGCGAACCAAAGGGCTGTCAGTTCGGTTCCCAGTCAGGGCACATGCCTGGGTTGAGGGCCAAGTCCCCAGTTGGGGGCGCACAAGAGGCAACCACACACTGATGTTTCTCTCCCTTTCTTTCTCCCTCCCTTCCCCCTCTCTCTAAAAATAAATAAATAAATAAAATCTTAAAAAAATTTATTGATGAGAGGCAGAGACAGAGGAAGTGTGTGTGAGAGAGAAACATCAATTTGTTGTTCCACCTATTGATACATTCATTGGTTGATTCTTGTACGTGCCCTGACTGGAGATCGAACCGGCAACCTTGGCCTATCAGGACAACGCTCTAACCAAGTGAGCTACCTGGCTAGGGTGCTCTGTCTGCTTTTATAAACAGAATCATATAGGATGAACTGTTTTGTCTATTTTCATCAACATTAAGTCTTTGAGACTCACTTATGTTGTTGGGGTCAAGTTTGTTCTTCTCCTGCTGTGTAGTGTTCTATTGTGTGAGTTCAATGCTGTATTCATTCTCCTTCTCCCTGGAAGTTCCGGTGGTTCCCTGACATCTGTTTCACAGTCTGTTGGTGAGTAAGAGCAGGAGAGGCTCAGTTTGAACCTGTGATTTTCAAAAGAGAAGATTGAGGCTTGGTGATTAAGAGTGACCCCAGGTTACCTGCAGAGTTACAGGTAGAACCAGTGTGAATCCCTCATTTCTTGATTCACTGGCTAGTGCTTTTTCCCCAAAAGGGCAGAAATACAGACCCCAGTGCTTCCTCAGCAACCAAATTCAGGCGGGGCCTCTTACTGGGTTTGGGGTGGCTGAATCCACACGCAGCCCAGTGCTGGCCAGCAGGTCACAAAGGCCCAGGCAGCTCCCAGGGGTCCGAGTCTCACAGCCTGGCCCAGAGTAATAGCAACAATCAGCTATGGCAGCCGCCACAGTTACTGTGGACCAGCCCAGCACAAGGCCTTCTCTGCATTGTTTGTTCTGTCGCTCCTGCTTCCTCATCTTCCGTGCCAGGGAAGTGGGTTTTGCGTTTCCTCCTTCATTGTCCTCACTTCCCAAAGTGGGGATAGAGTCCTCAGAGGGTCTCTGCAGGGGAGGGGTGTGGACAGTTCTGAAGCGAGGTCTTTCATCATTAGATCATAATGGGGCCCCCATCTGGTTGGATCAACTGCCTGGCTGGGGCCGCTGTGGGAGGAGGGGCAGCCGTCTGGGGGACAGGGGTGAGGGCTGCTCTCCCAGGGGTGGGGTGTGCTCCCCTGGGTGTGGGTGGTGCCTTAACACGCTCATTGTGGGTCGGAATCTTCTAGATTAGAGACGACAATGTATGTGTAGAGCTAACAGAACACAATGGGCGTTCAGATGAGTCACCTACCCAGTGCCTAATTACGGTCCTGGGAGGGGATGAATGGGCGTGAATAAACTGGCTGCCATTGCCCGCTGTTCTGGGACCCCCCCAGGATCTGATCATTCCATTTCACAACACCCCTTTCAGCATTGTTATCCTAATTTTGTACGTGGGGGATGAAGCATAGAGAGGTTGAACCAGCTGTCTAGGTGCCTCAGGTTATACCTGTGTTGTAAGTGAGGAGAGTGGAGGCAGGAGGGAGAGGGAGGGACCTATGGTCCTTGTCCCATTTTCGTTACTGTAACCTGGCTACTGAGGGTGCCCTTGGATGATGCCCAGTCACATAAGAGCTAGCAACTCGTGGGGGGGGGCTCCCTGTGTCCCAGCCACAGACACACTTCCTCCTCAAACACACCTGTGTATTGCACGGTGTGGCATTTCTTCTCTCATATTATATACAGTCTCTAAATGTGGGCATGTATTTGTATAAAGAATCCTATTTCCAATGGACTTTCATTCTAATTTTAAAGATGCTTTCCTATGGGAAATAACCTGGTGGTTAAATATGTTAGAATTTGAATGTAAAAATCCTGAAGTTGCTTCTTCCAGTACACAGTTCATGTGCATTCAATTCTGCCACTGAACTCATTCACTCAAAGACGTGTTGCCTGTCACCCACTTGGTTCCAGACAGTGCTGTGGAGATACAAGCCAAGCGGGTTTCTGTCCTCAGAGACCAGAGAGAGAGAGAGGGTGGTATGAGCACTGAGTGCCCTGGAAGGGGGTAGTTGTGGGTATAATTGGGTGGACAGAGTTGTGGGGACCAAAAGGAGAGGATCAGGCTTGTCCAAAGAGACAGCAAACATCTGAGACGAGGGGCCGGGTGGGAAGGGGCATCCCTAGAAGAGATTGGCCACTGGGGACTAAAGCCCAGATAGGGGAGGGCCTGGATAGGGGACGACAGGGCCCATGTTCTAGAGGAGCTGGGAGAGGGGCTGCCAGAGGGCTCTCAGTTATGGAGACCCTCAACGGATGGCAGCTGGGAGTGGGCTTTGTACCTTCCAGACCGCAGTCCACACCAACTGTGCACCTCTTCATTCATTCATTTGTTCACTCAACACACACTCGCTGATGGGCACCGTGTGCTACACTTGGGCCTAGGGCAGGGAGACTCACTGCGTGTCTGCCTCTGGAAGCCAGCAGTGCGACAGGTGCACAGCAGTGCACATCTGCACAGGACATGCCCGCACAGGTGGCTCGGCTTTGCTAGAGATTCTCACCAAGCCCTGGCTTGGGGATGACTTTGCAGGCCCAGCTGCTGGCAAGCTACCTGCCTGGAGAGGTTGTAGGGCTAAGGCTTTCCTGATGCCTCCAGCCTGGTGGGTGTAGAAACCCGACCCTGACCTGCTGGAGGGCACGAAGAGGCTGCTCTCTCAGCCAGTCTGGGTTCCCAGCTGTCTGACTTCTGGATGGGAGGCAGTGTTTGTTGCTTGGGCCCCTCTACTGTATTGCCGCCTGTGTCCTTGCCATTCCTGTGTTCCCACTCCGTCTGCTGCAGAGGAGATGGAAACCTGGAGAGGGACAGGCCCAGTGTGAGGCCACCCAGCCATTCCTACCCAGGGCTCTGGAAGCTTTTGTGAGGAAGAGCTCTGGAACCCACCGGCTCCTCTTGGGGAAAATGCAGGTTCCAGCGGTGTCTAATTCACCTTTTCTCCACCCGCTAGGGGGTCTAATTAGCAGTCAACAATTAGTGCTGGGAACAAGGTGCCTCTAAGAGGTGGAAATAAAAGGCAGGTTTGAGGAGAAGAGGTGATCCCAGAGAACAGGCAGGACCGAATTCAGAATGTCACGTTCGTTCTCCCAGGATCAGTCCCTTTGAGTCCTCTGTGGCCTGCCCTTCTAGGGGCCTGGGGAATTCCTCAGAGACTCCGACAGCTGTGGGCTGCAGGGCACCCTCATTCTCTCAGACCGGGATGCAGGTCCGGGGGTGTCCTGCTCACGAGAGAGTGGCTAGGTCACAATGGTGTGCGACCCTCTGGTGGGTATCAAATGCCAAATTCCACAGCCAGTCCCTCTCAGCAGTCACATTCCTCAGATTCTTATCAGGGTTTTTATTTTTATTTTTTTACTTCTCAAGTGAACACTGGGAACCAGTCACCCCGCCGATAGCAGGAGGGTGGGAGAAGATTAGGAACACAGGCGTCTTGGCTTTCTTCCCGACTCTGCCATTGGTTTGAGTCTGTCACCAGCTTACTGTGCCACCTTGGGTCCCCCTTCCTGGGGCCTTGTTTGTCCACCTATGAAAAGGGGGTTGGGGCAAGATGCTCTCTGAAAGGCTCCTTGTGGTGCAAAGCCTTCATAATTCTCCATCCAAGCCCACAATGAGATGCCTTCTGGAAAATAGACCTGAACAAAACTCCGTGTGCTTCATGGAGGGGAGGCCCTTCCGGCAAACTGGCAGCGGCTCGGGAGTGGCGGCCTTTTCATGTGTCCCTCCCTCTGGGGGGGAAGTGCTCCACCCCTTGACATGCTGCCCCTGAGACTCAGAGACTGGCATTTTGACTTCCAAGGGGCTGGGCCCTCGGTGAGTTTGTACCTCCCTGCTAAGCAGTCCACTGTGTGGTCTGTGGCTATACCTACTTGCAATAATGACCATACCAGTAATTATCACTGGTGTTCTTTTACCAGTGACAGACTGCTTACCCATTCATTTATTTTTGTTGGTCTCAGGTTGTATGATAGTTCTGTTTTATAGATAAGGCAACTGAGGCTCAGACTTGGCAAAACCCATGCAGCTAGGCAGAGTAAAACTGGGCCGGGAGGCTGGCTCTCCAACCCCACCCATGTCCTATGCCATTCGTGGAAATGGTGACTGATGCTGCCTTGGCTGGCAGTCTGCAGAGGGAGGCATGAGGCACGTGCTACAGTGAAGTTTATAGAAGTGAAACATCTCCAAGCCAGAGCAGGCTGACCCCCACTGACCCAGGCACAGGCTCTGAGACTGTCCATGGAGATGATCCAGTGGAGAAAAAAATGCAGGTACCACCTGGGTAAAGAGCACAGTCTTCTTTTGCTTTAAAGAGGAGACTGAGCTGGTTCAGGATTGTGAACCAGCTATGGTACAATCATTAGAGTACAACCATTATGAAGTACAATCATTTAGCGTTTAATAGTAATCCCTACTATCTGTCTAGAACTTTGCAGTCCACAGATGATATTCACTTAGTTGTTATTGCTCTTGAGACTTCTGACGGCCTTGGGGAGTTGGGCTCCCACTTTGCAGATGAGGAAACTGAGGCTCTGGAGGTCGCAAATGGTACAAGTAGGACAAAACTCGGTCTCCTGGCCTCACGTTCCTGTGCCTTGACCATACCCTTTGACGGCAGGTTATTTTGGTTAGAATGCTTTCAGATGTGAGTTGTAAAAACCCTGCCGATGTGGGCTTAAACAACAAGGTTTAATGTTATACATGTTAAGAAATGGGTGGCCGAGAAGGGTGAAAAGAGTTAATGTCCCCGTGGGGTAGACTTTAACCACTGAGAGACAGGGAGAACCCTGTCTTTCAAGTATGAAAGGCAACAGGACTTCCAGCCAAGATGGAGGCATAGGTAGACACATGGTGCCTCCTTCAACAACCAAAATAAGGGCCACAACAATTTAGAAACAAAATAACGACCAAAACTGAGAGAGAATCGAGCTGTATGGAAGTCAGACGACCAAGGAGTTAAAATAGACACATTCATCCAGACTGGTAGGCGGGACAGAGTCAGGCAGCCGAGCGGGGAGGGGTTGCAGCACAGGAAGCGGTGACACCAGGTGTGCAAGGCACCCTGGACACACAAGACAACACCAGACAGACCCTGGGTGCCCAGGTGGTGGCTGGCAGACCCTGGGTGTGGGGTGGCAACGGGCAGACCCAGCGAGGCAGTGATTGAGAAGCGGGGCAGCATGTGCAAGGTGGCTGGCTGACCATGCAGCGGTCCCACACTCATGTGCAGATAACTGGGGAGCGAGACAGAGTGTGCAACCCAGGGTCCCAGCACCAGGAAATAAAGCCTCCGAACACTGATTGAACATCTGGGGGCTGAGGCGCAGGGAGAGACTCCCAGCCTCATAGGAGAGTTCGTTGGGGAGACCCACAGGTTTTAGAATGCACACAAGCCCACCCACACAGGAATCAGCACCATAAAGGCCCAGTTTGCTTGGGGGAAGCAGTGGAAGGGACTGAGGAGCAACGGAGAGAGGAGCAAAGCACAATAGTCTCCTCTCAGACCCTGTTTCCACATACAGCATCACAACTCAGTGACCTGGGTTGCCCTGCCCTGGTGAACACCTAAGGCTCTGCTCCTCATACATAACAGGTGTGAACAGACCAAAACATTATGGCTCAAGCAGAAAAACAGCTCAAAGCCCCAGAGCCAATACTTCTAAGCAACAAAGAGATGGCCAACCTATCAGATGCACAGTTCAAAATACTGGTGATCAGGATGCTCACAGAACTGGTTGATTTTAGTCACAAATTAGATGAACAAATGAAGACTACACTAAGTGAAATGAAGAGAAATGCACAGGGAACCAATAGTGATGGGAAGGAAACTGGGACTCAAATCAATGGAATGGACCAGAAGGAAGAAAGAAACATTCAACCAGAACAGAATGAAGAAACAAGAATTCAAAAAAACGAGGAGAGGCTTAGGAACCTCCAGGACATCTTTAAATGCTCCAACATCCAAATTATAGGGATACCAGAAGGGGAAGAGGAAGAGCAACAAGTGGAAAGGTTATTTGAACAAATAATAAAGGAGAACTTCCCCAATCTGGCAAAGGAAATAGACTTCCAGGAAATCTAGGAAGCTCAGAGAGTCCCAAAGAAGTTGGACCCAAAGAGGAAAACACCAAGGCACATCATAATTACATTAGCCAATATTAAAATGAAGGAGAGAATTCTAGAAGCAGCAAGAGATAAGGGGACAGTCACCTACAAAGGAGTTCCCATCAGACTGTCAGCTGATTTCTCAAAAGAGACCTTCCAGGCAAGAAGGGGCTGGAAAGAAGTATTCCAAGTCATGAAAGACAAGGACCTACATCCAAGATTGCTCTATCTAGCAAAGCTTTCTTTAGAATGGAAGGGCAGATAAAGTGCTTCTCAGATAAGGTCAAGTTGAAGGAGTTCATCTTCACCAAACCTTTGTTATATGAAATGCTAAAGGGACTTATCTAAGAAAAAGAAGATAAAAAACAGATATAGTAAAATGACAGCAAACTGACAATTGCTACCAATCACAGCTAAATTTAAAAAAAAACCAAACTAAGGAAACAACTAGAACAGGAACAGAACCACAGAAATGGAGATCACATGGAGGACTATCAACAGGGGAGTGGGAGGAGAAGGGGGGAGAAGGTACAGAGAATAAGTAGCATAGATGGCAGGCAGAAAATAGATGGGGAAGGGCAAGAATAGTATGGGAAATATAAAAGCTAAAGAACTTAAGACACATGGACATGAACTAAAGGGGGGAATGTGGGTGGGAGGGGGTGTGCAGAGTGGAGGGGAATGAAGGGGGGAAGTGGGACAACTGTAATAGCATAATTAATAAAATATATTTTTAAAAAAGTATGAAAGACAACAGATACATTGCCTTTCATACTTAAACAAAAAAAAGAAAAGAAAAGAAAGTAATGGGTGGTTCCAGGATTGGCTAATTTGACAGCATCAAATGCTCAAAGACCCTCTTTTTGCTGTGCCTTCTCCAGGCTGTCTTCCCTCATGGCTCTCATATGGCTGCCATAGCGCCAGGCATCACATCCTCACATAACTGTGCACAGAAATAAGGATGAGCTTCTCTTCTTGCAACTCCCCCTCCACCCTAGGGGATAATGTTTTCCAGAAGCCTCAGCTGACTTTCTTACTTGTCATTAACTAGAACTGAGTGAACGTGTCCAAACCTTGACCTACGAGATTGTGATTTTGCCCACTTTTCTTGAACTTACTGATGCCCAGAGTGTGAAAACTGGGGTTCTGTTAGCAAGGAAGGAGGAGAAGTTAACTGTTGGGGGCACATGTGTCATATGTTGGAGATCATTTTGCCTCTGATTCTCTTACAGTCTGTCATAACAGCATGGAGTGCCTACTGCAGGGGGCCCTTGGCCCCCTGTTTTGTGCCATGTGACTTACCTCACAGCCAATGGGCCCAGGGGTGAATGTGTGACCCAGAGCAACTAGCCCTGCTGGGGCCTGGGCTGGAAATGGGAGTCGGGCCATTCAGCTTCTCTGTGTCTCAGGAAACAGAAGTGGGGGAGAGTGAGGCCACTCTGAGTGTGGTCTGCAAGGGAATGAGGAGCTTGCACCAGCATGTTAACCAACCTTGCCACTAAGGACACATTTTTCCTTTTCGGGGAAGTTATTTAGCCTGTCTGGCTCTTCTGGAACACAGGCATGTGATAGTCTTTACTTGCAGATTTTTACAAGGATTGTGGGGGGAGAGGTGTCAGAGGCTGCCACAGTACCTGGCATGTCGCACGTGCTTAGGAAACATCAGGACTCATATTTCTGCCTGACTTCCATCAGCGGATGGGGTCACTGTCCTTCCGCAGCATCCCTGTTATACGTGCATACCCTGGGCCTATCCCCACAGCACCCGAGGCAGCCTTGGTTTCAAGAGAACGGCCGTGGAGGACACAGCTGCTGGGCCCTGTCCTGCTCCTGGGCACCAGAAGCTCTGGTTCCTGCAGAGGCCACGCTCTGAATTAATGCATCACGGGCTGTGCTGGACCTTGAGGACTGTCCTTGATTCAGAACAAATGTGAGGTTCCCTATTGGGTAAAAGCGCTGATTGATTCCAGTTCTGGTCCTGGGTTCTGCGTAGCCAGAGTGTTTTCCACCTGGTCTCCCTAAATGGGAGCGGGAGTGCTGGTCCCACGGAAAGCACCAGGCATCGTCCTCTCACCACTTGCCAACCCCGGCAGTGCCTACTGATGCAAGTGGGCTGCGGGTTGCTATGGAAATGCTCAAATCCGCGTGGTCCTTTCGGCCAAATCCCATGCTCCTTTAGCTGCCCCCGCACGAAGGGGAATTCAGTCTGTAAGGGGCTGATGTTCCATGCTGGGTTCCTCCCAGCCTTCTCCCAGGTGGGGGAGGCCTCAGGAATTCCCCACAGCGGCAGGTGCTACACAGTAAGTGCAGAGGATAATGAAGTGGGAGGAACTGCCTGCCGCACGGCTGTGCACCCCGGGGGCGCATCGGCTCTCTGTCCCCCACAGACCCAAGTCCACGCGTCCCTCCCTGGGGCCCCAGTGCTGGACTCTGGAGCCCATGTTACCACCCTCCTGCTCTGACAGGAAGATTGGGTCGGTTCTGTGAGGCTTTCGGATGAGCACCCTTTCCCGCTAAAAATCAACCTGAAGTTTACTTCACTTCCTCCCCGGTATCGCCTCCAAGTGGAAAGTTCCAGTACAAACGACTGGGACGGAATGCAGGCACATCTGTCTGCTTCTGCAAATACACCTGCTGGGTTTTTGCGCTAAAATCCAAGCAGGACTGAGTGTAACGTACACTCAGTTACTCCTGCCTAAACAAAACCGCAACTTGAGTGGCGGGTCAGGTGGGTGAGGGGTGGAGAGAAACGTCAGGCACAGGGACACTTCCTCTGTGGGGGAGATCGTGTGGTGGGCCAAGAGTTGGCCTGATTCGGACCCCGTTTGCCTGTAAAGGAGATAGATGATGGAGAAAATCATCGCGGGGGACTGTGGCCATGAGTGCGTTCGTGGACCGTGTCCATTTATCCCAACTGGGCTCAACTCCCGGCCTCTTGGCACCTCTCTCCCCACCCTGGCCACCAGGGGGTCCTCCTGGAACCCCACTGGCCAGGTTCCCCTCTAGTTGCACCTTCCACGTACTCACCTCGTCTTTTCCAATAGCGTGTGTCTCCAAGCTCCTCACAGGTCAATGGTGGATTTAAAAACATTTTTCAATTACAGTTGACATGTAATATTATATTAGTTTCAGGTGTACAGCATGGTGGTTGGACATTTATACAATCTACAGAGTGATTCTCCCGATCAATCTAGTACCCACCTGACACCACACATCGTTATTCCAATATTATTGACTGTATTCCCTGTGCTCTACTTTATGTCCTCTTGACTATTTTGTAACCACCAATTTGTACTTCCTAATCCCTTTGTGTGCCTTCACCTCCCACTCTCCTAGTGCTCATCCCTCCCAGGATGCGGCCCCCACGATGACCATCATGGGAAGCCGTTGCACCCACAGCTGGCTCTCCTGGGAGCCATCTCCTCCTTACCTTTCAAAGGTTCTGACCTGACTCTCGGCTCCTGGGGCCTCGTGAGCAAGGCTCGTCTGGTTCCCCTGCCGGTACCTGGAGAGCTGGACTCCCAGAGCTGCCCTCTCCCTCCATGGTTCTCAGCTTGTTTCTGATCAGTGTAGCTGAAGGACCCCTGCCAACAGTCCTCACCTGCTGGGGACAGCAGATACGCCTCCGAGGGCGCAGGGCCTGCCCCTCAACCCCCTCAAATCTTGGGCTTCTGCCTTGTCCTCTTCCCACAGATGGTCACTGCCCCACAGGCCAGCCCTTCCTCTCACGGAGTGCTGCCAGCGCCTCACAGGACGGCAGATACAGCCCTCTCCTCCCGCGCGCCGGATGTTGGTTTGTCCTTTTTCCTGTTGGGGCTCACGGCAGGTACCAGGTCAGGTCTCCAGGAGACGGACTCTGAGGAGGGCTCCAACATGGAAGATGTGCATTTGGGATGGCTCTTAGAAGCGAGGCCTGTGGAGGGGAGGGGACAGAAGCAGGAGGACATAGAAGGGGCAGCTGAGGCCCAGTGACAGTGACCAGTGGCTTCCCGGGGAGCTCCGCAGCTGGAGAGGTCCTTCAGAGTTGTCCTGACAGGCAGGCACTACGTGAGGACCCCCCGGGAAGAGCTGGTCACGGGAGAGCTGCTCTGGGCAGCGGGGGCAGCCCTGGGCTGCTGGTAGATGCCTGCTGACAGCGCGTCTGGCAGCGCATCTGGCAGCTGGGGCTGAAGGTTCTTCCTTGAAGGGGACCTGGGTGGCACAGCCCGGTGTCTGCCACACATGGCTGGCCACAGTGGAGGGAAGGGAGCAGGGCATTCTTGACGCTGTTCTGTCAAGACGGTCTTAGATCGTCTTTGTGTTTTAGAAGCCACAGCTCACACCGCTGACTCACACCAAACATATTGTTGGCGCGGACCTCTACGCCCCATCTGGGGCTTGTCGGCTGGGTTTCGGGGCTGCGATGTCAGACTCCGCATTCGCCTGGTCATGTTTCATTTTGTTAGATTTGGCTCCTTGCTCAGGGCTGGGGAGATCTCACTTGGATCCTGACTCTCTCCCAAGACCCAGGCCCCCGTGTCTGCCAACTCCTGGTCTTCCGCAGTTCCCTTCAGCAAGACTGCCCCCATCTGGGTCTGCTGCTCGGACCTCTCCTGGTGACATGGCTGCAAGTGGAGACCCAGGCACTCTGGTGTGGACTTCAAGTCAGCCTGGCCTTGTAGCCAAGTGGCTAAGGGCTGGGCTTGAATCTTGGTTGGCCATTGACCTCTTGGGCAGCCTTGGTTATGTTATGAAACTTTGTTCTGTGCCTCAGTTTCCTGATCTGTAAAGGTGGAATAATAACATTCTTACTGCCTAGGGTTGTGTGAGGGTGAATGAAGGTCTGACTTAGGCAGCTGCAGATGGAGGGGGCAGGGAGCAGGACCAGCTCCAGGCCCACCCCAGGAACCTTGCTGCAGCCTGACCTGCCCTCAGCTGTGACTGAGTGGCTTCTCACCTGGGGTGGGGACAGTTCCTCGCTGTTGGGCATGTGAGATGGTCCCCTGGGGGACTGGCTGTTCAGGGCCTGCCAGGGGTGTTGTATTTGTTCTCTGACTCCCGTGGACCTCATGGGCAAGGGGGATGCAGCATGGAGTTTGGAATTAGACTAAGTCTGAACTTCAAGACCTAATCAGACCACTAACTCATGGATGACCTTGAGGCTCCTTTAGAGTCTCGGGTCCTTCTCTATAAAATTTCTACCTGAGAATGTTGAAAAGATTATATGAGGTCACACGCGTGTGTTAGTTTACCAGGGCTGCCATAACAAAGCTCTATAGAGGGGGTGGCTTCAACAACAGAAACTAATTTCCTCACAGTTCTGGAGGCTGGAAGTCCAAGATCAAGGGATCAACAGGTTGGTTTTCCCCTGAGGCCTCTTCTTGGCTGGCAGATGGTCTCTTTCTCCCTGTGTCTTCACACTGTCTGTATGTATTTGCTCCCCAGTTTCCTCTTTTTATGATTCTAGTCATATTGGATAAGAACCCACCCTAATGACCTCATTATAACTTAATTATCTTTTTAAATACCCTGTCCCCAAATATACTCTGAAGTCCTTTGGGTTATAGCTTTAACATCTGACTTTGGGGGTACACGGTTCTGCCCACACCAGCATGTGAAGTTGCTTTGCTAAACCACAAAAGCCAAGACGCCGGGTCTGGAGGTGCCGGGCCTGGCTGACCACTTGCAGGGGACGGTCTCTGTGTGCTCAGGAGCCAGGCTGGCTGTGTGTGCCAGTGATTCTGTCTACTCCGTGGGGCCTGGGGTCTGGCTCCTCTGCCTGCATCTCTCTGGAGACCAGCTGAGGCCCCATGGGCTCTGCTTCATGGATGTGACCTCAGTCCTCTGGATTGCCCTTCTGGGACTAGGGCTTGGGGTCAGATCAGCACACCTGCAGGAGGTCTGCCCCCAGCCTGCTGTCCTTGGGAGCCTGTCTATAGTCTGGTATGACAAGAGCCAGGACAGATGTACGCACGAGGCCCCGTGGAGCATACTTTTCTTGGCCAGGGGGTCGGGGTGGGCTTCCAGGAGGTGTTGAGCCTGCATGGAAACTGGCTGGGTAAGAGTTGGCTGAGTGAAAGAAGGTGGGATGACATGCTAGGGAGGACAGTGTGACAGTGTGAATGACAAGATGGAGCATGGTGGGAGGTGGAACCTGGGAGGTGGGTGGGAACCATTGAGAATGGGGAGCTAAGAGTTTCAAGGAGAGTGACAGGGCCAGATTTGTGTTTGAGGGAGCGCCCTCTGGTGGCAGGTAGAGGAGACTAGAGGGAGACCAGCAGGGGCTCAGGCTGAAGGTGAAAGATGAGCGTGCTGGAATCAGGACCATGGGAAGAGGGCGGGCAGGGAAGGGTGCAGAAGGTACACTCGCCTGGCTTGGGGACTAACTGGCCATGAGGAGTGAGAGAGGAGGGAGTGGAGTCTGGGGCAGTGTGTTCCTGGGGGTTCAGGGTAAGGGGACCTGGAGCTCAGTGGCGTTGGTCCTCAAGATGGAGCGACTTAGGGTTGGACAGTGATGGGCTCAGTATTAGACAGACTGAGATGGTGTGACCTGAGGTGTCCGAGGGGCTATGATGAAGTGTGACCACAGTACAGCAAGTGGAGCACATTTGAGAGGGAGCACTGAGACGACTCCACGTGGGGGTGGAGCAGAGTGTGGGACACACATGGGGGCGGGACACGGATAGGGGCAGGCTGGGGAGGGAGGGCAGTGTCAGACTGCTGGGGCTTGGTTTCCGCTCAGAGGGCAGGGTCCTGGCGATGGAAGGGAAGCACAAGATGGGGTCCCAAAGCAAAGCTCAGACAGGAAAGCTGGAGCGCAGGCCCTGTGTGGGGGAGGGGGAACCAGGCCTGTGGGCTGGAGGGGCTGCTGCAGTGGTGTCTTCCTGGGTGGCAGGCAGAGTCAGGGACAGGTTGGTTAGTTGTGTTCAGAGGTGGGCACGGGCCAGGGATGTCCTGAAAGCTCCTCTATTCCATTGTGACATAACTTCCTGAAGCCACTTAGCACTTGTTTTCCCAGAGGACCCCGAATTAAGGATTTCACGGCTCAGCCAAGCCACGGAGCCAAATACTTAGCAAAAGCTGCTGCGGGAGCAGCCCGTGAGCCTGGCAGAGCAAGGCCGAGTCAGTCACTCCTTCCCATCCGGAAGTGGGCCTCTCTCATGAGGAAGGGACCTGGAGGGGAGCAGACCTGTCCCCAAGGCTGGGAGCAAGGTTCCCATCCTGGACCCTTCTTGAGAGCTCAGCCAGGGAGGGCGAGGAGAGATGATGGAGAAGCATTGCTGAAATGATGCTCAAAGTTGATGCCAATCCCCTTCTATACTGAGGCTGCTGAGGAGGGCACCCTCGCTTCCTAGGCAGTCAAGGACCAGCTCTGCTATTCCCAAATTCTGTGCTCCAGGACCATCCTTCCAGGTGCATTGTAAAAGGGATGGACATCTGCCAAGCGAGGCTCTGGGTGGAGTGATCTGCAGCCCATACAACCCTGTTCATCTACCACTGATGGGGTGCGGGGTGAAGATGGCGGCAGCCTGATGTCACCCACCGAACAGAGACACACACATACTGCTCAGGACGCGGGGGTCCTCAGAGGTGGCCAGATTTCCCAGCCTTGGTGCCTGCAGGTGAACAGGGTTTTGAATTCCATCTGAAAAGCCCCGGAGCCTTCTTTCCTCTTCTCTGCCTGCCTATTTCGTTGTTTTTGGCCAGGTTTTGATTTGGGAAGCCATTTACAGCCCATTAAAAGATCAAATGTCTAGAGATGATGAATCGAGGCATTTGAAAATGTTTTAGACTTCACAGTTCATTTCCCTATAGAAAGCCCTGGCCCAGTGTGATTCAGAGACGGCTGGACAGTCTGTCTGTCCCAGACCTCCAGGGGCAGGTCTCGGGTGGACTGAGTGCTCTCCTTGGATTGGACAGAAGTTTGTCTTGAAGAGACTCACACTGAGATGGCGCTGATGCTCTCTGGTAGGAATGAAGGAAGGGCTCAGGCCTCTGATGCCTCACACAAGCTCCAGCCCCAGTTTCCCTGAGTAACCGGCAGAGGCAGGAGTCAGGGTTTGTTGGTGGGACCCTGCTGTTTTCCTGGGCAGATAGGCTGGATCCCCTTCCCAGCTGGGCCTCCGGTTTCAGCTGTGGGCAGCGAGGTTTAACCTTCCAGTGCTTTTCCCAGCTGCAAAATAGGAAGGACCAGCCTTAAGCTGTTATAAACAGGGCTGGGTTTCAGTAGCCAGCGAATCCAGAATGACACCTGTGGTGTGTGGTGATGGCATTGTTTACATGCTGCTAAGCTGGCTGAGCTCGTTGAGAACTCGCGATACCTGGAAAGGTAGAATTTTTCATTTAACTGTGGCAGAGAGGGGAACATTACTTTGCTCAAGTCACACAGAAGGTTGGTGGGGAAACCAGGTTTTGCACGAAGTCTCCTGGTGCCTTTGGGGACAGGCACTGACTTTTGACTACGTTTTTGTTTTCTTCTGTGGCATTTTTGACTGTGCCAGTATTGGTAACATACATTTTTTCCTAGACAGTTTGCAAGAGTTTGGTACATTTTGACGTAAGATTGTTCACCATATTTACTTACAGTTTCTAATCTGTTTTTGGAATTTTTTTTCTTTTTCTTAATGTCTATGTCTTTTGTTTGTTCTTCATTAAAATTTGTCTATGCTTTGTCTATTCGATTTTTTAAAACTTTTTCGTTTTGTTGATTTGCTTTTTAAACTACATTAATTTCTGCTTACATCTTTCTTAATTCCTTCTTTCTACTACGCTGCCTTCTAATTGCTTTATTTTTTTGTAGCTACTTTCTTGCTTTTCCAATGTTTTGTTGGGTTAATAGAATTTTCTGTTTTACTTTTTTCTTCTGTGGTTGGTCAGTTTTGTGTCCTCTTTCTTGCCTTGCCAGTATTTATCTTCAAATTCAAGATACATATTTAATTGTATACTTTTCTACTACACTTGAAGTCTAGAGGCTTCTATATCCTTTCCTCGAAGAATACAAAAATCTCAGCAGCTTTTGGTTCCTTCTGTCCCCCATACAACTTCCCCTCTTGGCCATCTTCCATTTGCAGTCATCTTGGATTTTAGATCTAAGCTGTTATTGTTTTATTGTTTCTTTATTCATAACTGCTTCTCACATTTAAACACTCCTCTTATGTCTTTTATTTTATTTTGCTACAATACATCCTTTAGTAATTCTTTCAGAAAAGGTGACTCGTAACTTTCTGACTTGCGAGCATCCGGCAGTGTCTTTATCTCATCATTGTTTTTGAAGGAGAGTTTGCCTGAGTATAGAATTCTGGGTTCTAAATATTTTCTGTAGGAGCTTTGAAGTTATTGCGTCAGCTGTATTCTTGATTCTGATGTTGCTGGTAAGAAATCCACTGTCAATCAATTGTAGGTAATTGGCTTTTCTTTGGTTCACAAGCGGGTGCTCGATCCACTGAGTTACACCCGCCAGGGTAATTGGCTTTTCTTCTCTTTCTGTGGCACTTCGTAGTTTCTCTTCATCCTGAGTGTTCTGAAATTTCACCACAATCTGTCTGTTTTTCTTCCTCTTGCTTAGCACTCTGTGGGCCCTTTCGAATTAAGGACCACATGGCTTTCTTTAGTTCTCAGAAATTCTCTTCATTGTGCCTTCAGGTATAGGCTTCCCTTTGTTCTCTCTGAGCTCCCCTTCTGGAGCGGCTAGTAGATACATACTGGGATTTGTTCTGCCTTCTAGGTCCCTCACCGTTGCCCCCCTCCATGTTCCACCTCTTTTTCCCTTTGCAGCTCATCCTTGCGAATGTCGAGGCTCAGACTTCCAGCTCATCGGCTCACTCTTCAGCGGTGTCCACTCTGTTTTTCAGACCATGCGTTGAGCTTTTCATTTTCATGGCTATCCATTCTTTTACCAGCTACCTGATTTTTGCACTTCATAATATTTTTATGAATGAAGAATTCTCTTATCTCTTTGAAGACATTAACTATGCTTTAAAAATTGTTTCCATCTGTTTGCTTTATTAATTGTTTTCCTCCTGAGGTGAGATTTATGCTCTGTCTTGTTGGTGCCTTTTTTCATGATCTTGCCCTTCTTTCTCTACTAATTTGAATTCCTGGCATGTGGGGTTTTCCATTAGCTTATCTTCGTTTCTCTGTTTACTGCGACTTTGCCTTTTGGAGTGTTGGTGTCGTAAGTGCAGGGTAGAGAGTGTGTAAGAATTCATTGTCTGGCCTTGAGAGGGTCCTACTTTCTCCTGGAGGAGCTTTTTAGGTAGTCTGACCACACCTGTCTCAAAACAGGTGAGTCCCATACCTGATCCTTGATACCAGCAGGGATGAGGATCTGGGTCCTACCTATCTGGCTCCTTCCACTGCAGGCCTCTGACCGTAACCTAAGGCCCATGTGAGCCATTTCCCCCCTCAGAGTCCTTCAGTGGCTTCCCACTGACTTCTTAAGACCCACATCCAGCCTGGCAGGTACCAGGCCTCTTTCTTTACTTTGGCTCCTCCCCTTCCTACAGCCTTGGGGCTATATCTAATTGCACTCAGGTCCTGGTATGGTAGCTGCTCACTATAATCTATCTCACCTCCTTGCTTCTGCTCACACTGCTTCCTCATCACCGATGCCACCCCTCTCCCTGTCCCCGCACTTTTGGTGAGTGTTCAGAAATCTTTCAGAGTTCAGGTGGTCGGTTTTCTTAGGCCCTGGGCTGGGTGTCCTGCTTGTTCGTAGCTCCCTTGCTCGTGACGTGGTTGGACCTGTGACCCCCTGATCCTGTGGGTTGTAATCCTCTCCTCGTCTGTCTTCCCGACTGGGGTGGGATATCCCGGCAGGCAGGGGTACAGCCTTTTTCACTGATTCCGTGTGGGGTGTTTATGACTGTGATGATGCCAGGATCTGGTAGCCAAAAGGGGTGGCACTCTCCCTCCCCCTTAGAACTGAACAGAGGGTCTCGGTGGGCCCCTTCAGGGTGGGACCCAAGAGGACGAGCCCCCAGGCTTGTGGAGGGGACTTTCCACTGGCAGTTGGCACCCCAGGGACAGTCAGTGCTGACATGACTGTTGTTCTCCCCACAGGCACTGGTGCCATCACACGGTGACACGGACAGTGTCCTGCCAGGTGCAGAACGGCTCGGAGACAGTGGTCCAGCGCGTGTACCAGAGCTGCCGGTGGCCCGGGCCCTGTGCCAACCTTGTGAGGTAAAGGCCGCAGGGCTGGCTGGCTCTGCTCTTCTTTTCTGTTCCCTCAGGTGGACCCAAACCCAGCACAGCTGCAGGGGTGGTGGGTTGATGTTTAGAAACAAGAATCAAGCATGCATTTATGGCGCACCTTTTGTGTGAGGGGGCTGTGGGTATGCAAAAATGAAAAGGATTTGCTCCCCATCTTCACAGAACCTCACAATCCAGTGGGCGTTCGATGGGCAGAAACTCACAGTGGTCTGTGAGCAGGGTGAGGGGGTGGAAGAGGCGGGGGAGGGCCAGTTGAGGCTGAAGGTGGAACCAGCCTGCTTAGGGCGTCTACGAAGCCCTGGGAAGTCCAGCCCAGCTCCAGTCCTGTCTCTCTCAGCCCCACCTCGGACCTTAGCTTTCAGGGGCTCTCAGCATTCACAGGGAGAGATTCCTCTTTTTCTTCCATTTTTAAAAATTAAAAAAAATTTCGACTACAGCTGACATACAATATTGTTTCAGGTGTGCAGCATATAAATTGGACATTTATGTAACTTTCCAAATGATCACAGCAGTAAGTGCAGCACCCACTGACACCACCAGTTGCTGCAGCGTGGCCGACTGCACTCCACCCGCCCCCCCTCCCCCCGTTACCCTTTCGTCACCGACTGCTTGCGTCCCTCCCCTTTCTACCCGCACCTCCACCCCTTCCCACCTCACAGCCATCAGTTTGTTCTCGGCGTCTATGAGTTTGTTTCTGTTTTGGGGTTAGTTTTATTTTGTTTTTTTTTAGATTTCTACATATAAGTGAAATCATATGGTGTTTGTCTTTCTCTGTCTGACTTATTTCACTTAGCATCATACTCTCTAGGTCCATCCGTATTGTCACAAATGGTAAGATTTTATTTTTTTTTAATGGCTGAGTAATATTTCATTGTGTATACGTGCGCACACACCACATCTTCTTTATCCATTTATCTATTGGTGGACACTGAGGTTGCTGCCACGTCTTGGCTACTGTGGATAATACTGCAGCAAACACAGAGCCTGTGCCTTTTCAAATGCCTTTTCGAATTGGTGTTTCAGTTTCTGTTGGATATATACCCAGGAGTGGAATTACTGGGTCATGTGGTAGTTCTATTTCTAATTTTTTGAAGAACCTCAATACTGTTTTCTATAGTGATTACAGCAATTCACAATTCTATCAATAGTGCATGAGGGTTCCTTTTTCTTCATATCCTTGCCAACACTTGTTGCTTGTCGATTTGTTTATAGCCATTCTGACTATTCTAATAGGTGTGAAGTGATATCTCATTGTGCTTTTAATCTGCATTTTCCTGTTATTTAGTGACTTCAGCATCTTTTCATATGTCTATTAGCCATCTGTACATCCTCTTGGGAGAAATTTACATTCAGATCCTCCATCCACTTTTTTGGATTTTTTTTTAGTGTTAGGTTGTAATGAGTTCCTTATATATTTTGGATATTAACACCTATTGGATATATCATTGGCAAATAGTTTCTCCCTTTCAGTAGGTTTTCTTTTTGTTTTGTGGATGGTTTGCCTCGCAGTGCAAACACTCTAGTATAATGTAGTCCCATGTGTTTATTTTTTCTCTTGTTTCCCTTGCCTGAGCACACATATCCAAAAAGGTATTTATACTAAGAATGATATCAAAGAGTTTACTGCCTATGTTTTCTTCTAGGAGTTTTATGGTTTTTGGTCTTCCATTTAGATCTTTAATCTATTTTGAGTTTATTCTTGTATATGATATAGAAAGTGATCCAGTTTCATTCTTTTGCATGTATCTGTCCAGTTTTCCCGATACCATCAACTGAAGAGACTGTCTGTACCTCATGGTGTATCCTTGACTCCTTTGCCATAGATTAATTGACCACACAGACATAGACTTATTTCTGGGCTCTCTGTTCTGTTCCATTGATCTGTGTGTCTGTTTTTATGAGAGTACCATGCTGTTTTGATTACTATGGCCTTATTGTGTAGTTTGATATCGGGTAGCATGATGCCTCCAACTTTGTTCTTTGTTTTTTGTTTTTCTTTTTTAGATTTTATCTATTTATTTTTAGACAGAGGACAAGGGAGGGGAGGGAGAAAGAGAGGGAGAGAAGCACCAATTTGTGTGTGTGGTTACCTCTTGCACACCCCACACATGTGCCCTGACTGGGAGTCAAACCAGTGACCATTTGGTTTGCAGGCTGGCACTTAGTTCAACGAGCCACACCAGCCAGGTGTTCTTTTTTTGTTTTTTAAGGTTGTTTGGCTATATGGGATCTTTTGTGGTTCCATATAAATTTTAGAATTACTTGCTCTAGTTCTGTGAAAAATGCCATTAGGATTTTGATAGGATTGCATTGAATGTATAGATTGCTTTGGTAATATGAACATTTTAATGATGATAACTCTTCTTATCCATGACTATGCTATATGCTTCCATTTATTTGTGTCTTCTTCAGTGTCTTACAGTTTTCCAAGTACAGGTCTTTTACCTCCTTTGTTAAATTTATTCCTAGGTATTTTATTCTTTTTGATGCAATTGTGAATGGAATTTTTTTCTTAATTTATCTTTCTGATAGTTCTAGTTCATTATTGGTGTATAAAATGCAACTGATTTCTGAATATTAATTTTGTATCCTTCTTTTCTTTTTTTTAAGATTTTATTTATTTATCTTTAGAGGGGAAAGGAAGGAGAGAGGGAGAGAGATATCAATGTATAGTTGCCTCTTGTGCATCCCCTGCCGGGAACTGGACTGCAACCCAGGCATGTGCCCTGACTGGGAATCGAACTGCGATCGTCTTTTTCGCAGGCCTGTGCTCAATCCACTGAGCTACACCAGCCAGGGCTGTATCCTTATTTTCATTTTTTTAAATGGTAGAGGTTCTTAACTTGGGGGTCTCCATTATAAACAAGTGTTTTTACATAGCTTGTTTTGCAAGGGAAATGGCTAAATAAATGGATACATCTGCCCATTTTAATTATAAGACAAAGGACCGCTTTTGAACGCTGTGTTAGAGGCATGGCCACTGGGTCAGTAATGATGAAAAAGGGTGAACTGCCCCTGCCATTTCAGGAGAGGGCATGGAGGCCTGCTGTCTCCTCCTCCTCAGTGCCCCTGGAAGCAGAATCTGAGCTCTTCTGCCTTTCTCATCGGCAGGGAGCTTCAGATGACCAGTGGCCCCTTCAGTATCTTGGGAGCATCTTCTGAGAAGTAGAGTCTTTGGAGTCTGGTCTGTAAATGACCCTGACAGGGTAGCCTTCAGCTCCCAGCTCGCTTCAAGGAGGGCTGCCCTGCTCTCCAAACAGGGAAACCGGCTGGCCCTGGAGCGAGGCCACGGAGAGCATGGCTGTGGTCCGGCCCACCACGGCCCACCACTTTGACTCCTGCCTTTTGCACGGGGTTGGGGGGGTTGGAGCGGGCAAACTCAGCAACAGCTATTTTCGAGATGTGGAATTTGACTTCAGCAAACTGATGTCTTCAGAGTCAAGGCATAAACGTAAAGAGTTGCATGTTTCTATTTTTTCTACATATTTTAGCCAAATCGTATGTTAACTACAATCCCATGTGTTGGGTACACACTGTAGTCAGCTACCAGGTGGAGCAAAAATGTGCACATGTGTACACATGGCACACACACACACACACACACACACTGTTGTTGCAATTGAATTTGGGTTTGAACGTGGACTATTAGGATTTTCTTTACTGGAAAACCTTGGAAGGAAGGGAATAGGGGCTGCCTGTCAAAATTTCAAAACAAAGTTGTGGGTTTTATTCTGTCTACATACGGCAATGCACCTTTAAGAAAAGGTGAACAAGCTAACTGTTGAATCGCTGACCTTGACTTTAAAAATTTCCAATGATCATTAATTTTTACAACAGCCCTTTGCTTTATGACTTAAGCAATTATCTGAATGTTGTTTCAGAAGCCTCAGAGTCTAGTGCTCGGTGTGGGGCCTATGGGCCTTTTAGAGAGTTCACGCCCTCTCCTCGGGGTCAGGACCTGGGAACAGGGTGTTCACTCAGAGCAGACATGCATTTGTAGCAGGAACTTTATTAAGTAGAACATGATTTTCATTCTTTTAGAGGAATTCCTTACTTCTTGTCTTAATTATTATTGCTACTTTTATTATTACTATTAACAGTAATAGTAATAAGAGTTAAAGGAAGAGGAGTTAATACATGTTTCTTTCTCATCAGTAACTCATCTTTGAGTTAGGATTGGGGTACACACCCTCTGTGCCCTTGGGACTTCTGGGTGGGCAGGTGGAGGAAGAAGGCAGGTGCAGCACTGTTAGAGAGGCAGAATGACTTGTCCAAGGTCACAGGGATGGTCACAGCAGATTGGTTGGGCTTGACTCTGGCCCATCAAACAGGCTCCATCCAGATGCTCCTGAGGTTTCAAGGCACGGCTCCCTTCCTTCCACAAATAAACATTTGTTGGTCTTCTATATACAGGCCCCCAGGAGAGTGTGGTATGGAAATGTGGACCAGTCCCGAGTGGGGAGCCAACAATACAGTGTGGTGGGGGCATTAATTAAGCCACCACAGTGACAGGGGCACAGGTGTGTCTGTCATCACTGCTCTGTGAGAGCATGGTGCCCTGAGAATGGGGACCAAGCTGGGTGGGTGGTCTCTATTTGTTGGAGGGCCTTCCTAAGCAGGGGACATTTGCAGGATAAGAAAAGGCTCAGGATTGTCTAGCCCTATCCCAGTACTCTTATTGTGCTTCTTCATGTAGTTTTTTTAAAGCATAATTTTACAGTTTTCTAATGAGCGTGCCTGCTGCAAGAGTGAGTGTGTGCATCTGCTGATGTCCCTGAGCAGAGCCTCGGGGTGGGAGGGATGGGGAGGAGCAGGTTCCTGGGAGCACTTTCAGGTACGGGCCATGTCTTTTGGGCCTGTTTCCCCATGTGCCACAATGCTTTGGGCTAAAAGCAATAGATGGTATCACCCAAAGAGACTTTGATAATGGGAGTCTATTAATCTCAGAATAAATCTTGCAGAGACACTTTGTAAGAAGTGCTCTGAAGATTTGAACTGAGGCCAGGCTGTGGCTGAGCTATGGGGCAGATCTTAGGCCCATGGCCCGCAGGCAGCTCCTGGTGAGTGTCCAGGCCAGGGCAGCTCTGAGCTTGATGTTCGGATGACAAATTCCAACCAAGGCCAGTGGTCACCTTGCGCCATATTGTGTTGCTTATAGTCCTGGCTGCTTGGCTGTCTTGCCTCATCTCAGCCTGGGCATTTACATGGGTGTTTCTTGTCTGTTTCCCCTCACCATTTCCTGAAGCTGTGCGGGTCCCAATTCTTGTTCCCTTCATCCTTTGAAAATTTTTGGATGTTTTTATTTGTGTTCACATTGAACTTCTGCAGGGAAAATCAGATGGCATCTGGTCATGGTGTGATTGATTGGAAACCGCCTCTTCCAGTTCTCTTCCTGTGACCCATCTCTTAAGCTGGCTTAACCATCGCTGCACTCTCTAGGTCATGAATATAGCCTAGGTTTCTTTTCTTGTTTAGAACTGAGGTATAATAGACCTATAACATTGTATAAGTTTGAGGTGTACAACCAATTAGTCTGATGCATTTATATACTGCAGCGTGATGGCTATGGTAGCCTTAGCTGGCGCCTCTGTCACTTAACTGTCTAGATTTCATGTCATGACCACATAAGAAAGAGAAAGAGGCAAGACGACTCGTTTTCACGAGAGCGGGTGCAGATTTCTCAGCATTCCTGTGATGTGTTTTAGTTTTAGCATGTGCACAGGCGCCCACCAAATGCGTCATCTGGGATGAAGCATGATTGTGTTTGAGTGGATTTCAGTCAACCTCTCACTGGGAAAGAAAAGGTGAACCCTTTTCTCCCTCCACTGGGAAAGAAAAAGGCTGTTCTCAGCGTCACACACCAAACTCAGGCTGCCCCTCGCTCCCTTTATGCTTCTCTTGTTTCGTTTTTTCATTTCTGACTCTGGAGGAAGGAGTTCTCCTCTTGCACCTGGGAACAGTTCACCTGCCCTCTCTTCCTGCAACGTTTTGTTCATGTTTGTTCTACGCACGTCACGTCTCCTCGCTGCCCTTACTGTTCCTCCAGCCTGTGATGGAGGCGGGGTGTGTACAGCGAGGTGGGGCGTGTACAGCGAGGTGGGCGTGTACAGTGAGGTGGGCTTTGGAGTTGTCAAAAAAAAAATACAGTAGGTGGAGCCACTTTAAAATGGAGCCGGAGCTGCCGTGCCAGGGGAACTGCATGTGTATGTCTCAAACTCCGGAACGTTAAAACAGGGCAAAACGACCTTTGGACCGTGACTTAGCAGTCTGCGGTCCCTTGCCTCCAATAACAACAACAAACCCCCCCCCAGAAAACCAAACAAAAATGCTGTTTACAAAGATAACAAGAAAACAGCTATTATGACTACTGATTGATGATTACTGGACTAAAAATTAAAAAAACACTGTTTAGGACTAACTTCCCTGTGTTATGTTAATCTGCACCAATAGAAATGTCTTTTTAAAAAATTGATGTGATTGTTTCCCTTCCCTTCCTCATAAATACCTATTGCCTTTGTCTCCTGATGGGAACAGCATTTGAACTCCTACCTGAATCAGTGCATCTGGAATAGCTGTTCTTATGGATCGCAGTGAATGCTTGTTCCCACTCCCTTTGAAAGGCCTTTTATTTTTAGGTTAGCGGAGTCAAAAAGACCAGCTGTGTGACTTCGACTAAGTTACTTACCCTCTCTGAGTCTATCTCTAAAACAGGAACCTGTCTCACAGTGCAGTTGTTAGGATTCCAGGAGAGAAGGCGCTAGTTAGTCAGTGTTCCTGGTGTGTTTTAACTCTTATTTTCCCTGGGCCAGTGAACTCCCGCTCTGCCTCGGAAGTCTAGCTACAGCCTGCCCTTTTCGAAGCCATTGCCTGCAGCCTCCCAGGCAGAACTGACGAGTCCTTCCGTTATGTCCCCACAAATAGTATTTGTCCTCTTACAGGGCACAGCTTGACTTGTTTTGCTTTAGGTAATTGTCTGCCTGTCCTTCTTTCCTGCTGGAGTCTGTTCCTCTTGGGCAGATGATGTTTGTTGGCCAAGGTTAGATCCCCAGTGCTTAGCAAGTGTCTGGAGAAGATGATCCAAACTTGGTCAAGTTCACTCACCCCCTCCTTGTTAACTCCACTTCCCCACTTCCTGGGGTGCTCCCACCCTGCAGGAGAGGGCCTCTCAGCTGGGGGTCTTAGCCAGAGAAGCTCTGTACCTTAGGGGAATTCGTGTTTAAGTGAGGGCTTTTGGACCAGGCCTCCCAGTCCTGTGTGGAGTTGTGGGCCTTCCACCCAGAAGAGTACGAACAGGAAAGCTTGGAGGGCCCTAAAGGGCCATGTTTGGAAAAAGGGTTTAAGAGTGCAGGTGGCTCCATCCCAGTTCCCTCATGTGTGGTGACAGTGTGACCAGAGAGGGGACCTGGGGCCATGGCCTAGCCGTCAGAAGAGAGTGGCTGAGTTTGCATGGAGTGGGCGGGAAGGGTTTCAGGGATGAAGAATAAATGGCTGCTGGAGTTAAGTCAGAGTGAGCATGGCCGAGGCCTTGATTCCAGGGGACAGCTTTTGGGTGTGAGCCTGTGGAGTCAGCCCTTGGAAGGAGGTGTCCACGTGGTTAACCTGGCTGTGCCCAAGGACAGAGAGCCTGCTGGTGGGAAAGGGCCTGTTGGTGGCTGAGGACAGGAAGTGAAAGCAGAGGGGAGGCGTTGCGCTCCCACCCACATGTCTGTGTCATCGGGAGCCCCGGCCCCCTGGGTGTGTGGCCAAGTTGGGAGTGCTGCCCTCATCCAAGGCTGTCTGCTGCCTTCCTGCCTTCTCCCCAGTTTGGGTATCTGAGTCTGGGCTGGACCCTAACCCATCTCTCCCCAAGTCCACTCACTCCCTATACGCTGCATCAAGAAAGTGGCCTGGCACGGAGCCGTGCTTATAAATGGTTGTTGACGGACCTGCCTGACCACCCGGACACAGGGTCCCCTGCATGGAGTTGTGGGGGTGTCGGGACCTCTCCCAGGGCGCGGGTTGCCCTGTGTTCCCACCACTCAGGATGGGCAATGGCTGTATCACCCTTCTTTCTCCTACAAATGAGCTTAGCTTTGCCTCAAAATAGGTAACGTGATTTTAGAAAAACCTCCTCCCCCAGGAAGCCTTCCCAGGATGCCTGGAATATCTTATTTGCTTGTTCACTCACCATTTGTTCGCTCACTCATTCACTCACTCATTTCCTTGTATACATTTTGCTTGCATTTATTCATTTGCTCAACCTTTACAACAAATAATTATTGAGTGTGTTGTGTGCAGTAGTGGGGTGAATAGGATGGAGAATTAGACCAAATCCTCTCTCTTATGCAGTTTATATTCACCCAAATATGAAAACAAGAATACCTCCTACATAACAAGTACAGGAAATTAAAGCAGGGTGATGTGATTAAGCATGACAAGGGGGCTACATCTGAGGAGGTAGGAGAGAGACTCTTTGAAGAGATGACATTGATGCTGAGCAGCGAGTGAGGGGAAAGAGCTTCCATGTGAAGACTGGGGGGAGATTGCTGGTGCAAAGGCCCTGGGGCAGGGAAGTCCTGGGTGGGGGAATAGAGGGAAGGTCAGTATCCAGAAGCAGTGCAGGAGAGGAGGAGAGTATAGGTAGAGCTTAAGTTTGAAATTTATTGTAGGCTTATTGGGAAGCCATTGAGGGTTTTAAGTAGAGATGAAGAATGACCTGCTTTAGGACTTATGGCCAAGATGGAGGTGTAGGTGGAACTACTATACCTCCTTGCACAACCAAAACTTAACATCAACAAAGATTTAGAAACAAGAACAGACAAAAAATTAAACTGTATGGAAGTCTGACAACAACGAACCCTTCATTCAGACCTGTAAGAGGGGCAGAGTTAGCAGCCAGGGGGAAAGGGGGCACGGCAGGGAAAAGTGGTGGCTGCTGGGCAAACCCAGGCACGCAGGTGACAGTTGGCAGATCCCAGGTGTGAGGTGGCAATGGACAGACCCAGTGAGGGCGCAGGGGGGCTGGTTGACCATGGTCACACATTCACGTGCAGATAAACCAGATGAAAAAACAGACAGTGAGAAAGACCATGCAAAGCAGGGCCCCAGCACTGGGAAATAAAGCCTAAAAGCACCGATTGAAAAAACTTTCGGGGGTTGAGGTGCTGAGAGAGACTCCCAGCCTCATAGGAGAGTTCGTTGGGGAGACCCACAGGTTTTAGAATGCACACAAGCCCACCCACATGGGAATCAGCACCAGAAAGGCCCAGTTTGCTTGGGGGAAGCAGTGGAAGCGCTTGAGGAGCAACGGAGAGAGGAGCAAAGCACAATAGTCTCCTCTCAGACCCTGTTTCCACATACAGCATCACAACTCAGTGACCTGGGTTGCCCCGCCCTGGTGAACACCTAAGGCTCTGCTCCTCATATATAACACACAGGAAAAGACCAAAACATTATGGCTCAAGAGGGACTCAAATCCCAAAGCCAATAACTCTAAGCGACCAAGAAATAGCCAACCTAACAGATGCACAGTTCAAAATACTGGTGATCAGGATGCTCACAGAACTGGTTGATTTCAGTCACAAATTAGATGAAAAAAATGAAGGCTAAACTAATTGAAATGAAGAGAAATACACAGGGAACCAATAGTGATGGGAAGGAAATTGGGACTCAAATCAATGGAGTGGACCAGAAGGAAGAAAGAAATATTCAATCAGATCAGAATGAAGAAACAAGAATTCAAAAAAACGAGGAGAGGCTTAGGAACCTCCAGGACATCTTTAAATGCTCCAACATCCAAATTATAGGGATACCAGAAGGGGAAGAAGAAGAGCAGCAAGTGGAAAAGTTATTTGAACAAATAATAAAGGAGAACTTCCCCAGTCTGGCAAAGGAAATAGACTTCCAGGAAGTCCAGGAAGCTGAGAGTCCCAAAGAAGTTGGACCCAAGGAGGAACACACCAAGGCACATCATAATTACATTAGCCAAGATTAAAATGAAGGAGAGAATCCTAGAAGCAGCAACAGATAAGGGGACAGTTACCTACAAAGGAGTTCCCATCAGACTGTCAGCTGATTTCTCAAAAGAGACCTTCCAGGCAAGAAGGGGCTGGAAAGAAGTATTCCAAGTCATGAAAGACAAGGACCTACATCCAAGATTGCTCTATCCAGCACAGCTTTCATTTAGAATGGAAGGGCAGATAAAGTGCTTCTCAGATAAGGTCAAGTTGAAGGAATTCATCTTCACCAAACCTTTATTATATGAAATGCTAAAGGGACTTATCTAAGAAAAAGAAGATGAATAATATGAACAGTGAAAGGACAGCAAACTCACAGTTATAACAACCACACCTAAAACAAAAACAAAAGCAAACTAAACAAACAACTAGAACAGGAACAGAGCACAGAAATGGAGATCACATGGAGGGTTAGCAACAGGGGAGTGGGAGGAGGAGAGAGGGGGGAGAAGGTACAGAGACTAAGTAGCGTAGATGGTAGGCAGAAAATAGACAGGGGGAGAGCAAGAGTAGTGTGGGAAATGTAGAAGCTAAAGAACTATGACACATGGATATGAACTAAAGGTGGGGGGGAATGTGGGGGGAGGGGGTTATGCCGGGTGGAGGGGAATGAAGGTGGGAAAATGGGACAACTGTAATGGCATAATCAATTAAATATATTTTTTAAAAAAGAATGACCTGCTTTAAGAGTTTGTTTTTAAATTGAACTTTTTATTTTGAGATCACTGCAAATTCACATATAGTTGTAAGAAACAATGCAGAGATCCCACGTCCTATTTTCACCCTGTTCCTCTCAACAGTAACTTCTTACAAAACTACAGTACAACACTGCTGTCAGGACTGACATGGACGTGGCCAGAAGCAGAGCTGTTCCTTCCCCACGAGGACCCCCCGTGGGTTCCTTTCATAACCTCACCCACTTTCCTCCTGCCCCTGCCACCTCCTGGACCTCGGATGACCACCAATCTCCTCTCCATTTCTGTAATTTTGCCACCTCAAGAATGGAATTAGTATATAACCTTTTGAAATGGTTATATACTGTTCATGCATCATAATTTTCTGGAGATTCATCAGGCCGTTGGGTGTATCAGTAGACACTCCTCTTTATCACTGAGTAGTGTTCTACAGTATGGTTGTGCCACAGTTCATTTAATCATCCCTCTGTCGAAAGATGTCTGGGTTGTTTCCAGTTTGGGGCTCTTGGGAGTAAAGCTGCTACGAATATTTGTGTATATTCAGGGTTTTGTGTGAGCATGAGTTTTCATTTTTCTGGGTTCGTGCCAGGAAGCAGTGCGGTTGTTGGGTCATATGGTAGTTGCATGTCTGGTTTTCTGAGAAATCGCTGAACTGTTGCCAGAGTGACTGGGCCATTTTACATTCCCACCAGCAATGTCTGAGTGACCCAGTTTCTCTGTATCCTTGCCAGCATTTGGTGTTGTCATTGCATTTTATTTTAGCCATTCTGTGTAGTCCATTTCATTGTGGTTTTAATTTGTTGAACATCTTTTCATGTGTTTATTTGCCAACTGTGTATATTCTTCAGTGAAATGTGTCTTAATGTCTTCTGTCCATTAAATGGGCCATCTTTTGCACATTTAATTGGATTATTTGTTTTTCAACTGTTGAGTTTTGAGATAAAAAAAAATTTTTATTTTTTGACAGAGGGGAAGGGAGGGAGGAAGAGAGGGAGAGAAACATCAATAGGTGGTTGCATGCAATGCAACAAATATTTCGTATTCGTGACTCTAGCACGTCCCCTACTGGGTACCTGGCCCACAACCCAGGCATGTGCCTGACTGAGAATCGAACCAGTGACCCTTTCATTCGCAGGCCAGCACTCAATCCACTGAGCCACCCCAGCCAGAGCTTGAGATTTCTTGATATGTTTTAAATATTAACTCATTGTCATTTATTGGTTTGCAAATATTTTCTCCCACTCTGTGGCTTGTCTTTTCATCCTCTTAAGAGTCTTTTGCTGAGCAAATGTTTTTAATTTTAATGAAGTGCAATTGATCAGTTTTTTTCCTTTTCTGGATTTTGCTTTTGGTGCAAGTCTAAGAACTCTTTCTAACTTTAGATCCTGAAGGTTTTCTCCTATGTTTTTTCTAAACGTTTTATAGTTTTATATTTGATGTTTAAGGCCATGGCTCATCCTGATTTAATTTTTGCACAGGGTCAGAGCTTGGGGTGCAGTCCGTGTTTTCCTCTGCCCGCGTCCCAGGTGCTCCACCACCACGTGCCAAAATGTCGCTCTTCCACTGTCGAATTGCTTCTGCATATTTGTCAAACATCATTTGGGTGTGTTTGTGTTAGTTTGTTTCTGCGTTCCCTGTCCTGCTCCACTGGTACGTGTGTCTGCCCTTCCAACCCCACAGAGCCTTGTTTTTTGGGTGGGGGTGGGATGGTTGACCAAACTCATCTAGATTGAATCACACCCAGTATTTAAGGAGTTGCTAGGTGGTTATGAAAAGTCTGAAACAGGCCCTCTCAGATAAACTGAGGGAGCAATAAAAAACGTAGTCTCTGGCAAATCACGGGTTTGACAGTGTGCACACACAGGCAGCGTGGACTGACAGAGGCAGTCCTTCAGTTGCGGGAAGGGATGTGCAGAACCGCCCAGAGCAATTTCTCAGGAATCCAGAAATATAGACTTTTATGTGAATATTTGGATATCCTGGTTTTAAATATTGGTTTAAAAATAGTACAACACTCCCCTCCTCCCTCCTTCCCTTCCCCTTACACACCTAAGTCTGTAGGCCAAACAGACCACCAGTTTCCAACCTCTGCTTCACAGTATTTTTAAAAAGATTTTATTTATAAATTTTAAGAGATAGGGGAAGGGAGAGAGAAAGAGATGGAGTAAAATATCTATGTTCGAGAGAAACATCCATTGGCTGCCTCTTGCACTCCGCCAACCGCGGGGCCTGGCCCACAACCCAGGCGTGGACCCTTGTTGGGAGTCGAACTGCCCTTTGGTTTGCAGGACGATGCCCAGCCCACTGAGCCACGCTGGTCAGGGCTACAGCGTTCTGGTAACGCCAGTGATGTACCGGAAGGGACTGAACCGAGATTAAAATACTCAGTAGCTGATTTCTTTTTCCTTGCCCTAATACAAAGCCCTAAGAATTAAGTCATTACACTCTACATGGGAAGCCACCTTTCACTATTATCTAAATTTGACTCACTGAGAGAATCAATAATCGGAGCCATCTTTTAACCCATATTTATAGTCAAAGCTCCAGAATGAATGGGTAATTATTTCCTACATTCTACCTTATACTCTATTACATTCCATTTCAAATATTGTATTTTTATTCAGTCTAAACAAGACTTATATTTATTAAGACAAAAATTTCAGTTTCAGGGTACAGATCTGGAGATAAAAATGAAGCTCTCGAACTTTAAATCTGTATACACTACTGGTTTTCCTCTTATCACTCGTGGGTAAAAACCAATTTATTCCTTCAAAGTAAAGGGGAAAACTAAAAGTAAATCGTTTCTCCCCCTAAAAATAAAAAAGAAATTAGTATAGAACCAAAGCTAAGTTTGCATTTCTCTTCTATAACACAAATTAACAACAAGGTTGTGATCTCGCAGTTGAAAACTAAATAAAATCTCAGAATCTGTGACCAAGAAACAAGCTAAATCACATGTATTTGATCAAGAAACCAATACTGGGATAGTGACTAAATCAAAAATTATACACATGCTCGGTTGTCACGTTTCACATTTCAGAGAAGAGGCGTGCAGGGTTCACGCCGTAAGTTTATTTACAAACACATGTAGTGTCAAGTTCAACAGTTTGAAACATTTCCCAAAGTGACTGCCCTCTTAAAATGCTCCTCTTCATTGCTGTTTCATGGACTAATGAAAACATCCTTATTTTTTTTAGTAGTTTGCGTCTTACTATAAAGAAAGGTGTGGCAAACCTGCATCCAAAGTACAAAGTCATCTTAGCAGGCAACTGCGCTTGTTTTCCACTGAAAATGGCAAATTCGGCCCTGAACCCCGCTCCCTGTGGCCCCTAGGGGCTACACGGACTGTGTGTGAGCCTCCGAATGCTCTGTCCCGACACTTCGCTGTCGAAAGCTCTGCAAAGGCACAGAAACAAAAGCAGAAGAAATGGCAGTGTCACACCAAGTCCTTTTTTTCATGATCTCGTTCCCCTTGTGCGAGACCGATAGGCACAGTCTCGTGCACTGTAGCTATGTAATAGTGGGCCTTGAAGCCAGGTAGACTGATGTTTCTCACTTTGTTCTTCTTTTCCAAAATTGTTTTAGCTACTATAGTTCCTTTCTCTTTTCATGTGAACTTTAGGGGTAATCTTGTCTGTGTCTACCACAATATTGATGAGCTTTTACAGGAATTGCATTAACCTTAATTGCATTACCCCCAATTACAGGTATTGCCACTTAGTATTGATATTTTTACTGTGCTGAGTCTCCCAATTTAGGAATATGGCACGTCTCTCCACTCATTTAGACCTTTTAAAATTTCTTTTCTCTCTTTATTGATTTCTTTATTGCAAGACCTGTTCATCTTTTTAATTAACTAAATTTTGGGGGGTAAAATTTTAAGTTTTATGTTCTTGTGCTCAATGACAGTATAGATAACTTTTTGCATGTTTATCTTTTGTATGTATCCTTTGACCTTGCTAAACTCATTAATTCTGGGAGTGTTGTGTTTTTTTTGTAGATTCCTTGAGATTTTCTACAAACACGGTCATGTCATCTATCAATAGAGACAGTTTTATTTCCTTTTTTCTGATCCATATATTTGCTTGCTGTTTCCTTCTCTTGCCTTTTCGCTGGCTAGACTCCCCAGCACCCACTGAGTCAGAGTGGAGGAGGGGAGAGGGGTTCCCAGTTGGACGGGGAGACAGCTCACCATTGAGTACAGTGTTGTATAGACGTTCCCTGCCAGGTTGGGCACTAAATTTTGTCAATTTTCTTTTGTACTGATTAACATGGTCATGTGATTTTTTTCTTTAGCCTGTTAATATGGTGATTACACAAACTGATTTTGGAATACTGAACCAGCATTTCATCCGTGGAATAAAGTCCGTTTGGTCATGGTCTGAAATCCTTTTCCATACTGCTGAAGTCTGTCTGCTAATACTTTGTTAAGGATTTTTATGTCTGTCTTCACGGTGGGTGTTGGTCCACGGTGTTCTTTTGCGCACCTGACTTTGGTATCTGGGTCCCATAAAACGAGTTAAGAAGCACTCCCTCTTACATCTCCTGGAAGGGACTGTGTAAAGTGGGTACTGATTCTTCTTAAAGAATTAACATGGTAGGATTCCCCAGTGAAACCCTCTGGACCTGGAAATTTCATTTTGGGGAGTTTCTAAGCTACACATTTAACTTCCTTAATAGTTATAGGGCTATTCAAACCGTCTATTTTGTACTGAGTGACTTTTGGTAATTTGTGTTTTTCGGTGAATGGGTTCATTTCCTCCAAGTTGTTAAATTTGTGTAAATAATGCTCTTCCCTATTTCATTCCTGATTTTGATAATCAGTGTTTTTTCTCCCTTTTTCTTTGTCAGTCTCACTAGTGGCGTCATTCCTTTTTCTGTATTGTTTTTCTATTTTTAATTTCATTGATTTCTGCTGTCATGTCCACTGTTTCCTTCCTTCAGCTTGTTTGGGGGCTGGTTTTCTGTCCTTGGTGGAGGCTCCTGGGATGAGCTGATGGAGGTTGTGAAGAGACCGCTGTTTGCTGTGGGGAACACAGGCGTGAGATGGGGCGGCACACGCTGGGTTGTGGGGGCAAGTGGGTGGGGTCACAAGGTGCCCAAGCAGCTGAGGTGACGGGAGGGTCTGATCACTTAAGGGGATAACCCCAACATTTTCACATAAGTGGCCGCTGTAAGGTCTCTTTTGAGAAATCAGCTGACAATCTGATGGGAACTCCTTTGTAGGTGACTGTCCCCTTATCTCTTGCTGCTTCTAGGATTCTCTCCTTCATTTTCGTCTTGGGTAATGTAATTATGATGTGCCTTGGTGTGTTCCTTCTTGGGTCCAACTTCTTTGGGACTCTCTGAGCTTCTTGGACTTCCTGGAAGTCTATTTCCTTTGCCAGACTGGGGAAGTTCTCCTTTATTATTTGTTCAAATAACTTTTCCACTTGTTGCTCTTCCTCTTTCTTTTCTGGTCCCCTATAATTCAGATGTTGGAATGTTTAAAGATGTCCTGGAGGTTCCTAAGCCTCTCCTCATGTTTTTGAATTCTTGTTACTTCTTATTTTTCTGTTTGGTCATTTTTTTCTTCCTTCTGGTCCACTCCCTTGATTTGAGTCCCAGTTTCCTTACCATCACTATTGGTTCCCTGTGCATTTCCCTTCATTTCACTTAGTGTAGCCTTCATATGTTCTTCTAATTTGTGGCTAAAATCAACCAGTTCTGTGAGCATCCTGATCATCCGTATTTTGAACTGTGCATCTGAGAGGTTGGCCATCTCTTTGTTGCTTAGAAGTATTGGCTCTGAGGCTTTGAGCTGTTCTTCTGCTGGAGCCATAATGTTTTGGGTGCCTGTTATGTATGAGGGGCGGAGCCTTAGGTGTTCACCAGGGCGGGGCAACCCAAGTCCCTGGGTTGTGATGCTGTATGTGGGGGCAGGGTCAGAGAGGGAAAAAAATGGCACTTTGCTCCGCTCCGCTCTCTCTCAGATTTCTGTCCCCTCTCTGGCTTCCCATAAGCAAATTGGGCTCCTCTGGTGCTGGTTCCCAGGTGTGTGGGTCCGTGTACCCTCCAGGACCCTGTGGGTCTCTTGAACGAACTCTCTGTGAGCCTGGGAGCCTCTCCCGGCACCTCGACCCCGAAAGTTCTTCCAGTTGATGCTTTTAGGCTATATTTCCCGTTGCTGGGGCCCTGGGTTGTACGGTCTGTCTCACTGCTCACTCCTTTGCCTGGTTTATCTGTGCACGAATGTGTGACTGCAGTTGGCCAGCACCTTCCACCCTCACTGGGTCTGCCCGTGTCCACCCCACACCTGGGATCTGCCAATCACTGCCTGTGCGCCTGGGTCGGTCTGGCTGCTTTTTTCTGCTGTGACTCCTCTCTGCCAGCCGCTGACTCTGCCCCTCTTACAGGTCTGGATGAATGGTGCGTTCTTGTCGGACTTCGGTCCAATTCAATTTTCTCTGTGTTCGGGTTGTGTTCTGGTTTCTAAATGTTTGTTGTTCATAAACTTGGTTGTGCAAGGAGGTACTGTGTTTCCACCTACACCTCCATCGTGGCCAGAAGTCCTGGTTAGCTGTTTTTAAGACATTTTAAACTGCCAGGATGACCCGGGAGAAGAGCTGGCGCGGCCAGGCTGAGGCTGGCTGTAGGAGTGAGGTTTGGGGGGCCAGCTGGGGTGGGTGGACCTGGAGTGGGAGAGGAAGGGGGCCTTGTCAGAACAGCAGTAGGAGGGAGGGCTGAGATGGGGGCACCCACCCCCCACTCTGGGGGTCCCACTCACGTGACACTGAAATGGCCTGGTTTGAGGCTGACCCTTTTCACCAGCCCATAGTGCCCAGAAGCAGGGCCACTGTCATTGTCCCGTTACCCCAGGGCTCAGAGCGGGCATGGCACATGGGCTGCTTAACAACATGCATTAGAGGAATGTATCCATCTGTTTGTTAAGTGAAAAAAAATATTGTAACTGTATCCCGTGTGGATTTTTGCATTCTGTTGATTTTTTTATATTGGATTTTCATTGTATATGTGTGTGTGTGCGTGTGTGTGTGTGTGAGGTGGGGATGAGAATGACACCCCAAACTAAGGTTTATGAACCAACATGAGGCCAGAGAACCATGCCAGATGCCTGTTCAGCCAGCAGCTGGTGTGGAGGGAGGGTGAGGGGGTTCTGCGGGGCCTGGCCTGGCCTCTGGGACTGCGGCCTGCCTCAGGTTGCTCAGATTGTGTTTGGTCTGTTCCATCCTTATTGAGCACCCGAGTGCCAAGGGCACGGCCCCTGCCTCACAGAGCTTGTGGAGGGGGTCAGGCCAATCACGGACTTGCAGAAATGGGGGTGTGTCCCTATGAGACCAAGTCCTGGACTTCCTGTGGGAAACGTTAGAGCAGGGATTTGGGTGTGAGGGGATTTCACCAGGAGAAGGGGGTGCAGGTGGGGGAGAGGAAACAGCCAGGCAGGAGGCTCTAGAAGGAGCCCTGGCCTGGGGGCAGGTGCCCTGCCAGTCCCCTCCCTGTGGGCTTCTCCAGCCAGCTCCTTAGTGAGGGGCCTGGAACCGGAGAGTCCCTGTGAGGGGCCCTCAGACCCAGCTAAGGACTGAAGGGAGGCGGCAAGGACAACCCATGCTTCCCCTCTCTGTGCCTTAGTTTTCCTTCCTGGGAAATGAGGATACACCCCGCCTTGCTCTGGGATTGAAATCCTGTGGCCATTGGGCCTTGTTTGCTGCAGCAGGATGATGTCAGGCATTGTCCATGTGCCCTTCTGCCCTTTGGAGCCAGGGTCTGCTGGGGGAGGGCAGGGGGCCAGGTTGCAGGGCTGGACAGATTCAGGAGGACCAGCCCCAGGGGCTCCGGGGTTAAGTTTCCCTCACCCGCTTCCTTGCCCTCCTCTGTCTCCTGGCCCCTCAGAGCTCTTTGATGGTGTTAGAGCCAACCTTTTCCAGATGTGCTGAGTGGAGGGTTTTGCCGGAACTCTCCGGGGCTTCATCTGCCTCCTTCGAACCCCTCCTCCAGACGGCCCCCTGCCAGCCGGCCTCCCTCCTCTGGTGGGTTGCCTGCTGCCCGCAAGGCTGCACGAAGTCCTGGACTTAGCACTTTCTCAGAAGTGTGGCCTTCTTTCCTGCCCCTCCTCCCTGAGCTGGCCTGTGTGGGTCGGAAAGCTCTGCAAGGCTGCCACCCCAGTGGTGGGAGCTTGTCTGGGCTGTGCCACCTCCCCCAGTCCGCCCTCCTAAGTGGTCTGTGATCCTGGTGCTGGTCCTGGGTGGGAGGGGAGGCCTGAGCAGAAGGCACTACCCACTTGGCTCTTGTGGTTCCCACCTGGCATTTAAGAATGACTAGCTTGGATTCTGAGGAGGCCAGAGGCTGGAGACCCCTCGCCTCCTGCCTCAGCACTGCAGTGGGACAGCCCCTTCCTCTCCTGCCAGTCCTCTGCTATTAATCAAGAGATTAATAATCTACTGCCTCCCTCTCAGAAACCCCCACTCCCATTTCCTGTTGAGTCTCCAGCCTGTCTCGGTACCTCCCAGTCTGGTCCTCCTAGCGGTGGTCTCTGGTGAGGAAGTGGGGCCAGGGCAGGAGCAGAGGCCTGTGGGTTGAAGTGCCCAGGGAGGAGGGGGCACCTGCTCCCCCAGCCTTGGTCTCTGGGCCCACAGGGTCGTTTCCTGTCCTGGCACCCACCGAAGCACCCTGTGGTGCTTTGGAGACCTTGGCTTCGGAGGCCAAAGAGCCATGGCCTCTGCTTACAGACCCCCAGTGATGGGCACCTCGCCCCTGCTGGGATCCTTTTCTCCTAATGCCCTCTCATGTGACTGCGTGAGTCCAGGGCACCTTTGGGGATGCACGGGACACATCTGCACCTTTTCTGGAACAGTCATTGAACAGCTGCAGGGCTTCAGCCCGGCCCCTTGGAGACCTCATGACCTCAGCCCCCTGTGCTCCCTGGAGCGACTCGGGGCCCCCAGAGGGTCAGGCCCTCCTCCAGCTGCTCGGGGTTGGGGGGTGGGCAGCTCCCGTGCATTGCCAAGTGGATGGGAACGGGCCAGCCCCACAGGGAGGCCGGGTGCCGTCCAACCCATGCCACTTCATTACCCTGGAGTCCGACCCTCAGCTCCTCCTTGGTCGCAGCCTCTCCCCCAACCCCCACCACAAAGTGAGGCTGTTTGTCCTTGCCCTGTCCTGCTTTCTCAGCCAGCAGCTGCCTGATTCCCATCTCTCCCTTCCCGTCCAGCGGCCACGCAGCCACAGGTGGGGTGTCTCTTGAGAGCATATCTGATCACGACACTGCTCTGGCCACAGTCCCCGCGTGGCCTCCCCTGGCAGGAGGGGTTGGGTCACAGGGGCTGCACAAGACCCTCTGTCGCAGGGTGAAATGTCTTCTTTTATTTTTTAACCTACATAAAGTAAGAGTGAGATTAAACTGTATCGGTTTTTAACATATGCAGAGACAGTGAGTAGTACCTGTACTTACACATGCAAACCTTAATATGCATATATGATGGGTTCAACAGTATTTTACTGGTCGGGAGCATGTCTGAGAAGCCCAGGTTGCGATGACCAGTGCAGTGCTCACAGACCTCGCCCGTGCTCTCTGCCCGCATTCAAGGTTTTCGTAGCCCGGCAGCCTTCACTCGCTGCCTTGTCTGTGCCCTGGCTGCCTGTCAAATTACTCTGCTCCCAAACACACCAAATTTCATCTGAAACAACGTCCTGGCCCTCCTGGAGCTGGCTGCCTCCTCACCCCGAGGTGCCCTGAGTGCACCCCCAAGGTAGGGGGCTTTTCCTGCAACCTCCTGGTAGAACTGACCATGACCTGCCCCCCATCCCTACAGTCATCAGTTTCCAAGCATGTTCCCCAGCCAGACACCCTGAGTTCCTCCAGGGAGCCACCATGTCTTGGTTAGCTGTGCAGCTCCCAGCCTGCGACTCCATCTGGCACACACTGTTTATTGATTGTTTCACTCGTTCCACCGATTTTTATTGAGTGCATATGATGTGCCCCGCCCTGAGCTAGGCCTGGGGTGCAGCCAGCAGCTTCGTGGAGGAGATAGACATCAGACAAATGATCGCCTGATGGGTGTGTAATTATAAGGGTGATGAGTGTTTGGAAGACAAGTCAGGTCTCTGTGACAGTGTAAATCGAGGGGATCCAGCTTGCAGGGGTGGGTGGAATTGAGAGTGGCCTGCTCAAGGGGGCCCCTCGGAGGAGGGGCACTTCTGGAGAGCCCTAGGGGCTTTGTTGGAGTTAGTGGGTGTCTCGGGCAGAGGGAACAGCAGATGACAAGCCCTGATATGGGAAGGAGCTCTGTTGGGTTTCTGAGCAGAGCTGGGGGAGGGGTGAGTGGGGAGGCAGCCAAGGTGGACAGGGGCCAGATCTTAGAAGTCCACATGGTCATACTATGGATTTGGGTTTTGTCCTAAGATTGAAGATAAGCTAAGCAGGGTTATGGAGGGAATTTGTGCTTTGCAAACACTGCTGGAGCATCTGTGTGGAGCCTGGAGTACTGGAGGTGGAAGTGGAAGCTGTGTGCCAGTTAGGGGCCGTTGCCTTGCCTAGGAAGGGGGGTGATGGAGGCCGGGCAGGGCGGGCAGAAGGAGAGCAGTGGGCTGGTAGGAGCATCGTGGATTCGGATGGATCCAGAGTGTGGTAGGGTCAAGATTTTTGTGGCTATTTGTTGAGTGAATAGTAACCCCCAGGAGGGCATATGTCCTTGAATTTGCCAAATGACAGTGAGGGAAGCCCCAGGACCCTCCAATTCAAGGGAGTAAACGCAGAGTGATCAGAAGTTTCTAGAATTAGGCTGTCTGGGGTGAAAATCAGGCTGGTGAGGCGGGGGACACCAGATGGAAACACCATCTTGTATTTGGAGACTTTCAGGTTAGAGAGGGACCGGTTGGTGCATCTTAGCTCAGAATCTATGGGGACTCGGGGAGGAGGGCTCACTCAGCTCTCACTGTTGGGCAAAGATGCACTGGAATCATCTGGAAACAAAGCAGCTAGAAAGACCCGTGCTCGTCCTGCCTGCCTGCATTGCTTCTTGAGCCAAATTGGCCTGGACTGTCTTTGGGGGGTCACCCTGCACACACAACCCAGTGTCTCACATGCTGTGTCCCCATTGCAGTGGGGCCAAAGGGACCGGAGAAGCCTCATCTCACTTATCAGATGTGTCCAGGGCTGGAGGCAGGTGGCAGCTGATGGAAAGACAGAGGTCTGGGGACGTGCGATTGAGGGTGGGGAGTGGGTCATGGCTGACCCCTCTACCAGCCACTCGGTGTCCGCTTCTGTAAGCGGGGTAGCCACACTCCCACGCTGTGAGTGACTGAGCTCCCAGGTGTTCAGTAGATACAACCAAGTATCTTACATTCCCCTTCCTTTTCTGAGCTGATCTTGCCATTTGTAAAGTGGGCCTATATAGCACTTTTCATGGACCCCAGTGAGGGGCTCCCCACCTTCAGCCCATTTCCATAGTGGTGTGGCCTTGTACACCTAAAGGCCAGCAGGCTGCAGAGAACTGCTGGGTCATACATAGTGTTGCCCACCTACTGTGTGCCAGACACAGACAAGGTCCTTGCCACTCTGGAGCTCGTGGTGCGGCAGAGACATGAGCATCAATTAATAACCACACACAGGGATATAGTTTGCAACCAGGAGTAAGCGCTAGGAAGGCAGGGCACAGGGAACCAGCTGGAAAAGTTGCTCTAGTTGGAGATGGAGACCTCAGGAGGGCTTCCTGGAGTAGAGGGCCTTTGAGGTGAGGATGGAGGTGACAGGGCCTTAATTGGTGGGGGAGATGCACAGGCCCTTAAGGTGGCTGGAAAATGCAAGCGAAGGGCAGGAGGGGCACTGGGAAGGCCTGTGGATGCTGGGCCAGAGCTTATGCGCCGCGTTGTGGAGTTCGCTTGCCCTCCTGTGTGGACACCCCAGCACTGTGAAATCAGGAGGAAGTTGGGAGGGTGGGATATCTCCACTTTGGGGGGAATTCAGGCCTCACGGGGCAGTCTTGTGTCTCTCCAGTATCTGGAGGTTGTTAAAGCCTTGGTGGTGGGGGCACTCCTGGTTCTCTACGCCACCCCCCACCCTGCCCAGTACTTCCTCCTTGGTCCTCAGAGCTGCTGCCAAGGAGCGAGGCTGACACCACCACCCCACAGGTGGAGAGTGCCTGTGCCGGGCGCGGCCCCTCGGAGGAGACTTGGGCAAGCTGCGTTCTTCTTGGAGCTTGGGGTCCTCAGCTGAGAATGGCCTCAAGGCTGATGGAGATTAAATGACATCTGAAGACCCTGGGTTGGTGGCTGTTTGTCTTATTGTGGGGGTGGCCTGGGGGGCTGGTCTGCTCTGAAAGGGGTTGCTCCCTGGGGTGAGGGGTGGAAGAGGGGCAGGAATCCTCTCTGCCCCTTGAATCAGCCTTGACCTCTTGTCTCACATAGACCTTCAAGATTCTGTGTGTGTGTACTTGTGTGTCTGTTTATATCTGACAAATAAAAATTGTGCCTATTGAAGGTATACAATGTGATGTTTTGATATCCATACTTGTTGTGAAATGATTAACACAGTCAAGCTTATTAACATATTCATCACCTCCCACAGTTACCGTAGTTACTGTTTGTGTGTGTGTGTGTGGAGGGGGGACGACTTCTTGTGATCTGCTCTCTTGGCAAATTTTGAGAATGTAACATTATTATTAGCCAGAGGGGCCAAGATGGACTTACTTCTCTTGTAACTGAGAGTTTGGGCCCTGTGATCAATATCTCCCTGGTTCTCCGCCTCCTAGTCTCTGGTAACGGCTCTGCTACTCTTTGTTACTATGAGCTCTACGTTTTTTTTTCAGTTCCATGTATGAGATCATGACATATCTGTCTTTCTGTGTCTGGTTTATTTCACTTAGAATACTGCCCTCCAGGTTCATCCATGTTTTCCCAAACGACAGGATTTCCTTCATTTGATGGCTGAATAATATTCCACTGTGTATATGTGTATATAGGTCACATTTTTTACCAAAATTTTAAAATTTACATGGATCAGGGGCCACTTTTTTATCCCTTCATCTGTTGACGGACACTTCGGTTGTTTCCATGCCCCAACTGATGGGAATACTATTGCGAGGAACACTGATTGGGTTTCTTTTGGACATATTCCCAGAAGAGGGATTGCTGGATCGTATCATAACGCTATTTTAATTTTTCAAAGCAAACCTCCAAACTGTTCTCCACGGTGGCCACACCAGTTCACCTCTCTGCGACAGTGACCGTCTCTCCTCAGTCCGCCCGGTCCAATGCTCATCTCTCTGGAGACGCCCTGGCAGCCACACTCAGAAGTAACGCGGCACCAGCTCTCTGGGCCTCCCTTAGCTCGGTCAGGTGGACACACAACACCGACCATCATGATAGGTTACATTTGTGAACACGTGCACCTACTGGGGATTGTGTTGAACACTAAATGTAAATCTGTATTAGTCTGCTTGGGCTGCTGTAACAAAATGAACAAAATCCTGTAGACTGGGTGGCTTAAGCAACGGACATCTATTTCCCACAGTTCTTGAGTCTGGCAAGTCCAAGGTGAAGGTGCTGGCAGGTCGGTTCCTGGCGAAGGCCCTCTTCCTGCCTCACAGACGCTGCCTTCAGCGTGTGCATGGGGAGGACTGAGAGAGAGAACCGGGATCTTTCTTCTTCTTCTCCGTGTTAGAAGGATATTAATCCCATCGCAGGGCCCCACCCTCCTGACCTCATCTAAACCTAATACCTCCCAGAGGCCCCACCTCTACATACCAACACTTTGAGGGGTAGGATTTCAACATATGAATTTAGGGGTGGGGGGAGACATAAACATTCAATCTATAATAGCATCATCTGTTTTTTATTTAGCATTTACTTTTATTCTTTTCTGAGTGATTTAAAAGGCACAAAATTCAAAATCCAGAAAGTATTAAAGAGCATAGAGTGAAAACGAAAGCCCTCACCCATCCTGGAGGTGATCCTTGTTAATCAGCTTCTCAAGCTTTTTTCAAGAGATAAAGCATTCCACTGCTATCTTCTGTAAATAGAGATGTAAAAATTCAAAATGAAATATTAGACAATAGAATTCTGTGAGATATAAAAAGGATGGTCTGTTATGGCCACATGGGGTTTATCCCAGGAATGCTACAATATGTTGGTTTGACATTTGAATGCTAATGAATGTGATTCATCAAAATAACAGAATAAAGGATAAAGCTATACGATCATCTCAATAGATGTAGAAAAATGATTTGATAAAATTCAGCACCGGTTCATGATAAAAATAATTCTCTCAGCAAATTAGGTAGAGAAGGGAATGTTCTCAATCTAATAAAGATAACGAAAGAGCTAATGTCACACTTAATTGATGAAATACTGTACAGATTCCCCCTTTGAATGGGAACAAAGAAAGGATCACCGATCACTTCTACTCGGCATTATACTGCAGGCAAAAACACAAGAAGAAATAAAAGGCATACAGATCAGAAACAAAGAAGATATAAAGAAAAGAACTCTATTCACAGATGGCATTGTATACATAGAAAATCTAAAAGAATAGGCAAATATAATGATAGAACTTATAAATGAACTTAATTAAGGTCACTGCATACAAGTGGTCCCCCCCTCCAAATTCATATGTTGAAACCTCAGCCCCAACACAGTGGTGTTTGGAGAGTGGCCGTGAGAGGGGATTAGGACACGGGGGAGGAGCCCTTGCGGATGGGCTTACTGCTCTTATAAGGGGCACTGCGTAGAGCTCCATTCCCCTTCTTACCTGTGAGGACGCAGTGTCTACGAGCTGGAGGGTGAGCCCTCACTAGTCATGGAATCTACCAGCATTTTGCCCTTGGGCTTCCCAGCTTCCAGAACTATGAGAAACGAATCTGTGGTCTATGAGCCACCCAGGCTGTGGCACGCTGTTGCAGCAGCTGGAACGAACTAACATACAGGGTTACTACAAATAAGTGAATAACTATGCTCATATAAGAGCAGACACAGGTAGAGAGTGAAATGGAAAAAATCTCATGCACAGGAAAATAAAAAAGCATTAGCTACGATATGGGGTAGATGTTTATATCCCCCCCCCCATTCATATGTTGAAGCCCCCGATGTGACTGTATTTGGAGAGGGGATCCCTAAGGAAGTATTGAGTAACTAAGGTTAAATGAAGTCATAAAGGTGGAGCCCTGACCCAATAGGATTAGTGTCCTTATAAGAAGAGACACCAGAGACTGTTTCCTCTCCCTCCCTCCCTCCCTCTGTCTCTCTTTCCCGCCTCCCACCCCCAACACACACACTCTCTGCGGAAAGCGCCACACACAGTAAGAAAGTGTCTGTCTGCCAGCCAGGGAGAGAGTCCTCGCCGGAAACTGAATTGGCTGGAATCTGGATCTTGGACTTCCCAGCCTCCAGAACTTCAAGAAAATATATTTCTATTGTTTAAGCCATTCAGTTTTCGATATTTTGTAATGGCGGCCTGACCAGACTAAGACACATACCTAGGAGTAAACTTCACAAAAGACGTGCACCCTGCTGAGAAAAATGAAAAACTAAGTAAATGCAAAGTTCTGCCATGGATAGGACAACTCGGTATTATTAAGATGTCAGTTCTCTAGAAGTTAATCTATAGATTCCACGAAATCTTTGGCAAGATCATAGTGGTTTGTTTTTTTCCAGAAATGAATGAGCCAACTCAGTAAGGGAATGTAATGGCGCTCGGTATCTAAGACAGTTTTGAAGGAGAACAGAAATGGAAGACTTGCATCACCAGATTTGGAGACTCACTCTAAAGCTACATTTATTAGACTGCATGGTTGGGGAGCAAAGATGGAAAACCAGAGCAGTGGAACAGAAGAGTCTGGAAACAAAACAATCGTTTGGTTGTCAGCAAGGCTGAAGTAATTCAGTGGGGAAAGGGAGGTCTTTCCAATAAACGGTGCTGGAGCAGGTGGATAGCTAAATGAAAAACAAGGAAACTTAACTTCTACCCAACAAATAATAAAATTTTAAAAATCGATGAGTTGGACTTTATCAAAATTAAAAACTGATTATCATCAATAACCTTTAAGAAAATGAAAAGGCAAGCCACAAACTGGGAGAAAACAGTTGTAATACATACATCTGACAAAGGCCTCCTGTAAAGAATATAGTATATATTTTACAAATCAATAAGAAAAAGACACAAAACCCAATGTAAAAGCGGGTTAAAATCTTGAACAGACACCTCACATAAGCAGGTATGCAAATAACAAACATGAAAAGGGATTACTTTATTTAGTCGACAGGAATTGCAAGCTAAAACCATAATGAAAGAGTACTACCTATACCCTGGAATGACTAAAATGAAAATGACCAACAATATCAAATGTTGGCAAGGTTGGCAAGGAGCAACTGGGACCGATACATTGCTGCAAGGCGTGTGAACTGGTTTAGCCAAACAGGTCATGGGAACCTGTTTCTCCCATCTACTGAAGTTCATGTGTATCCGTCCTATGTCCCATCAGTTCTGTTCCTGTGTATATAATCTGGAGAAATAAAAACTGTTTAGAAAGCCTGTATTAGAATGCTCATAGCATCTTTGTCCATCATAGCTCCAGATTAGAAACAGCCCAAATACCCATCAACAAGAGAATGGACAAATGTGGTATATTTATATAATGGAACATTATTTAACAATAAAAAGGAATAAAAAACTTAAAATAGATGAAACTGAGACATAATGGATGAGTGGAAGAAAGCAGACACAAATGACTGCATGCTGCCAGCTTCCATTTAGTAAATGACGTTTCAGGACAGGAGACCCACTCTCCGGTGAGAGAAGGCGGAAGAGAGGCTGTGTCTGGGGCCGGGTGACCGACCCCATGAAGGGTACAAGGGGTCCTTCCAGTGACAGAAATGTTGGTGTACCCATGTGTAAGTTCAATGCACTTAACATTAGATTTTCTATTTTGCTGTGTGTAAGTTACATTTTAATAATACAAGAAAATTCCTTTATGGTGTGAGCGGTGATCTCAGTGCTTTCCCTCACAGCACTTACCGCAGTGCGTGGTCATGCACTCACTTGTGGTACGTGATTCGTGCCACAGGCTCTGACAGCGAAGCCTGCACCTGCCTCCTTCATTCCTGTATTCCCAGAGCCTGGCACGCAGCAGGCTCTCGGTGTGTATCTGTGAGAGCACGAACCAGAACCAGTGTTGGGCTCAAACCAAACTCTGTACAAGGTGCTGCTGGAGGGCTGAGAGGGGAGCCCATCAATTCTGGCAGGGTGTGGGTGGTAAGGGTGCTTCACAGAGAAGGAGGGTTCATTTGAGTCACACCCTGAAAGCTATGGGAGGTTTTCTCAGGCAGAGTAAAGGAGAAGAGCAAGGAGGCAGACGAGCACTCACATGCAAAGGCCAGGGTGGGAGGGGGTGAAGGGGTGGGCTGGGTCTCCGGCAGGGAGAGCAGCTTGTGTGCTGGTGGTAGGAGCCTCAGCTGATGGTGGTGGGAGGAGGGTGGGTGGAAAGGTGGGCAGGGCCTCATTTACTGACTTAAAGACTTAGGTCTTTAGTTTATGTGAGCCATGGAAGATTTTGAGAGAGGGCAGCTGCAAAACTGAATCTGCAATTTAGAAAGATCTGGGTTTGCAGACTGGAGCCCAGCAGGACTGGGCGTTCTTCGTGGACATAAAAGGATGAAGCTTCTCAGCTTCTTGCCTAGACTGAGGGAGGGGCAGTGAACACTGAGTCTGCCTTGGGCCTTCAGGTAAGACCAGAGGGGCCATCCAAGCTGAGCCCTGGCCCTCTGGGCTGGTGAAGCAGCGCCACCTGCTGGTGTGCCCTGCTCGTGGACTTCGAAGGCCGTCTGGCTCCTACTGGTCCTACAGTGGCACAGGCCAGAGCATGGCCTCAAAGTGAGGGGCAGAAAAAATCTTCTCTGGGGGCCAAACTCTGCCTTCGTGATTCAGGGGCCCAAGATCAGTTCCTTGTGCAGATGTAGGGAGAAACAGACACAAACTAGTGTTACTAGGCTCTACCAATTCCGCCTGCATTTGGATCATAGTTCCACCACCTTGAGAAAGTTACTTAACTTCTCAGCCTCAGTTTTCTCATCTGTAAATTAGGAACAGTGATAGCATCCATCTGTTAGGGTTGTTGTGAGTCAGCAAGTGTAAAACACTCAGAACAGTACCTGGTACATGGTGAGCACTCGATGAAAGCTTTTGTCATATTTTCATGTGTCTTCACTAGTATTTTTATCGCCATCATCATCATCATTAAGGAGTGGACTGGAGAATGCCTGGTGCATTTTGGAGGGCTCCCAGACCAAAGGGTGGTCTATGGCACAGGGGCTGTGGGGTCGCTGAGTGAGCTGGAGCAGGGTCTGCATGCGTGGCTAAGCGGGTCAGACCCTCCTGACCACAGTGGGGACAGCCAAAGGGCATGGGCTGGCAAGAAAGAGGCCAGATCTGTTTGCAAACCTAGCCTCCGTGCACCCCTTTCTATTCTCAGTGCCTCCCACATATGCCCTCTCAGGGACCCTCGCGCACCACGTTCTGGTCTCCATGGGGCCCTCATCAAGCAGACCAGGAAACAGGCTCAGGGAGGGGAAGGAATGTGAACAAGTCCACGTTGTGCTTGCACAGTAGGGCGGGAGCCCAGAGCCCAGAGCCCAGGTGGCTCCCTTCCCGAGGTGCGTCCGATGCATCAGGCAGGACATGAGCCCTGAGCGAAAGGATCCTTCCTGCCCCCATGCCCGCCCTGGGTGGATTCCGGAGCGTTTCTGATCTTTCTCAGCCAGACTAACAATCTTCTTCCAGGAATTAATGTAAAAACTGGCATCTTTAAAAAGTTTTCTGCTAGATAATTCATTTTTTCCAGTTTTACTGAGAAATAATTGGTGTACATTACTGTCTAAGTTTAAGGCCTGCAGCCTGATGGTTTGATTTACTTATACTGTGGAATGATAACCGCAGTAGCACTGGCCTCTTTCATCTAAATGAGAGCTTCTCCCCTCTGCCCTCTCCCAGATGGGCCTGCTGCAGGCTGGGAGGTCTGCAGCAGGCTTGGGGTGTGAGAGTGTGAGCCTGTGAATGAGTGCAAGTGAGTGTTGAGTGTGTGAACAAGTGTGTGTGAGTGTGAAAGTGTGTTTATAATGCAGACAGTCTATTTATACTCCTTGGGCCCAGGCTCATTAACTCACCTATGCCCCACCAGGCCACCTGCTGTAAGAAGAGGTGATGGGAACACTGTTTCTCTGCCACCTCTTTCCCCATTGGCCTGTGCCAGTTGCTTTCCGGGGTGGATGGGGCGGGGATCTTCGGTCCAGACCTCCCCAGATCCCAGCTGCGGGCGTCTCTCTGCGCAGACTCTGGCTCCTCACTCGCTCCACGTTTCCTGCCCAGTGCTGCACACGGCCATACCTTCCTTAGCTCTGCAGGGGGAAGCTGGTTTTCTGGAACGTTTGAGAAACACAAGGGAGAGGATTTTTTTAAAAAGGGGAAATTAGTGTAACAGGATTTTTCGTATTTGGTGCAGTATGTCTGAAATTCAAGATGTGACTCGTGTGTTTTCCTGTCAACAGTACATCTCGAGATGTCACGCCTGCTGCTACCCATTAATTCATAACTTTCCACTCAGCGGTTAGGTTGCTCAGTGTCAGCAGATTCAGATTTTGTGAAGTCACGGAGTTCTGTTTTTAAGAGGGAGGTGTGCCAGCTTGATCAAGCAGCGAGGCTGTAACGGCGATGCCTGGGAAGTGAATAACAAGGCCGAATTCCTCCCCATTGTGAAATCTGGTCCTATGTGTTGTACTCACTGTGCTCGGAGTTTCCCAAGATTCCAAAATAATGTTAATACAAAACAAGCATCAAACTTATTTGTAAGAAAAGATTGAAACTGTAGGATGTTGAGATTTTGCTATGGATTCCGCAGTGATTTACAGAGCATTTTATTGCTGCTGGAGCCCCGCTCCCGGATTGCAGACTTTCACTGAAGTGCCTCTCTTGTCCGCTAGGTTGTGAATTCTTCAATATGAGGACTCAGTTTTATCAGTCTTGACCACATAGAACATGTAGTTGGTACTCGAAAAGTATTCATTGGGTGAATCAACAAAAGGAAATAAAGACTGGGGAAAAGGTTGGAGTTCAGTGACTTGCGGGTGGTTGGAAGTTACCCAGGTTCTGATGGTATTTTTCTTTACCTTATTCACTATTTTGGTCAATGTCTTAGCTGGGATTGCTGTAACAAGATATCATGGACCCAGTGGCCTCAACAACAGAACTTTGTTTTTTCAGGCAGCTGTCTTCTGTGTCCCCATGTGACCTTTACTCCATGTGTGGGGAGGGGAGAGGGAGAGGGCTTCAACATGCGAATTGTAGGCCCACGACTCAGTCCCTAGCCGTCAGCGTGCAGGACATCTTCCCACCACAGGTGGCCATACCTATGGGCTTTCAAGAAGATGGAGCTGGAAGGGACTTTTGAATACACTTGGCACAGAGAGGAATGGTAACTTGTCCAGGGCCACACAGCCAGTGGCACAGAGCTGGGGCCACAGGATCCACTGGCTGGGCAGCCCCCAGAGCCCGGTGCTGGGCTGGCTTGGCAGGAGCTGGGTCTGGGGAGGGACGGTGGGGGCCCACACTGTCCTAACGCTGCCCTTGTGTCAGTTACAGGACCCTGATCAGACCCACGTACAGAGTGTCCTACCGAACAGTGACAGCACTGGAGTGGAAGTGCTGCCCTGGCTTTACTGGGAGCAACTGTGACGAGGGTGAGTCTCTGGGGACACGGGGGCGGGGGGGCCCAGGCACTGGCTGGCTGGCTGGGCTTGAGGGCTCTGCTGTGAGCGGGTCCTTTGCCCACATTCTTCCCTTCCTTTTCCCATCACCTCAGAACCAAATGTTCTGGACCAGCCAAGCTGGGTACGCCGCAGGCGGGGGCAGAAGATTCTACACACAGCCTATTTCTTTCGCTCTGGCTCCGCCTCACCCAGAAATGGAGGCGGGCAGAGCTGGAAGTCTGGGCTCTGAGCAAATGCGGATGAGGGCCCACCAGCCTTGGAGCCACATCCGCTGTAGAATGAGGCAGGTGCACCGGCTGGGTGCAGCAGAAGGAAGGCCTCACCTGGTGCCCCTGCCCTTCTGCCCAGCTGGTGCCCAGAGCCAGGCTTTTTTTCTGAGCCCTGGACTGGGCTCAGTCTAGCTCTGGGACCCAAAGGAGCCACATAACCACACTTGGGTGGAAGTCAGATGGCCAACAGCAAATCCGCGCCGTGTGCACAGCCTGGGAAAGCAGGTCCTTCCCATGAACAGGCTTGCAGCCCCCCCGGTTCGTGGCAGAGCGGGCTGGTCTTAAGGCTGAGGGGTCAGTTTTTTATTTGGAAGTAGTAACTTCCTTCAACCTTGACTTTCGGACAAAATTATTCTTTCATCTTTTTTTATAATCTAATTTACAGATTTTTTGTTTTTTATATATATATATATATATACTTTTATAGTATGTAAGGATTATAATAAAAGTTACAATAAGCTATAAATTATGTAGATGCTTTTGTTATGAACTGCCTAAAATGCTTTCAGGCATAAATAATAACATAACAAAACTAGCAGAATGGTGAGGATGCTGCCGCTGCCGCTTCAGTGGGCTCGTGACCCAACGCCGAGCTGCAGGGAGGGGCTGAGACGTGAGAGGAGCCGTGGCATCGCTCTTTCTCATTTGTGAGCCGCCTGGTCCTGGGAGTGGGGGTGGGGAGCCTCTGGGGCTGGGCCACGCTCGGGGGCACAGAACTGCCACAGGCCTTCCTTGGGGAGGGGCAGGAGGGCGTTCAGGGGTGAGAGGCTGAGGTGAGACTAACTCCCAGTGGAAGTGTGGGTCTCCAGACCCCGTGCTTTATGTGTCGGGTGGCCACAGTGGACCCTGGGTCCCTTGCTGAGGTCGGAGGCCCTCAGAGCCAGGACTTGGACCTGCCCTTCCTGTCAGTGCGTGGTGTGGGCGAGACCTCTGGTGCCCCAGCAGCAGCCGGGTGTCTGCCCTCTGCAGGGGGTGGGGAGGCAGGGGCTTCCAGGAAAGTGACGGATTGACCCTTGAGTAACTGGCTGGGAACTTTTCAACGATCAGCACTGGGCTCCACCTAATGAAGCACAGGCTTCGCCATAATTGTCACACAAGTGGGTAGTGAGCATGTGCTCTGTTGGACTCAGTGAGGCAACTGGCGGATGGCAAAGCCAATTGGGAAGAGGATTAGAGAAGCGAATATTTAGGCAGATTGGGAGGCCCCAAGACAGCCCTCAGGTTTGATAATTCACTTAGAAGGACTTACGGGACTCAGAAGCTGTTACGCTTACATTTATGGTTTATGACAGTGAAAGAAAACTACTTAAACTCAGCCCAGATAAGAGATGCCAGGAGTAGAGTCCAGGAGACGCCCTAGCTTGTAGTTCCCAGTTGTCCCCTCCCTGTGGAGGTGTGGACAGTGTGATCGCTCCCAACAGTGACGTGTGTCAGTCAGTACACGTGGGGCACTGCCTGCTGGGCATGTTCCCTGAACCAGGGTTCTCAGTGGGACTCGGTCACGCACACACCGGTGGTGGCTGCCCGCATGGCAGGGCTGTCCCAAGCCCCTCTGGAGGTATGGGGGCACCATGTGCCCCAGGTGGTGTCTGCAATTTTAAGCATATTCCTAAGGTGGTTGCTGAGGGTCCCGGGACAACTGTTCCCACTCCTTCCCATTGCTGCCTCTCTGGAAAGCCTGCAGATCAGAAGCACTCTCTCTCCTCACGGGTTTCACTTTTGTTCAGATGAGCTTCCCCAAGAGAAGCATGTTTTTCTTTGGCTGTGTCTGGTCTTCCTTCCAATCTCTCAGGTTCATCCAGTCTTAGGACTCTGGATTTGACTGCTGAGGGGTAGGTAGCTCCAGCCTGCGGGGTGGCCTCTCTGGGCCTCCTTCCTCCCTTCTTGTTTATCCACATCCTCCTTCCTATTGGCCTGTCCTTCTTCTCTGGATGCCCCAGGAGTGCAGGCCAAAGGCTTGGGGATGCTCTTCTTCACAGATATGTCTATATATGGTGAGTCCTGATTATTTGCAAAATCTGTATTTGTGAATTGGCCTACTCGTTAAAGTTTATTTGGAACCCCCAAATCAATACTAGAGGCACTTTCGGGGTCATTCACCAATGTGCACAGAGAGGCAAAAAATCAGAGTTGCCCAGTTTGCATGCTCCGGGTCGAGGTCGAACAAGGCAGAACTCTGCCTTCTTGCTTCAGTTCTCACACTGTAAACAGGTGTTCTTTCAGCGGTCTTTTTAATGCCAAAGTTTTCACATGTTTGTGCTTTCTTTGCGGGGGCAGGGGGGGGGCAGAAGATCCCATTGTTTACAATGTCCCCAAGCATAGAGTTGTGTAGTGTTTTAAGTGCAAAAGGGCTATGATGTGCCTTATGGAGAAAGTGTGCGCTGTAAGTGAGCTTTGCCCAGGCATCGGCTCTGGTGCTGTTGGCTGTGAGTTCAGTGTCAGCGAATGAATGGTACGTGTTCAGTGCGGCGTTTGTAGAGAGAAGCACACATGAAACGAGGCTACTCTCCATCAGCTGATGACAGCATTGTGAAGCTCCTGGCAACCCAGCCCTGTGCCGCCCCTGGGAGCAGCGGTGCAGTCTTTGCTAATTTGGAGTTTCCGGTGTCTTTACAGAACGTAACCGCCCTGAATAACAGAAGCTAACTGTATGTATGCATCTAGAGCTATGTTTATATATCTAGAAATATTTTTTTCTTATTACAAAAGCAAGTACATGTTCACTTTTCTCACAAAGCAAGAAATAGTGGCAATACCCTTGGACGTTAAGCTCAGGTGTTAGTTGAGTGAAACACCTTCAGGCCGAGTTTTGAGCTGACAGGTCAGTTGCAATGAGCCTGTTGCTTGGTAACTTTCTTTTTCATAAAAGTTGTCATGAGTATCGCTCCTTGCCAATGTATAGCTTTCTATAGGATCATTTTGAGTGGGGGCTGTATTTGGGTACATGCTTCATTAAGTAACCCCCCCCCCCCCACTGTAAGCTTTTAAGTTGCTTCAAATTTTAAATTATCACCAGCATTGCCGTAAACACCTTATCTTTTAACTGAGGTAAAATTTACATACCCCGGAATGCACCAATCCTAAATGTGCAATTTGATGAGCTTGGAATAATGCATAAACATTTCGGTCACTTCCAAGAAAGTTCCCGCCACTAAACAACCACTGTTCTAATTTCTATCATCACCGATCTGTTTTACTTATTCTGGAACTTCATATAAATGGAATCATATGGTGTGATTCCCTTTTATGTATGGTTCTTTCATTTAATATAATTTTTGAGATGTGTCCCTGTTGTTACATGTGTATCAGTAGTTTATTTGTTCTTGTTACTGGGTATTATTCTATTATATAAATGACCACAATTTTTTTCATTCATTCTCTTATGGATAATAATTTGAGTTGTTTCTGGTTTTTGGCTTTATGAATAAAGCTTCTGTGAACATATATTTTTATTTCCCTGGGATAAATCCCTAGAATTGGTAGGTCATGGTGTATGTTTAATTTTATAAGAAAGAGCTCAAGCTTTTTCCAAAGTGGAAAGTATGTTCCAGTTGCTCCACACCCTTGCAAACATTTAGTGTTGTCCATCTTTTTCTTTTAGCCCATGCGGTGGATGTGAAACGCTCTCTAACCGTGATTTTATTGTGCTCCCCTGTCAACAAACGATGCTGAGCCTGTTCTGTGTGCCTGTCTGACGTGCCTACCGGCCACTCTTATGTCTTCTTTTGTGAAGTCTGTCCAGGGTTTTTGCCCATTTTTAATTGGGTTGTTTAATGTTATAAAAAACAGACAAACTATTTTCCAAAGAGTTTTAACAGTTTACATTCCCACAAACAAAGTGTGTTCCAATTGCTCCACATTCTTGCCAACATTTGGTGATATTAATCTTTTTAATTTTATCTGTGGAATAAAATGGAACGCAATTTTTTCTTTTTAAGGACTATTTTGACTACTTTAGTTCCTTTGCATTTCCGTAAAGAATTTTACAGTCAGCTTTTCAATGTCCACACAAAGCCGTTTGTGGGCATTGGGATCAGGACTGCGGCACAGTTCACAGACCAGTTTGGGGAGAATGACTGTCTCAGCGAGGAGCCTGCTGGCCCATGGGCACCATGCCATGTGGATTGTGTGGTCCTTCTTCAGTTTTTGCAGCCGTTTCTACAGTTTTCAGAGTAGAGGGCTTGCTTGTGGTTTATTAAGTGTGTTTCTAAATATTTGGTACTTTTGGTGCTTTTAAAAAAATAAAATTGCTTTTTAAAATGGTATTTTAAAATTTTTTATGCTACTCTATAAAAATGTATTTGATTTATAAATGTTAATCTAGTATCTGAAAACCATAGTAAATTTATTTATTAGTTCTAGTAACTTATTTATTAATTTCTTTGAAATTTCTACAAAAACTCTCATGTCCTCTGTGAGTAAAGACATTTGCTTCTTCCTTTCAAATCTTTATGACTTTTCTTTGTATTGCATTGGACGGCTTTAATTTCTAGTAAAATGTTTAATAGAAGTGATGAGAATAGACATATTTGCCCTGTTTCTGGTCATGGGGGAAAGTTCTCAATATTTCACTATTAAGTATGTTGTTAACAGTGTGTTTTTTCTATATGCCATTTATCAGATGAAGAGAATCTCTTCTATATTGTTAGTTTGCTGGAGAATATTTATCATGAATAGGTCCTGAATTTCATCAAATGCTTTTTCTGCCTCTGTACTGAGGTAATTGTATTTTTTGTTCTTAATTATGTTAATGTGAAAAATTACATGGAATAGTAACCAACCTTTTGTTCCTGAGAGTAACATTATTGTTACTGGGGTAAACATCACTGGGATGTATTATCCTTTTCTATATTTTCATATTTGATATTTATGTGTAATATTCTTTCCTTGTAATGTCTGTCAGTCTTTAGTCTGTCAGTCTTTAGCTGTGAGGGTATGCTGTTCTCATAAAAAGAATTGGGAAATTTTTCCTCCTCCTCTATTTTCTGAAAGCATTTTAAAAATAAAGTTGGTATAGCTTTTTCCTTAAATGCTTAATAGAATTCCTTTGTGGGGAAGTTTTTAGTAACAAATTTGTTAATATCAAATGAATTTGATGACAGGTTTTATAGCTACAGGGCAATCCATAGATCTTGGGCTATGCATGTTTTCTATATTTTATTTTAATAATTATGTGTGCATTTTTAAATCAACTTGATTGAGGTAAAATTTACATATAACTTCTTACATACATCAGAAGCATACAGTTAAGTAAGTTTTGACCCCATGAGTAATTTCACACATAATTCTATTTTCTCTGGTATTCTGTCCACCAAACGTGCCTCAGCCTCCCCGAACTCTGGTTGCATCTCTCCAGTTCCGAGGTTGCTGGGTTCTATCGGGTCCCCTCTCTGCTCCCGTCCAGGAGGTGCCTTCGGAATTGCCTGGTTCGTTTTTCTTCTCTCATGAATCATTGCTCCTCATTGTTCAATGTCTGTGAACATTTGTCTCATAAAATTTGTCTAATTTTCTAATTGTTTATGGTGGGAGGGCAAGTTCAGAGTGAGTTAGTATGACTTAAAACAGAAATTGCATAGTTTCTTTTATTGGATTTTTAGTTACACTTCTCTGTATTATTCCTTAGTTGTTTTTCTAAGGATTACACTGTCTCCTTAACTTATTGTAGTAAGCAGGGTAAATATGGGGCTATTCCGTGTAAGTTAGAAGAAAGTGTTAATGGTACAGTTCTATTTATCCACCCCCATCATCCTTCATGCTATCGTCATCATATGTTTGAAATCCGAATATATTATAACATTCAGAATTCAATAACATAATTTTTGAATTAACTAGTCAGGTAATCTTTTTTTTAAAGAGTGAAAAGAGAAAAAAATAATCTTTTACTTATCTCATAATTATCATTTTCAGTGATCTTTACTTTCTTCCTGGAGCACTCAGCCTCTGTCTTGTGCCCCTTGTCCTCAGCCCCAGGAGTTATTTCTGTGGGGACTATTGTAATAGCATAAAAATAAAAACGTGAGAAAAAGTCAATAAAAAGGAATTTATTTTAGCATTTTTGTAGTGCAGATCTGCATGCAGTAAATTCAACGAATAAAGTTTTTTTTAGTATTTACTTTACCTTAATTTTAATTAGTTAGTTAATTAAATTTTGGTGAACTACACAGACATAAAATTAAGCATTTTAAAATGTATAATTCAGTGGTATTAAGCACATTCACGATGTTTTGCAACCATCCCCACTATCTAGTTCCAGAACTTATTTTTATCTCCCCAAAGGGAAACCCTATACCCATTAAGCAGTCATTCCTCACTCTCCGGTCCCTTAGCCCTTGGCAACCACAAATCTGCTTTCTGTCTCTATCGATTTGCCTGTTCTGAATATTTTACATAAATAGAACCATACACTATGTGGCCTTTTGTGCCTGGCTTCTTTTACTTAGCATAATGTGTTAAAGCTTCATCCAAGTTGGGGCATGTATCTGAATAATGAATAAAATTCCATTATATGGATATACCACATTTTGTTTTTTCATCCACCCATTGATGGACATTTGGGTTTTTTCCACATTTCAACTATGGTGAATAGTGCTGTTATGAACATGCACATATAAGCTTTTGTTTGAACACCTGTTTTCGATTCTTTTTTTAAAAATATATTTTATTGATTATACCATTACAGTTGTTCTATTCCCCCCACTTCATTCCCCTCCACCTGCACACTCCCTCCCCCACCATTCTCTCCCGCTTAGTTTATAACCACGTGTCTCAAGTTCTTTAGATTCTATATTTCCCCCACTATTCTTGCCCTCCCCCCTATCTATTTTCTACCTACCATCTATGCTATTTTCTGTGCCTTCTCCCCCCTTCTCCTCCTCCCACCCCCCTGTTGCTAACCCTCCATGTGTTCTTCATTTCTATGGTTCCACTCCTGATCTAGCATTCCTCTTGGTTTGCTTTTGTTTTAGGTGTGGTTTTTAATAACTGTGAGTTTGCTGTCCTTTCACTGTTATTATTTTTCATCTTCTTTTTCTTATATAAGTCCCTTTAGCATTTCATATAATAAGGGCTTGGTGATGATGAACTCCTTGAACTTGACCTTATCTGGGAAGCACTTTATCTGTCCTTCCATTCTAAATGAAAGTTTTGCTGGATAAAGCAATCTTGGCTGTAGGTCTTTGGATTTCATGACTTGGAATACTTCTTTCCAGCCCCTTCTTGCCTGTAAGGTCTCTTTTGAGAAATCCGCTGACAGTCTGATGGGTACTCCTTTGTAGGTGACTGTCCCCTTATCCCTTGCTGCTTCTAGGATTCTCTCCTTCATTTTAGTCTTGGCTAATGTAATTATGATGTGCCTTGGTGTGTTCCTTCTTGGGTCCAACTTCTTTGGGACTCTCTGAGCTTCCTGGATTTCCTGGAAGTCTATTTCCTTTGCCAGACTGGGGAAGTTCTCCTTTATTATTTGTTCAAATAAGTTTTCCACTCGTGGCTGTTTCTTTCCCCCTTCTGGTACCCCTATAATCCGGATGTTGGAACGTTTAAAGATGTCCTGGAGGTTCCTAAGCCTCTCCTCATTTTTTTGAATTCTCATTTCTTCATTCCTTTCTGGTGGGATGTTTTGTTCTTCCTTCTGGTCCATTCCATTGATTTGAGTCCCAGTTTCCTTTCCATCACTATTGGTTTCCTGTGCATCTCCCTTCATTTCAATTAGTTTAGCCTTCATATGTTCCTCTAATTTGTGACTATAATCAACCAGTTCTGTGAGCATCCTGATAAACAGTGTCTTGAATTGTGCTTCTGAGAGGCTGGCAATTTCTTGGTTGCTGAGAGTTATTGGCTCTGGGACTTTGAGTTCCTCTTGTGCCATCTTTTGGGCTGTTTGTGCCTGTTAAGTAGCAGGATTGGAGCCCTAAGGTGTTCACTAGAGCAGGGCAACTCAGTTGCTGGGTTGTGTCGTTGTATGTGGGGGCGGGGTCAAAGAGGGACTATGGCGTCCCGTCTGCCGCCTGCTGCCGCGGCCCCCACCGGGGCTGCAGCCACCACGGTCACCGGGCCCACGTGTTTCGTTCCACTGCATGCGGGTGTGCCACCGCCGTCAGCCCTCCACCCCTGGGTTTGCCCCCTGGGGCCTGCGCGGTCCGTCTCACTGTGCACGAATGTGTGACCGCGGTCAGTCTGCCCCACACCCCGACTGGTTCCGGGCTGCCTGCACGCCTAGGTTGGGGGATCTGTCCTGCCCGACCCAGCTCCGCTGTTGACTCCGTCCCTCTTACTGTCCCCGTTGAACGGTTCGTAGTTGTCGGACTTCTGTATAATTCAATTTTCTGGTCTTTGGGTGTGTCTTTGTTCTCCAAACCTTTGTTGTTGTATTCAAACTTGGCTGTGGGAGAAGGCACAGTGTTTCCACCTATGCCTCCATCTTGGCAGAAGTCCTCCATTCTTTTTGACATATACTCTAGGACTGGGGTTTCTGCATCATGTGGCAATTCTGTGTCGAACTTGCTGAGGCACTGCAGAGCTGTTCTCATAGTGGCCGCGCCCTTCTGCATTCCCACAAGGGATGTACAAGGGCTCTGTTTTCTCCGGTCGTCAGCCCCAGTGCTTTATTTTCCATTAAGTTTTGAATAATATTGTCACTGAGTTCACAATTCTGGATTGATGATTTTTTCTTTCATTGAAACAGATTGGTTGATCATTGTCTTTTGACATTATCGTTTCTGATGAAAAGTCTGCTGTACTCATATTGTTTCCCTTCTGTGAATGTGTTTCCTTGCCCCTACTGGCTGTTATCAAAAAGTTTTTAAATCTTTGTGTTAAAGTAGTTTGACTGTACTGTTACCAGCTGGGATTTTCTGAATCCTGCTTGGGGTTCTTTGAGCATTTGGGTCTATAAGTCCTTTTTTTGTTTTTGTTTTTGTTTTTACCAAATGAGGAAATTTTTGTTCATGGTGTTTTTAAATATTTTTCTGCCCTATTCTCTTCTTTTAAGATTCCATTTGCACATGTTAGATTGCTTGGTCTTGTCATTGAGAGTCTGTTTTTTGTTTTTTGTTTCTGTGTTATTGTCTTTTACCACTCTGGTTTTTGGATTGGATAATTTCTGTTATCTGTCTTCAAAGTTTATCGACTTTCTTCTGACCTCTGTGATTTTTTGTCAAGCCCATGAAATTTCATTTCAAATGCTGTGCTTTTTAGTCCTAAAATTGCTATTTTAGTTTTTGTTTATATTTCCCTAATAAGATTTTTTCCATATGTTCAATCATTTTCACCATGATTTATTTAATATTCTAGAATTTGTATGCAATAGCTTTTATATCTTTGTCTTCTGTTTTCAACATTTGTGTCATCTTAGGGTTTCTTTGTATTGACACTTTTCTCTTGACTTGGGTCATAATTCCTTCCTTCCTTCCTTCCTTCCTTCCTTTTCTTCTTCCCATGGTAATGACTTTTGGTTATATACTGAATAATTTAATGTGTCGTAGAGGTTCTGGTTTCCTTGAAGAATGTTGATTTTTGTTCTGGCAAGCAGTTAAGTTACTGTAAATTTATTAAGGCTTAGTTTTAATAGCTTATCACGGTGAGTATGTAAATCCCCTAGACCTGGGATATAGTTTTTACTTCTAAGGCATAGACTGTCTCTGGCTTCAAGGCTAAGTCCTAGGTATTAAGTAAACACCCTACCTTGGAGAGACACAGACTCTAAATCATCTTCCTTCTGTTGGGTAGAAGTTTCTGTCTCTGCTTAGCTTTTGTAGCTTTCCCTCTATTTTTTACTACTGAGCTATGTGGAATCTCCCATACGTGTGCACAGTTTAGGGGTCAGCCAACAATTTCAGGGGACTTTGCACACAGAGTTTGGGGCTCTCTGCTCTGTGTGCCTACTCCCTTACTAGATTTCTTTCCTCTAGCAGCCTTAAACCTAAACAACTGCAGTTTCTGACTTGGTTTCTGGCCACTCTTCAGGGCCCACTCTGTGTGCCCTCAAAGGAAAACTCGTAGAATGTAGAATTTACTCAGTGCTTATTCCCTTTGGCAAGAGTTGAATTCCCTCCAGTTTCTGCTGCCTTTTTGTTGGTTTCTAGTGTCTTCAAATAGTTGTTAAAAACGGAATCTAGAGTTTATAATTTTTATCTAAAGTAGAGTTAGTCTGATACAAGTTACTCCATCTTTACGGGGACTGGAACTTTGTGAGCATCTGTTTACCTAAAATCTTTGCCTGCATCGTTAACAATTTAGGATAAATCCATGCAGCATTATTAAGTTAAGGCCTTTGACTCATATTGCCAGATTAGTCCCTAGAAAGGTTGCTGATTGCACTGGTGTGGACAGACCGAGAGGTTCTGGAGGGCAGAGGGTGTCGTCATCATCTGTTTCCCTGGTGGTGCCCTGCGCAGTGCCTGGCACTTAGCCAGGGCTCTGCCGAGGCTGTTGACTCGCTGCGAATGGAACATGATTTTTGCCGTGCTGATCAAAGGAGCCAGCACTAAGGATGGGACTCAGCACCATTACTGTACCATTAGATTTAATTTAAAAAGTAGTTCTTTGAGCCACATCCCACCGGTAGATGTCCCTCCAGTTAGTTCAGGCAGCTGGCAGGAGAGGTAACATCATCACCTTCATCAACATCATATCATCAATCTTTTACTTCTTACCTTTGAAATGGTGCTTTACACTTCACCTTTCAGTCACATATTTCTATATTACCACGGCACAGATGCTGTTACAGGCTGGGTGTTTGTGCATCCCCTCCCCACCATCATTCCTATGTCGAAGCCTGTTCCCCAGCGTGATGATGTAAGAGGGGAATAGGTTATGAGTGTGGAGCGTTTATGAATGGAGTTAGTGCTTTAATAAAAGAGAGCTTGCTCCCCACTTCTGCCATGTGAGATCACATGAAGAAGGTAGATGCCTACGACCCAGGAATTTGGTCAAGGTCAACTAGCTGGGACGTGGCCTATGCAGAACTGAAACCTGGTTCTTCGCTCCCATGACTAAGTACTCTTTACTGTAAGCTGCCTGGGACCTTCGAGGTCTTGAGAACTCCGACTCAGGTTGTCCGATCACAAGGGGCAGGGCATCCGACCCCGGGCTGGCCCTGTCCTGCAGCACCGAAGGTGGCCTGCTCTGTAGTGTGTGAGAGGCCAGATCTAATGTTGCCTTGGGGTTGTGGAGAAGGTCTGCCACAAAATCATCAGGATGAAAAAAGTTTAAGCCAAGTAGGAGAATTTTCTTTCTTTTTTTTTTTTTCAGCTGGGGTCCTGGCCAGGACAGGAAATGAACCCTCTGGGCCCCCATATAGGCACAGGCAGGTTCTGGGTGAGGTGGCTTCGTTAGTGCATCCAAGCATCGAGCTGACTGATTTGAGTCCAAGATGATGTTGACATTTCACCCCTGGCTCAAGCTCTGTGTATGAGTGTGTTTGTGTTTGGAATGGCTGGGGGTTCAAAGCTAGAAGGAGTTCTCCTGGGAGGAGGCTGCAGCCTCCTGGCCCATCTGCAAAGCTCAGCATTTTGGAGAAATGCTTCTCAGTAAGTCTCATACTGTTTCTGAGACTCGTCTCCCGCGACCATCATTAAAGGGAGGGATGGGGAGCAGCACCATTTATTCAAAGTAGCCAAGTGCCTGGGAGATTCTAGTCATTGTGTGAGATGCTGGGTCACATTGATGAAAAGGGGATTTCTTCAATGAAAGCTTAGGAGCTCCCAGGCAGGGTGTGTGGGGGTGGGCAGGGTTGGTACAGTGGCCAGAGGAATGAGCAAATAATCCTAATCCTATGAAATAAGGGTGTTGCCCAAGGTGTGTTTGAGGTGCTGTGGGACCTGTGGGAGGCAGGGACTCAGGTCTTCCTTCAGTGCCTGGCCCTCTGCCTCCAGCTTAGCTCATNTCTCCCGCGGCCATCATTAAAGGGAGGGATGGGGAGCAGCACCATTTATTCAAAGTAGCCAAGTGCCTGGGAGATTCTAGTCATTGTGTGAGATGCTTGGGTCACATTGATGAAAAGGGGATTTCTTCAATGAAAGCTTAGGAGCTCCCAGGTAGGGTGTGTGGGGGTGGGCAGGGTTGGTACAGTGGCCAGAGGAATGAGCAAATAATCCTAATCCTATGAAATAAGGGTGTTGCCCAAGGTGTGTTTGAGGTGCTGTGGGACCTGTGGGAGGCAGGGACTCAGGTCTTCCTTCAGTGCCTGGCCCTCTGCCTCCAGCTTAGCTCATTTTCTCAGGACTCCAGGCCACTGGGCATCCTCTCTCTTCTGCAGTTTCCCTATTTCTCGCCCACTCGTTCCTTCCCATCAGCACATGAGCACACCGAGAACCTCTCATTTTTAAGAAGACGGTCTCAGTGATTTTGTATTGCCTTTAAGCCATGGCCCTACCTTGGGCTTCCTTTCTCAGTCAAGTCTCTTAAAAGAACTGCCCACCTTCCCTGACTCAACTTCCTTGCTTCCTGGGTCTTCTCTGACCTGTGAGGCTGGGCCTCTGCCCCACTGTTCATGCAGAGAGTCTTCTCACTGACTGACCTCTGTGCAGGTCATATTCTTGTCATACATATTTCTACTTCCTCACACAGTGGCAAAAAGCCGGACCTGGCGTGATTACTAGATGAATGAATGATCGAAAAGGTGTTTTTCACCTATGTTAGATAATGAGGTTCAGTGGGTGGCTGTATGACAATCTCCATTGTTGAGATGAGTAAGTATGACTTAGAGAAATATTGATATTACCGTGTGAGACCCTGCAGGGTCAGTGGGGAGGTGGAGGCCTAGTGACGTGACAAGGAATCCAGCCAGACAGATGCCATCGTTGCTGCCAGCTGTCGGGCTGGATGAGCTGAAGAGGACCCTTCACGGGGCCTGACCACTCAGCTGCTTTTCACACCTGCCTTTTTCCTGGCATCTTCGGTTAACTTTGGGCCCTGGCCTGGGGGGGAGGACTAGCTGAGGGCCTGTCTGTTTGGCATCTGCTCTTGCTCTCAGCTTCGACAGACAGCATGGCCTTGCTGATGAGACTCTGGGCCCTTTGATACTTCATCCCAGGCTGGAGCGGTTCCAGCTGTTGGAGTGGGTTTTGTTGTCAGACAGGCATCTTTCAGCACCTCCCGTCATGCTGTGTGAGGCTGTAAATATCCACAGATGTCACCTGCCTTTTCTTTCTCTGGAAAGAGATTTCACGAGGGCTGGCCCCTGTCGCAGGCGCATAGTTTGGCTGCTGGGCTGTCTGCTCGTCCAGAGGGCTCTCAGCACTCCCCATGGTGGCTCCTTCTCCCCCGGGCATTTTGCAGGGGGTGACGGTGGCCAGAGTGACGTCGCAGGAGATGACTGCTAAGTTCATGAGTTTTCTGAGACTCTTCTGGGTCTGGGTCAGGCCACCCAGAGGAAACCGGGGCATTTCCCCATTGGCCACAGGGACCCTGCATCTCCAGGGCAGAGGCTCCAGATTATAAGACAAGGTTCTCCTGTCCCTCACTCCAACATGCTGGACACAGGGTGTAGGAAGAGGCGGGGCAGAGGCTGGGAACATCAGTCTGTCTTGCTCTTGTTATCTATCTCTTTGAGAGGTAAGTGGAAACTAGCCCAGAGTCAGGGAGCTGGACTGTATGAACCCTTGAACAGTGCCAATGATATGGGGGTAAGATGTGTGTGTTGAGAGGGTGCTAGGGGAGTAGGGTGGAGGAAAGACCTCAACAGCCAGCAGGGCGGGTCCCATCATGAGAGTCCTAGAACTGAGAGGTACCAAGGAGTAGAAAGCACACGTGTTTGCAAGAAGAGTCTGAGCAAAGCAGCCAGGAGCCTCACACCTGAGCTGAGACAGGGCTTGCAGGGAGGGTTGCCACAGGGAGCCACAATCCTAAGGAGTAATGCACCTGTGGACTGCCTTCTGTTTTCCTGAAAGAAGGGTCCATGCCTCTTAGAGCGCAAAGACAGGCCACAGTTGGCGAGCAGAAGTGGGCTCATTAGACTAGTTTTTCTCTGTTAAAACCTGTTGCTCTCCTGACCCTAAGCTCAGTCTTTTCTAGAAAAGGTGTGGAAGTGTATTGGGATCCGATCTTCCCAAAGACTGAACAGGGCATTTTCTTACAGTTAATCCCAGTGTCAGGTAGAGAGGGCCCAGCTCTTAGTACTTGGGGTTGAGAACTTCCAGTGGGAAGCAGGGCCTGGGCCTTCCTGATGAGGAGAGGGCTGGGTGGAGTTGACATCTCCCAGAACTGCAGAGCCAGCTGCTCTTTGCAAAGCACTATGGGCCTGAGCTGCGTGAATCTGGGTTCTTGGTGCCTGACCATTATCCTCACCAGCCACATTGGAGCTGAGTGATGTCAGCCTGGAGCAGACTGGAGATTTGTGGGATGCCTCATGGCAGGAGGTGGTGGGGGTGCTGGAATCCTGCATGGACGTCCCCAAATTCCCTCTTCCCACCTCTGAAGGCTGTGTCAATGGGCCCTGAGAAGGTGTGATGCAGCCCCACCAGGCTCTGTTTTGTGAGGGCTGGGAAACCGTCCTCCCTTGAGGAAGAATGAAGAGCCAGCCTCTGGACCACCTCAGTGCCCCTTGGGGAAGCTTGACCCCATTTATTTTTACGAGACGACAGCATAGTCTCATAAAAATAAATTCACATGTCCTCAATGACAAGCTCTCTTTCAATCCACTTGTCTTAGCTTGGGCTGTTACAACAGAATGCCATAGACTGAGAGACTTTACAAAAACCAGACATTTACTTTTCACAATTCTGGAAGCCACTGATTTGAAGATCAAGATACAGGCAGATTCAGTTCCTGGCGAGAGCTGAATTCCTGGCCACCTTCTCACTGGGTCCCCCTCACATGGCGAAGGTGGAAGAGGGAGAGAGCTCTCTCTCTGGTGTCTCTTCTTAAAAGGACACTAATTCCATCATGAGGCCCCACCTGCATGACCTCATCTGATCCTAGTCACCTCCCAAGGACTCCATCTCCAAATACCATTGGGGTAGGGCTTCCGTGTGAATTTCAGGGCAATGCACACAGTTGAGTCCATAGCACAGCAGGGCTGGGAGGGAGACGCTTGGCTTCTTGGCATTCTCCCTTGCTCGTGCGTGGATGTAATCTGTCCCTGGTGTTCCCAGTGATACTAAGGAAACCTTGTGATCTGGGGCCTGTGCCCACCCAAGGTTTCCTGGGGGCCTAACCCCTGGCTGACAGCCATTATCTGCCTGCTGAGTCCCCAGGGACTCCCATGGTCCAAGCAGTCACTCTGGTGAGAATCTGGGTTTCAGCAGCCCCCCCCCCCCGAGATCCTGCCTCACACCTCACCCTCAAATCCACCCTGCACATAACCATCAGGGGGACCCTGTAGGGGCAGATCGGACCTTGCTGCTACTCTGCTGAAAACCCTCCATTGTTCCCCTTCCTCCTCAGGCCTGTGTCCCTCTCTGACTTCAGCTCCACATCTCATCCTCTCACACTTTAAGCTCCAGCAGAACTGAACAGCTTTTAATAGTCTAAACACATCAGGCTGCTTCCCGTGTCTGTGCCTTTGCCCTGGCTGTTCCCAGGTCACCAGTGCTCTTCCCCACGCTGCCTTACTGTGGATCTTCTCTGTCATCCCTTAAGCCCTTGCATGGCTGTCCTGTCCCATCACCATCTCGTGGTGGCAGGGGGGCAAGGAGTGCCATCACCGGTGCCGCCGCTGCACCCTGAGTGCGCGCACGGCAGGTCGCACATTGCACGAGGAGTCATTGAGCCCCTCTCCCACCAACTAACTCTCCCATCAACTAACTCTTCCACCAGCTAACTCATGGGCTCCTGGATGGCAGGGCACGGATCGGACCCCTCTGTGTCCTTGTGCCTGACAGAGGGCCAAGCATGTAAGGAGGTGCTTGATGAATGCTCATTAAATCCCAAAAGTTTGGCTTCTCAGGTTCTATGCAGGGAGACAGCACTTGCTCAGAAGACCTGGCCTGGGCTCTGAGGATTCTGTTCTAACATCTGTGTAGGTGCTGACCAGAATTTGAGCCAGACCCTGCTCTGTGTCCTCATCTGCAAAATGGGGGCAGAGCCTCCGGGCCAGGACTGTCCTGGACCAAACAGCTGACACTGAGCCTGGGCCTCTTCTTCCCCCTAACTTTTAAAGAAAATTGTGGCAAAAAACAAACAAACCATAAAGTTTACCATCTTAAACATTTTAAGTGTGTAGTTTAGTAGTGTTAACTATACTCACTCTATCATGCAGCCAATCTCCAACCTTTTTTTATCTTGAAAAACTAAAACTCTATACCCGATAAACGTCTCTCCACTTCCCGCTGCTGCCGTTCTACTCTCTGGTCCTATGACTTTGACTACTTCAGACACCCTCATAATTGGAATCATGCAGTATTTGTCTTCCTGTGACTGGCTTATCACTCAGCACTCAAGTTCATCTCCTTTTACCATATGAGAAAGTTTCCTTCCTTTTGAAGACTGACTAGTATTCTGTTGTGTGTATATACCACAGTTCGCCTATCCGTCCATCCGTCTGTCGATGGACATCGGGGCTACTTCCACCTCTTGGCCATTGTGAATAGTGCCATTATGAGCACGGGGATGCAGATATTTCTTCAAGATCCTGATTTCTTCAATTATTTTGAATATATACTTAGAAGCGGGATTGCTGGGTCATATGGTAGTTTTGTTTTTAAATTTTTGAGGTATTTGCGTACTGACTTCCACAGCCGCTGCACCAATTTACATTCCCACCAACAGTGCACAAGGCTTCCAATCTCTCCGCATCTTCACCAGCACTTGCTATTTCCCTCCCTCCCTCCCTCCCGCCCTCCCTTCCATAGTGAGCATCCTAATGGGTGTGAGTGTGATTCCATTGTGGTTTTGATTTGCATTTCCCTAATGATGAGTGATGTTGAGCATCTTTCCGTATGCTCCTGGGCCATTGTGTATTATCTTTAAAGCAGGGTCTATTCAAGTCCTTTGTTCATTCTGGACTCAGGTTGTTTAAGGTTTATTGTTTAGTTTTAGGAGTTCTTTGTCTATTCTGGATATTCACCCCTCATCAGATGCCAGGTTTGCGAACACGTCNATGGGTGTGAAGCGTGATTCCATTGTGGTTTTGATTTGCTTTTCCCTAATGATGAGTGATGTTGAGCATCTTTCCGTATGCTCCTGGGCCATTGTGTATTATCTTTAAAGCAGGGTCTATTCAAGTCCTTTGTTCATTCTGGACTCAGGTTGTTTAAGGTTTATTGTTTAGTTTTAGGAGTTCTTTGTCTATTCCGGATATTCACCCCTCATCAGATGCCAGGTTTTCGAACAGGTCCCTCCACTCCAGTGGTTGCCTTTTCATTCTGTCGATTGTGTCCTTTGCTTCACAGAAGCTGTTAAGCTTGATCGCATTTGTCTGTTTTTATACTTTATATTTTAAATAGACAAATCTCATTTGTCTATTTTTCCTTTTGTGGCCTGTGCTTGTGGTATCATATCCAAGAAATCGTTGCCAAACTCAGTGGCATGAAGTTTTTCCCTGTGTTTTCTTCTAAGAGTCTGACAGTCAGGTCTTTATTCCACGGACTTGCCTTTCGTGTACAGTGTTGGGTAAGGATCCAGCTTTGTTCTTCCGCATGTGGACATCCAGTTTTCACAACATCATTTGTTGAAAAAAATTGTCCTTCCTCTCCCCCACATGTTTTAGATGACAAATATCAAACATACAGAGAAGTTAAAAGAACTTTACTGTGGACACTCCATCCCTCAGCCACTATCTAGATTTTATCATTTTATTGCGTTTAGTTTCTGAGATATTTATGCATCTCTCCATCTCTCTCTCACTCTTATTTTTGGTGCATTTCAAAGTAAACTGCAGGCATCGGCCCACCTCTTGCTTTGGACTCTCACGCACATTGTCCCCAGCAGGCATTTAATGCTGGGGGTCTTGGGCTTTCATGGACATGAGCCATACAGCCTCAGGACCACCCTGTGAGGAAGACACAGGCCAACCTTTTTGTCCCCGAGCCCCATCCGCTCAACCAGCACTCAGACAACGGGTGTGAGATGAATGAGGATAAAGCGGCCCGGCTGGCAGGGGGGCCAGAGCTGGGACACAGGCCCCACTGAGCCCCAGACCCTGCACTCTCCACTCTACACACCGCCTCTCTGCTTCTCCTGCAGGTAGTTTACCGGCTCACAGCACATCCGAATGGGAAGTGGAGCCCACCATGCAGCCTCCCTGCCCCTCTGGGAGAATTCCAGACCCCACCCTGCCCTGCCCAAATTAAGTCTCTGAGTCAGTGCTGTTAGCTTTTCTTCCCCAGAGGGAATCACATATGTGCCTGGCTTGGTCTGCACCTGGGAGGATTCATGCACTCCATGGCCATCCTCACATTGCTGGGGAGGCAAGGAGCTAAGGAGCCAGTTAAAGAGCCCGCTGCCGGGGCTGTGCCAAGTGCCCCCCAGAGAGTCCTGCGCGTCTGGCTCAGGGCTCTTGGGTTCGCCCCAAGGGAGGAGAAATGTCTCGAAGAGAGGGGAGAATCACTTGCAGACCCTGAGTCCGCTCATTGGTTGCCCTCAGCTGGGGTGGCCCCTGGTGACTCAGGCACGGCCGACAGTACGCTGACTGAAAACGTGGGGGCTAGGGCCAGGAAAGGGCCACTCCAGCTTCCTCCCCAGTGAGAAGGGCACCAGTGAGAGTCAGATGTCCATGTTCACATGATTTCCATTTTCCAGACAGGTGCCAGGCTGTGGGGGGAGGACTAGGGGTCATCCGGGTGAAGTGTCACAGGGTCAGATCCACGCTTGTTCCCTCATCCGAAAAATGCAGGTTGTCCTTGACCTGCCTCACCTTCTGGGGTTGTTTGGGAGGTTTGATGAGATACTATATAAGAAAAACTCTGTAGGGTAATCAGTGACTCCAATTCTTACTTAAAAAAGAAACAAAGAGTCTTTTAATAGTGGGATTTAATTAGATGATGTTAATCTATCTGTAACGGGCAGTTGTAATCAATTGGTAACGTGTTTGACATTTGAGACCATTTGGGCTTCACCAGACCCTGGTTTTCATGTGAAGAGCTGGCAGGGCCCACTAGAAGGCTGGATAATAGTAGCTTTCATTTCCTCACTGTGGGGTTGGAAGCTTGGCCGCTGATGAGGAGGTTGGAGGCTGCCCCACGGTCCCTGGCTTGCTGGCCAGCTGGGGAACAGGTTCAACAAGGAGCCTTGCAGGCCCTTCTAGACCTCTGAAATAAGGACCTCTGGGACCAACCTACGTGTCTGTGTGTTTAACAGCCTCCGCAGGTAGAGTCTCTAATGCAGGTGGATGTCAGCGATGTGGGTCCCAGTCATGAGTGTGAGGATGCCACTGTAGCCAGTATCGGGGCTCCCGATATTGGCTCTGAAGAGAAAGCCCTCAGGCATTTTGCTGCCTTAATTAGAAGATAAAAAATACCAACCTACTTTCCGTCCATGCATTAGTCAGTGTTCGCCAGAGGAGCAGAACCAGTAGGACGTATGTAGATATCCAGAAAGAGATTTACTGGGTTTTTGGCTCACACAGTTATGGAGGCTGAGAAGTCCCTCCATCTGCGTCTGCAAGTTGGAGGCCAGGAGAGACAGTGGCATGGTCCCAGCCCCAGTCAGATGACCCAGGGACCAGGGAGGACCGCTGGTGTCTGAGAGCAGCAGAAGATGGGTGTCTGAGCTCCATCGGAAAGCATATTCAACCTTCCTCCACTTTTTGTTCTATTCAGGCTCTCAAAGAACTGGACAATGCTCACCACACTGGGGAAAGTGATCTGCTTTACTCAGTCCACCAATTCAAATGCTAATCTTTTCCGGAAACACTCTCACAGACAAACCCAGAAATAATGTCTAACTAGCTCCTGGGTATCCTTTAGCCCAGCCAAGTTGGCACATAAAATTAGCCATCACAGTCTCTGAGGAAAGGCCCCCACCCCTACTCACTGTGACCTGAGGCCCAGTCAGTCCACAGGACCAAAGCCCATGAATGGAGAAAGTGGGGAGGCCAGCGAGCAGTTGCAGGTTGGGCTCCCCAGCACACAGACTGGGAGGGAGACTGGTGCAGGAAAATCGCTGGGGGATGCTCTGGGCATCAGCGCCTATTGTGGGAAGGGAAGCAGGGTGGGTAGAGCAACGTGGGGAGTGCGGCTGCAGAGCACCCTCAGTGAGGGTCTCAGTCTGCCCCGGGGAGCTCTGGCGTGGAAAGGCCCTGCAGAACAGCCCTGAACTGGCGGTGCAAGGGGTTGGGCCTTTGTGCTCTCAAGCTGGTCAGTGATTGGATGTGGCCATCTCGTCTTCTGCTGAGGCACCTCCTGGAGGGGCAGACCAAGGTAAGCTGTCAGCCCACGACCTTGAGCTTCATCTTTTACATCTACAAAACAGGCCAAACCCTGCTACTTCACAAGGGTGTGACGAAGACAGACACAGCACAACCTCCCGATTGCCATCCACTGCGCCAAGGACAAGGATCAGGACAGGAGAATGGCAGGTTCAGCTGAAGCACAGAGATAGTTTACTTTTGCAATTCAAAATGAGATAGCAAAAAACCAGGTAGGGCCTCTTGGAAAAGTCTGAGAGCTGTGGGTCCCCCACCCCACCCTGTGCTCCCTTCACCATGAGTTATGAGAGAGGAGACTTCCCATTCCCACGGCCTCCTGTAGTGCTGCCCAGCCCATGGCCTATGTCTGCCCCCAGGTGGAAATTCGAAGGCTGGACTGGCAGCAGCTGGGATGGAAGGGCAGGGCCTGGCAGCCCAGAAGGAGGCCTGCACCTGGGTTGGGAGGGCCAAGGGGCCTGGGGGCTCCTGTGCACCAGAGGTGATTGCTGCAGAGCAGCCAGAGCAAGGTGGTCCTGGATCCTCTGTGGGTTGGCTCTCTCCTCTCCCCATGTGCTGGGGGCTGTCTTCAGATCAGGCTTACACAGAGGAGCATCTGTACCTTCAGAGAGCCTGGGCCTGCAGGTTAAATGTAGTGTCTATTCTGTGGTGGGCTGGTGTCTCAGAGGGTGTTCGGCCTAAGGAGCCTCTTGCTCCATGACTTCCTGGTGCTCTTCCAGCCCTAACCTCGCTGGCAGGTGGTGGAGGAATAGCCGGGCTTCCGCCCCAGCCCTCGACTGCCAAGGTGACACTCAGGGCTGACAGTGGGCTTTAGGCAGGGGCCGCAAGGCCTGAGGAGTCTGCTGAGGTCCCGGCCCCCACACAGATACCCGTGTCCTCACATCCTGGGTGGAAGGGTTCTTGCCTTGAGAGAGGTGGCTGCTTTTGTATCTCATCCGAGTCCCAGGCTCCGGCCTAGTGTCTGCATGTTAGTCCCTTGTCATACAGTGTCTCTGCCTCTCTTGCTGAATGGACTCAGTTTCCCCAGCTCTTTTCCAAACCAGACAGACCCCTGGGGCCTCCATCCTTGCTACTCTGCCTGGCTCCCCTGCCCTTGAGGACCAGGGTTGACGAGCTATGCCTGCCCAACTCCATTAAACACTTTCTTTCCAGTGACACACGACTAAGGCCGGCTTGAAGTCCACGGGAGCCTGGAACATCATCTCCACGCCATTTTAACGTCACAGCCCGTGGGCCCTGGGCTTGGAGACGGGGCGGGGAAGTTCCCACTCTGCTGCCTGGCCAGCATTGACCCGCGTAGGCCCCTGTGCAGGACAGCTGGGTGGTGGTGATATAAGGCACCAGACCCTTCCTATGTAAGCAGAAACCCATGGACAGAATGTGCAGGTTTTACAAACAAGACACATTCCCCTGGGGCCCACGCATGACCACTCTGAAGGAGGAGAGTGAGCCAGGCTAGCTGGCGCAGGGCCAGGGTACCTTGCAGCACCCTGGGGGTCGTGGCTCTCCACCCAGCCCGGGGGAGACTCAGGGCTGACCACCTCCTCCCTCCTGTTGTCATGGGCCTGGCTGACGGCCTTGGGCCTGCTGGCTAAGTGTCCCATGGGGACCTGTGCTTGGCTGGTTGTCCTTTATACCCCAGCACAGTCTGTCCCTGCTGAGGGTTTCTGTGTCCCTCACCCACAAGAACAGTGAAAGACTATGAGCTTCAATACAGACCGGGGGCTGAAATCCTGGCTCCATGCACTCACTCTGTGGGCAGGTTATTCCCTCTCTGAACCTCAGTTTCCTCATCTGTGAAGTGGGCACAATGATGCCTATCTTGCAGAACTGTTAATTCTATCGTATGTCAAATGAGGGGATGTGGCACAGCCTATGGACCTAGTAGGCCCATAATCAATGCTTCTTGTTACTATCATTATTCTCCCAACTTGCCCCATGTTAGCACAATGGAATTAGAAATACATATTGACTGATTTGGGTGCCTTCCCTTTCAGAATACAGTGCGTAGAACTGAAATGGATCTGAAAATCTTTGTTATGTCTGTGTGTGTGGGCCTCTAGATGGTGTGTGTGCGTATGAGAGAGAGAGAGAGAGAGAGAGCGCGTGTGACAGAGACAGAGATTGATTCAGTCTCTGCTTTTTAAAAATGTGACCAGGGTCTGAGTTCAGCCAGGGTTCAGGCCACAGAGTCTCTGGGCACCAGTGACCCTGAGCGGGGTGTCAGGAGTCCCTGGCTCTGCTGCCAGTGCTGGGATCCCTGGGCTGAGGGTCCGGTGAGTGACCTCACCTGGAAAAGTGCTGTTGAATTCGCAGCTGGGGTCTAACTGAATTCCCCTTCAAGGCAGTGGGTGCTGTGCATGGAACTCGGGAAGTAGCAGGTGGCATGGAGGGAGCTTGGGGTTAGAGGCTGGAAGCTGTGACTCCTCCTGGCCACCTGGCCGTCCGAAGTCACCTGCTGCCGGCTTCTCCTCTGGGAATGAGTTCCCAGTAGTGGTTCTGCTGGGGAGGGGGTACCTTGAGGTCCACAGGCCCTTGGCTCAGTGGCTCTGTGTTCCCCTTGGTGGGGCTCCCCACTGCTGCAGAGCAAGGCCATTGTAACTATGACGCTGGGCTCTGGTTATTGTAAACTTCCCGCAGAACGCAGAACGAGGCATACCTTACCATGATGTCATGTCTAGACACCCAGGTCAGGTATAAATTATGGAGACAAAGTAACATGTTCAGTGGTTAAACTGTAAAACTTTAACGAGAGATTTCTGTGACTTGAACATGTGCTGGTGAAGACCGCTCTGGGAGGGAGCAGGAGAGGGGCTCACTTCCCTTTCCACTTCCTCTCTGGCCATCTGTAGGCGCAGGCCCGCCTCTGAAGCCAGGCCCTTAGGACTCGGCAGAGGCAGAGACGCTGGCCCCACATGGCGGCTTCCTCCAAAGCAGGAAGTACCCAGCACTGCTTTCCATACAGCCAGTTGCTGGAGGTGGGCCCTGCTGAACTGAGTGGATGTCAGGCAATCACAGCCTTGCAGGGCCTCAGCTTCCTTATCTATAAAATGGGGGTGGAGGGAGACTCTTCGAACACAAATGTTCCCACCGCCTGATCCTCTATGGCCTGGCAGAAAGAATCGGTAGACACGCATGTTGAATGGAAGGAATGCCTGTTTGAGTTTAAGACCTACCTCCTGGGGCTGTGGCGATGAGAACTTTGGCAAGACAGAGGAATGACTTTGTAGACTGTGAAGTGTCATGCAGACATGAGGGGACCTGTCCTGGAAATCCAGGGTCTCCTCTGAAACCGGCTGACAGCTAGGCTGGTAGCAATTTAGGGGATATCTCTGTGGAAGAGATGGACACTGTTGTGTGTGTGTTTTTCTTTTCCACACCAGATCTGTCATTCCAGCACCAATCCTCAAATTCCTCAACACCAACGGGGTGTTTAACACTTTAATTCAGTTCTGATGCTGACTACCTGGAGTTAGGACAGACCCCACAAGTTAAGGGCTTGGTCCCCTAAGACTGCCCCCGCTTCAGACACCAGCACAAATGAGCTCTCCACGCGGCCTGAGCTTCTGCCACGATGCTGGCCACAAATCCGTGGGTCCTACAATATTCCCGTCAGGTCGATCATCGTTTAGAATTTCTCCCAGGGCTCAGGGAAAATGTTCCCAGAAATATGTTGTTAGGCAGTTTCGTCATTGCACCCACATCGTAGAGTGTACTCGCACACACAGTGGTACAGCCTTCCGCGCCCCCAGGCTCTCTGGTCAGCCCACCGCTCCTATGGGCCTGCTCAGCGTGTTCCTGTCTGCACAACAGCAGCTTCGGTCGGGCGTGAGACGAAATGATGCAATTGAGAGACCCGCTAAGCACGAGATGGATAAGGCTGCTGCCTGCCCAACATGGCAAACTTTTTTTTAATAAGTAGAAAGAGTACACTTGAAAGCAATGATAAAAAGTAGAGTGTGGTAAATACGTAACCAGTAACATAGTCATTCATTATCATTATCGAGTATTATATACTGCACATAATACAATGTGTTACACTTCCGCAGGACTGGCGACACAGCAGGTTTGTTCACACTGGCATCTCCACAAACATGTAAGCAATGGTTCGCGCCGCAGCGCTCACTGGCTGTGGCGTCACTAGGCGATAGGAACTTTTCAGCTCCATTATAATCCTATGGGAGTGCTCTGCTGTATGTGGCTCATCTTCACCGCAACATCATTGCGCAGTGCCTGACCATACTTGTGATCACCGTTTTATTATAAAGGATAAAATTTAGGAACAGCCAGATGGGACAGGTGCAGAAGGCAAGGTGTGGGGGGGCAGGCAGCATGGAGCTTCTGTGTGCTGTCCAGATTCTCAACCACCCCCTCCCCCAGCCCAGCGCTTTGTTCACCAACCGGGAGGCTCTCTGAGTCCCAGAAGTTCAGGGTGTTTACCGGTGGTCCCGTCCTGTGGGCGTGGCTGAGCAAACCGCTTGGCCATTGGTGATTGAACTCAAGCTCCAGCTCCACCCCTCCCAGCAGGAGGTGGAGGTTGGTGGGGGGTGAGGCTGAACTCTCTAATCGCTGAGTCAGTTCCTCTGGCACCCAAGTCCCCAGTCTGAAGCTACCTGGGAGCCACCTAGAGTCACCTCATTAGCGTGAACTCAGGTGTGGTGGAAAGGGGCTTGTTATGAACAACAAAAGATGCTCCTATTATTCAGGATACCCTAAGGGTTTTAGGAGCTCTGTGCCAAGAACCGGGAACAAAAACCAAATATATAAATATAAACATAAACTTTATATACATATATTATAATAATAACTATTACTATTCTTATGTCACAGACACAAAGGCCCTCTGGGCTTAGGTTGCTGTTGAGTATGCTGAAGACGCCCTTCTTGGGGCCTCAGGTTCAAAGCCGTGGTGTCTGGCAGGCACAGTCCACGGTGCCAGCAGCCATGGGGCACAGCAGAGGGGCTGTTCCCAGACATCATGCACCTCCCAGCACCAGGGCTCTGCCCCAGTCACACTCAAGGCTGAGGGACAGCAGAGCATTTCAGCAGGGTGGCCGGTTGTTGCCTGATGCTCCTGCCTTTGCTGCGTAGGTGGACCCGGTCCACCCTGGACAGCGCTGGTGCTGAGGGCATGGAACTTTCGACCCTAGTGCGTGTGGACTGGGGCTGTGTCCGCCCACCACAGGAAAACGCCCCCGAGGGATCGCAGCACAGTTGGGATGAGGACAGCCCTCCTCTCAGCCAACTGTTTCAAATCACATTTATGAACTGCCCACATGCTCTCAGAAACCCATAAACGCAAGAATCCGCGGTGCAAACCCTCACTGCTTCCAGCTGAAGTGTTGCAGGGACCCAGGGGACCCTCAGGCTCTGTGGAGGAAGTGCATTTGGCCCTGGGTCCCCTGTTCCCACAAGAACCTCCTAAATGTTCTTTGTGGCCAAGCATTGCTTGGAGTTTCCCTCAGGAGGGCCTGTGTTTCCCAATGTGGGGTTGGAATGTTCCAGCATCCTCATGCCTCACTCTGCTTTGAACTGTTATTTATTGCCTGGGCCTCTCATTCAGGGCTTCTCTCACATGCTTGGTCTTCTTTTTCTTTCAGTTGCATACGTGTTTATCTTCCTAACTAGCATGTGAGCTGCCGGAGGGTTGGATCTTTCTCTGCTGTTTTTTTCCCAGAGGAGGGGAAGAAAGGGGGATTTGCAGCCTCCAGGCCTGCAGGCAAATCTGGCTCCACTGATTCCTAGCTATGAAATTTTGGACAAGTAAAGGGTTTCCCTGAGCCTCATTTTGCCCATCAATGAAATGGGAAAATTAAGGCTTACCCAGCCAGGCTGTTAGGAGATCTAGAGGCTTCTGGACAGTGCCCAGCTCAGTGGCCAGCACCTGGAGAGCCCTCGGGGAATGAGCCCAGGGGCTGGCATGTGGGAAGCAGGTGCTGCCCCACAGCTAACAGAGCACTGACTTTGTGGCATCACTTCCTTTCACAGTAACGCCCCAGAGCAGGCAGGCACCACCACGCTCCTTTTCACCCAGGAAAAGGATGGGATCGAATGGTTAAGTGATTAGACAGAGGCCGCATGGGTAGTACATGACTGATGCTGGACCGGAAACCAGGCCTCGCCTTTGCGCTGTACTTCCCTCACTAAGCAGGAAACGAGTGAACAAAGGATCACAGTGCGTGGCTGTGCTGCGGCTGTTGGGGACTCGGCTGTGAGGAGAGAAGCCTGGGCATGAGAAGAAAAATGGCAGTCCGCTGTTTGAAACAGACTATGCTTTCAGGGGCTCATTCAGAGACCAACAGCAAGCGTGGGCAGCAGGGCCCCTCGGTCAAGGGTGGACTCACGGAACAGGGGTGTGTTTGCATGCATGTTGTGCATTGTGTGTATGTTGTGTTTAGGGTGTGTGCCTGCACCTAGTGTGTACAGTGTGTGGTGACTATGCGTCTCATCTGTGTATGCATGTGTGAGGGGTGGGTGTATGTTAGTGCTTGGTGTGTAAGGTATTGTGTGTCTGTGTGGTATGTATTTGCTGTGTGTATAGAGAGTGTAAATTATGTGCGTAATGTGTGTGTGTGTGCATCGGTGTGCAGCATGTGAGATTTATATGTATGTAGTGTGTGTAGGTGTGTACTGAGTGTGTGGTAAGGGCTCAGTGATGTTTTTCTTGGACTGGTTAGAGTCCCTTGAGAAACTGTGTCTAACCTTGTACTTGGAGGAAGTTGTCCACCTGCATTTTAGAAGCTTAGTTGGGGGCCCTGGCCGGGTGGCACAGTTGGTTGCAGTGATCTCCTGTACACCAAAAGGTTGCAGGTTCAATTCCCAGCACATACAGGAGGCAATTGATCAATGTTGCTCTCACATCAATATTTCTCTCTCCCGCCCCCTGAAAATCAATAAAAACATACCTCAGGTGAAGATTAAAATAATAATAATAATAATAATAATAATAATAGAATCTGAGTTGGGGGTGGGCTGGGTGGAGACTGTCTTGACACTCAGTGTATGACCTGCCCTTCCCCCACTCGTCCTCAGCCCGACTCTCTCATGCTCAGTTGCTGCCGGCATCCTCGTCATGAGATCCTCTTTTTTCTCTCCAGAAATGAAGTCGACAATTTTCTGCCTGAGAGGGCGTGAGGACCTACAGATTTCTCCTTGTCGACTTTGAACCTATCCCGTTTTTAGCTCTCTTAAGAACCAGATAGGCTGTCATTTGGGGCAGGGGTGCTGCCGGGTCCGGGAGCCCCGCTCCGCCCTCCGCTCTGCTGACTCCGTGCTGGGCCTTCTTGAACCTCCGCTCTTTTGTTTCGCAGTTTCCATATTTCTGCTGCTGTTCACTTCTCTTCTATTTTCTTTGTCCTTGTCCATGTCTTTTTTAAACAACAGCTCTTTTTCTCACTGTAGTTGTTGGGGTGGCAGTTGGCCTCAGGAGAGCGTGGTGGTGAATGCGTATCTGCCCTCTGTGTGAAGACAGGTGTGTCCCTCTGGGGGGGTGGGTCACCGCACAGGGCCATCTGGCTCAGCAGCTCCTACTGCCTCTTGCCATCCTAATGGTAAAAGTAAACTCTGACTTTTAAAAATTTACATACAAAATCTTTCACACTAGTTAAAACATATATAAAACATTCCATAAGCTATTTATGTACCTACCACTGAAAATAAGTTGTTAGCATTTTTTTAAAAATTTTATTTATTTATCTTTAGAAGAGAAGGGAAGGAGAGACAGAGAGAAATATCAATGTATGGCCTCTCGTGTGTCCCCTGCTGGGACCTGGCCTGCAACCCAGGCATGTGCCCTGATGGGGAATGGAACCTCGATCTTTTGGTTCGCAGGCCCGTGCTCAATCCACTGAGCTACACCAGCTAGGGTAGCACTTTTTTCTTTTTAACTTTTTATTTTAAAATAATTCAGGCCCTGGCCAGGTAGCTGGCTCAGTTGGTTAGAGTGTCATCCCATGCACCAAAAGGTTGCAAGTTTGATCCCCGGCCAAGGCACTTACCTAGATTGAGGGTTCAGTCCCCAGTTGGGGTACATATGGGAGTCAATCCATCTATATTTCTTTCTCACATTGATCTCTCTCTCTCTTTCAAATCAGTGAACATGTCCCCAGGTGAGGAACGAACGAATGAATGGATGAATGAACAAAGTAATTTAGCACGGTGTTTTTTAAAGACATAAATGTCACAGGTGTAGCTAAAGTCAGGTGCAGCTGGCACCCTGCCCTCCCTCCACCCCTTTTCTCCTTTCCCACTTACAACGCATCTATCAGTAATCTCGAGTTGGTGTATGTCATGCTCAGGGGAGTGTCTGTATTATTATTATATATATTTACATCCATGAATAATATATATGACTTATGTGTTTTAAAATTTTGATGATGTTCTGCTGATTTCATCATTGTAGGGTTTGCTTAGTCACTTAGGATATTTGTGAGATCTATTCATATTGGCTTTTTAATGTCTAGCTCATCCATTTTCGCTGCTCTGTAATATTCCACTGCTTGACTGCACTACAATTTGTTTATCACGCCCCCGCCAGAAGGCACGTTGCTTTCACTTTTTTACAACTGCAGGCAGGACTATAGACACTGCACCCCTGGGTATATGAATCACCCCTTGTGACTATGAGCCTGCCCCCACTGAAAACATTGATCTCTAACTCTTCTGGATAGTGTGAAACTGCTCTCCAAACTAATTGCTTCAATTTCCACTCTACCAGCAGTACGTGAAAGTTCCCCATCGCCCCACATCTTAGCCAATATTCGATGTTACCAGACATGACTTATTTGAACTCTGATGGGTGAGAAATGATATATGATTTGAAATATTTGCATTCCCCACTCCATCTGAGTTTCAGCTTCTTTCGGTTTTTGTTCAGCCATTATTTTGTTCAGCCATTGCTTCTCACAGGGAAACCACATCCTAGACATGTGCCCTGATTGGCAATCAAACCCGTGACCTTTCATCTTGTGGGACGACACCCAGCCCACTGAGCCACACTGGTCAGAGCTCGGCCATTACTCTTGAATGATACTTTAGTTGAGCATAAAATTCTAGGTTGACAAGTAAATATTTTTCTTCTGGGCTTTGGCAATATCCCATTATCTTTTGGTCTCTTTTGTTGCTTTTGCAAGATCTGCTGACGCTGTCTAGACACGGGTCCATTTACTTCTCTGTTCGGGACTCATTGCAATCCTTGAATTCTTGGTATATGAGGACCCACATATTTTTAAATAAATTCCAGAAAACCCTAGTCCAAGATCTCTTCAGATTTTGCCTCTTTGCCATTTTGTCTTTTCTTTGCTTCCGAAACTCCTTTCAGGTGGCGGGAGCCCTCGTTCTGCCCTCTGTGTCCCTTCACCAGCTGTCCTTTCTGTCTCTGTGCTTCACCTTTGCGTTTTGGGCAGTTTCCACATTCCTTGCTCTCATTTTATTAGTCTTGCCCTCAGTAGTGTTCGGTCCTTTTTACCTCTACATTAAATTTTTTAAGTTATTTTATTTTTAATCTCTACAAGCTATATTTAGTTTCTTAAAATTTCTGTCCTGCCCTGGCTGGTGTAGCTCAGTGGATTGAGCGCAGGCCTGCAAACCACACGATTGCGGTTCAATTCCCAGTCAGGGCACATGCCTGGGTTGCAGGCCAGTTCCCAACAGGGGTACTCACGAGAGGCAACCATACATTGATACTTCTCTCCTTCTCTCTTTCCCTTCCTCTCTAAAGATAAATAAATTAAATTAAAAAAAAATTCTGTCCCATTTTCAACTCTTTCTTTTAGATCTCTAATATTTTAAAACATTCTCATTTTCTATATATTTCATAGTTTTTCATTTTGGAATTGTATTTTCTCATTTTGGGGGGGGTTTAGTCTTCTTGATCATCTTCCTTGCTCATGGCATTTCAATCGTGGTAGCTTATTTCTCTGTTGTGTCATTTTTCTATGGTGAGCTCATCTGTGTCACGGCTTGTTCCCTCTGCGAACCCCATGGAGCCTGGACCCGCTCTCTCACAGACGAGGCGTGCGAGGGTATCGCCAGGCAGGAAGCAACTTTCATGTTAATTTCTTGGTGTGTGGGTTTCTGGATAAATTTTTGTGAGTTTCCAAGATTAATTCAAGCCCCAAGATCCACGCAAGGCACAGGCCTGAGGTTTGGATGTGTCAGGGGAGATTTTCTGTTCAAACTCAGGTAGAAGGGAGAAGCTTCACGGTCCCCTCCTGTCATGGGCAGACAGCCCTCCGGCCAACCTGTCATGGAGGCTGCTGTCCTCCTTCATTTCCCGGACCCTCAGAGCACGTGGGTGTGGAAGCCGCCAGTCCCCAACCCAAGGGGCAGCATCCGTAGCAGCTCTAACTCTGGTTTCCTCCTTATTCTTGTCGGCGTCTCCTCTCTGTCTGGGGGGCTCAGCTATGCATTTACAATAATTTTTATTCTATTTTACCCAGAACTTCTAAGTGTTTGTGGCAAGAGGTCTTTCTGATTTTCTTATATACCTCTTTGTTAGAACCAGCCGTCTCCACTTCCCCTCCTTGGTCTTAATTTCTTCATTTATAAAGTGAGAATAATATTGCCTTCTCTCAAGTGTTACCAGGATTAGGTAAGGATTTACATCAACAATCTAGCCACACAGTAGGTACTCAATAAATGCCAACAATAATGGTTATTATCACATTGATATGATCCGTGTTTTGTTCTTCAGCTAAAAGTGATTATTATCACACTGATATGTGTTTTGTTCTTTATTGATACAACCCTGCACTGCTGGACGATAGGGAGACAGTCTGAAAAATACATCATTAGGCGATCCAGTTTTTGCACGAACATCACAGAGTGCACTTACACACACGTAGGGGAATGGCCTACTACCCGCCAAGGCTGCACAGCACAGCCCGTTGCCCCTGCAAACCTGTACAGCAAGTTAGTGTGCAAACAGCGTGGGGTGGAGCCAAGTACAAGAGACGAGGTGGACACACGGTGTATCCGCGTCCCTGTGCTGGCATAGCATGCTTGCTACTTTACAGAAAACTTAATTTTTTTATAAGTAGAAAGAGTATACCCTAAAATAATGATTAAAAGTATAGTATGGTAAACACACAAACCAGCAACATAGTCATTTACTGTCATTATCAAGTACTGTGTGCTCTCTATAACTGTGAGCGCCATGTTCTTATGTGACTGGCAGTGCAGTGGGTTTGTCTACTCCAGCATCACCACAAACACGTGAGTGATGTGTCGCATTAGGATATCATGGCAGCTAGGACATCACTGGGTGACGTGACTTTTTCAGTGCCATTTTAATCTTGTGGGTGACCATCACGTATGCGTCCCATCGTTAGGTGAAACATTTGTCACATGGCACGTGACTGTGTTTTTGTGTGGCCTCGATGGAGGCTTTTGAAAATGAAATAGCTAAGTTTCTCCCAGTGCAAGATGTGATCCCTAATGGTGCTGAATTTTATCCTAATAAGAAGGTGGGGAGAAAGCAATGAAACTAAAAGTTAGTGTTCACGTGTTATTCTAGTCATATTAATATTAACAATCTCATATCATCTCTACATGAACCCCATGAGGTAGGATGTTATAACGAACAGGATGGACCACATGTCACTTTGGTAACAAACAGCCCAGGATTTCAGGGGGTTAACCCAACAAAAGTTGCATGGCCGCGGCAGGCCAGTGGGGGGCCCAGCACTGCAGAGCCATCCGGGCTGCGGGTTGACAGGAGTGCCGCCATCTTGCAGCTGTGCTCTCCAAAGCAGGTGGGGGACTGGAATGCTGCAGCTGGGCTTTTCCTGCCTCAACCTCTTTTTAAAAAGATTATTTATCTACTGATTTTAGGGAGAATGACGGGGGAAAGGAAGAGAAACATTGATTTGCTTACTGATACATTCGTTGGTTAACTCTTGCATGTGTCCTGACTGGGGATGGAACCTGGCCAGGGTGAGCTTGCCTCAACCTCTTATAATTTATCGACCCAAACTAGTCATGTCGCCATGATCCACTCTAAGGGGCTGAGGATATGTTGAGGGTACACTGTGCATTTTCTCTCAACTCCCAGCAGCTCTGCAAGGTGTCTTTGCGTATGAAAAAGCTGAAGGTCGAGAGGTTAAGGAACTCATGCAAGATGGCACATCTAGTTAGTGGCAGAGCCAGAATTTGGCCTATCCTGTGTTTTCACTTGGGGAGAGAAAGAGCCAGAGACAAGCAGAAATGCAGGGAGGTCCAGAGGTCAGCTCTGGGCATGTCGGCAACGAGAGGCGATGCTGTGTCTCCATAGAGCCCAGGGGCAGGGATGCCTGATCAGCCTTCCGGCTCACCTGTGGGAGGTGTTCACTCCACAGCTTTAGAAGCTGGTCCTACCATGACAGACACATGTAGTTGAGACACACTCCACTTTGGGACATGAATGACGTGTGATACTGTGAGTTTTGGTCCTTCGTGCCGTATGTTGCTGTGCTGTAGGAGCCGCCAAGGCTCCCCTGGGCCGTATACTTTGGGAGCTAATGCAAGAATACGGTCCTCATGGTCACCTCCCTTTCTGTGCTGCTCTGCAGCTTGTCCCAACCTCTGTCCCCCAACCTGTGGCCACTTTGGGCAAGATGCCGAGTCTTCACCTGATCCCTCTCCGTGTCCCTGATGTCCAGGACAGGGCCTGCCCGGAAGAGGGCTCAAGAAAGGCTCTTCGGTGGGACAGAACTGTCCTTTCTGGCATTCCTGGGAGCAGGTTGCTCCAAACCTATAGGAGCCTGGGCTGTGGCAGAGTGGACTGAGGAGGCTTAGAGTGGATCCAGGCCTGGCTGCAGCATCCACGTGGTTCGGGGGTGTCTGTACCCTCTCCCTCAGCCTCTGACTCTCACCCCAGATGGTAGGATGGGGGAAGCAAAGTCATCAGCGGGTCTGAGATTCTGTGGGATTCTGGAATCTCTTACCCTGCGGGCATGGCTGAACCTTGGGAAATGGCTGGTCATTGATGGTCATCTCTGTGGAGGAAACAGCTGAAATTTTGGTGCCACGTCCCCTCCAGAGCCTGAGGCTGTCTGTGCCTCACCCCATGAGCACTGCTGCAGCCCAGTCCTGGGGTCTACAGGCCCACCTGCTGTGCAGGGGCTGGCTAGAGACTGTCCCCGCCAACCGGCCGCTGCCCCTGCCACAGGCAGCTGCGGGGAACAGGACTGGGCTGCATTGATTGAATTCCTGTCTGCAAAGGCCACGCAGTTGTTTTAGATTAGCATACAAATCGACATTAGTGTAGTACATCTGTTGTTAATCCTCGGCCCGGTGGAGGGGGGATGCCAACACGTCGTTTATTAGGCACGTCGATCTCATAATGTCCTTTTCTGCTGCCTTTGTCTTCTATCGAGTCCATAATGGGTTCCAGGATGTCTTTTATTTTGCTACAGACCACGTTTCCTCCTGCCTAACAGATCAGAACGTAATGGATTCCAGGATGTAATTTATGCTATTTTGGAATCAGACTCTGGACTATTAATTCCGAAACCTTTGGGCCGTCTCCAGGGCGGCCAGAGCCCTGCGTTTGCCCCCTTGGGCATCAGACAGGCACCGGGACCTGGAGGGGGAAGGCAGCTCCCAATTAAGGGAGTTCCAATCAGGCATGGGAGAGGGTGCCAGCGGGGGTCTGGGGGCAGAGACAAAGGAATCTGAGGGGTGCAGGTCTGGGGGGAGGCACACAGGTGTTCTAACAACCCAGCCATGAAGAAGCCTGCAGGACTGGTCTTGGACACTGGACCGTGGTTGTTGAGCTCCTAGAGGAGAGAATATGGACTCTGGGCATCCCAAGGGGACAGAGCCCCAGGGAAGTGCCTCCCAAAGAAGGATAAGGACATGTGAGTAGACACTGCCCTTGGAGTCACCAGGCCTGAACCCGAGGCTCATGGCTGACCCTGGGAGGGTGGCTGCCCTGAATTCACCAAGGCGAGCATTTTCTCCCCAGAGCCATCCCCACACTGAGAGAGATAGATGTAGTGTTGTGGGCACATGCAAGTTCTGGGGAAGTCTGCAGATTTGTTCCTAAGGGCGGAGCGGTACTCAGTGCACAGCCTACCAGACCCCCCGCCAGGGCGGGGGCCCTTCCACCTGTTTGTGGAGCAGGTGAGCAGGGCCGTAGCCAGCCCACAGGGTGCATGTGAATTAGAGAAAGGCACCTAGGCCTCTGGGAGCCTGGGTCCCTGGGAGCTCTCTCCAGTCAGGCCCTGAGGGTGGGGGAGACACTAGGGTCTCTTCTGTGCTCTGTGCCTTGGGCCATGGACCCTGCACGTACAGCACAGGCTCTGAGCACATGGGTGCACTGCCCGGGCAGATCTCAAGGGGCCTCCTGCCCACAGGGCAGTTGGTATCAGAAGGCTGAAAAGGAGGCATAAGGTTCTGGGTAGCCTTCATTCTGCTTGTGTCCCATCCGGCTGTGGCCACTTGATGCTGTCATGCTTGGAGCTCCCTCCCTGCCTGGTGGGGCAGCTCCTTCCTCACCAGGTAGCCTGGGCTGTAGCCTGCACCTGCGAAGGGTTCCCCGGCCACATGTGCCCCTTCTGCCTGCTGCCAGGCCTTGGGAGTTGGGCTGACTTGGTCCTGGGGCATTCCTTCCACGTTCCCACAGCCTTCCCCCTTATGATGTGGTTCAGTGCCTTCTCTCCACTAGCCTGGACACCTCTGGAGGGAGGAGCTCAGGACCAGCCACCTTGTTGGGAGATGTTTTTTTCCTTTTTTTAAAAAAAGTTTTTATTTATTTATTTTTAGAGGGGAAGGAAGAGAGGGAGAGAGGGAGAGAAATATCAATGTGCGGTTGTCTCTCACATGCCCTCTACTGGGGACCTGGCCCACAACCCAGGCATGTGCCCTGAGTGGGAATCGAACCAGTGACCCTTTGGTTTGCAGGCCAACACTCAGTCCACTGAGCCACATCCGCCAGGGCTGGGGGCTGTGTTTTGAGGAGGATGGAGTCCAGGGTTCCCCTCTCGCCTCCGGATGGCATGCTCAAGTGCAGACCCGAGGCCTTCAGTCACTTCAGCCACCACTCTGTCCCCAGGACCTCTGGCCACCCTCTGTGTGAGGGAGTCTGTCCCCTGAAGCTGGGTCTGGAGAGTTTCTGAGTAGAAGAGACCACTTCCTGAGGGGTCAGAGTCCTTTATAACACTGGGCTTTGAGACCATGAAATGAGCCCACAGTGCCACTGATGGGGCTATTGCAGTATCTTTTACATTGCAGACTAATACATTAAATGCATTCCATTTAAAACATTGTGGTAAAGTATACATGAGATCAAATGTACCGCTTTAACCAGTTTAAGCACGCAGCACAGTGGACAGAAGCACCCCCACATTTACCGCCACCATTACCGCCATCCGTCTCCAGGTCTTTCTCGTCATCCTAGTTAAATTGCAGGTTTTCAGTGGGGGTGAAGGGGTTCACTGTGCATCCTGTTTGCTTGGCACGGACTCATCTCCACCTTTCGTGGTCTTTGAGTTTTCACCACTCTGTAAAGCTGTACAAAACTAGGGATACTGTGAACAATTCTTGCCCATGTGAACGTGAACGAGTGGCGTCCCGTGGAGAGCGGCTGGCCCTCGCCCCGGGACGAGCCTGTCCGTGCTCACTGCGAGCTCGCTGCAGCATTGCTCATGGGCTCCGTGTTCGTGTGGTTCTGCAAGTTTTCTTTGAACTGCTTGCGGCGTCCAACTGGTTTATTCTCTCTTTAATTAACGCATTAAATAAAATCTTTGACACATGTTTATTTGATATTTGTACAAGAGCCATGGTTTTTCCTTTGCTTTTAACAATAAGCTTTACATTGGTGGGGTTCGGGCGAGTTGCAGTTTAACCCCTGAAAGTCCTGAAGCAAAGTCACATTCGTGATCACATGGGGTCAGAGTATATGGGCACTCGGCTGGATGGGGTGGTGCCCTGTGCATCCCTCACAGATTCGTCCTCCTTTCTCACGGGAACCTGTGGGTTTATATCTGACAGATGGGAAAGGCACACAGAGGCGCAGGGGAGCCCGTGTCTGAGCTAGGGCTGAGGTCTGGGCCTTTACCCAGCTCTAGGAAGGGCAAGGCCAGGGGTCTTTCCAGCTGTGAGAGCTCAGATGATAGAGGTGCCAGATATATTTCATCCTTTGTCACCCTGGGAGCAAATGACAGTAATTACACAGTGAGCCAGCCAGAGCTGGAAGGGGCCCTGAGCCTGTCTTGCCAACTTGCTCATGTTACTGCCGAGGCCCCGCAGCCAGGTTGGGCCAGCAGGCACTTCCTGTGTGCCCGTGCCCACTCTGAGCTCATCCTGTCTGTCCACTCTGGTTGGCCTTGGACATCCCTGTGCGCGTGGGCGTGAGCACCACCTCCTGTTCAGAGATGAAGCTACAGAGAGCCTCAGGAAGGTCAGGTGACCAGCCCAAGGTCACTCTGTGGCCAGGTGGGCAGCAGCAAAGAGTCCCTGACCTCCAACTGACATGGGGGAGGGCCAGGAGGCAGAAGGACCCAAGCGGCCCCCAGTGGAACAAACAACATTCCTGGGTGCCTGGAACTGCTCAATGAGCTTTTGTTTGGTTCAGAAGAAAGGCAGTTGTTAAAGAAAAAACCAAAACAATAAAAAGCATTTGCAGGGGAAATGTAAATATCGCCTGCTGGGTGGCTGTTCATTTGGTTGGAAAAATGCATCCGTCACAGGGGAAATTGCAGGCTCAGTTTCCTTCCGAAGCTGTGTCTGAGCAGGCAGGCTACCTTGGGCCCAAGGCTGCGGGGTGGAGGGGTGGAGTAGGCCCCTTCTGGGGTCTATGGATGGTGGGACTCCCCTTGCAGCAGTCGTAGCATCCTTCACATCTCTCTGTTCATCTGTCCTTCGGCCAGATCCCCAGGGCTGCTCTGGTAACAGGACACTTTTACGGGAGGCCTCATAATAAAGCAGAGACATAGATTCGGAGTCTCTAGATGTGTGGACCTTGGCCCTCTGAGTCATGTTTTCCTCTCCTGTGAACAGGGGACAGTCATGCTCTTCGCTGCAGGGTGCGGTCAGCTCTGCACCGAAGCCGCCTTCTACTCACTCGTGAAAGCCAAGTTGTACAGATGGTGTGTTCAGTGACGTCAAGTTAGTAGCTTGAAATTGGCCACAGTGGGAGGATTTATGCCATAGACACTGGCAAGCACTACAAATGAGGGATTGTCCCCACGGAGAGCTGGTTGTTAACCACTGGCCATCGCACCAATGGTGTTATACAAATGAGTAGCAGGTATTTGGTGTGTGGCACATAGGATGCTTGTCCCTTCTCGGGTATGAGGACTATGTTGTAACAGGTCAGTACAAATATTACATTTGAGAGGATAACATTTAAACTCCTGCCCTGGCTGGTGTGGCTCAGTGGATTGAGTGCAGGCCTGTGAACCAAAGAGTCCCTGGTTCGATTCCCAATCAGGGTATAAGCCTGGGTTGCAGGCCAGGTCGCCAGTAGGGGGCGGGCGCAGGAGAGGCAACCACACCCTGATGTTTCTCTCCCTCTCTTTCTCCCTCTTTTCCCCTCTCTCTAAAAATAAATAAATAAAAATAATTTTTAAAAACCCTCTTGTGGAAGTAACATTTTCTATACTCTCCTTTTGCCCACACAGCAGGATCTTCTGGGAAAAGGCTTCTTAATTTTTTCTTCAGGAAAAAAAACCCCAAAACATACAAGTACAGTGACCCTTGAACAAGGTGGGTTTGAACCACACACAGTTCCCGTGCCGCGTCACCATGCTTCGGTCAGTGCTGGGCCACATACATGAGAGCAGTCCCATAAGATTATAATGGAGCCAGAAAGTTCCTATTGCCTAGCGACACTGTGGCCCCCATGCGGCTCTAGCGCAGCGCACTGCTCACAGGCTTGTGGGGATGCTGGTGTAATGAGACCAGTCGCATAAACGTTATGTGCGGTGCTAAGGACTTGATAATGATGTTAGCCAACTATTCACTGTACTGCGTGTCTTGTTGAAATGTTCGCTGTGATACGGTACACTGTGTTACTCTGGCAGCAGCCTCATACATTCGTATTTACCTTGTCTCTTGATTGTTTCATTTTGTCTTGTGCTTGATCTTGTCTCGTGTGTTTTGTGCATAACACGCTGTCCAGGCTTGTAGCCTGGGAGCCACGGGACACACCATACAGGGCAGGTGTGTAGTAGCTGCCCCACACAGGTTTAAGTGCACTCTGTGATGTTCACACAACTACGAAATTGGCTAATGATTCATTTCTCAAAACACACCCCATCGTTTAACAGTGCATGGCTGTATAGGGATTTTTTTTTCCAGTAAATATACTCGGCACCTGTATTTATTGCAAATCCACAGGTTTTACATCCACAGATTTAACCAGCCTCAGATTGAAAACAGTGTTCTTGAATTCCCAACTGCGATTTCCCCACCACTGATGGAAATGCTGTTTTTGATCCATGGTTGGTCAAATTCGTGGATTTGAAGGGCCGACTGCAGTTAGGTTTTGGAGAGTCAGATGTCACGTGGGCATTTCTGACTGAGGGGTGGGGGTCAGCCTTAACCACGGCGTGGTTCTAGGGTCAACTCTGTAAAAATAATGTGGATAATGATGATGGCTATTTGTCGCCATTCTCGGACAGCTCCCGTTACCCGTGTGCTTAGCGAACTACAGCCCTGTTGCCTCTGCTCCTCAAACACAGGTGGGTGTGGATGCCTCATTTTCATGGGGACAAAATACCACTTGGGGAGGAGCGGTCACTTTGCACAGGGACATCCAGTGGGTAAGTGCCAGAGCTGGTGTGGGCCAGGGTTATGTGCCTCAGCTCAAAGCATGACCTTTCCTGTCCTCACTGCCCTGAGGAGTGAGAAGCCGGGACAGACCGTGCTGTCCCTCACCTCAGCCCCTCGCAAAGCCCTCCCTGCCTCACCCCGCCAGACTGGCCACTCTTCCTCCCACCTTCATCCATACTCAGGAAGAGTTGCTCCCACCCCAACTCCCTGATTGCCCAGCAGGCTCTACTTGTCCACAAAGGCCCAGCTCAGAAGTCACCTCATCTGCGAAGCCCCCAACTCCCCAGGAGTCCTGCAGAGGTCGCTCGCTCCACAGGTCAGGCTCCTTGCCCTGCGGCGTGGATTCTACCGTGCACCCTGACCCGTGTTTCTTCACTTTTGGTGCCGTGAACCCCTTTGGCTGTCAGTGAAAGCCTACAGATCCTTTCTCGGAATAATGTTTTCACAGGCGTAAACTAAACTATTGGGATTACAAATTAGCACAAAATACAGTTATTAAACTGAAAAACAAAATTACAGACTAATACATATGCTTCTTTACTAACACAAACAGCAAGATCTAATAGTGGGCCTGATGGCCCCCAGGATTTGAAGGCAGTGGTGAGCGTGATGACATTTTGAGATAGAGCAGTGGGATCTGTAGGGAACAGAGATACAGACGGCCACACCTACGTCAGTGTCGTTGTCGGTGTCCTCGCTGGTGGTTCGTAATGAAGAGAAATGCAAAATGTTGGTCAGAGGGTGGCGACGGTAGAGACCTCATTCTGCCCCATCACGGTCCACAAGCCCCTGTTCCGTGTCCTTGGACCCGGGCTAAGGACCTCCACTCCAGAGTCAGCGCTCCTTGCTGGCCAGGGCGGGGTTTTTGTCTGCATTGCAGTACTTCAAGCCATGCCTGGTTTGGACTATGCAGACAAGCTGAATATAGCAAGCAGCCTGTTTGTTAAGTGAGTGAGTGAAGTGAAGGAAGACATGGCAGAGGGTCAAGCCTCCCTTCCCCGAACTCTGGTCCTGCAGCTGCTCTGCTTTCACAGTGTGAACGGGCCTTGCCCTGGCCGGGCGAAGTGAGAGGGGGCGCCTGCGCCCAGAGTGCTGCAGGCTGAGACTCCCACTCTGAATCCGTGCTCGTCACATGCCGCCAACTGGCTGCGATTCATCTCTTCTCTCGGGGAGAGGGTCTGTGCTCGTCACGCCCAGGCTTCCCTACTACGTTCAAACCTTCCTCTTGGCAAACACAGCCTGAAGGAGCTGCTGCGGTTTTAGAAATTAATTGACCTGATACTATTCTGGCCTGGAGAAAAAAGATAGTGAGTGTTGTCTTCAAGAGGCATTACACTATCTGCTGAGAATGTCAGGCTATCGGGGAGCCGCCCGGGAAGAGGAGCCCTCAGCCCAGCTGTCCCCGGCACGCAGCACTGTGACGTCATCACCCAGCAGGGCCCCCTGTCAGTCAGGGCTGGCACTGGGGGCTCAGGCAATTGGCTGAGCAATGCACATGGCCTTGATTTCCCTTTCTTCCCAAGAGAAGTCGCCCAGCTTCTCGAGTTTCCTGGGGACCTGTGACAGTGAGAGGTGGTACGAGGGCTCAGACAGGCCCTCTGGGCAGCCTGGAGCACAGCGCCACCACCCCCGGGCACGCCAGGCCTTGCACGGGCCGTCCACACAACCAGGAAATGGTTACTCGGTGTGGCCTGGCCCCCAGCAGCACCACCACTGCTGGCAAACTTGACATGACCCTTCTGGAGACCATTTGCCTTGGTCTGGACTGGAGCACTCCTACTGGGCAGGATCTCAAAGCAGCTGACACCTGGGCCAGCAGGGTGCCACCAGGGTGCCACCAGGGCCACAGGGCCAATGGCAGGCTACACTCCCAGGGGTCATCAGGGCTCACTAGCCAAGTGACTTGGCTCCTGATCCTCAATGTGGGCCGTTCCCCTGTCAGGTGCCAGAGGCCCCATGGCCCTATCAGAGCGAGACCTAGCGAAAGGACCCCCTTGGTGCCTCTGCCCCCACCAGGTGAACATTTAGAGCAGGCAGGAAACCTTGCATCATGCTGACCCTTTATTTCTTTCTTCCTCTGCATCTAGCTTATCACTAGGCTGGGTCTGCAGCATTTGAGAAGCGAAGTAAGGCCTTGGCGTGTGCGCTGCTGGTGGGCGAGGCAGGTGATCGCTCCGTGTTCTCAGTGTTGGGGGCCATGACCTGCAGCCTGGGGAGCAGGAGGCTCACCTGTTTCCTGTTCATCCTGCTTTGGCTGACCTGTGCTGAGCACCTTGCATGCTGGGCACCTGGCTGAGCCCTTTAAAGGCATTTGATTCTTCCTCATTTAATCCCTTCGACAGTCATGAGAGACTGGATCATTTTGTAGATGAGGAAACTCATCTTGAGGGCTGAGAGAAGTGCAGCAGTTTGCTAGAGCTCACCCGGCTCATCCTAAGTGCCAGGGCTGGGACTTGACCTTGAACCCGTAATGATCTGCGCCCTGAACCGCTAAGCTGTGCGGCCCAAATCCCTTCGTCAGATCCTGTGCTAAATGCTGGAAATTCTGAAGGAAATAAGAGCCAGGCCTTGTTCCCGAGGAGCTCAGTGAGGGGACAGACACAGAGGCAGGTGAACTGGTCATGGCCAATATGTGTTATAGCAGAGGGGAGCATGGGGCGGGTAGCTAGCTCCCCCAGGGACCTGGGAGGGCCTCTCAGAGGAGGTGGGTCTGGACAGGTGAGGAGGAATTGGCCCAACAAAGTGAGTCGGAAAGGTCCTCTGAGTGGGGGAACAGCAAGTGCAAAGGTGGGAGGCTGGTTCAGGGAGAAGCTAGTGGGTCTCTGTATGCTGTAGAGCGCAGGTGCTTGGGGTAGAGGGTGGCTGGACACGGTGGTCCTGCCTGCCTAGGCTGGCTTGAACTTGGTCCTGTTGGCAACGGGGAGCCCTTCAAGGTTCATGAGCAGGGAAGTGAGCAGAGCTTAGGACCTTATTTCAGAAATACCACCTGGGTATTCTGGGTAGAGAATTCCAGACAGGGGAGAGGATGTAGGGACAGTGGGGGGCACTGCTGTGCTGTTTCCCATTCTCCCCACTCAGTCCGTTTGAGCAGAACCATGTGGACTGGTCGGAAGGGAAACCTGGGGCTCCTGGTCCAGGAATTCCCCCGCATGAACACCCTTAGTTTACCTTCTAGAAAAACCAAGCCTTGTTGCTTCCCTGGGTGTCTGGGGGCCAACAGGGTCATATCAGCATGACTGAGAGGAGATCCAGGTGTGGGCGCAGTGGCCTGGGGGTGGGGCTGGGAGCCCGGGGTTCTCCGTGGCGCGGTGCAGCTGGGCGAGCCTTGCATCTCATTCCTCTAAGCCCCGCTTCCTTATCTGGAACACACGTGGTGTGCTCGAGATGCTGCACGCCAGTGAGTTACTTCGTGATGCTGGTCTGCGTTTGGAGAGGGCTCTTGGAAACAGTGTGTTTTCCTTTATGCGTCGGTCACCGGCATCGGTGAAATCAAGGGCACGTGTTCCCAGGACAAAGGCTGCTGTCTTTTGGCGATACAGGCTGAAGACGATTCTTTGGGGTTTGCAAACTCGGGGAGGTGGGGAGGCCGGGTGCTGGCTCGCTGTGCGCGGCACCCCCGAGGATCTGGTCTCCATTGAGCACTCACAGGCACGGGTGTAAGCCGATCCCCGCACAGCAACGGCACATTAATGAAAGTTTTGACAGAGAGATTTCATTTTGGAACTCACATTCCCTGAAGGGTTTGTAATAATTGCACTTGAAATGGAGCCATTCGGCCTCAATGCTTTCCAGATTGGGGGAGCAGAGGTATGCTCCTTCCCAGGAAGGTCGGGCTGTAGCAGGGGGGCACCACGGAGGTGCCACATGGAGGTAGCCCCCCAGCTGTGTCTGCGTGGACACAGGGCCACTGGCTGTCCCTGGGCCCTCACGTCCACAGCTGTGACCTCTGCGGCTTCCCAGGGCAGAGCAGCCGCGGTGCTGGGACTTGCTGGGGTCTGAGTCGAGACCCAGTGGGCGCAGACGGAGGCCCCTGACCCCTGCTCACGTCCCGCCGTCCTTGCTCCAGAAAGGGACCAAGGGATGTCTGCCTCCTAGAGCTTCTGTGACCTGTTCTTAGGTGTGTGAGCCCTTTCTTCAACTTGGTTTTGGCCCCAAATAGGGTAACTGTGGCCCTGTGAACTTCCTGTTCCCTTAGCTGGACCCTCTCCCATCCTGCACACTCCTCACTGGACTTGTTCCTTTATTCTGCTTTCGTTCTCCCCCTGGCACTTATCACCCCTCACATTCCAGTACTACATAATTGACTTAATATTATGCTAATTATCTTCACTGGAATGTAGAGCCCTCTAGGGCTTTGTCTGCTCTGTTTCCTGCTGGGTCCTGTGGCTCCAAAAATACTTGAGGAATGAATGAATGGATGAATGAATGAGCACAACAGGACCGGGCATCCTGAACGGTGATCTTTTGCCACACGGAGCTAAGGGGTTGATGGCGGAGAGAGTGGAGAGGGCTTTGAGGGGGCTTCTCCACCCAGATTCAGGGAGGCTCGTTTCACATGTCAGTTTGAGCCAGTTTTATGCGGTTTGTTCTTCGCTGGAGCTGACACATGGGCTTTGGTGTGTCTCTCCCATCCTGTCTCCAGAGTCGCGGGGACTGGGGCACAGTTCCCCATGTGCCTACGGGTGCTCCCCTAGCCCTGGGAAGAGGCAAGGCCTGATGGTCACCCCCTTTGCAGGTGGTAACACTGAGTGTCTGAGATTAAGGAAGATCTGACCCGAAGGGATGAGCACTTGGGGGAACGTGGGGATGACTAGTCTGCCCTCCCACAGAGGCCCGGACACGACCCCAGGACGGGGGCAGGGTACCCACTAAAGCAGCTCTGGAGGAGGAGGAGGCCAGGGACTCAGGCAGACCTGGGTTCAAGTCACAATGATCACAGTTCTCAGCAGTAATAAGTGGGCAGATCATTTCACCTCTCATTTGTGAAATGGAGATAATCCTGCTTTGCTCCCAGGGTTGTTGGAAGGATAAAGTGACGTTTTATTTATGGAGCAGCTGTATATGCTGATGACTCCTACTCCAAAGGGAATTTGATGAGGGTCCTGGGCACCAGTGTGATTACCATGATGGGGAGTGACCTTGGCTCTCACCAGCAGGGAGGGTTCTGCAGACAGCCAGCCCCCTGTAGGGGGGAGGCCCCTCCCTGCTTTTCTGAGGATGGTTAGATTCATCTGCGTGCCTTCAGCTGTAAGATGCAGGGGGAGCCTAATGCACACTAGGGGAGTCCAATGACCAAACTGCACAGGGATGGCTTGGAGCTGGCCTCGGGATGGACAAGAAACAGGGACCCTCTCCTCCTGCCCCCACCCCATATCCTCCTCCCAGATCTTTTTCTCTGTCTCTGATCTTTGGATCTAACCCTGGAGTGTGCCCCCTCATTCCCGCAGAGGACTCTCTCCCACCAGCGCAGGGCATACCCGTGAGTGATGCAAGTTCACCGCCTTACTGCTTGAGGCCCAAAAGGAAAGGGGGCTCTTCCTGGTCTGAAGAAAGAAAATCTCCCAGGGAAGGATTCTGATTGGTCCAGCTGGGTTTTGTGCCCACATGAACTCTTTGCTGAGCCAGAGGGGTGGGGTTAAGAAGTGGGCAACTCACACTTCCAGAGACAGGAAGATGAAGGACTGTCTCTGAAATAAGGGGCCTGTTATCTGAGGATGGGGAAAGGCGGCTGGGAAGCGAGCAACAAATGCGCCCGTCTCAAGGGCAGATGCTCGCTGGTATGTGAGAAGTGGGGCTGTGGGTGCGGTCAGGGAGCACCTTTATTATTGCCTCCAATGCCTTCTTTAAAATGTACTCAAGGTGGGAGGACCACCCCCACTCCTGAGCAGGAACTGGGTTCCCCATGACTTTTCTGGTCATTTTAGTCAGAGTAAGTCACAAACTCAGGCTCAGTTTATTAACCAGAAAAGTCTGATTTCATTTCATAATCAAAACTCTAGACTTGATTTAAAATAAAATCAGCCCCCTTCCCCAGCCGGGGCTGCCATGGGCTGGCTGCTCAGGGTGAGGCGGACATTCTCACTCTCTGTCTCATTGCCGCTTCGTCTGCCCCACTTGTCTCTCCAGGGGTGGAGCAGGGGTGCAGGGCCAAGATGAGGCCAGAAGAGTGGGCGAGTTGCTGCTTGTCCAACACTCATTAATGGCTTCTCTCGGGGCTGCCATGCTCAGAGCTACCTTTCTCTTTGGAGGGACACCTCTCCATCTCAATCAACTGGACAAATGCACTTCTCTCCGGCAGCTCAGTGTCCAGGAGTTCCAAGACCACCTTCAACTTCTCCTGCTGAGTCCTGTTCGCTGAGAGGCAGGGGAGGTGAGCTGATGCCCTGGCCAACTCACTGTGTACATGGCCCGTATCAGGTCCAGGAGAACAGCCACGCAGTCTGCTCAGGAAAGCCGACCTGCAACGGCTGGTTCAGCTACCACAGCAGCCAGCCAACCAACCTCTCAGCTTCTAGATTTCCCAGACAAGGGTCACCTGACAGCCTCAGAGTCCTGTAGTTGCAGGAAACTCCCATTAAGCTCTGCCAGTGGCCCAACCAGAGGCCCCATTGAAACCCACTCACCAGACTCTGGGAGGTGAGGGGCAGGCACTGGTGAGTAGTTCAGCACACCCCTTCCTCTCCAAATGAACTCTTATATTTTGATGAGCGTGAGCTGGCTAAGAGGTTCTTGGTCATCTGCTTTGAACTTTCTGCACAATGGTTTGTTTCTAAATTCACTCTGTGTTTGACAACTTGGTGATTCGGTGGAAACTTTCAGTTGAATGTCTTGATTCACAGTGGAAACAATACCACAACCAGTGAACACTCAACCAGGCACTGTGCCAAGCACTCCGCAGGCATCCTCTCCCAGAGTCCTCCCCATGCCACGGTCCAGACTCTGTTATTGCAGTCTGCATTATGTTATGTTATATTATATTATATTTCATAATACTGTAATATGTAATATACAACATGATAATGTATAACATTACATAACATTGCTCTTATTATCCCCATTTACAGATGACAAAACTGAGGCTCAGAGAGACTGAGTAATTACTATTACTATTACTATTACTATGAATAACTGTAGTTAAAGGCTACACAGATTGCAAGTGGGCAGTTGTGATCAGGTGCTTGTTTACCCTCCAAGATTTTCTGCCTTGATCTGAGTGGGAGGGTGAGAACGAAGATGTGCCTCTTTCCAAAGTTCACTTTGCAGGAAGCGGTCCTGCCTGTGGGTGGCCTTGAGCCCCTAGCACAGACTGAGCTGTTGAGCTGCACCTTGCGAGAAGAAGCCAGGTGATTCTTGCAAACTGTTTCCTTCCCTTCTGAGTCCCTGTGGAACTCAGAGCTCCATCAGGAGTTAGCATGTTTTATTTATTTATTTTTTAGGGAGACGAAGAGAGGGAGAAAGAGAGGGAAGAGAAACATCCATGTGAGGTTGCCTCTCGTGTACCCGCTACTGAGCACCTGGACCACAACCCAGGCATGTGCCCTAGATAGGGAAGTGAGCCAGTGATCCTTTGATTTGCAGGCCGGCACTCAATCCACTGAGCCACACCAGCCAGGGCGGGAGTTAGCATGTTTGAGGAAGGGCATATAAAATTGCCCACTGGCCAACGTTCTCAGAGCTTGGGTACCAGGGTTCCAGAAACCACATAGAAAGGTGGCCCAGTGGGCATGGAAACAGGCCTGATGGGCTGGTGGCATCTCTTCAGGGTTGTGATAAGCCCAAGGAGCCTGCTGCGCCTGACCTTATGCAGAGGTCTGTGATCTCGGGAGGAAGGGGCCTTTTGATAGCAAACCCTTTGATCACAGACCCCCAGGGCATTCCCTGTGGGTGTGTGTCTTTGGTCCCTTCCTAACGTCACTCGTGTCAGCTGACCACCTGCATGTACTGGCCCGGGAGCATTGGCTGCAGGACGGAGCCAGGCCTCTGGGGCGAGGCCATCAGCTTCATTAGAACCAGATTCTTAGTACAAGGCTCAGGAATTGAGCTTCATATCCGGAGGTGTTTTATTTTCCTTCTTATTAAAAAGAAAATTGCCCTGATTATCTAAACGGGGCCATTAAATATCACTTAGGTGTCTGCCAACTGAAATGAGCCTGCGGGGTCAGGGAGGAAATGGGTTGGTGGCCGTGAGAGCTGTTGGCCGGAAGACCTGCACGCATCCCCACGCCCACCCTGGCCCAGCCCCCACTGCCACCCTGGGGGTCTGCAGGGGCTCTCTGCCTCTGGCGTGGCGGTGGGGTGAGGCCAGGAGGAGCTGCGAGCTCAGAGTTGATGTGCCTTGGAGATGGCCCATCTCTTCAGGTCCAAAAATTTTCACTTTTTCTTCCAGACTCACTGGGCACCTCATCCAGGACGCCCTCCCTGGTCCGCCTAGGGGGCAGCCAGACTCTCCAGGGGCTGCCACTCATTTGGCCCTCGTGCCTCTCTGTTTGTTGTTTCGGTTCTAGGCACGGATCATTCGCTCCGCTGCGTGCTCCATTCAGGCGTGTTGGTTGCTGGGTTCATCCCCACAGCACCCAGCACAGGGCCTGGTCCACAAGAGCATGTGTGTGTGTGTGTGTGTTGCATGTGCATGAGCCAGGTATGTACGTGTGCCTTGTGAGCAAGTGTGGGCTGTGTACACACTGTGAGTGTGGTTGGGATGTATGTGAACATGAACTGTCTATGCTGGCATGGGCTGTGTGTACATAGTGCGTGCGTGCTTGGTGTGTGTGAACACAGGGTGTGTGCTCATGGGCTGAGTGCACAGGAGGGGCTGTGTGTGTTGTACGGTTCTGCAGTCTTAGTTCAAAGCAGCTCTCCAGAACCATACACACAGAATATGTCACCGCTGCTGAAGCCTTCCAGGTCATTGGCCCAACCCCCTTTTCGTTTAAGTGGACAAACTGAGGTTCAGAGAGGGGACTGGACCTGCCATAGCACTGGCCCCACTCAGGAACCCCTTCAGAGGTGGAAACATCCTTCTAAGGGACTGACTGCTACCGGTGGGAGACAGGGCTTGGGTTGAGTGGTTGGGTGGAGTTGAGCTGAAGCCCCACAATCCCAGTGACCCATGAATGAAGTCTTACAGCTACAGCCTTGGGGGCAGCTTGACTGGGAGACCCCCACCTGACTCGATCCTTGGAGGCCTCAGCCTGTGTATTCTTGGGGGACCAGTCCTCGCCTTGGCATGCCCACCAAGTGGCCATCCATCTGCTTCCTGGGTACTTCTGGGGCGGGCACTCTGCCCCCCAGGGCAGCCCAAGCTGTCAGCAGGGAGCACCTCCTCTGAGGGGCTGGGCCCCTGTGTGGTATCTGCGCACAGACTGCATCTGTGCCCCTCAAACTGCCTTGTGCATGGGAACCCACTGGGTCCTGTTACAGTGCAGGGCAGGGCGGGGCTGGGGCCAGGATGCATTTCCAGCGCCTCTGGGAGATTTTGAGGCTGCTGGTCTGTGGACCCCAACTTGGAGTAGCAAAGGTGTTTTACATTTGTTCAATATTTATAGTGGTGTCTGGGAAGGGACAATGTGTAAGGCACCAGCTGGCCCTTTCTCTTTGTGGTGGGCCCAGGTCGTGGGGAGGCAGCCCTACGTGGAGCCCTTGCGTCTGCCTCCTGCGGACCCCAGCAGCCCTGTTCCCCTGGGCCCACTATCTCATGTGAGCCAGTGCCCTCCCCCGAGCTCTGCTGTTCCTGATGCAGGGATTTCCACCACGCCCCTCTTCACACCTGACACTCCAGCTCCATCTGTAGGGGTGACTCCACCGCTGCTGCTCAGAACCTGCATGCGTGCTGAGGTCTGCGATTCTCCAACATCTGCCCGCTGCTGCCTCGCTGGTGCTTCTCTAGAGCCCCAGAGGCTGGCAGGATAAGAGGGGTTTTATGACTTTTTAACTGATTCATCATGCACACGAGGCCCCCTAGCTCAGAGGAGGTTAGTCGCTTGCCCACAGTCCCTAGCCACCAAGCACCAGAGCCTGAGTTCTTGATTATCTACATTCGTGAGTGTCCCCCCGCCCCCTGCCAGTGGGGCCTCGGCCCATTGGCAGCTCTCTCCACGGTGTGAGTGTGTGTGTGCGCATGTGTGTGTGTACATGTGTGTGTGCCTGTCCTTCCCTGCTGTTCAAAATGGCCTCGAGACTGGGAGGATTATAGCAAACCACACAGGGTGCTAATTGCTTTTCATTTCATTTGTGCCCCACCCTGAAGCCTCTTTGGCATCTATGGCAAGTGGAACTCCCTGGACGCCAGGCCTCAGAAAGTTCTGGTGAGCTGGGGCAAGGCATCCATAAAGAGAAAGGAAGGTGAATGGAAAGGAAGAGCAGGCCTGTGATTGCAGCTCGCACCCCGGGCCTGAGCCTGTCCCGTGGGCTGTGTGAAGCTGAGTGGACAGACCCGGGGGCAGGGCTCAGAGTCTTCGGTCCTGGGGGAAGTCTTCTGCAGACCACAGGGTTTCGGCATCTCTCAGAGAAGCAGATGCGACCTTTGGACTCCCCCCAAAAGAGGTCCTGTGTGCGATGGAGCCAGGTCACACGGTGTGCCAGCACTGCACTGTGACACTCTGTGTCTGGTATTGTGACAGGCGCTTTATGTGAATCAGATCTTACCACAATCCAAGGAAGTGGGTGCTGTTATCACCCCCACTTTGCATGTGAAGAATCTGAGGCCCGGAGAAGTTAAATGACTTGCCTGGGTTCACACAACTGAACAGGGATGAGGCTGGACTTGCACCCAGGTCCTAACCAACCTGGCTCCACCCCTCTCCAGAACTTCTGAGCACTACGTGCAAGTCATTTGACTCTGGGCAAGTGAGCCGACCATAAAACAGGTACCACCGATGAGGGGATGACAGAATACGTGAGAGAAGCATTCCAGGCACATCACAGGTGCTCAAGAAATGTCCTTCCTCTGCCCTTCTTCCCTCTTTCAACCCCATTAGGGGGAGGTTAGCAGAACTGGCTCTTGTCCACACCAGCGTGCCCATGATAGCCAGGCCTGGACGCCAGAACCTGTCGGTAGAAGCTGTGGATTGGGGATACTGGATCAAGGACATGGATCTAAGGGAGGTTCGTCCATGCTCCCCAGATATCTGAAGAGCTGTCATGGGTGAGGAAGGGGAACCAGGGTCCCTCAGAAAGAACCTGCAGGCACACCTGGGGCCAAGGGACTAAGAATCGGACCTGGAGGCAGATTCTTGGAGAGGTAGTGATCTTGTTGGAGGGGGATGCTGAAGCAGAGTCCAATGGCACATTAGGGTGAACTTGATAATGTTCATGGCACCCTCCGACTCTGTGTAGTTGCAAGGACCCTGCAAGATCCAGTTGGAGCTTGGGCCACTCCCCAGGCCTGCCCCACTGTCCCCACACAGAGAACCAGAGAATGTTGGAGATGAAAGTCACCCTTTGACATCTAGGCCAAACACCTTCTCTTATAGATGGGGAAGCCGAGGACCAGCAGCCCAGAGACAAACAGGCACTTGCAGAAGGTAACATGGAATGTTGTCACAGGCTAAACCCTCAACCTCCTAGTTACCTGTTGGAGAGCTCATCCCTGCCCACCTTGTTCTACTTCCGGTGACCCTAAGACACAAGAAGCCACTGTCCCCCCATCCCAGGTTGCCCCACCATGCCACAGCCTTTGAAATCTCCTCCCCTGCCCCTTTCCCATCCTTCTGTCAGACGGGAGAAAGCCTTGGTGGTACAGAGGGAGAGAATGTGGTAAAAACAGACCCATTCAGAGCCTTCAGGACAAATATTTGAGAGTCACCAATTACCTGATCCTCAAAGACATGCCTTTAACTTCCTTCCTGCTCGTCTTGATTGCTGAAGCCGGGCGGCCTCCTGGAATCCCGACTGTGACAGGCATATTGCGAGCACATGTTTTCTGTGTGCAGGGCTGTTCGCAATAAACCAATGCTGAAAACCACATTAAAATGAGCTGCAGGAGAGGGAATCACTTTGTAACATGCTTTATTTTATTTTATTTTTGACTTGGAAAGAAGCATGTCTTGGCTGCTAATCAAAGAGCTAGTGGGGGCCTCTTAGCAGAAACCAAACCGATCCCCGGCCAGACCTGCCTGCCTGGCCCCCTCGGACAGCCACTCCAGCTCAAGGGAGCCGAGAAGGGGCCCTGAGACCATGGGTGGGCTGCATGGCTGCTCTAGAAACTGGAGGTGGGTCCTCGACGCCAGCCTGGGTCTACTGCCTCCAGACGGTGGGACCCTGGATCTCTCTTTTCCCTTTGCCCGGCAGCAGTGTTTCCAGGACAACAGAACTCCATGTGTTTTCAGAAACACAGACTCCTCATTAGTAAGTGGGATCTGCAGCCCCTGCGGTTCAGGAGGCAGACAGTCACTCAGGATCCTGCTGTGGTGGGAAGGAAGTGCATCCTGGCTTCCCCTCAACTTGCTCCAAGAGCACAGGAAGATGCTGTTCCTGCCCAGGTGTTTCACAATGGCTCTGCAAGAGGCTTTGGACCACTGTGGTGTTCTCAGTAGAGTGCTTAGCATCTTGAATCCGTAGCCCACAAGCTGAGATTCAATCCTTCACTTCCAACCACCCTTAGGACATCCCTCTTAGATTCCCACTGTCCCCTCACCCCCAACACGTCCAAAAGCCAACTCATCTCCACTCCCTAGAACCATTTCCGATTTTCTGTGCTGGGTGATGAGCATCATTCTATTTATTGACTGTTGAATCCAGAAACCTCAAAACCCCAGCTCTTTCCTCTCCTTGCAGCCCCAGTTCCAGGAATCCCCAGGTCCTGGGGATTCTTCTGTCTGTGCACGTAGCCCTTGAACCCATCCCTTCTTCTGTGGCCCCTGACCATTTCTGAGGTTAGATCTTGCCCGCCTTTTACCTGGACCATCCCAGCTGCTTCCAGTCCCAGATGGAAATTAAACATCCCCTTCCTTGTTTGAGACCCTTCTGGAGGTAAGCCAAGCAGCACCGCCACTGGTGTGTACCGTGTCTTTTTGCAGATCAGGAAAAAGTGCCCCTTCCTCAAGGCACTTGACTGCCATCTGCTGGAGAATGATTATAATAAACATACAAATCAATGATGACTGTGTGGTGATGGCGCCCCCTAAGGTTGTGCGTGCACCGTGTTCTGAATCCAAACATCTCGTGACAGGGGAGATCCCGAGGACCCTTATATCTCCAGCTCCTCTTATCCACTCACATCTTACCCTCTGAGATTTTAAGCTGTTTGAGGCTCTAATGGTGCCCGACCGTGGTGGTTAAGAGGGCGGACTTCAGAGACGGAGCCCCAGCTCTACCACATACCTGCTATAATGTTCCCTAACCTTTGCATTCAATCAGTTTCTTCATCTGTACAATGGGGATAATCGTAAAGAACTTTCTCATTGGTTTGTTGGGCTTTAAATGAGTTAATATTTGCAAAATGACAAAATAGGGCTTGGTGCATTGAAAATACTATATTAATATTTTTCTTTTATTATTATTTCCCGACCGGGCCCATGCAGTTATACTTCTCTCTTCCTCTAGGGCCCCTCATTTCTGGGCAGCCTGCCGGCACAGGTCTAATAAAAGCTTGGGTGTCACTGGACAGCACACTCTTGCCAGCAGGAACGAGGTGGTATCAGGGTCTGAATCTTCAGGCCCTAGCCCAATGCTCACCTCAGAGTGGGAACTTCCTAAAGCTTGTTGTGAAAATCCCCTCTACTCATTTTGACCGCTTCCTTTTTATTGCTGTTTGTAAGCAAAGTAATCATTATATAAGAGATCTCAGTGCAAGATGATAGTATACATTAAACATTCCTTAGTAAGTGCCATTTACTTAGGAGACAAGCCTTTTTACAAAAGGGAGTCAAAGGGGAAATGTGAATAATAACAACTAATATTAACTGACCCCTAGGGTGAGCTCCTCTGTGTCTCCTCAGCATGGCCAACAGCAGCCCTGGTCATGGTCCCATTTTATGGAAGAGGACACTGAGGCCCTGGGTTAAAGAACTTGCTCAAGATCCCTAGGTCAGAACAGGTGGATCTGGGTTGGAGCCTGGGCTGACTGCGGGGGTGTGATCTGATCCCTCAGGGGAAGAGGTGGGGAAGCTGCTGGTCTGAGGGCTGCTGGTTCTTGTCCTGAAGTCCTAAGGACTGGAATACTATGGTGTTGGTGGGGCTGGGAGCCCCAGGGGCAGAGAAAGGGAGAGGGTCGGGGCAATAGGAAGAGTGGTGCCTGGAGCTTTGCCCTCTGCGTCTGTGTCTTGGGATTATGGTTATTCTGTGGAGCAGTGAGATGGCACCCTGGGGGGCAGGAGAGAAGCAGGCATGGAGCATCACACCAGCCTGGGCTCTGGTCTGGCTGTGCTGCCCTCTGTGTGGTCCTGGGAGAGCCGTTAATGTCCCTGAGCCTCAGCTTCATCACGCTAGTATCACACCTGCCCAGGGCTTGCAGGCAGCTGGTGAGGAAGGCTGTGTAAATCGGCTCCCCAAGAGAAGCAGGACAGGAAGTCTCCAGTGAGCTGGGCAGTTACCTTTTTGAAAGGAGACAAAAAGCTTGGGACTGAGGGATTTACATTTCGAATTGGAAGTTGTGCATTCTCAGACTGAGACCATTTCCTGTTGGGGCATAACTGTGTCTGTCATTCCTGAGGCAGGATCCATGCAGCAGAGCAAAGCCCTGGATGTCAGTCAGGTTGGACATGTCCTTCTATAGCTCAGCTCCAGAGAAGACTGGTGTGAGCTGTCTATGGGGTGGTTGGGGAAGACTCATAGTTCAGGACTCCCAGAAGGAGTGGAAGGTCTGTCCAACTTCAGGAAGCATATCCTTTGGTTTATGTTCATGTTTATGTTCAATAACAGTACATGTTCTGGTTATTTATTTATTAAATAATTTATTGAGGTGAAAATTGTGTAACATAAAATTAACTGTTTAAAAATGAATACTTTGGTGGTGTCTAGTACATTCATAATGTTGTGCAGCCCCCACCACTCTCTGATTCCAAACTATTCCCATCACTTCAAAGTACAACTTCATGCCCTGGCTGATGTGGCTCAGTGGATTGAGTGCTGGCCTGCGAACCAAAGGGTCACCGGTTCAATTCCCACTCAGGGCACGTGTCTGGGTTGTGGGCCAGGTCCTCAGTAGGAGGCTCACAGGAAGCAACTACACACTGATGTTTCTCTCCTTCCCTTTCTCCTTCCCTTCCCCTCTCTCTAGAAATAAATAAAGCCTTTAAAAAATAAAGTACAACCTCATAACCTCTCCCCATTCTTTCCTCCCCTCAGTCTCTGGCAACCACCAATCAACGTTCTGTCTCTGGATTTTCCTGTTACGGTACCGCATAGAAACAGAATCACACGATGTGTTACCTTTCGCGTCTGGCTTCTTTCACTCAGCATGATGTTTTGGAGGTTCCCCCATGTTGTGTGGAGCATGTGTCAGTACTTCGTTCCTTTTTATGGCTGAGTAATAGTCTACACTTTGTTTATCCACTCGTCCGTTGATGGGCATTTGGTCTTTTCCCGCCTTTTGGCTGTGGTGAGTAATGCCGCTGTGAGTGGTGAACGTGTGCACATGTGGTTGTTTGAATACCTGTTTTTGGTTCTTGTGGGTATATATCTGAGTGTAGAATGGCTAGGTCATATGGTAATTCTATGTTTAACTTTTTGAATAATTGTAACTGAGCCATTTTTTCATTTCTACCACTAATGTACAAAGGTTCCAATTTCTCTACATCCTCACCAACAGTTGTTATTTTCTGTTTAAAATTTTTTTGAATTATTAACCCTCATAGTGTGTGTGAAGTGGTGGCTCATTATTAACCCTCAGAGGGTTAATACATTTTTCATTATTAGCCCTCATAGTGTGTGTGAAGTGGTTTTGACTTATATTTCCCTAATAACTGATGATGTTCAGCATCTTTTCATGTGCTTTTTGGCCCTTTGTATATCATCTTAGGAAAACTGTCCAATCAGGCCCTTTGTTCCTTTTTCATTTGGGTTGTCACCAATCAGAACAACAAAAAGAAAAAAAAAAGAATCCCCCAAAACAAGGATAGTGTAAGCAGCCTCTGGGACAACTTTAAGTGTTCCAACATTCACATCATAGGGGTGCCAGAAGGAAAAGAGAAAGAGCAAGAAATTGGAAATCTATTTCCAATGAAATAGATAATAATGAGAAAATAATGAAAGAATAATGAAAGGAAACTTCCCTAATTTGGTGAAGAAACTAGACATACAAGTTCAGGTAACACAGAGTCCCAAACAAGATGGATGCAAAGAGGCCCTCTCTGAGACATAGCATAGTTAAAATGCCAAAGGTTAAAGATAAAGAGAGAATCTTAAAAGCAGCAAGAGAAAAGCAGTTAGTTAACTACAGGGGAGTTCCCATAAGACTATCAGCTTATTTCTCAAAAGAAACTTTTCAGGCTAGAAGGGATTGGCAAGAAATATTCAAAGTAGTGAGAAGCAGAGACCTACAGCCAAGATTACTCTACCCAGCAAAGCTATCATTTAGAATTGAAGGGCAGATAAAGAACTTCCTAGATAAGAAAAAAAACTAAAGGAGTTCATCCTTACCAAACCTTTATTATATGAAATGTTGAAGGCACTTATTTAAGGAAAAGAAGATCAAAACTGTGAACAATAAAATGGCAATAAATACATATCTTTCAACAATTGAATCTAGAAAACGAACTTAGTAAACAAGAAGAACAGAGACAGAATCATGGATACAGGGAGTGTTTTGATGGCTGCCAGATGGGAGGCGGGAGGTGGGGGATGAAGAGGTGAAGGGATTAAAAAGTACAAATAGGTAGTTACAGAATAGCCATGGGGATGTAAGTACAGTATAGGAAATGGGGTAGTCAAAGAACTTACACACCTGACCCATGGACATGAACAATGGTGGGGGATTGCCCGAGGGACTGGGGGTGCTGGGTGGAGGGGGGCAGAGGGGGAAAAACTGGGATAACTATAATAGCAGAATCACTAAAATACAATAAAAAATAAATTTTTGTCTTTTTTTTGTTGAGTTATTTATATATTCTGGACACCAGATCCTTTTCAAATGTATGATTCGTAGATAATCTCTCCGATACTGTAGATTGTCTTTCCACTTTCTTTATAATGTCCTCTGATGCATGACAATTTTAAATTTTGGTATAGTCCAATTCACCTATTTTTTTCTTTTGTTGCTTGGTGTCATATCTAAGAATTCATTGCCAAATCCAAGATCATGAAGACTTGCTTTGCATTTTCTCCTAAAAGTTTTATGGTTTTAGCTTTTATACTTAGGTTGTTGGTCCATTTCAAGTTAAATTTTGTATGTAGAGTGAGGTAGGGGTCTGATGTCATTCTTTCCCATGTGACATCCAGTGTTCCCAGAACCATTTGTTGAAGAGACTTTTCTCTCCCCACTGAATGACTATCACGTGTGGTTGGAAGTGAGTCCACCATAGGCGTACAGTTCTATTTTCTGTTAGAGTCCTGCTCTTTCCTTGGCTCTGCCGCTCCCCCTGTGTGCTGTGGGGTGGGCCTTACTCTCTCCAGGCCTCCATTTCCTTTGTGAAGTGAAAACCGTGGGTTTACTCACTGCTGAGGTTGTGTAGCAGCCTCAGAGGCTCTGCGTTCTGAATTGTAAGTGTCTCGGCTGGGCCGGTTCTGAGCCGGCTCTGCGGCTCTGCGGCTCTGAGGCAGGGGGACTGCCGCCTCCTTGCCCTCACTCCTTGCTGATCCCTCTGGCTTCCGCAGAGAGCACGGCTCCCTTTCCCTTTGGTTTAGCTACTGAAAATCTTCAGGGTCTCTGGCAGCTCTTTCTCCCGCAGACTTTGCTTTGGAGTCGGACTTTCAATCTACTGTTCTGGGGGCCATGCTAGTCTCCCACACACCTCCTTGTTTATTTATACTGCAACTCTGAAAGAATTTGCCCAGATAAATTGGAAATGAAATCTCCAAATGAGACCCAGGTCTCTGCTGTGTTCCCAGATTGCAGCTTTGTTGGGAGGTGGGGGGGTGGGGAATGGGGGGAATGGGGCGGGGGGTGCTGAGACTCTCCACTGCAGTCCTGGAGATGTCAGAAAGTTTGAGCCCTACCCACCCCACACCCCCATCATTCTCAGCAGTGCCTGGTGGCTATCTGGCCTGTTCCTTTCTTTTAAGGAAGAAAACTCTCATCTGTATACAGCACCTGCTAACTCCTGTCCTGACTCCACATAGGCACGGGGCTGGGATTCATGTCCACTCACTCCTGTAATTCTCCCCAAAGCCATGGGAGGGCGATAGAATGACCCACAGAACAGGTTAGGTGCTGGCTTACCCATCTTCCCACCTGTTCCTTTTTTTTTGATAGTCTTGTTTTTTTCATTTTACTTTTCAATCACAGTTGACATTGGTAATTGCCATCTGTTCCCGACCTGCTGCACTGCATGCATGTGCGGGCGTCTCAAACCACCCCCTCTGTTTCTCACCCGTGAGAAAATCAGGGCAGTGGTTTCAACAGGTGGGGTCGTGGATTCCCCACTCGGAGAACTGGGCAAAGCTTTGGGTAGTCTCTTCTAAAGCATGCCCAGGCACAGATGCCCTTGCTTACAGTTTCCAAGGGCTCAGGGACAGTGAATCCCTCGGTGGGGGGAGGGGGTTGCCTGGTCTCTCATTTAAAAACCTGTACCTAAGAGTTTTCAGCTCCAGCGGGAGGACAGGGAGAGACCCCGAAGCCTTGCTGAGCCCCATTTCCCCTGGTAGGGGTCACTTCAAAATCACAGGCCCCTGTCTGCCCGTCAAGAGTGGGCCTAGACCTTTTTCAGCTGATTGTTGGGGAAAAACACACTTAATTTTGATGGAGCACCAGGCCCTTCATGACCCCCTCATCCCCCTCAGAGTGGGGAAGAAACCAAATGTTCTTGGGGAGCAACCAGTGTGCTGAGAAAGTGGGCTCGAGACAGCACCCAGCCAGCCTCCAGCTGACCTTGGACAGGCCGGGCTGCTCTCTGCTCGTCCCGGAGTGGGGCGAGCTGGAACACCCCTAGTGGGAGCGCGTTAGACAAGGAGCTGGGGTCTCCCTTCACAGTGAGCCGATGAAAGATTCCTCAGCCTCTTCTCATGAGTGGAGCTCATGCCTGTTTTCCCTAGCTGGGACTGAGTCACAAAAATTCTTTTATGATCCATTTTCTGGCCTTCACCCCTGTTTTTTTTGGAACTCTAAAGCAACATCCTAAATTTTCTCTGCCTAATTTTAGTCTCTGGGAACTGTAGCCAGATGATGTCAGACTGAATATTAGATGCTATTGGTCTTCCCAGGCCGGGCTCTGTCACCAGCTCCCTGCAGCTGCCCTGTCCCCTGGGGTCAGGTGTGGGCCTGGGAGATGGCAGGGTCATCAGCCAAGAGCTGTGTCGGGGCAAGGAGGGGTGGGAACCTTCCTTCTCTCTAGGAAGCGCCCTCGGCATTCCAGCATTCTGAATCCTCCTCAGTGCGAGACTGAGAAAGCTTTTCCCAAAGGGCAATTCACCCTCCATCAGCAAGCTTTTCCAGAACGTCCAGTGCAGGCCAAGAACCTACTGTATGTCTGCAGAGGTGGGCAAGACCCTCCTCTCTGAAAGCGGACCTCACCCATCTCCCTCACTCGGCCCAGGAGCACCTTCCAAAGGCAATTGTTTTTAGACTGTTTTTTAGAGGGGCTTTCGGTTCACAGTGAAATTGAGCAGAAGGAAGGAGACTTCTCTGCCCCTGCCCACCATCAGCTTCCCCCACCAGAGGGGTGCCTCTGTTACACCGATGCGCCTCCACCGACACACCGTGACCACTCAAAGTTCATAGTTTACGTGGGGGTTCTTCTTGGTGCTTTGTATCCTGTGCTTGGAGCACCTTCTAACAGCCAAAGCCGATCTCATCATCCGGAGGCAGATCTGGGTTCATGGTCCCTGATACTTATATAATTTGAAGGGCTTTAAAATAAAAAGAATACATAAAAAACGCATTTGTTGAATTTTATAAAAACATGTGAGCATGCGAACACATTGCCCATGTTTCTTTGGGGGCCTTGAAGTTTTCAAAAGCATAAGCTTCATAGCCAAGCCCTCTTTGCTTCTTACTCTCTTTAAAATTGTTCATCAGCTTCTGCCTCTCTGAGTACCCGGCTTCTTAGCTGGCTCGCAGAGCCTGGCATGGTGAGACCGGAGCTCATGTTCCAGTTACCCCAAACTGGAACGTGCTGAGCTCATTCTGCACTCGGGGCCCTTGCCTGGGCTGGCCCCTCAGCCTGGTCTGCTTCCCTGCCATCTCTACCTGCTTGCTCCCACTGGGGGCCTCTACCAACAAATCATGCCTGGATTTGAGGCTCCTCTCCTCGTTCCCTGAATGGCCCATCCCCACTGCCACCATAGCACATGGGACACTGTAGTAACTGTCTGAGGAGGGGCGAGGAGCATATGGGTTCCATTGGCCACTGTGTGCCATTGCCCTGGCCCATGGCAGGGCACAGGAAGCATCTGCTGGCTAAACGGCTGATGGAAAAGTGACGATGGAAAAGGTGGGGGAACATCTGAGCTGTTCCTGTCCTGCCTCGAACCACACCCCCCAACCCCCCGGCCTTAACACCGTTGCCACTCACCACCCCCAGCCCCTGCCCTGGAGTCAGTACTGTTGGCCTGGCATCTCTGCACCTGCTGGGTAGGGCTGGGGATACACTTGGTGAGGTTATCCCTGCCTTTTCAGTGAGATGTATTCTGAGCGCTCCTCCATTCCTGGCCTCAGTGTGTGGTCCTGTCCTCCCCAAGCCTCCAATAACTTTACTGACGCAGAACCCTCTGCTTCCATCTAAAGGGAGAGGTGTGGGATGTGGGCCATTCCCTCCCCTCAACAGCCATTCCCTTCTCCCTCCTCCTCACCAGCCCCAGATGCTCCAGGTTCATGGCCATGGAGGTCATGATGCTGGCCTGCTGCCTGGCCTTGTGTACCTCATGAGACGGACCACAGTCATGCCCCCTCCCCTTGCAGGCCCCCAAGGGCTCCTGCCGCTGGGCCTCTGCATCTCTTCAAGCTGCCTGGAGTCCTAGCTGGGCTCAGGCTGCCGGGCTGTCAAGAACGCACGGAGCTGGAGGCAGCCCTGCAGGGGCCGATGCTGGAGACAAAAGCCTCTCACTTGGAGACGCTTCCTGAGTCTTCCTCCATCATTGGGGTAAAGCTTGCAGGTGCCCCCCCAAGCTTATGAGGGTTCTGCAGCGAGATGGCCGGTCCAGGGCAGCGATGCTGACTCTCCATCTGAGGACCCCAGCCCAAGCCCTGGCCTGGGGAGGCAGTTGTGGCTGGAGGAAGGAATACTGGACCGGGAGTCAGGCAGACCAAGTTCAAGTGGGAGCATGTCTTAGGTAATCTTGGCTAACTCCCACTTCCTGAGTTTCTGTTTCTTTATCTACGATTGAGGTAAACAGCTTCCCTTCTATTTCACATAGAAAATGAAGGATGCCTTGGTCCCTCCTTGAATTTGCACTTGGCTTGCATTGGACAGCCTGTGATCAAGCCCACGGCCCCCTTGTCTTGTCTAGGCCCTGGCTCTGCAGTCCACTTAGGAACAGTTGTTGCTAAATATGGGCAAAGCCAGCCCTGCCTGGAGCATCGGGGAGCTGTGGCTTCCTTGAAGCCCTCCAGGTCCCCCATCTCCGGACATGGACCCCAGTCCTTTCATAGCCATGGCTAGGCTGTGACTGAAGCGTGCGGGAGGATGGCACGCAGACAGCAGCCTCTCCCCCGCACAGGCTCACACAGCCCCACTCCCCTGCATACAAGACAGACCCTGACAAAACCCGCATGGGCTCACACAAACAGCCGTTGTGAACGCATGTGCGTGTGCACCCACAGACCAGCAGGAGTGGGTGCACATCCACACACACAGGCATGAGCATATGCACACAACAGGCTCACACATAAGCACACATACCATGGGCTTCTGTATCCTCCCTCTCGAGGTTTCAGGCAGCTGCTTCTGCTCATGGAGGGGGTGGTGTGCAGAGGGCAGGAGCCAGGGCAGAGCGAGGTCTGTTGGGAACTTCAGGGAGAATGTGGGGAGGAGTAGAGATGGGAGATAGGCTGGGGAGGCACAGAGGCCACCCTAGGGCCTTGAAGGACACACTGAGGAGTTTGCACTTTACACCACAGGTGATGGGGAGTCTGTTGTCGTGAGAATTTGAGACTTCCCTTCAGAGAGCTGGAAATAGCCTGGGGAACGCTGACTGGGCTAGGACGGTCGAAGGATGAAGAACTTGCAGAGGCCTGAGTCCTTCTGCCGCTGATATATGTGGGCTCCAGGCCCTGGCTCAGCATCACATCTGGCCTGCTGGGTATTCCTGGGCAGATCCTTTCCCTCTCTGGTTTGGTCTCAATGTTCTCTAAGCAGTCACCTGTGGTATTGCCCACTGGGTCTATAGGGAATGCTGGGCCTTTCAGATGAACCCTGAGTGTTGGGAAAGGGGTCTGAGGGTTGGGGACAGATCTTGCTGCTTCAGACCATCAGACAACTGACAGAGCCCTGGGCAGACCTGAGCTGGAGCCTCAGACTCACAGCATCAGTCTGGAGAATCACTAACCAAATTCAGTTTGGAAACTATCTAATTACCACTTTCCCTGCCCAGTAATTTTGACTTGTTCTTTATATTCTGATGCCACCACCCTCAGGCAGCCCTGAACACCCTGCCCCGGTCCCTTGGCTTCCATGGCTTGCCATTACGGTGGTCTTGTGGGTTGCCCCTCCCAGGGCATGGAGCTGTCAAGGGCTGGGCCTGTGTTCTCACGCCCTGCATCCCCAGTGCCCAGGGCAGTGCTTCCTGGCTGGGTGATGGGCAGCGTTTGCCAAATGAATACCCAGGAGGCCATTTACTATCTATTGTTGCAAATATTGCTTGGTGGTAAGTGCCTTTCTTCCTTAGAAAAGACTGTGTTCCAGAACTTTCCAGGAGTTCCACCTGGGGAATACTCCGGGAGCCGAGGCGGAAAGCCTGCCCTGTCCTTCACATACAGCCTCAGCCTGCCGCTGGGGCCACCCGGCTTGCAGACCCTCACTTTCCAGAGGCCTTGGGAGCTGAAAGGGGGGTGTCTCACCATTTGGCTTTTGAGTCAAGTCTCCGCCTGGAATGACCTATAGGGAAGGCTTAAGGGACTTCCATGTTTCGTAAGTGAATGGCAAGTACATATGTGTTGTGTGTGTGTGCGTGTATGTGTGTATGTGTGAGATCCCAGTATCAGAGACCTCATGCCCACTCAGAGCTTGGACATCAGAGCTGGAAAGGGTGTTGGGGACACCCCCCCCCTCTTTTTTGTGAATATAGGTATAAATACATGTGTGTATAAATGTATGGGTATGCTATGTAGAGAACTGTAGGCCAAGAGGTTTGGCTTTGGCCAAGGAGCAGGAGCTCTCGCTCAGGCTCAGTAACGGCGTGAGCCTGAGCCGCACACACTGAGAGCATCTTCGCTGTCTAGGCGCCCCACCCCTGGCACTAGAGGCGGAGAAACTGCACGGGCACCGCAGTGATCTTGTTGCCCTGAACTTCAGGAGGTTGGCCGACTGGGAGGAAGAGAGCACTGCTGTCTTTCGTTCTATTCATCAGCATTTTCAAGAATCATTTTCTTTACATTTTCAATAAAACTTTAGCTTGAGGAAAAAAAGCAGGATGAGGCTGCCGGCTCCTTCTCTGCCTCCCCTCCATGGCGGGGGCCACAGGTGGGGCCCCGAGGACCTGCCCAGGCGCTTTGGCCCTTTCCAGCTGCAGGGGCCTGGGGAACCCAACAGGACAGTGTGTTCTGCTGCTGCTGACGTGTTGATGTGGAGGGGGAGGGGGGTCTCAGGAACTCAGGACCGAGGTTTACACCTGAGCCGGAATGAAGGGTGGGGGTGTGAGAGCCCCAGGATTTTGAGGACTGAGAGGGGAGACTTAGTGAAAGAGGTGAGAGGAGAAGCCGGCCCCTGGCTCCCAGAGGCAGTGAGGAAGCTTGTCCGTCCAGACTCCGGTTGGGGAAATAAACCTGAGAAATCAAAGCCTTAGGCCTGTGCCTCCCACAGGTTCAGACTCGGATTTGAGTCTGACCCAACCTCCATGGCCACAAAGTCAGTTCCAGGTTGTAGTTACTAGTGATTCGGGCGAAAACTCTAAAATAAAGTACCCACAACAAAAAGGCCAAATAATCCAGTTAAAATGGACAGAGGACATGAACAGACACTCTTCCAAGGAAGACATACAAATGGCCAACAGATACATAAAAGGTGCTCACTAGGGAAATGCAAATCAAAACCACAAGGAGATATCGCCTCACTCCTGTGGGAATGGCCATTATCAATGAGACAGGAAATAGCCCGTACTGGAGAGGATGAGGAGTGAAGGGCACCCACACGCTGTGGTGGGGATGTAAGCTGGTGCAGTCACTATGGAGAACAGTATGGAGATTCCTCAAAAAACGAAGACTAAAGCTACCATATGACCCAGCAATCCCTCTTCTGGGTATCTACCCAAGAAAGTGAAAACACTTACTCATCAGGTTGCATGTATCCCTATGTTCACTGCAGCATTATTCACGGTAGCCAAGCCCTGGAAACAACGTAACTGTCCATCTGTGGGTGATTGAATCAAGAAGATGTGGTGTGTGTATCCGATGGAATACTACTCACCTAGTAAAAAGGTGAATACTGCCGCGTGTGACAATGTGGGTGGATCTTGAGAGTGCCGTGCTAAGTGAAATAAGTCAGATGGAAAAAGGCAAGAACCATATGATTTCACTCATGTGGGATATAAAACAGAAAGCTGTAAATGAATGAAGAAACAAACTCATAGATAACAGAAGGGAAGGGGTTGGGGGGAGACAAAGAGCTTCAGGACGTCAACTATAAGGTGACAGAAGATTAGACTTTGGTGGAGAGCACACAGTGGTGTGTACAAATGTGTTATAAAGTCGTACACCTGAAATTTATAATGTTATTAACCAATGTTTCCCCAACACATTTAATACAAGCACGAGATAAAATATTAGCTATTCAAACCCAGCAGTGCACAAAAAAGTAATAGATCATGACCAAGCAGAGTTTAGGAAATCTGTTTTTGTAATTCAGCTCATTTACAGTTTAAGAGGTAAAATTCAATACCTATTCATGATGAAAACTGCAAACCAGGCAGAGAAAGGAGCCTGTGGCTGTGCAGATACCAGCTACCAACCCCCAGCCAGCATCGCCCCCGCCTGAGTGAGTAGCAAGAAGGGTCCCTTTAAAGTCATGAATGGGTTTCAGAGATAGCTATCGGGACTTCACAAAACACCTTGAGGTAAAGGAATAAAAGATAAATAGATTGGAAAACTTCTGTAATGACCAAAGGCATGTTATCAAGCCAAAACTACAAGCCACAGACTGGAAGGACATTTGCAATGTGCAAAATTGACGAAGGGGTGGTACCAGAAATACACAAAGAACTTGTGTGAGTCAATATGGAAAAGAACGATTTAACAGAAAAATGAGTCAAGAACAGGAACGGGCATTTCACAGGGTAGGAGTGGAGAGAAATGGCTCAAAAGAACAATGAAAAGATGTTTACCCTCATTAGCAATGCAGAAAATGCAAATTCAAACCACAGTGAAATAGCATTTCATACCCACCAGACCAGAAGACTTTTGCGGTCTTGAATGGCTGCCTTTCGGGGATCCCGAGGCTCCCTGTTACCAGGACTGGGGGTGTAGCATTGGAGAACACAGGGGATAGGATGTCCCCCCCATTAGGGAGACTCATTCCTGACTCCTGTTGTTCTTCAGGACTAGGGTCTGTTGGGACGGTGATCAGTCCCCACGCGGTGGTGTTTGGTTCTACCCAGTCCTAACAACCCCACCCTGCACCCCACCCCAGGCTCTTGGGGTCTGCCAGACCACTTCCTTGGCTTCTGCTCTTGTCAGGGCCCTCCTCCCAGGCAGCCGGATGTGCCTCCTGCTGCAGTACCTGGGTCTGGTCTGCAGAGCCGGGGGGCAGGAGAGAAGGAGCAAAGAACTGGGGGTAACTGGGTCAGATTGCCCCTCTTTTACATCTGGACAGATCTCTCTTCCATGAGAATCTGCACCCAGAGCCCACCCCCATCATATCCCTAAAGCTCAGAGAGGCTGAAGGGAGGCAATTGGGGTGCTCCACGTGCCCCACGCTCCAGCCCAGCCGTGAGCAGGGAGCAGGCACCAGATGCTGAGGCTAGACTTTGGCTGTCCTTTCACCTCCCCTGCAGGGGCTTTGCTTCTGGCCTGAGCCTTCTCCCGTCTGCCTCTTGGTGAATCTAGCCAGGTCCTCAGAACCCCGGGACAGGACGCTGTGGATGCCAGCCCTGTTCATGGAGCAGAAGCTTCTCCTGCTGCTCCCGACCAGCGTCTGGGTGCTGGAAAATATGGCAATGGGGGCCCTAACCCAGTAACCATGCTCTGTGCCAGAGCAGAGGGCTTCCTGCCGCCTTCCTCAAACCTGCACATAGATGGAGCTGCTGGCCAAACAGGGTCAGAGTTTCTGGATCCAGGACAACCTTTCACCTTTCTGGGCTGGGTTATCTCTCGCCCCTCCTTAATCGAGGGATAATATTATCTTCCTAGGCTCTCAGGGCAGGAGAGGGGAGTGGGACAGTGTTTTGTAAAAGTTGTGCCCTCAGTGGTATTGTATGGACTCGTTCTCACTATGGTGTAAATGACTGAGTGGGAGTAATGAGGTGCACACCCCAGAAGGGTGAAAAGGCTGCTGGATGCTTGCCCACAACTGGGTTTCATCTCTGGCTCATTCACCTTCTCAACTGTGTGGCTGTGGCACCTACCACCCCAGAACTCTTTTCTAATCTGTAAAAAGAAAGGTCTTTACAATTGTGTGGGAGACTTGCCTTCTAACAGAGTGCGAGGAACAGCTGCCCTTTCTCAGACATGCACTCTGTGCCAGTCCTGCTTTTTCTCTAACCAGTTCAGGGCCCGAGGAGGTGGCCTTGATTACTTCCGTCTTGTGGGCAAAGCAACTGAAGTTCAGAACTAAGTAACTTCCCCAAGGCCACCCAGCATGTTGGGCTTTAGGGGGAGTAGAGTAGAGAGGTGGCCAAGCCCTAAGCTGTAGACAACCACCGTGAGTGCTGTGCAAACACCTTCGTGCTGTTCAAATGTGTTTTAAACGATTCTGGGTGGTGTTGGGGTGGGAGAAGTGTCACTCAGAAAGCATCAGATTGTGTTGAAGTGGTCCTCCAGGCTGAAAAATACAGACGGGGCCCCATTGAGTGGTCCTTCAGTGGGTGTGGCACCCCCCTCCTGCTGCTGGCAGAGGTGAGGTCCAGATTCAAACCTGAGAGTCAGGAGTTCCTTCACCTGCCTAATCCTCCTCCCTGGCCTTCTCCCACAGTGTCTCAATGGGTGACCAGGTGGGGCTGGGCTCCAGCCAGACCTACTCTGGCTAGGAGGGATGGAGGGGGCAGCTGACCAGTGGATGGTGGCCCCTGAGAGCAGACTGTGCAGGGAGGGGACAGGCCAGGCCCAGGAGTATGTAAGCGCCAGACGCTGCCCAAAGGAGCTGAGCCCAGACTGCCCAATGTCACGAAGCAGGTAGCTTCTTTGTGGGCACTACACGCCCTGGAGATGTGGGACGTGCCTCTTCACATGCTGCTCCCTTGGGTGTCTGAGAACCGGGGTTGGGGGGCACCGAGACCTGCCCACCTTTTGCCCACTTTGAGCCCAGGGGGCAGGAGGTGCTCACTGGGACTGCTGGGCTCCCAGCCCCTGCAGCCGAAGCAGCTTTTCTGATTGGTTATCAGTCTGGGTTGCAGAAGCAATTGCGGGTAGGAAAAAGACTTCTTCCTTTTAGAAAAGCATTTGGAACTGCCCCTCTGGGTGCTTCTCCAGCCCAAGGTGAGGCTTATAGCCTGGAATTTGACCTCTGATTGGGAACTCTGGACACCCGGTAAGAGTACTAGAGCCCCACATTCACCTCCCAGCTCCCCCAAACGGCCATCACAAGGTAGATGGCCTCATGAGGAGACCAGGTCTTCCCTGGAGCCCCCCTGGGGCCTTCGCTTCGCCTTTGGCCTAGGTGCGTGCTGGGAAAGGTGCAGAGCGGCTCCCCAGACCTCCTTCCTCTTTGCCCAGGGCTCCTCCTCTGCTGCCCCGTCCAGTCCTGCCACCTGGGGTGGGCCTGTGACTTTGTGTTTAGTTCTTAAAACTCTGGTACCATTTCTACCTGAAAGTCCAGTGACCAAAGAGATGCTGCCCCCTGCTTGCTCCTTTGGGGCACCTCGCCTGTTTCCCTGGGAGAGTTCATCGCGCCCTTACTGAGTCTTAACCAGCATGGCAGAGGGGGTGGCCCTGCCCCGTGTCCCGGGCTGTGGGTGCTCCTCACAGGCCCCTGGGGGCGAGAAGGCTCTGGCAGAGTTGTGCAGCCCGCTCCTATGGCCTGGAGGACCCTACTCAGCCAGCTTTACTTTATGGCCACTGATCCTTGACCTTGGCCTTGAAGTCCTATTAAAAGAGATTCTTTCCCAGTGACACAGCAGTGGCAGCACTGACTCCACATGCCCAAGCCGGTCAAGACTCACAGCGCTCATTGCCCTTGACTGGGCTTGGTGTCGTCTCTCAGATGCAGGTGAGGCTGCCTGCCAGGTCCATGGGACACTGGAGATATTATTGATGATGTCTTTCTGGATGAGGAAAAAAGAGTAAGTGTGCTTCAGACAGTAGCTTCAGATTCACAACACCAGAAATCCACCCGAGAGAAGCAGCAGAATCGCTGAACTCTGAAAGGTAAAATGTGTGCAGAGAGGACACCCCCAGTTCCTCATTACCCCGGATGTCTACAGAGACCAGATCGCTTATTTGTGTTGTGATGAAATCCCCGTCAAGCCCTCAGGGTCACTCAGAAGTCTTGAAATACTCCACTGAGCAAACTGTAGCACAGCTGCCTTCATCTACGCATCCCCGAACTGAGGGGACCTGGCTTGGTCCCCAACCGAGGGCCCAGAAGTACTTTATCCTGCAGGGCTCTCGCCCTCCACACTCACACCATTGGATCCTGGGGACTTACCCCAGCTGTGCCCATTTGAAGGATAAGCCGCCCCTCTCCCCCCCACCCCCGCCCATTCTGTCCAGAACACTCACCTGCTGTTGCCTGGTATAACTTACTTGTCCAGAGGTAGGTTATCCTTGCCTCTGGGCAACCTGTCCCGCAGGTGATGCAGACATCACAGGGCCTGAGCAGCCTCAGAGGGCCTCAGGGACCAGGCACTGAAGCTCAGCTACCCTTCTCAGGTGCTATCACTGATGGCAGGATTCTGATTCCTTTACTTGGGAGGTAGTCAAAGCAATGGGAAACTGGGAATCATTCAGGAAAGAATGCAGGCTTTGGAGCAGGTCCTGAGCAACTGCATAACTGCTCCAGGTCCCCATTTCATCATTTGTTTAGAGGAATCAAAATAGCCATTGTGAGGGTTCCTGATTCACAGCTGTGACGCCCAGGAGAGAGCTAGAGACACGGCAGCAGCTCTTGTTTACAAACAGCCAGTGGGAACTGAAAAGAAAGCACCCGCTGAAGGCAATTCGTATCAACAGCTGGAGAACTCCAGGCCACCATAAACCCAAACCTGCCTGGTCCAGGGCTCAGAAAGCCCAGCAGTTAGTAGGGGTGGAGAGAGGGTGTTTACTTGAGGGGTGAGCTGCCTTCCATGCCTGGGTGCCCCGTGAGTGGTCAGAACAAGGGGTGACCGTAAACTTCTGCTTGAGAAGATGGGTGATCAGGTACTTCTCAGATGAGTTTCTCTCAAAAATGGTCCAAATATAAAAGCCTCTACTGGGCAGAGGCCTGGCTCTTTGTCACCTACAGCCCTGGAGGGTCCTCTGTTCTCCCCAGCTGTGCTGCCCTGCAGGCTCAGACAGGTGTTTTTGGTGGCCTTGCCCAGGAGCATCGCCTGAGACCCTCAGACCCCCACCTTCAGCCCCACGATGCTGGGCATGCGGACTGCCCCGTCCTGCATCCCTGCCCTTCGGTGGTGCCCTGACCCTCTCAGGGCCCTGCCCTGAGGTCCCTCCCCAAGTGCTAAACTCTCTGCCGCTGAAGCCCCCACCCCATGCCAGTGCCAGCTTGGGTTTCTTCTTACTTGGGCCTGGCTGCCCTCAGGGAGAGAGGGGCAAAGGCAACATGTCAGTCCCACATAGCAAATGGACACAGCTAACTTTGGAGAGGGGGTCTCGTTTCTTAAAGAAATGCATTTCTTTTATAAATTCATTTTTTTAAGATTTTATTTATTTATCTTTAGAGGGGAAGGGAAGGAGAGAGGGAGAGAAATATCAATGTATGGTTGCCTCTCGTGCTGGGAACTGGCTTGCAACCCAGGCATGTGCCCTGACTGGGAATCGAACTGCGATCCTTTAGTTCACAGGCCCGTGCTCAATCCACTGAGCTACCTACACCAGCCAGGGCAAAATGCATTTCTTTTAATTCCTGCTCTTTCCCAACAGAAGGTGAAGATATTGTGTTTTAGAAAGGAAATGCCACGGTGCCCTCAGCTGGGGCCAGGGGCCAGAATGACATGTGGGCAAAGGCTGTGGAGCCCATCCCTGCTGTGTGGGGGCAGGGATTCCAGAGGACAGCGGGTTTGGGGGGCTGGAGCAGGGAGGAACCACCAGGGCAGGGCCCTCTGGAACTTCAGGCCAGTTCCTAAGGCCCCTGGGGTGCTGGTGCAGAGCCAGGCCCTTCCACCCCCGCACTCGACTGCCTCGGTTTGAATCCAGGCTGTCTCACTAGCTGTGTAACTCTGGGAAAGTTACTCAACCTCTCTGTGCTTTGGTTTGCACATCTATAAAGTGGAGGTAATAGTGGTCCCAGTACATTGGGTTATTGTATGAATTAGATGAATTTACACAAAAACTAGTGCATCAGCATAGGTCTAGCCTTTCCAACAGTGTCTGGCACACACTAAATGTTCCCTGAATGTAAGGCCACATCTTCTCTTTTTGATCATTATTGTGACCTGCATCGCTCCACGTGGGCCAGACCCTTTGCTCTTGTGAAATCGGAAGAGAACATTTCCTCCCTTCCTCCCCTCCCATGGTGACTCAAGCCAGAATGTAACAAACTTCAGCATTAAAACATCTTCCTAATCTCGACCCTAAGCCCCTTCCACTTTTTCTGGCCGTGGTGGAGATGGAAAGCAGCTGCTCCGGGGCTGCGGCACTTCCCGAGCACCGTGAGGAAACTCCTGGCACGGAGCTGCCTGCCAGGGTGCGCGGGGCAGATGCCCTGGGGCACGCACACCTCCCCTGCAGGAGAGCAGCCCCTCTCCCCTTCCCAGTCCCCTGAGGTCTTTCAGGGTGGGCCTCCGGCACACCCCCACCCTGCAAAGATACCTCCCCAGGGTACACATGAGCATCTTTGCAGCCCCACGTGATGGCAGAGTATGCCTTCCCCCATTATTTTAGAATGCAAGGATGGCTGACATGGGGTCCTGCTCTCAAGGGTTTCACAGCCCACATGGAAGAGGGATACTCAAAAAGTCATCCCACCCGGAGTGGTCAAGGAAGGCTTCCTGGAGGAGGTGGTGCTTAAGGAGTTAGCTTATTAATGAGATGGGCTGGGAGCCGTTTCTAAATAAGATAAATTAGGCAAAGTCCAAAGGCCTGGAAGAGGGGGGTGCTCAGAGCATGGCAAGTGGCCCTCACTGGTGGGCTTTTCCCTCAGGGTGACAGAGAGCGTGAGAGGGTGACATGTCAGATTGGTGGCTCAGAAGGGGAACCGTGAGAAGGGGAACGGTTCGTGTTTTTCACAAACTGACTGCACCTAGGAACCAGCACCCACATCAAGAAAGAACGTTTTCATCATCTCAGAAGCCCTCCTCCCACGTCTCGCAGTAATTGCCCTCCCCCAGGAAACCACTGTGAGTGCCAGCACCTTAGCTCTGTTTCGCCCGGGTTGGAACTTTTGAGAAGTGGAATCACGCAGTGTGTGCCCTGTGGGTGTGACGTCCCGAAAACCCAGCGTTGTCCTTGTGACGCTCACCCACGTGCTGCGTGCAGCTTGCGCACACTTCATACTGTGTCGTGTTCCATTTAATGGCCACTCTGGTTACTTATCTAGTCAGCCATCGTGGGAATTTGGGTTACTTATAATTTCTGGTTACTGTGACCAGTGCCGCCTAAACATTTCTGTATGTGGCTTTTGGTGATCACATTTATTCATTTGGTCTGATTAATGTCTGGGTGTGGCGTTGCTGGCTCACAGCGTGGCCGTCTAATCAACCTTATTAGGAAGGGCCAAAGGATTGTTTAAGTGGCCGCACCACAGATGCCCTGTTTACACGTGTGAGAGTCCCGGGGGCTCCCATCTGATGTTTTACGTGGTGCTCGGTGGTGTTAGTCTTTAACTTCGGCCGTTCCGGTGGCTGTACGGGAGTGTCGCGTTGTGGTTTACTTCGCGTTTCCTCATGTGGCTGAGTTGAGCCCCTCTGCGTGTGACTGTTGGCCAGTAGGATATCTTACTCTGTGGGCGTAAGTATTCCAAGAATCCTCTTCTACTTGGTGGTAGGCCCCTTGGTTCTCTTAATGGGGTCTTCTGATGAAAAGAAATTCTCAGTTTTAATTCGGTCCCCTTTATCAAAGTTTTCTTTAATGTTACTGCTTTTTGCATCCTGTTCAAGAACGCCTTGTCCGTCCTGAGGTCGTGAGGGTGGTCGCCTAGGTTTCCTTCTGGAAGCCGTGTTGTTCCATCTTTCACACTGAGATCTACAACCCACCTCGAACTGACTGCCCTGTGTGGCGCGCCTTAGGGTCCAGTTCTTTAACTTCACTTTTCCATTGAGACGTTCACGTGCGGCAGCTCCGTTTGCTGAAGAGCCCTGCCTCTCTCCCCTGCACTACGTCTGTGTCCCCCCTCACGCGGGGTGGCTGCGTGGGTGCCAGCCGGCCACATAGTGCCTTCGTGACCGCACTTTTGTAGAGGATCTCAATTCTGGTAGTGTGCCTCCCCTACGCCACCTATTCTATCTATAAATAATAGGTATATTATTTTCTATATCTTCAAGGTGGCCTTGACTGTTCTTAGACCTTTGCATCTTCGTGTACATTTTAGAACCACCTCTCCAACACATGCGCACCCCTCTGAGGTTTTGAGTGGGGCGTAGTCTCTCGGCAGACCAGCTGGGGAGAAGTATCATCTACACAGCATCGGGGCTTCCAGACAACGACCATAGTGTGCCTTTTCGCTTATTTATACCTTTAATTCCTCTCCGTGATGTTTTATGGTTTTCAGCAGATTTATTCCTCGATGACGATGCTTTTGTGAATGGTATATTAAATTTTTATTTTCTGTTTTTCGCTATATATAGGAATATGGTTGATTTTTGTAAGCTGTCCTTGTATTTTAGTGACTTTGCTAAATTAATTTAATAATTCTAATAGTTGCTCTTTAGATTTTGAACTCTGGGCTAGATCTGGAGGTAGAGAGGGAGAAAGACGGATGGAGTGAGCCAGGCCAGCAGAGCCCCCAGGGTAGGGTGTCAAACTCATGTTCACCGGGGGCCCTATCAGGTGTCTTCAAAGGGCTGAATATAATTTTAGGACTGTACAAATGTAACTACTCCTTAACAGTTAAGTGAGAGCTTGGTGCTACTGCTGGGTAGAAACAAGGTGCTGGGCGGGATAGAACAAGGTGGAGGGCCGGATTCAGCCCGAGGGCCTTGTGTTTGCTGCCTGTGTCCTGGGGCTGTAGCCAGGTACTGAGAAGCCGCAGGCTTTGCCCAAGCCCAGCCAGGGTGCAGGCTCTGTCTTCACATCACATTGGAGGCCGCTGCCCTGGCCAGGGCACCTAGCTCAGCCCACCATGGCCTCCTGGGAAGGGAAAGCTGGGTTCTGATTCTGGCCTTTAATCAGCAGTCTGTGTGACCTCGAGTATGTTGCCGAACCTCTCTGAATCTCATCCTCCTCACTGGCAAGGAAGGAAGGGTAGTTCTGTCTCTCATCTACTACGTGCCTGAGAAACACTGGTGAACTGATTTCACTCACCAGTGATCCCTTTTCCCCAGTGTTTCTGAACATTGCCAGAAAGTTCCACAGTCCAGGGGCTGCCGGTGAGGGTGCCGGCCGTGGGGGTAGAGGTAGCCAATGACCACTGTATTCTGAGAAGCTTCAGTGCTTCTCAGTCAGCCTTTGGGGACTGGGGTTTCTACAGTGAAGACACCATGGGAGGCTGTCCCTCTCCAAGAAGGAACTCAAGTTACTCTTCAATAAAAGGCATGGCAGAAGTTCCTGAATAATCTTGCCTTCTCTGTGATCCCTGACATAGAAGAGGATGGAATTTAATTATTCTGTCCTGTCACGAGCCTCATGGCTGGGCCCGGTGGGCAGCCACAGCTCTGTCGGACCAGCAGGCTCCCCAGCCCCCGATGAGGTTCATTGCTCTGGCATGAGTTGGGGAGCATGGGGGGCCCAGGGCAGGGACCCTACCTTCAGCCTGACCTTGCTTTCTTTACCCCTTCCTTTTGGGGTACATGGCTTAAAGATATCTAATCTGTCTGTGGTGACCTGGACAGGTGGCTCTCTAGAGTTCACTGGACAGGTAGGTAGGTGGCTTCCCAGGCACAGCGCCTCTCTGCTACCCATGGATCTGGGCTCAGAGCACCGGAGGACACCTTAGAGCTGTGGGCTGCACCGGAGACACCAGGGGTGCAGAAATCTAGCATTGTCATGCCCGGGTCGCCCCAGGGGGCCCCGTGAAGCCTCTGCAAATCCAGCCTGCAGCTGGGCTTGCTTCCCCCATCCCCTAGCTGTCTCCAATCCTCATGGCCAGTTGGATTCCTACCTGTTACAGAAGCTTAAGTAGGGGCCCTAGTGAGTCCCATTTAGGCAGATTGCCAGTGCGAGGTCAGGCAGAGTCTCATCAAGGTGAGCAGTGGGGGACCAGGAAGAGACTCTGGAACCTATTTGAATGGTTCCTGTTGGGCTGGAGGATCATCACCTTGGATCTGCTTTCTCCCCTGCAGGTGGAAGGAACCACAGGGTCCCTTATGGGCTGATGCAAGGGTTTTAAGTGTCAGACAGGCAGAGCTCTAGCAGCGGCCCGAGTGGAGCATGTGCACAGTGAACACCAGCCCTGTTATGTCACCTTAAGTGGTTCAGGGATTAAGAGCGGAGTATGCGCTTCGGGGCAGTTTCTAGCTGGAAGACTTCCAATGAATTTGCCTGACCTCACTGTGCCTCACTTTCCCCATCTGCAAAGTGCAATAACAATCTAGCGCCTGCCTCAGGGCTGCTTAGTGGCTTACCTAGAAAGAACGGGTGCAAAGGGCTTGGGCCAAGGTCATTCCCAGAGCAAGTGCTCAGCAGATGTTTTACTAGCAGCTGTCCAGACTCAGGTCCACCTCCTTGGGAAGCCATCTTGATGTCCCCCGGCTGGGGTGGCCCCACCCTTACCAGAGAAGCACGCAGACCAGCCCTGGCCCTCAACATGGTTACTCATGTGTCCAGAGGCCCTTGAGGGTGAGGCCACTTATCCCTGGGTCCTCGTCACAGAGAAAGCATATCTGTAGAAGGAGCGAAGTACTAAGCAGGGTCGCTAAAATTTTGTGTTTTCATTTGCTAAATCTGACAGCACTATCTTTAAGGCAGCCAGAGCTGAATCATAGAACCCATTAAGAGTTCCGGAGAAGCTGGCTGGTTAGGACCTGTTTGTGGGGAGGGCCTGTATCATTCAGGTTCCTCAGAGAAACGGAGCCGATACGATGTGTGTGTCTGTACCTCTACATGTGTTTACCTACCGAGCTGTCTCTATAGACGTGTATTAAGGAGCCGGCTTGTGCTGGTGTGGGGGCTGGCAAGGCCGAAATCTTCTGGGCAGGCCAGCAGGCTGGAAACGCAGGCAGGATTTGCTGATGCAGTCTTGAGGCAGAATTCCTACTTCTCTCGGAACCTCAGTTTTTGCTCTTAATATCTTCAACCGATTAGATGAGGTCTACCTCCATTGTCGGGGTAATCTCCTTTACTTCAAGCCCGCCGATTGTCGATGTTAGGCAGATGTACGAAATGCCTTCATAGCAGCGTTGGACCAGAGTTTGGTGGATGCAGCGCCGGGGCCTGGCCAGGCTGGCGCAGAAAGTGCAGCCGCACAGGCTCCAGCCTCGTCAGCTGTCGGTCTCAAGGCTGCTAACCCTCAGGGGCCACGGGTGTCGGGGGTTGGTCCCTCTCGCCCCAGGCCAGAAATATGAGCTTCAGAGCTGTTCCCCTCTCACACTTTGTGGTGCGTATTCACGCTGATCTCTTTTGAGACCGTCACATTTTTCAGGGGTGGGTCAGGGAGACAGTGCCAGGCCCATTTTATTGATGAAGAAACTGAGACTTGATGTTCAGTGGCTTTGCATTCTTCTTCACCTTCAGGACCCATGCAAATCTCCTCGTAATGCAGGAAACCCCCAGTGAACCAAGGACAGGCTCACAGTCTGCGGTCAATGGTGGGGCCCCAGACAGAGGGAGCAGACCTGGGCTGGCTCATCTGGCATGAGGCCATGAACTTGGCCAACTCCCTTTTCTCTCGGGGCCTTGGTTTCCCTAGCTCTGAATGATTTTCAAGGTCTTCTCTGTTCAGAGTGTAAGAACTATTCAATCCATGGATATTAAGAGCCCACTGTGTGCCTGCTATTGTGAGGAACCAGCGGTGGGTTCATGCAGAGGGGAGCGGAGGCCACCAGCGGCACATGGGCAGGGAGCTGCTCTCGGTGTGGTAGTGGCCCTGAGGGGTGGGGCGGCCAAGCCAGGATCTGAGTTCTGGGGAAGGTGGAAAAGCCAGGGGCCAGGGGCTGGGAGCCACTGTCGGAGGCTGGGACGAAGGGACCGGGGTAGGTGGACACCACTCCCCCTCGGTTTTCCCACCCCACACAGCAACCCGATCTAGGTAGGGAAGGTTGGCCCCATTCTTAGATCCAGAAACTGAGCCAAAAGAATAAAATACTCCCCAGAAATTTTATAAAAACTAGAAAAAAACACCCATATTTCCACTGCAACTATTTCCACTTTTCCAGGTTTCATTCCTTGACTATTTACCTTTTATATAATTATAAACAGAATACAGATACAATTGTGTGTATTTCTGACATAGCATCATGAGCATGCTTCATGTTTTTACCCAGGTACACATTTAATTATATTATACATATTAAATGTGTTTTTTAAAAGGCAAATAGTTCCTTAAGGCTTACAGTGAGAAAGAGTAGTCCCCTGTAGCCCTCTTTACTCCCGATTTTTATCCCCTTTAGTCAAGTACTTTTTTTGCAGGGGAGGCAATGCTTACGTCTATAGTGCTAACTCACATTTGCACATTGCTGTTTCTTGTGGTTTTTAATCTTAGAGATTTCCTGTTGACGTCCTCCTGTGCAGGGTTCTGGTGCTTTTATTCCCCTGATCCATTTTCCAGATCACCCCCTCCTCCCCAGCTCCTGAGTAATTATCTCACAATTTGGGTTAGATCAGTAGGCAATGAACAGAGTGTTATAACAAAGCAAATGCTGACTCAGGTAGTCTACCAAGGTACTTCTGTTGCTTTAGACTTTTCCTTTTTCTGAAAATTAATCATTATTTTTTCCTTGTTTAGTTTTCTAGGCCGTATCATAGAGGTGTATTGTGTGGCATGTCACTGATTCACCTCAGATTTTCTAAAAAAAAGTTTAGTTGTCTCTTCTTCACATTCACACACATCAGGGGCACTCTCCCTTCTAGAACCATCTGTCTCCTGGTCTAGTGTAGCTGAGTTTCACTCCAGCCTACCGCACACTGTCATTCCTTCATTTCCCTTCTTAGGAAATCCCTTTGTCTCTCTCCCATGTTGAACTTGTCTTCGTTTTCCTGTTTAGGGTACTTTCTCTAGTTTTCTCCTTTGTTTTGACAGGGCACATCCTTCAACATCTTCCTGAGGAGGGGGTGCCTGGAGTATAAATATTGAAGACCATGCATGTCTACAAATGCCTTTCTTCTCCTGTCAAACCTTGAAGGATAGTTGAGCTGGGTATAAAAATCTTAGCCAGGAACTTTCCTCAAAGCAACACTTCTGACTTGAAGACTGGAGAGAGGCTGTGGGGACAGCCCCGGTGGTGCGTCCTGGCAGCTGGAGGCAGTTGGCCTGGATGGGGGTGTCGTGGTGAGACCAGAGGCAGAGACCAGGGCAGGCTGGCTAAGCCTAGCTAAGACAGGGGAATTTTCCAGAGAGCAGTGGGAGCTGTTCAGCATTTCTGACAGAAAGTGAGCTGATCACAGTTTCACTAGTGGAGAAGGGTCTTCACTGACCTCCCGGCCCCAGAGGGGAAAAGGGAGGCACTGGAAGATGGTGTGGCCCCAGGCTAACCTCTTGGGAGGAGCAGGGCCGACCCTGTGTTTCATGAGCTAGGAAGGTACCACGTGCATTTCTGCTGGCCCAGCCCATCTCTTGCCCTACTGAATAAACTGAGGCCACTCAGGACCTCCTTGTCCCTGTAGTCCCCTGTGATCATTCATGACCAACCTACGTGGTCTGCCCTGCCCCTGTTCCCACAAGATCTGACTCCAGTGACCTCCTTGGAACTTCCTTCTCCTAATGGGGCCTGAGAGTCTTGGCTGACGTGAAAGATCCCAAGGGGGGTTTAAAGGATCTCCTCCAGCTGGGCCATGTTAGACGGGCCTTCTGGTGACATCCACCCTGCACATGTCCCCTCCCTGCAGGCCCTTCTCCAGGACCTCTCACACAGGGAGCTGGGTCTCTGGGGACGGGACCACCTGTGTGCTCTGGTTCTCCCTGTTGGGGTCTCATGGCCCAAGGCTCACAGTGGGCACCCCCTGCCTCTTTAGATTCCTCTGGTGTAGCGAACTCCCACCCTAGGGGTGAAGCCCCTCTCAGGGTCCAGGTCTTGGGACCCACCTCATTTAGGAGGTGGGTCCTAGATTCCGAGTGCAGAGCCATCACCAGCTGCACTGCCGGCCAAAGGCAGATGGCCGGTGGATTGGTGACTACCTTCCTGCTGTAGGTGCGCAGAGCCCAGCAGTGAGGGCCCAGGGCGAGGGTGCAGGTGGCAAGACAAGAAGTCCAGGACTCTGAGGCCCTTGGAGCTGACCCATGTAAACCCCTGTTACAAAGAGGAAGACAGACGCAGAGAGGTGAAATGGGGGTCTCTCAATGAGAGTTAGTGGTCTGTACAGAGTTTCCTTTCCACGGACCACACCAAGGACTTAATCTCTCTCTCTTGCACACACACACCCAGCTTTGTACGGCATATCCACACTTCTGATATCCACATATTGGCAAAGACTTTCTGACAAAAGTTTCTGCACCTGTGTCCTAGACACCAGGAAATGTGCGGGCCCGGTGCTTGTGGGCCTGTGTGGTTGGGGGAGAGGACTGGGGACACGGGGGTCTGTGGAACCCCAGAAAGTTGGAGCCCTGGTCTCAGCGAGGGAAAACCGAGGCCTGGAGCAGGGCAGGTGAGGCCTGGTCCAGCAGAGCCAGTCAGTCCCATCAGTGCCGTTTCCATGTTTCCACCGCTCCACGAATAATTACAGAAAGTTAAACGAATGGAATTTCATTGCCTGTCCATGACTGAATGCCAGGGGAACCATAAAAGCCCCCTGGTCACAGAGCGCCTGCCAGAGCAGGTGGCACAGGGAGGCCAGGGTGACGAGCCGCCCCTCCCTGCTTGTTGGCCGTTCTCCTGAGCCTCCCTGCGGCCGGGGAGCTGGACCCCCTGTGCCCACCAACAGCCGAGCGGCTCCGCACTTGCCAAACAGGGCGCCCGGTGCCAGAGCAAACTGGGCCTGGGGCCAGCACACTTTCCAGAAATAGGTTCGTGCAAGAGCTGGAGGCGCCCCCTCCCTCTACTGACCTTCCCCCTGCAGGGAGTCCTGTTTGTTGCCTCAGGCCATGGAAAACTCTGTTCAAGGTCTGTAAACACTGCTGAAATGTTCCCTGGGTGGGGCTGGGGCTCTAATTTACAACTTACCCACATCCATCCTCCCTCTTCTTTTCCTGCTGCCCACAGGCAGCGGGGGTGGAGGGGGGTGTGTGCTGGGGCTCAAGCAGCCTGCTCCCCACAAGACGTGTGTGACTGCCCAAGACAGTCTGGGCCTTTGGTCTGAGGGAAGGCACCCTCACTCTCTACCCTGCCGCCCACCCTGTCAGCAGCAGCAGGTCCCTGCTGGACCCCTCATGGACCCTGCTGTGCCTCCAGGTGGTTGAGGGTTCAGTTGTGTGGTGGTGGGGTGGGTGGATGGGGTGGAGGGTGGGTGGAGAGAAAAATGGGACCCTCTCTGTTTTGATCTCCATTTTCCCCTTGAAAGGCTTCTTGGAAAGGCCCAGGCGCCCTGAAGTGCTGGGCTGTCTGTGTTTAAGAGGGGGCACTAAAGCCGCCTTGGACCCTCTCCCTGGGGTTTGGCCTTGTTGACTGGGGGCCTTTGGGGCCTTGGCTGTTTCCCCAGGGGGCTCCTCCAATGTCAGTACTTGTCGGCCTTTCCCCTCAGGGGAGCCCCTGTGCCCAGGCAGGACTCCTCCCCTCTCCCGCCTGCGGTTGTCCCAGCCTGAGCAGGGAGCCTGGAGGGGCTGCCCCTGTGCGTTAAAGAGCTGGGCCCCGGCCCTGGCTGCGTTCCGCTTACTGGCAGCACCCATCTGCAGAGGGTCCCCTCTGCCCTTCTCTTTGTTCTGTGGTCCAGCCTTTTCCTCCCTGGGAGAAACCAGAGGGAACCGAGTATCTTTAATCCCCCCAACCCGCCCACCCCTTTCAACCAAAAATCACCCCCTTCTCTCTGGTCTTTGTGAAGTCGCGCCCCGACCCAGAGCCAGACAACTGTGTACATTCTTCTGGTCGTTTTAGAGTTTCAGTGTTTACACCTCCTTTTTGAATCTATTTTATGTGGTGAGGTTACTGACAAGGTTTCTTGAGGGAGGGGGGCATTCTTTTCCTAAAAAATGCCTATAAACCACTGGCTGGGCCCAGCCCAGGGGAACAGGGAGGGACATGAGGCCTTAAAACCCAGGCAAGGCTGGCAGGCAGAAAGCAGAGGATGTCAGACCTCCTGGCCCCGAGGCTGGGCGCCCTGGGAAAGACACAGCCTGAAGCACCTACCCATTCTCACGGCCCACAGATCCCCTGGCCCTCCCCCCTGTGCCTCTCACAGAGCAACCACCACTTTAGAACAGGGATTTTCTTTCAGTGACAATGAGGGGGCCTTTCCAAGGACAGGCTGGTGTGGGGCCTCAGGACCCAGCAGGTGGGGGTGCAGGCCTCACCGCAGCCAAGGGGCCTCCACACACCTAGTGGGACCTAGTGAGTTACCCGTGACCCCTCGTGTGTCTATGTCTGTTTAACCAGAGTAGGTTCCCGTAGGGTTACACTTGAAACTGAGTGAAGAATTCAGGTGTCCCCTGACTTCCAGAGCAATAAAAGCTCTTTAGAACAGCTTTGAACCACCTGTTTCCTCATTGCGAGTTCTGGTTCTCAGGGGCGGTCAGACGAAAGCAGATAATCGCAGCCCAGGGGGATGTGTACCTGGGGGGTGACCGTTGCTGATCTCCTAATCGGGCTTCCCGAGCCCCCTGCTCCTACCCCTGTAGACTTTGCTGCCAGAGTGAGCTTCCAAAAATGCAAACCTGACCATGACTTTCACCCACTCCAGCAGCTGCCCATTGGCCTCAGGAGTTCTTCCTGCCAGGGGTTTCTGCTCAGGCCGTGCTGGCCTGCAGGCGTACTGGGCAGGGTTTGGCCGGGCGGCTGGGAGACCCCTACTTTTTTTTTCTGCTAGAAGAGGTTTAATAATTGATAAAAATGTACAAAAATATTCAAGTCGGAAGTGCTTTAGAGCCCTGGCTGGCGTAGCTCAGTGGATTGAGCGCGGGCCTGTGAACCAGAGGATGGCGGTTCGATTCCTAGTCAGGGCACATGCCTGGGTTGCAGGCCAGTTCCCAGCAGGGGATGCACAAGAGGCAACCATACATTGATGTTTCTCTCCCTCTCCTTCCCGTCCCCTCTAAAGATAAATGAATAATTTTAAAAAAGAAGTGCTTTAGCATGCTTACCACGAAGTCAACACTTCCCCACAAGTAGGGAAGGTAACACTTCCTCAGTGGAAAAAACGAGAAAAGATCGGATTTAAAAGCAAAGACAACTGTTAAGAGAAAACCTTTAAGTCAACAGTGATTGTGTTTTAGACAAGGACAGGGCAACTATCACTTAAAATTTGGTGGCACTTTCTTTAGTAGGTCCTTAAGGCAATGTACTTAAATTAATTTACAATTGAATTGATGTTAACTTTTTAGAAGTCACCTCAAAATAATGCCCTCAGGATAGCCTTTTAAAAATGCATTCAGATACTTCACAAACAATAATGGGGGCTTTGTGATAGCAGTGCTCACTGGCACCACGACGGTTCCGGGCCTGCCAGGTTTCCACTAAGGACCCCTGTTTCCGGCTTCACCGTAAAAGATCAGATTAGCTCATCTAGTTGGGTAGTGTGCAAAAGAGCAGTTTTATCAGTTGCTGGTGCCCCTCCAGGCCTCAACACTTGTTCTTCCCTCTGCTAAACTTGGTCTCTCCCCACTTCCTCACCTGGCCAATCACTGCCTATCTCTTGGCCCTCGCTTTAGATGCCACCGTCTCCAGGATGCCCTCCCTGACCACCGACTCCTCACTCCAGACTGGCGCTGGCATCCGCCATGACATTCTCTTGCATGTTCTGTTCTTAAAGCTCCAGCATGGACCTTACCAGCTGTGTCTTTGAGACGATAGTTCTCGAAGTGAGGGAGCACATCTCATTTACTATCCACTCATCAACTCTCAGGGCTTTTGAGTCCCTACTTTTTTGTGCCAGGGGCTGAGATTCACGGGCAAACAAAACAAAGACGCCTGCCACTGTGAAGCTCACAGGCTGACAAGGCATCCAGGTGCTGGTTCAGGGCTGGCTCAGACACTCTGTTGAATAAACGGATGGTACCATGTGCTGCAGGTGCTCAGAAAGGTGGTTCAGAGGTCAGACAGGCCGCATGCTGGAGAGGATGCTAGGGATAATGCCCTGATGGGTGGGCAGGAGTTTTCCAGGGAACCCAGTCAAAGGTTTCCCTGCCTGCTTATCCAGAAGCTGTCCCGGTGGCCAGGCGGCGGCGGCTCCTCCACCGGGATCTACTCTCCACCCTCACCTGGATCTTCTTCTCTTTCAGAATGCATGAACTGTACCCGGCTCAGTGACATGAGTGAGCGACTGATCACGCTGGAGGCCAAGGTCAGATGGACTGGGGAGCCTGGGCCTGGAGAGCTGGCCGTGGGGAGGGTGCGTCAGCCACCTGCCGACTGTGGTGGGAGAAACCCCAGCCTCAGGGAGCCTGGCAGGCCTGTGCAGCCCGGTCCCAGGGATTGGGTGCTGCCAGGCCCTACGTGGCTCTGGGTGACCTTCTCTAAGCTGGGACGGCCTCCTGGAGTGGCGGAGGGGAGTAGGAAGAACGAGAAATCTGAAGGTCCCTGGTCAGGCCATAGGCTGAAGACCTGGTCTGGGTGCAGGCCTTGGGGCTGGGAGACTGGATGCCCAGAAGTTGACCCCTCAGTAGAAAGAGGTACCGTCCCCAACCCCGGACCCCCCCACCCCTGCCATCTGGCATGGGGCTGGGCACAGAAGAGCCAGCACTAGCCAGCCCTCAGCCTGTCTACAGCAGGGGGAGGGGCAAGTCACCCCAGAGCACTTGAAGGACTTGATAAAGCATAAATGTTTCTTTGGGAATGGCCCCAGGTGGCACTGGGGAAGGGAGAGGAAGTAAGCCAGGGAAGGGAGAACAATTTGAGGTACAGGTGTGTTGCCAGGCAGGTTACCTGTGAGTGCCCCTCTGGGAGATGGGCGCTGCGGAGTGAGCCCTGGAGGGACCAGGACGCCCCCCCCTCACCGGGCGAGGTGTCTGGTAGGTGGTGTTCCCTGTTACTCTGGTCACTCTGCCAAGTTCACTCATGGCCAGAGGAAGCCCTTGGCAGGCACAGGCAGGCAGAAGGCAAAGGAGTGGGGGGCCATGGACTGTGCTCCGGCTGGGCTGCTTTCCTGACAACCCCAGAGGTCAGAGGACTGACCAGAGGGGCTAGGCCTGCGGGAGGACAGATCCCTTGGGGCAGCAAAACTTCAGGGGGAGGGGTCGCCTGGCCCCAGGGCAGAGCCAGCATTGGGAGGCTCTGGCTTGACCCTAGCCTGAGGCAGAGTTCCCCGCTGGGGCAGGTGGTTTAGCCCAGGAGAGGGTGTCCGACCAGCAAGTGGTACGATAATGGCCAGCTGCCAGGCAGGCCAGAGTGAGGACGTGCACCGAAGTGGGCTAAGGGACCCCCAAGGCAAGAGCCCTGAGAGCAGGCCCAGGAGATCCTGACAGGCAGATGCCCCCTGTACGCACACACACACAAAGACACACACAGAGACACCATGGACACAGATGCACACGGATACACATGAGCACACACATGCACATGTGCAGACACACAGATACACACGGACACACGGACACACATGCACAAACACACATACACATGCACCTGGCCCTTGCCAACCCCACCTCGCCTTTGGCCTTGTCCCCTGTCTTGAGAACTTGACCTTGAAGGCACCTGGCCAGTTAGATGGGCCCTGCAGGTGACTGTCACCTGGAGTCAGACATACATGGGACCACCACCCACCTGCTAGGTGACTTTAGCCAAGCCTCACTTCTTCAGATGTGGAATGGGTTAAAGTGCCAGCCTCACAGGGTGGCCGAGGGTCTCAGGTGATTCGGTGGTGGGACCCGGTTTGGGAAACGGTCGGATGCTGGACGGCTGTGAGGGTCCGTGTTATCATCGGTTCCATGTCTGTTCCCACCTTACAGATGAAGACACAGGTGCGTGGGAGACATTTGTACAGAGCATAGGACACAATTCCTCCAGTGCATGAATGGCCTTTGTATTCCACCCCTTCTGCAGGCGGGAGGTCCCTCTAATAGCCCAGGCTCCTGGTTATAGGCCTGGGGCGTGGACCCTGTGCCTTCTTGGGTGTCAGTGGCTTTGGGGGGCTGGAGGTGGACGGCTTCAGGGAGCAGATGCTGCTACGTGGGCCAGACTGGGGCTGGGGCAGCCCCAGAGTTGTTGGGGTGCGGGGCTGAACTTCTGGCACCCAACCATATAAAAAAGGCAGGGTCCCTGGGCCAGTGCCTGACGGACATTTTCCAGGCACCTGAAGTCTCTGTGTGGTTTGGCAGAGCCTCGGCCCGCAGCCTGCCCTGGCCCTAGCCCAGCACCTCGGGGTGTTAAAAGTCACAACTCCGGGGGAGGACTGGCACACAGTCCCCACCCACCTGGCCCTTGCTCATGCCCTCCTGCCGTGAGCAATTCCTGCCCACGTCTTCCCAGCCTGACCCCTCCCTCCAACTGGCCCCAGCAGCACAGCCATGGCAGCAGGCTGGAGGCCAGGCTTGCTCTCTGGCCCTGACCATGAGGATCGTGACCCCTCTGCAGACTTTGGGGGGTGGGGAAGGGACAGCAGGATGTGTGAGAGGAGCCAGGGCCAAGGTTCCCGTCCCAGCAATAGCCCTGCCTTGGCACGTCCCTTCTTAGCCCCAGGCTTCGTTCTGCCACCCAGTGAAATAGGAGTTGAAGGGGTCACTTCCCTGCTCCTCACTGGGTCACTCTGAGGCGGGTGTACAGGCGGAAGCTCAGATGGCTCTTGGGTGGGGAGTTGGGGGAGGTAGCTTGGGTCTGGGGTGTACAGAGAGGTGGTTTTGCTCCCACCTTCCTGTGGGAGCCCAGTTCAGCAGCCCACCTCCTTCTTGGTCCCCAGATAGGGGCTGGGAGACACCTGTCTCAGCTCCTGTGCCCTGTTTGTGTCACCTTCTAGATGCCCACCTGTCTGCTTCATGCCCAGGTGTGTCCTAGAAAGACAGGGCTGCTAGGAGTTGTGTTGGCGTGGGCCAGAGGGCTGTGAGAGGAGGTGTCCTGGGTAAGGATGAAGACACAATTTGGGCAAGTTGTCAGGACAGCGCAGCAGCCCCAAGGGCTGTACCCAGGTCAGGGGTGTCTGCGGGGGTCAGACAACAGGGAGCTGGGGTCAGCCAGGCCAGGTGGGAGTCAAATCAAGCAGCTGACAACAGGGAGCAGCAACCCAGAGGCCTGAAAGCCGAGCCTTTTCTTCCCTCAGACAGAAAGCCTGTTTTGGCGTGTCGAGAGGAAGGCCCCCGGGTGTAACAGAAATCCAACTACTCCTTAAGGATGCTTACTGTTCCTTCAACAAAAAGTCCAAGAGCAGGTGATTCTGCGATTGATTTGGTAGCTCAAGAGCCGCGTTCCCCGCAGCCTCCCCTTCACCTCATTAGCGGTTCACCTTCTGTCCTGATGGTCCATGACTCGTGGTTACAAAGTGACGACTGCAGCTCAAGGCATCACATCCTGACGTCACGTCCCAAAGCAAGTGGTACCCCCAACAAACCCATTGTGTCTCGTTGGCCAGCACCGGGCCACGTGCCCACCTCCCGGCTGCAGGGGAGCTGGGAACACGGGTGCCTGGGCAGTCTTGCTTCTTTCCCCGGGAACAGCTGGGGGCCTGGAGCAAGGGGCGAAGAATGTGGGGTGCAGACAGCCATCAGGGCCGGTGCCATCTTCGCTGACTGTGGGCACTTGAGTTGCCAGAAGACCCAGACCTCGAGGCTGATTTGGGACTCTTGCCACCCTGTCTTCCTGGGACAGCTGGGGTGGCTGCTGGGGGACAGAGAGGCAGACGGCCAGCAGGAAAAAGCTCTCTGCCTTCCTTCCCTCCCCCTCAGTTTACACTCTGACTTCATGGACCACAAGGAGTGGGAGGGAGCCCAAGGGGACTTCCCTGCATGAGGGTCACAGAAGCCTCGGCGTTCCACTGGTGTATGGTGCCAATCGGCCAGACCACAATGACGTCATTAGGGCCACTGCCCTGGAAAGCTGTGGTCTGGTTTTCTTGGGCCGAGTCCCCACACCCACTGCTGTCTGCCGTGGGAGCTCGTGCCCCACAGGGGTGGGGTCAGTTTCTGCAGGAGGCTGGCCACGGCCAGGCCAGGAGGGCTTGGACTCCAGCCACGGCTGATGCTAACTTGGCCGTGATCACTGCTCTGCCCTAGTCTGTGGGCTCCATGGGCCTTGTATCTGTGTGGGAAGTGTCCTGGAAAGAAGTGAGTCAGGCCTTTCGTGTGGGGACAGGTCCCCTCAGGGAAGCCTAGAGCTGGGGCTCGAAAGGGGAACGCCAGGCTCTGCCCCCGGTAGCCCTGGTCAGGCATCCCTTTTGGTCCCTGCACCTACCCTCAACTGCCCCTGACGACTACCTGTAAAGTCTGTCCATGTGCAGGTCCCCCCAACAGGGTCACCCACAGGGACACACTGCAACTGAACCCACCCTCCACAGGGTCACCTTCACCTCCAGTCTTGCCCTCTCCCTTGCCCTCGTTTGACTGGTGGTGGTCCCACTGTCCCTGGAGCCAGGCCCAAACCGGGAGGGCCACTCCCACCTGCACCCACTCCCTTCCCCCAGGCCCCAGGCACCGGGTCCTGCCTGTGCTCCTCACCCCCATCCTCGTGCCCACTGTCCTGGGTCCCCCATCACCTGCCACTAGCAGCCAGCTGTCCCCCTGTCCCCAGCTCCTCTGCCGCCCTGGAGACTGACTCAGAATGTCCAGCCAGCTTCCCAGGAAAACTGTGGCTGAGGCCGGTGTCGTAACCCTTGCCTCCCCGTAGGATTTCTGGCGTCAGAAGACCAGGTTCCACCCCAAAGGTGCTGTGTGACCTGAGCCAACTGGTACCCTTTTTCTTGCCTTTGTGAAGCTCCGCTGAGGCCTCTCCAGCTTGGAGAGGTGGACGAGGCACCACATGGGGACCCTGCTGTCTGCTCACTGAGTAACCTTGGACGAGTCACTTGTGGTCTCTGAACCTTTATTTCCACCTTGCCTGTGGTGTGGCCACCGTGACCCTTCCTGTCTCATGGGGTCTTGTAAGGATCAGGTTGTGGGGGTGCTCCGACAAGTCGCTAGAGGACCACAGGGAGGGAGCCCAGCCCCCCAGCACAGATGGAGACACTGAGACACATGGTTCCCCAGTATCTTCAGGGTCTCTGTCACCCAGACCCAGGGACACTGCAGAACTGGTGGGGGTGGGGTTGCTCACAAGGACCCTGTGCCACACACTTGGGAAAACCCAGCCCAGGCCTGAGCGCTGTGAAGGCAGCTTGTTATCATCCCAGTTTTCCTGATGGGAAAACTGAGGCTCACAGAGGTCATGGTGCTTGCACAGGTCACACAGCAGCCACATGGGAGAGCCAGAATTCAAGCCACCCTGCCTGGTCACAGGGCCTGAGCGCCCCCATCAGGTGGCACTTATCCTGTGCCGGGCTGTGGGGACCAGGAGCAGGGCGGTGCCCACTCCAGGTGGCCCAGCTGGTGGCATTGCCCCTCCCACTCTGGCTGGCTTTGGCACAAAGCAAGTGTAGGGGGGCGGAGAGGAGGTCCCCACTCTGCCCAAAGGGTAAGACAGATAGTAGGTAGGAGGGGGTGGCCTGGTGTCTGGGGATCTTCCTTGGGAGGGAAGGGCGGGGCTGGCAGAGAGTACTGCAGGAGCAAAAGGCTGGGAGGGGGGGTCTTGAATCAGGAGGGGCCCTGGGGGTCATTCAGGATGGGAACTGAGCAGAGTGAACGACCCGAAGGCGAGGCCCAGGGAGGCCAGGGCAGGGCCAAATGGCACCTGTGCGGGCACACTGGAGACACGGAGCAGGGCCCGGACGGGCTCCGTCTGCATGAGGTCTTCATTCCCTGCTGTGCTGGTGGGTGGGGGAGCCCCAGAAGGTGAAGGGGGCAGATGGAGGTAGGGAAGGCCAGAGATTGCTGTGGGGCCTGGGCCACAGGCCAGGGGAGACAGGCTGCAGCTGACTGCAGGCTGAGGGGCACTGGGATGGGGGTGTCTAGTAAGACTCCCAAGAGCTACAGGGAACCTGAGACACCAAACTAATTCCTCCCATGAGGCAGATGGGGCATAAGACCAGGACACACCATGGAGCAGGAGCAGAAAGTCAGACTTTATTTAATACAACTGAGGGACCCCAGAGCTCCCTGTCCTCTGCCCCACCCCCAACACCTAGGGTGGGCCTACCTAGGTTCTTGGTACCTGCCCACCCACCCTGCCTTGATCCTGGGTGCTCAGTGCCCCCTACTGGTCTCTTTGGAGGCAGCAGGGCTTTGCTGAGGCCACTGAGGCCCTGCTCCAAGTTCAAGGGAATTAAGGAGGGAGTTTCCTTGACAAGGCCCTGGGTCTTTGCAGTCTTTGACCCTTGATTCCCTCCAGGGGGAAAGACAGGCTGCTTTCCAGACTGCCCTTGAGTGACTGCAGCCTCCTCTGTTTTTCCTGGAGCACCTACTAAAACTCATGAACCAAAACCAGGCCCTTTTCTTCCTTCCCTTCCCTTCTCTTCCCTCCCCCTTCCTCTTCCTTCCCTCCTCCTTCTTTCTTCTTTTTCTTTCTCTTTCTCTGCCTGTCCTTCTTTCTCTCTCCCTCACTCTACCTTTTTCCTTTCCTTATTTTCTTCCCTCCCTCGCCCTTGCATCTGTCCACCCACCTGTCCACGCACCCACAAACACTCCCTGACCGTGCTGTTTGTGCCCTGAGCGAGGCGGTGTGGGGGCAAGCACGCCAGCCCCCGCTTTGGGGGAGCAGGGAAGTGGAGGTGGCCATGGTCATTGCTCAAACGACCACAGATCTCCAGTGCTGGTGGTGGCTGTCCCAGAGGAAGTGTGCAGGACTCCGAGCATGTCCACTGGGGACCTGTGGAGCCCGGGGTCCAGGAGGGCTGCCCTGAAATGGGAAGCAGAGACCGGCAGGGGGTAGCATTCTGGCAGGGGATCCGTGGTCCCACTGAGGAAGGTGACCACCCACACCGGCAGCAGGCAGCTGACGGTCTCACAGGGGCCATCCCTGTCCCCGTGTGTGCCTGGCCCTGCCCAGGCTTGACCCTCTGCCCATCTCTGGCCCAGGTTCTCCTGTTGGAAGCAGCAGAGCGGCCCTCGAGCCCAGACAATGACCTGCCAACCCCACAAAGCACCCCGCCACCCTGGAATGAGGACTTCCTGCCTGATGCTATCCCTCTCGCCCACCCGGGGCCCCGAAGAAGGCCCACAGGGCCAGCTGGTGAGTGCAGCCCGTGGGGGAGGGCTCGGCCAGTCAGAGGCCCGGGAGCGGCCTCCCGGGGAATCCACAAGTAGGCCACCCACCGGGCCTCTGGGTCCAACGTGCCCACGTAACATTTAAAAAAATTGAGCTACCATGTAAACACTGAGGTATCACATTAAAATCAGGATTTCTGGCTTCTCCTAGGAAAATGGAAGATTTGACTTCTGGGGCTGGCAGTCCGTCATGGAAACGATGGACTGCGGCTAAGTCATGTCTGCCCCTTCAGATTTTGTCCAAGCTCTGCGGTTTGCCACAGTCCCCACCATTCCTTGTTGTATTAGAGTCCAGCACTGTCCTCGGGAGCTGCCCCGATGCCCTTGGTGTCTTCATTTAGGCCCTCAGCCCAGCCCACCCCTTGGCTGGCCCTGTGTACAGCAGCCCCTGTCTGCATACCCCCAGGGACGGGGTGCTGTCTCCCACGGCGTTCTGGGGGGGCCTGTCTAAACTCTGACCAGAGCTGGAGGACCGCTCTGCCCTGTTGTTTCTCCCTTCCCTCCACTCTTTAGAGTCAGGGGTGAAATGTACCTTCTACGGCTTCCATCCGTCGGTCAGAATTCTGTCCCGAGCCTGCAAAGAGTAACTAGTAACAGTAGCTCAGATTGCTGGATGCCTGCCTCATGCCAGGCACTGTGTGGGGCCTTTACCTGCCTGGGCAGTTAGCTGGCGCCCGTCAGTATGGCCGCACTCGGGTTTAAGGCTGGTGTCCCTTCTGACTGGCCGGTGTCCATGCCGTGCCAGTGAGTAAATTTTTTGGTATCTCTCAGGCTGGACCGATGGCCTCTCTCATCATTCTGGCAAGCTCATAAAGCTTGGGGTTAGAGGACAAAACTGAGGCTTAGAGAAGTGACCCCTGGGCTTAGCCAGCCAGCCAGGGCTCTTTGTCCCCACGATTCTTGGTCCCACTGGAGCCCTTAGGAGGCGATGGTCTCCCACCCCTCCTCTCTCCCAGTGGCCCCCCAGTTTCTTAGCACTGCCGGATGCAGCTCCGGACACAGGCCCGGCCCCTCTCTTGCCCCTGTTCCTGCCTGTGTGTGTGCCCGTCCTGTTAGGAGTGGGAGCAGAGTGGCAGGACGACCCAGGCAGCAGGCGGGTCGGCCTCCAGTGGCCAGTCCTGGGGTGGGGGGCGCAGCAGATCCTCTGCGCTCTTCGGAGGGGCTGAGGCTGTGGGAGGAGGGGTGAGCTTGGGCTGCTACGGGTGTGGGGGAGCCTCTCCCGCTAGGTCCCCTGACCCACTCCTCTAGCCGCTGTCCCCAAGGTCTCACCTCAGAGGGCTGCACCACACCCACGTTCTTCAAATCCTTCTCAGAGACTGAAAAAGAAGGAGCACCTTCTCGTCCTGGGGAGGACCCAGGTCTTGACCCCTGAGAGGTGGGAGGGGGAGGCTGGGAGGAGCTCTGGGTCTTTCCCGGCCAGACCTCGCTTCTGAGGGAATGTGCAGTTCCAAGGAATGGCCATTGGGTGGCGAACAAACCCTACAAATGGTGACCAACTCAGCTTCCTCCTGGAATCCCAGAGAGCAGGTAGAGTGTCCCCAAACCACAGCCTGTCGAGCCCTTCCTTGGGGTCCTGGACCTCAGTCACTGCAGCCAGAGATGAAAGGGAGTTAAGAGCCTGCACAGGTCTCTCCGTCAGTCCAGCAGGTCTTCCCGAACGCCCTCTCCAGGCATTCCCGAGGGAGAAGGGGCTGACCCCAGGCCACAGGGCAGGCCTCTGGCCTCTCTGCCCCCTCTCACTTATTCTTGGGGTCCAGAGACCCTGGAGGTGGGCAGGCATGTCCTTCGGGGCTTCCCAGAGCCTCTGAGGAGGACTTAGAGGGAGTTCTTTGCCACAAGGCCCGATCCCAACTCTGAGCAGGGAGACAGAAAGAAGAATGTGGAGCGAGGGAACCTCACTCATCCACAGCTTGGCTCCGGGATGCTGAGGGAGACTGTGCCTTTGGGAGCCTCAGTTTCTCTGCCCCCCCCCCCCGCCCTGCCCCGCCAAAAAGAAACAAAAACGGCGCTTGAGATCACAGAGGTTAATAGGTGCAAGTGGTGTGTAAACTGTAGTGAATGACTTGAGCTGACTTGAGGTCCCTTTGCTCACTCAGGAAGCCTCATGCGGACAGGGCTCCTGGGTGCAGGTCTGTTCAGACGGCACAGATGGCTGGGCCTGTAGCCACCAGCTCAGCCCACAGTGTTCTCAGGCCTCCTCTCATTCTCTCCCCAGGGCCCCCAGGGCAGACAGGCCCACCAGGGCCTGCAGGACCCCCAGGCTCCAAAGGTGACCGGGGCCAGGCAGGAGAGAAAGGCCCAGCAGGGCCTCCTGGTAAGGACACTGACTTTGTCCTTTGCCTCTTGGGGAACGGGGACTGGGGCTTCTCCCCTCTCTGAGCAGACGAGTCATCTCATGTGCCCACCAGCGCCCTGACTGCTGCCCATTGCAGCCACCTTAGGGTCTGGTCTCACCCTGGGCTGCAGGAGGAAAAGAAGGCTCTGGGAGCTATGGGTGCCTGCATGGGGGTGGGGCTGCCAGGGGCTGGGGGCTGTTCTCAGGCATGTAAATACCCCAGGGAGCACCCAACTCTCTGGTTCCTACAGGGGATTGACCCCTGGTCAGGCTGCTGACACTCTTGGTGCTCCTGCCTCAGAGCTGAAGTCCCTGGAGGGGTCAGAGGGCATCCGACCAGAGCCGCCCCTGCCTTCCTTGCCCCTGCCACCCAGCTGCCCCAGCAGACCCCCTGCATGGGGCTGGGAAGGGGGAAGCCCTTTCACTTACATTCCAAGACAGCCCTCTGGGGAGACTGCGGTCTAGAGGCCACCACTGACCCTTGCCAACCCTGTCCCCTTCAGGGTGCGCTTGCTGTCAGTAGTGTTGGCTCCAGGCCCAGCTCTCACGTGACTCCTCTTCTCCCCATTGCAGGCCTCTTGGGGCCCCCAGGGCCCCGCGGGCTTCCTGGAGAGATGGGGCGCCCCGGACCCCCTGGCCCTCCCGGCCCAGCAGGAAGCCCGGGCCTCCCTCCAAATGGTCCCCAAGGTGTCCTCTACTCCCTGCAGCCACCTACGGACAAGGACAGTGAGTGCTGGCCTGAGGGTGGGTGGGGCTGGCTGAGCCTCGCTGTCTGCCGAGGGATTAGCCCTCCCCAGAGGACCCTGCGAAGGGGCCATCAGTGAGTGGGGCGTCAGCTTGGGAGTGGGCTTGGACAGGTGGGGGCTCCTGGGAGACCCATACTGACCCCTCAACCTCACTCTGGCCCCAGCATGACCTGTCTCCTCCTTGGTGCTCAGCTCCTGCCCCTCAAAGGCCACTCTGCTCCTTGTCCTGGCCTCAGTTTCTCTGCCTGGTGATGGCAGTGCCACTTAGGTCCATAGTTATCCCATCTCCTTGTCACAAGTCCCCTCATCTGACCAGTGTTGACTGAGCACCTACTGTGTGTTATCACCAGGCTACAATGAGCACTCCTGCCCCCCAGGGACACAGAGTAGTGCAGAGGGCCCCTCTGAGCCCCAGAAATACCGCCTACACGTGGGGAGGCCTGGGTCTAAGGGGCATGATGCAGCGCCAGCCCGGCTGAGGGAGCCTGCAGCCTGTGGGGAGTGTTTTTGTTAAGTGCCCGGGGCAACCTGGGAAGGGTTTTATAGGAAGCAAGTGACAGGACTGGCTTTAAATGTTGAGGAGAAAGGGTGGGTGGGTGTAGTGTGGGCACCGTGGTGGAGGGGGACCCTTTGTCAGAGGAGCCCCAACTCCCGTCCCGAGGGCTCTCTGTCCCCTCGGGCAGCACAGCCCGCGCCTGAGCGTCAAGGCCTGAACCTGAACTGCACTGTCCCTCTCTGAGCCTCCCCTCTTCCGTCTGTAAAGGAGGGGTGGACTCCTACTCCATATTTCTTATGCAGTTGCTCTGGGCTCATAAAACAGCCCCAACTGCAACATGAATGAGGAGGGAGGGCTCACTCCTAAGTGCACGGGGGGGCCCTGGGCTGTCCCCTGGGAGTGCAGAGGCCAGGCCCGCAGCTCAGGGCCTGGGGAGGGGCTGGCTGTCTCACGGGGCGTCTGGAGCAAATGCTAACTCACTATGCACCCGGCTTTCACACCCGAGTGTGGGCTCAGAGATGCCCCCTGGGCAGTGAGAAAATGGAAGGTGCCTGTGATGCCCTTGGGGGTCTCGGGGCTCAGCAGCCCATGCCCTGGGCCATGAGGCACCATCCGAGGGGTCCATGCCCTGGCCAGGACACGCATGATGCCACCTGCCTGATGCTGCCCACCTGCCCCCTCCAGTGCCCAGGGCCCTCCTCGGGCAGGACCCTCCTCCCCTCATCCATGGGGCCCCTGAGGGAGGGCAGCCTTCAGGGTGTGAGCATTTGGGAAGAGCCGGGATGCCCAGTAGGGACAGCTGGTGGAGACTGAGCACCCACAAGGACCCATCTGCTGGGAGGCCGCTGGCTTCCATGTGTAGAGGGAGGGGCAGAGGTAGCCACTTCAATCCCAGATGTTTCCTGGGCCTGGCTGCTCTTGGCCTTGCTCTGGGGGTGGGCAGGGTGACATCACAGGGGGCTCACCCTAGAGGAGCCCAGGCCTTGGGAGAATGGCCATTAGACAGACCCTCACCACAGCCCAGGGCCCTGATGGCCGTAGAGGCAGCTCAGAGCCATGAGCAGGGAGGACTTCCTGGAGGAGGCTCTGAATGAGTGAGCCAACTGGGTATATCAGGACAGGCATGTCAGGTGGAGCCTGAAAGACAGTGACAACCTGGGGCATGGGGAAGAGAGTGGGATAGGCCAGAGGCTAAGAGTCTGGAATGTTCAGGAAGGACTTGATCTTCATACAAAGCCCTCTGGGCTCTCACTGCTCTTCTGAGCAGCAGGACGATAGCACCCATTTGCCGGGCTGCTGTGAGGCCCCGCAGGTCCAGGTACCTGCCCTGGCCCTGGGGGACCTCAGGCCCAGCCTCCAAGCTCTGCTGGCCCCACCCTGCCAGGTCACAGGCCATCTGCTCTTCCCGCAGATGGAGACTCACAGCTGGCTTCTGCCGCCGTGGACACGGTGTTGGCGGGTGTCCCGGGGCCCCGGGGTCCCCCCGGCCCTCCAGGTAAGTGCAGAGGGCAGCCNGACTTCCTGGAGGAGGCTCTGAATGAGTGAGCCAACTGGGTATATCAGGACAGGCATGTCAGGTGGAGCCTGGAAGACAGTGCCAACCTGGGGCATGGGGAAGAGAGTGGGATAGGCCAGAGGCTAAGAGTCTGGAATGTTCAGGAAGGACTTAATCTTCATACAAAGCCCTCTGGGCTCTCACTGCTCTTCTGAGCAGCGGGACGATAGCACCCATTTGCCGGGCTGCTGTGAGGCCCCGCAGGTCCAGGTACCTGCCCTGGCCCTGGGGGACCTCAGGCCCAGCCTCCAAGCTCTGCTGGCCCCACCCTGCCAGGTCACAGGCCATCTGCTCTTCCCGCAGATGGAGACTCACAGCTGGCTTCTGCCGCCGTGGACACGGTGTTGGCGGGTGTCCCGGGGCCCCGGGGTCCCCCCGGCCCTCCAGGTAAGTGCAGAGGGCAGCCGCACCGAATGGCCTGGACTGGGTGTCCTCTCCGGCGCTTCGCCTGGGCCAAGGGGCCTTCAGGGGGCCACTTGGGCTCCCATGGCCTTGGCAGGGTGCTGGGGACTGGGTCTGCCCCAGCTGCTGTTTGGCAGCTCAGCTGCGGGACTGGGTGTAGGAGCCCCAGGTTGTGATGGGGCCTGGAGGCAGGGGTGGCCCTGGGGCTTAGTGGGCTGAGCCTGGATGTGGCTTGATCCCCATACCCCCTGGACCCTCACTGGAGAAGAATAGAATTTGGGGCCAGGGCCACCAAAGAAAGCCCAACCCATCCAGCTATGGATGTCCCCGGGCCCAGAGCCCTCACTCCCCATCATTTACGTGCACTCTGACGTGCTCAGCACACACTCACTGAGCCAGGCCTACCTGCTGGGTGGTGCTGTAGGCCCCCGAACAAAACGAAGGTTAGTAACACAGAGCTTCCCGTCCTGGTGGTGCTCCAGCTGTAGTGAAGGGAGGCACCCCTGCTCAGATACCCTGAGCAAGTTGGGTCCACAGATCTGAGGGAGTGGCAGGTGGGGAGCAGGGCTGGGCGAGGCCAGGCCAGGGCGGGCCTCGTTCGCAAGGTGGCATTCGAGTCAATGCTCAAATGAGGTGAGGGAATGAGCTTGGGAGCACCTGGGGACCTCGGGTGATTTGCTCTGACCTGAGGAATGGGGTTGTTTTTGAATTGCGTGCAGTTGTGTGTCCCACTTGGGGTGTGCTTACCTGCAGGTCCTCCTCGAGCATGGGGGCGCACTGGTATAGCCCACCAGGGAGCTCCCTGCAGCCCCGGAGACACAAGCTGGACATTCGGTCAGGAACACATGGCCCAGCCTGACCCTCTGGGCTTTCTCTGACCCATGAGTCAGTCAGACATGTAGACTGAGAGCAGCCAAGGGTAGCAGCTGGTCCATGTCAGAGGTTTTCCTAGAGGAGAGCTTGGGGCTGGGTGCTGGGGAGGCTTCCTGGAGGAGGTGACGCTCAGTCTGAGATTAACAGGAAAGACCAGGAGGAAAGAACAGCAGGGACACATCCCTTTGCAGGAATGTGGAGGGAATGGAGAAGCTTCAGGAGGAAGGACAGCATGGGCAAAGGCACAGAAGCAGAGCAACTTTCTGTGAGGGTGTCTGGGGAATGAGAGTGGAGGGCTGGGCCAGGGGAGATCTTACTGAGTGGTTGCTTTCTGGGTATCCATGTGGGGGGTGGATGACCAAGAAGCAGTTGTCGTTACCCAGGCAAGAAGAAATACCTGGGAGAGGTCTAGTTCAAGGTCACACGGAGGGGCAGATGTGGGAGAGATTTGCCGGGGTGCTAGCTGGCTGGGGGCAGGTTGCCGAGTGGCCGATGGATGAGGCTGCGGTGCAGGGGCTGCGTGGAGGTGGTTGGAGGTGGGATGTCCGCCCTGAGTTCGGGCCAAGGAGGCCAGGGGAGTGCGCTCTCGCCGTCCCCCCTCCCCCCCCCCCAACTGCCACGCACCAGATCTTAGTTCACTGCCCCTGGAGAAGGCCCAGGGCTGGAGCTGGGGTGGGAAGGTGGGGATGCCCCTCTCCAGAGNTCCATGTGGGGGGTGGATGACCAAGAAGCAGTTGTCGTTACCCAGGCAAGAAGAAATACCTGGGAGGGGTCTAGTCCAAGGTCACACGGAGGGGCAGATGTGGGAGAGATTTGCCGGGGTGCTAGCTGGCTGGGGGCAGGTTGCCGAGTGGCCGATGGATGAGGCTTCGGTGCAGGGGCTGCGTGGAGGTGGTTGGAGGTGGGATGTCCGCCCTGAGTTCGGGCCAAGGAGGCCAGGGGAGTGCGCGCTCGCCGTCCCCCCTCCCCCCCCCCCACTGCCACGCACCAGATCTTAGTTCACTGCCCCTGGAGAAGGCCCAGGGCTGGAGCTGGGGTGGGAAGGTGGGGATGCCCCTCTCCAGAGCTGATGGGGGTGGAGGGCTTCTCTTGCCCCAGGTGACCATCTGTGACTCTGCCAACAGGTCCCCCGGGACCACACGGTCCCCCAGGACCCCCAGGTGTACCTGGATCCCAGGTAAGGCCTTTTTCATTTCTGATGGGTGAGGGGGCATTGGCTTCCTAGGCAAGGAGGAGCCAAGCTTCTTGGCTGCAGGAGTTGCTCAGGAAGGAACCAGTTTTGGGTGGTCCTTACCTGGGCCCAGGTGGGACGCTGGGGCAGGTAGGCATGGGCTTCTGGTTTTATTGGTGGCGGTGTCCTCTGCTGTTCATGTCTCCTGTGCTGGAGAGGTGTTGGCGTCATTCCCATTTCACAGATGAGCTAACTGAGGTCCAGAGAGGCCAGCACTACAGACTGTCACCCCTCCTCCCTCAAGAATCACCCATGTGGGAGGGGACACCCTAAAGCCCGACTGGGTGCTCCGACCCCAGCTTGTGCTGCCTTTGCAGCTGTGGGACTTTGGGCTAAAAGGTGACCTCGCCGGCTCTTAAGATGGGAGCAAAAGAGGAATGAAGTGCCCGGTGGAAGCACCTTGTGTTGTAGGAGCCCGAGGGTCTGGGAGGAAGAACACTCCAAGGAGGAGGAAGGGCCCAGAACGCCTGGTGGAGGCAGCAGGGGTGGTGCAGAAGTGCCCTCCTGGGCAGAGCTTCCGGCGGCTGCCTCCTGGGCCTTGCTTGGCCAGACCGGGGGCTCTGGAGCTCTGCCGTAAGGTGGGGGTTGCTGAGAGGTGACCCCCACTCTGTGAGGGACATGGGTCCAGGCCTTGGCCCTGTGGGCACCAGGACCTGGGGAGTCCCACACGTTCATTCATGCCTTTAGTTACTTGACAAATACCCCAAGTCTCTGGGAGGGTGCCAGTCCCCCATCTGATGGCACATGCAGCACCCGAGGCCACAGTCCATACCCTAAAGCTGACACTCTAGACGCCAAAGAGCCAGTGGCCCTCGGCTCCGACCTGCTCCCGGTTGTCCCCGTTGTGTGTTTTCACACCAGGAGGACGCCATGCGGAGGAGAACGGCTGGGTAGTGCACTGACCCTAGGGAGGGGCGGACTGGAGCTCCGTCTGGGGCCGTGCAGTGCACAGCGTAGGGTGGAGCGAGAGGGGATGGGGCACACACTGGGCTGGCCTGGGGAGGGGTGGAGAGGTCCCCAGACCTGATCTGCTCCTGAATTGGGGTGGGGCAGGTAAGCTGAGAGTCTAGGTTTTCCAGAGCCAGGCACCCCAGGGGTGTCCTCCTTGCCTGTCAGGTCCCATCCACAGCCCTGGAGAGAGGGGCTAGGGAACAGGCGAGGGAAGGACAGTGCCTGAGAAGACTGTGATGAGGGACAAAGAGGCCCAGGGACCCATAGCAGACCACGTCCCCCTGGGGACCCAGGTCTGCAAGGGACCTCTAAGGAGGTTCAGGGTGACAGGAATCTGAGCTGCTTGTCCAACCCCTCTGGAGAGGGTGTGACCAGGCATCAGCCTGAGGGGGCTGCAGGTCACCGGCATCTTGACCCCTTACCTCCCTACTGTGGTTCTTCCCCAAGGCTGGGGGCCTATGGCCAGGGCTCGGACGGATGCCAGAGGGCATAAGGCCCATTGCTGGCTCTCCAGGGCCCCGTGGACAAAATTCCCCCAGGACCCATTGCCAGGGCCTGTCCTGCCCTTTCCCCGAGGAGGGTGGCATGGGGTGGGGGCAGGTACGGAGGCTGGGCGTCCACTCTGGAGAGGTGGAGTGGTGTGCATCTGGCCAGCCAGGCAGGGCTGTTGGAGGATGGCTGGGTGCATGTGTCTGGAGCTTCAGCGAGACTCCGGCTGGGCGTGGCACTGACAGAAGCCTATACGTGTGGTGCCCCCGATATTGCCTTTGCTGTCACTCAGCGTCTGAGGTGAGGGGCAGGGGAGAAGATGCGGGCTCTGCCATCCATTTCCCTTTTCTGACTGCCCGGTTTTGCAGATGAGAAGGCCGAGGGCCCAGCTGAGGTTCACTTAGGAGCCAGAGGAAGATGGCGGTAGAACTTGGGAGGTCCCCAGGGGTGGCCTTCCTATTTTTCAGATGCTGAGCCCAGTGCAGGGGGAGGGGAGGACTGAGGGGTTGGCAGAGGAGGGCAGGCAAGGACTAACCTGCTTTATCTGGTTTTCTGCAGGGCCTGGCCGGAGAGCGGGGCGTGACGGGGCCGTCTGTAAGTGTGGGACTGTTTAGGGAGACCATAGCTGGGGCACCAGGTGGGAACTGTCCCGAGTGGTGTTCCCTGAGCTCAGCCTTACATAGCCTCCCTGAACACGGCTTTATCCGACCCAACCAGGACGGGGAGAGGAAAGAGGAGCAAGCTGTGTGCAGCCCCAGATGCCCAAGCAGAGAAGGGAGGCAGGGAGCCGCCTCCCCGGGAATGTGAGCAAGACTGAAACAGCCTCCTGTTAGCGGGGGTTGGTTGGGAGTCCCAGAGTCTCTTCCAGGGCGGCCAGACCCCTGGGCTGGCGTGCTGTGGACCCAGAGCACGCCTTCCCTTGTCTGGGCCTGTCTGAATATAAGAGGCTCAGAAAGCAGACTTCTAATTTCCATTCTTGGAAACACAAATTTATGAGCTTCAACTCCTGCCCCTGGGGCAGAACCTCCTTCATGCCCAAGGCCTTACAGAGGGGTGGGGAAGGGGATGGGGCCCTGGAGAGAGGGTGGATCTTTGCTGAGTACCTACTATGTGCTGACCACGGTGGAGGCGCTCCTCATCCATAGTGTATTTAAGCTTCATGGGCCCCCCCGCAAGGCTGTGCTTCGTTATCCCCATTTGCCAGAACTGGCAGCCCAGAGAGATTCAGTAACTTTTCCAAGGTCACACGGGAAGGCAACCACAGAACCAAGATTTAAACGCAGGTGTGTTAGCCTCCAGAGCCACGCCCCCTCCCAGGCTTCCTTCTAGTAACCCCTGAGGACACTCAGAGCTCCTCTGGGCACCGGGCTCCAGTCTGAGCTCATTGTCTGTTGATTTACTTAATCCTTTCAACAGTCCTCTGGGGTAGGTACTGTGAGAACACTGAGGCACAGAGAGGTAAAGACCTTGCTCAAGTTCACACGGGAGGCAAAAGTACCAGGTAGGTGTTATTGTGAGGCTGGCCCCACCTTTGAGATAGGGAGGCAGAGTCCTGAGAGGCAGGGGCTTGATTCCTGGAGGAATCAAGCCAAGACATGCGCTCAGGGGGTTCCCAACTCACCCCAGAAGCAGAATTAAGCCCCTAAAGCCAACTTTAGGCACCCCCTTTCCAAGTGAGGCTGTGCAGGGGACCAGAGCCCTGGCCTTCCGCTGCTCTGCTCACCCCAGATGCCTGTCCTCCACCGGCCCTCGCTGGCTGTTGACTGCGTGCTTTTCTTCTTAGGGCGAGCCTGGCAGGAAGGGGGAAGAGGAGGAGAAAGCTGCAGGAGAGGTAACTGCTGTTGGCCCCGCTTCCCTGCTCAGGTTGGCTGCGTCTTAGTGGGACAGCAGGTCCCAAGCAGATTTGTGCTGACACCACTTGGCCCTGCCCCAGCACTTCTCCACCGTGGGGTGAATGGGGTCCCTGCTCAGTGGGGGAGACAGATGAGTGAAACTTGGAGCATAGGGTGAAGGTTCTGCTATGGGGGTAGCACAGACAGGGTGACCGGCCTAGGGCAGGGGCCAGGTGAGAGCCTGCTGGAGAGGACAGGAGGAGCCACCGACCCGAGCAGGCGGCTTCAGGGTGTGGGGGCGGGGCCGCCCCTCCAGGGACAGGAGTTTCTCGTGGCTGGTGCCTGGTGTGCTGATGTGCCCACAGGGTCAGAGCTGGTGGACAGATGGCTGATGGATGTGAGAGAGGACAAGGAGGGAGTGAGAATGGGAGCGTGCAGGGCCCAGAGGATGGGTGGGAGGGACATATCAGGGTGAGGACATGGCCATGGGGACCCTCTGCCTTCTGGGAGCAGAAGGGGTGCTGAGGACTGGGGTATTAGATAAAGGGGGCGAGGGTATGGGGACCAGCAGGGGACACCTTGCATGTTGAGAATGAGAGTCACCCCTTGAGTAAGCGAGCTGGGGATGGTTCCAAGCAGGGGGTGTCAGGGGAGGTGGGAGTTGGAGGCAGGGACCCCGGGGGAGGTGGACTGGGGCTGTGGGACCTTCCAGAGGTCCTTGTAGGACTGGAAAGTGGGGGAGATGCTGGAACAGAGCCACTGTGGGGGGCTCGGGAGGCAGTGGGAGGAAGATGGGAGTGCTGGGGTGTGAGCCCAGGTTTGAGGGCCTCTTGTGACGCCAGACCAAGAGAGTGCCTGTGACCCCCTTCCCACTTCATAGGAGTGTGACCTGTGGCCCGGGGACCTGGGGCTTAGCTGGGTTCCTGACAGAGCGGCCTGGACGCCCTGCCCCTCACTGGGGACACCCCATCCAGGATATTGTCCACAGCACAACGCCTGGTGGACTTTGGTTCCTTGGTGGGAAGAATTCTCTTATAACCCAATGGAATGCTTTTTGGTCCCCTTTTATTTTGTTTTAATGTATTCTGAATGTCACAGCAGTTGTCATGTTACACAAGAAAAAGATGTCCTTTTTGCTGCTGAGCCCAGGCAGGCCTTGTCCCTTAAGCATCACTTTTCAAAGTGGACATGACACCTGTCCTCTCAATAAATCAGCTCATTCGCGTGTCTTGGCACACGAGGTCCTCTGCCCAGGTGCAGGCCAGGTGTCACAAGTACAGACTCGCCATCAGCCCTCGCTCCCGCCGGCACTCTGGGAGTGGTGGCTCCCCTCCTTTTCCTTCAGGAACGGGCTTTCCGGCGGGCAGTGAGGGGAAGGAAACCAGCAGGGCTCCTGGGCCTGTGAGCCCATGCTGGGTGCTCTGCAGGGTGTTTTCTGGAAAGAAGGGCACACAGGGGAAGCAGGCAGGCAGCAGTGGAGCAGGAAGAGCCCAGACTTGAGGGAACAGGCTTGGGCATGAGGCCCTGGTCGGCCGCTTCCAGGCTGTGTGTCCAGAGGACTCTCGTTCCCCTCTCTGTGCTTTAGGCCCCTAGTCTGTGAACAAGAATTTCAACACCACCCCTGGCAGGTAGTGGGTGATGGCTATTATAGCAATGATGGTGATGGGGAAGAGGTGAGAATGGGGGGTGGGGTGGGGACAACATGCACCCTGACGTGGAATGGCCCTGACCTGGCTGCTTCCTCCCCACCAGGGTGAGGGAGTGCAGCAGCTGCGGGAGGCCTTGAAGATCCTGGCAGAGAGAGTCCTCATCCTGGAGCACATGATCGGGATCCATGGTGAGCAGCCACCAGGCCCAGGGACGGGCAGGCCCACAGCTGGCTACAGAGTCGGGGATCTCCCCCTGCTCCTGCCCCCCACTCCTTGCTGCCCTCATGACAGCCGCCGCTGTCTCTGGTCTCCCTGCTTCCATGTTCCCTTTGCTTGGCTGCCAGATAGTTTTCTCCAAACTCCAGCCAGACCCTGTCCCTCCCTGGCTCGAATTGACACCCTGCTGCCCATGACCGACTTCTATCTAGGTCCATCAAGTCCCAAGTTGCCTCCCCAGCATAGCCTGGTGCCCAGTGACACAGAGCCACCACCCAGTTGTCTCAGGCATCCTCCCACTTCCAGGCCTTTGCTCAAGCCTGACTCTCCACTTGCTAAACACCAACCCCCACTTCAGGACCTGCTCCAAGTTCTCTTCTGTGAGGCCGACCTCCTCTTTCCCCAGTGCTCTGCAGAGTCTTTGTTTCCCCATAGAGTGGGTTTTCCAGGTCTGTCCTTGGTGGCAGCGTGGTGACTGGCACCTCTCCGGGGCCTGGAGCCCAGCCCTGGTCAGCATTTGCAGAAGAGTGAATGAATGAATGAATGAATGAGGCATGCATGAGTAGAAAGCCCTGTCCTCACTGGGCACAGCGCTCCCTTTGCTGGCCAGGGAGCGGAAGTGGAAGTGCCTGTGAGTGCGCCCAGGGCTCACTCTCCTGCTCTCCTTCCAGATCCCCTGGCCTCCCCTGAGGGGGGCTCTGGCCAGGACGCCATCCTGAGAGCCAACCTCAAGATGAAGCGTGGTGGCACCCCATCGGATGGCTCCCTCGCTGCCCTGCTCGGCCCCAACCCCGCGCAGAAGAGCACTGGCCAGGCCAGCAGCGGGAAGTAAGGGCCCAGCTCGCCAGGATAAGCCCCGCCCCCTGGAGACCCAGCCCTGAAGCCTGTGCCAGCACTGGGTCTTGAAGGCACCCCTAATGGGACTGGACCAGGCATGGACAGTCACGGAAGACATCGGCTCCCACAGCTCAGGGGCCTCGGGGACAGATGGCACCTCTAGGGATGGGGTCCAGAGGGGCCCAGCACCCTTGGCAGAGCCCCGCTGCTGTTCCTGCCCTCACCCACCCCTGACCCCCTACAGGAGACAGAGTCTGGGTGGGCCGGGAAGGGTGTGAGAATAATCATAATACTTATCATTTACTGAGTTCCTGAGGCGTCTGGGCCTGTCCAAGGAGCTCTTCCTACGTTGTCTCATTTAACCCTTAGGAGGTAGGCTTGTTATCCCCACTTTACATGGGGAATGGAGGCTTGGAGAGGATGAATAACCTGCAAAACCACCAGACTATGGAGGACTGGGGCAGGATTTGAATCCAGGCCTCTCGGTTCCTGAGCTCTCTACCCGGCCATCTTCCTTTCTTCACAGGAAACTCAGACAGGGCCATGAGCACTGGGCTGGGAAGGCTGGGCTGGCCCAGGAAAGGAGGGCGGGGCCCTGAGTCTCTTTCCTCAACTCTAATCCCCTGGCTTAAGGCCCGGGAGACCCTGAATAAACCCACGAGTGTCACCTGGACCTTGGGAATGAGAAAGGAACCTTGGGATGCGAGGGCCCTCAAACCAAATTGGTAAGGCCCACTGCTGCCTCAATCTCCCTGAGCCCACCCACCCATCTCTACCATGTCCCCCGCCCCTGGGCCGAGGATGGAAGATTTAACGGGAACACACACCCTCCAGGGGCTTCACTTGCAGCCCTGCCCTCTCCAGGTCTCTCTGGGAATTTGTTGGCAGGCACTTACGCATTACATGGAAAGTCTGATGTCCTCTCGAAGTAGAGGGAGGAGGGCTGCCAGAGTCCCGGGCCCCGCTGGGGAGAGATGCACCTGCCCACAGGGCAGTGGGCCCAGGCCGCTCCACAGTAGCCCCCAAATCCCAGTGCCCCAGACGGAAGAGCTCAGTCCACAGCCCTGAAGGCCATTCAAGGCCTCTCAGGCCACGGGGCCTGTGCCTGGATGCCCTGGTGCTCCTCTCTCACTGGCCAGGATCCGCACTTGAGCAAAGGCAGCCAACTCAGAGATTCACAGGTGCTGGCGCCACCCCGAGTATGTCACCCCTTGTGGCAGGAGCACTCCCTCCCCAGTGCTTTAGGTGCTTCTGGGAGGCCTTGGCCTGCTCCTGGACCCTGGTAACCTCCCCTGCCCTCAGGGCCCCAACCCTCTCCAGGAAGGTGTGGCCTTCTGCAGGCCCGTCTGGCAGAGGAGTGGTCACAGGCGGGCAGGAAGTCTGTAATGCTCTGACAATAAAGGTGCTCTCCCCACCGGGGTCTTGTGTCTCGTGGCTGCGGCTGCACAGGGGCCTGGCGAGCCTGGCCATGGTGACCCCTGGGTGCTGCAGGGAGCCATCCTCAGAAGGCCCACATCTCATGTCCCTGTGACTGGATGTGAGGACAGGCAAGTCCTGGACAGTGTGACACGTATGGCAGGGGTGGCCTCGGGTCACAGCAGCACAGCAGAGGGGCAGCGAGCTGTCAGGGAGCACGAGGAGGGCCCACGGAGGAGGAAGAGGCCTTCAGGGCTCAGCGGGAATCAGCTGTGCAGGGAAGGGCTCTGCGGGTAGTGTGGGGAAAGGCTGGAAGCGGGGAAGAGGGTGGCTCTCTGGTGGCCCCTCGGGTAAGACGTACACAGTGTGCTTGCAGGGGTGCAGGAGGGAGAGGGTGGGTCGGACAGAGGTGTGAGTGCTTCTCCCAGACGGCTGGGCTCCTTTCTCATTCTCCAGGCCACCCTCGGGGCTCCCTGGAGCCCCGCCCCCATCCTGCCCGAAGCTCCCACAAGACCTGATGCAGGCTGACCAGCAAAGTCCTCTAGGCCTTAGGGAAGCGGTCCAGGAGGCATTTCAGTCTCCCAAACCCATTGGCAGAATGGGGAGCTGAGAGTCTGTTCTGCTTCCCCAGGACACCAGATGTGCTGCTCTAGTGGCCCCCAGCCCGGGGTCCGCATGAGCTCCTCCCTGTGAATGTCTTAAAGACAGACCCCGTCACCACGGGTAACTGTGTCCTTAGACCATGGGGTGGGGCACTGTTTAAGGGGGTGTGGACTGAGTGTAGGTATGCAGGTGGCGGTCCACACATGCACATAGAGCCCCTGGTGCAGGGCAGATGGGGGTCCAAAGGGGGTTCAAAGGGGGGTGCAAGTGAGGGTTCAAAGGGCTAGGGGCTAGCCTTCCATAGGCCATCATGTTCCAGCACATAACTCTTCAAGGTCACAACCTGAATTCAGCCTGATCTCCTGGGTCCTTACAAAGGATATTACCAAAGCAGGAGCATAGAGCCTGTTTTATTTAAGTTGCTTAGCTCCACATATAACTATAAAATATTTAGACATGTGGGGCCTCCATTTATACCCTGGCCTTGGATCCTGCACAGTCTGATGGGAGCTAACAGAGCCTTGGAATGAGCCCCCCAGCATGGGAGCAGGGTGTCCGGGTTCTCCCAAGCCCACCTCAGAGCCACTGGGGATGGACAGGGGTGCAGGAGGGAACCCACTACCCAGGGGAGGTCCCTGCCAGCTGAGAGGACAGGCCAAGTCTGCAGTGTGTTGGATTGGACAGGGCAGCAGGTGCGGACCCCAGAGGGGGCCTCCGTCACCACAGGCTGGGAGTGTGGAACAGGGTCTCTCCAGGGAGGCCAACATGGCTTGGTCCTTCATAAGGGTGAGTTCAGGGCCCCTGCAAAACGACCTGCAGGCCTCACCTCGCTTCAGCTCCATAGCCACCTTCCCCGTTGTGTGGAGGGTCAGCTCAGCCCCAGGGAAGCTGAGTGGCTTGCCCAAGATCACACAGCGGTCAGTGGGGAGGCTGGGTCTCAGAATGGCGGGTCTCTGGGACTCGGAAAGGCTGTGCTCTCAGCTGCCAACTTCCTAATGAAGGGGGAGTCCACGTGAACCAAGGGACCGAGGGATGGCGCTCCAAGGGATGGGGTGGGGGGGGGGTGTGAGTGGAGGCCAGTGGCAGGGATGAGCAGAGCAGGCTAGAGTGAGGAGCAGAAGGAATTCTCATGGGAAGGAGACTGGAGCAGCTTCCAAGCATCAGATCTTGGAGGACCCTGAATGCTGGAAGGAGAGGAAATTGACCCATAGGAGACACGCAGCTTCCGCAGGTTCTCGAGGTCAGTGTGGCCTCACCCCTCCATCTGACCTGACAATCTTTCTGACATGCAAACCTGACACACTCCCCACTTACTCAGGAATCTGCAGTGGTTCCCCTGTTCCTGGCCCCCAGTCTGGGCTCTGCCCCCCAAGGCTCGCCTCAGACGGGGGGCTACACAAAGGGCAGCACCAGGCCCATAGCTCAGGCCCAGAGCTTCTCATTCTCATTGGCTGGTGATGGTTGGGGGTAAGGGGATGGGCACTTACAGCCCTCGAGGAAGCACATTTCTCGGCTTTGGGCAAAATCCTGGCATGTCACCTTTGCTGACCCCTGCAGCCCGACCGAGTCAGGTTGGACCCCTCTGGTGACCCCAGGTGTCTCTATGCCCATGTGTGGAAACTCTGATCTGCACTTTGGTGTTCAGCCAACAGGGCCCAGTGGTGACTAGGAACGGTGAGGCAAGTCCCCTGGCGCCCTCAGCCAGGAGGCCATTACTGGGCCTCCAGGGTGTACAGCCAACCTCCGCTGCCTGAAACTGCCCATCTCCTCCCAGCTCCTGGGGAGGGGGCTCAGGAGGGTCATCCCAGGGAAGGGGGAGAGTAAAGGGCATCCCTGAGCTCCCACCCCTGCACCTGCCTACATGGGCCACCCAGCGGGTTAATGAGGGAGAATTAGCAGAGGCCCGCCCACCCTGCCCCAGCCTGTCTCCTCCCCAAGTCTGCTCTGCTCTCCATCCCCCACCCCCGAGGGTGCTCCCAGCCTCTTCTGAGGCACTGCCACCTGCACGCCCTTCTCCCTGTGCCCCAGTGTCCACATTAAACCCAGCATTGCCCTTCCGATGCCAGCGGGCTCCAGGCCCTGGTGCATCTGTACATGCATGAGTGTGCAAGCATGCACGTGTACTGGTGGGCACGCACATGTGCATGTGTGTGCGTGTGCTCGAGTGTGTGTATGTGATGGGACAGGAGCTGATAGCCCTTCACTTAACACCTGCCAGGCCCCTCCTCCGGGGTCCAGAGCAGCCATAGTCCTTATTCCCCCAAGGCCCTAGCCCTGCACTGTTGGCTCCATGAGAGCCTCTCTCCTCACACCCCTGCCCATCAGAGCCTGGAGAGCAAGGCCCTGACTTGGGCCTTTCCACTCTGAGGGTGGGGAGAGGGGATCAGGGTCTCCTGGCTAGGCGTGGGGCTGAGTCTGGATGTGAACAGGGCTCCTCAGCCCACCACAGGGAGCCTTGCCAGCCCCACCCCTGCTGGCCATCAGCCAAAGCAGAAATTCGGGATCCCCTTAGTGACTTCTGGCAAGTACCCCAGTGTGGCAGCCGAATGGAGGGAACTCAGACTGGGCTGGTGTTCATCGGCTCCCACTAGGGCTGCTGACTCTGTTGTTAAAATATGAAATGCCCCTGTATGACTGACCCCCCCTCCCCATGTGCTCCCCACCATCCCAGCCCCTCCTAAGACCTCCCACCAATCCAAGCCCCCGTCCCAGTGCCCAGGATCTGTAGGAAGTGCTGGGTCCTGTGCTATAATGTCCATAAAGTCCTTCTAATATCATTCCCAACATGGGCAGTGAAAAACTGATGGAAGGGCTGGGAGTGAGGGGTGCTCTTTGCCTCAGCCAGGGAGCACCTCCTGGCCTCGGCAGAAACTGGCTGCTGATGCACTGCCTTGGAATGGAGGACATCCCAATAAAGGGCCAGATAAACTCAGAAGCGGGCTGGAAGCCCTGGAAGGCCCAGCCTTGGTTCCTAGTCTAGGGCATTCCAGTAGGACCTCACATTTCCTGGTGTAACTCCTTGGGGCTACAACTTGAGAAAACTTGTTCCTGGCTCAGTGGACTGAGTGCTGGCCTGAGAACCGAAGGGTCACTGGTTCAATTCCCAGTCAGGGCACATGCCTAGGTTGTAGGCCAGGTCCCCAGGTGGGGGCACATGAGAAGCAACCATACACTGATGTTTTTCTCTCTTTCTCCTTCCCTTTCCCTCTCTCAAAATAAGTAAATAAAATCTTAAAATGAAAAAAAAAAAAGAAAGAAACTTGTTTCTAGGGACCAGGGAGGAATTGAGGTGTGGCTAGAAGTTTATCGGACTCTTAGTCCCCAGGGTCTTGGGAGCCACCTCCGAGCACCTCTCCTCCCAGCATGCCCTGGGTGAGGTTGGCCCAGGCTCCGGGGTGACTCCAGGCTGAGCAGGAAGGGCATGTTGGGGGCACGGTCTTTTCACCCTGAGTTTGGTGCGTCCCGAAGGCCCACATGGGGCCACTTCGCATGGGCAGGAACCGCCTGACTCTGGCCAGAGGCATTCCAGGCGCCAGTGGAACCCCAGCCTTCACCTCCCTGAACCAAAAAGGCGCCTTCACTGCTCTGTCTCCATCACGGGGCTGTGCTCTCGTGGGCAGGGTCGCATCTGCATCTCCAGCTCCCAGCTCTGATTGCTGCAATGTCCCAGGTCACAGGACATTTCCAATAGGAAAGTGACTGCTTCCAGACTGTACGGAGCAGTGACAAGGTGATGGACAGAGTCAGGCGGGCACCCAGGAATGGCCTCAGTGGGAACAGAAGCTCCTCCCCGCCCCGACCACCCACACTGCCAATCCCTACCACCCCGGAGATTTCTGGAACACCTCTCTTCCAGACCTGTTTTATGGATTATAAAAAAAGAAAACTTCATGAGGCTTTCAATTACTTGAATTCCAGGGAGATTTATTTTCGATGTTATTAATAAATTCTAATGTCACCTGTAACTTTCAATTGCCAGTTAACGAACTTGCAATTGATGCGTTATAAAAGGCAAATTAAATGCTGTTTCAGGCAGGGGCTGACAAATCTAATGAGCGGGTGTGGCTGGAGGAGACAGCCAGACTCCAACTTCCCAAGCTGCCCGCCTCCACACTGATGGGTGTGTGACATGGGCAAGTGACAGCAGGGCCTCAGTGTCCTTGTCTGTAACAGGGGATCGCAGAGTCCACCCCTGGAACCTTCATGGTAACTGGGGTTGAAGCTGTTTTTTATTCACCGATAAATGCAGTGAAGGGGTCCCAAGTGATCACTGGAGTCCAGAGTCCTGGCCCCGGGACTGTGGGCCGAGTGGCTACACGGGTGTCCCAGAGCTGCTGGAACAACCGCCAGAAATGTCTCCTCTGTCAGCCTCGCAGGCTAGAGTCCGAAATCAGGGTGTCGTCAGGGCCCTGCTCCCTCTGAAGGTGCTGGGAGGGCCAGGCCTTGCTTTGTCCAGCCTCCAGTGGCTCGTGGCTGCATCCCTCCAACCTCTGCCTCCGCCCTCACCTGGCCTTCTCCCCTGTGTCTGTCTTGTCCTCTGTGTGTCTCTTACAAGGACACCTGTCACCGGATTTCAGGCCCAGTCAGGGAATCCAGGATGATCTTTTCACCTGAGGATCCTTCACTTACTTACATCCACAATCACCCTGTTTCTAAAGAGGGCCCAAGAATGAGGACTTGGCCATACATTTGGGGGCGCAAGGCCTTCTTCAGCCTATGACAGTGACTTCGGGCGAGTCGTTTAGCCTTTCGGGGCTTTCCTGCTCCGCCTTGTCCGGCAAAGGCTGGCTTCACGCAGCAGCGGCCTGTGCAGGCCGGGCGCCATTTTGGGCTGGTTGTGTGTGCCGTCTCGCTCAGTCTCCACGCAGCCTGATGAGACAGGTGCTCTACCTGTCTTCACTGTGCAGGTGAGCACAGGGGGTTATCCACACAGTAAGTGGTAGGGTCAGGACCTGAACTTAGGCCATCTACCCTGGCCGCCTACATCCCTTTTCTTGTAACAGCTTTTTTTATTGAGCTGTGATTCACATACTGTTCAGCTTGTCTATTTCAAGTGTTCAGTTTAGTGGATTTTATTATATTCAGAGTTGTGCAATTATCGCTACAATTGATTTTAGAACATTTTCATCACCCCCCCCCAAAGAAACCCTGTGTCATTTATTAACACCCCCAATCCTCCCATTCCCCCTGCCCCTAGGCAACCGGGAATCTGCTTTCTGCCTCTGTAGATTGACCTATTCTGGACATTTCATACACATGGATTCATACAATATGCGGCCTCCTTCATCTGGCTTCTTTCACTTAGCGTAATGACTTCAAGTCTCACCCATCTGTGGCATGTACCAGCGCTTCGTTACTCCCTAAGGCCCAGCTGGAGCCTGCACCCCTAACCACCGTGATGACTTGTAAGGTCCTTGGTGGATCTGTGGGGTCAGTGTGTTCCAGAAATCTCAGCTAAACCCTGAGGCTTCACCTGAGAAGATTCTGTGGGACGTGGGGGAGTGAATCTTACCCTCTTCCCCACAGTACTGTCCTCTCTACAAGACTCCTGGCATAGCGAGACCCCCAGCAATGCTGGTATCAGTGGGTGACCTAGAATGCCGGCCACAAGGCTTGGTCAGTCCTGAAGCTGAGCTGTTCTGCCCTCAACTGGGATGGGGCCCCCTGACCTTTCTCACATTACAGATCACAGAGAGCAGGATGGTTGCACAGCACAGGGGATAAATAACCAGGGCTGCAGGCAGCACCACCCTGGTAGCTCCTCTGAGGGCCAACACCTGAGCCCCCCTGGAGCCCATCCACAGGGCTGGGAAGGGCTGCTGCCAGGTGGCAGGGACTTCGCCCAAAGGATGCTCCTGTTGGAGGTGAGGAGGGAGGTGATGTGCTGGCTCTTCACCGACCAGGCCTCAGACTGATGTCGGTTGAGCAGAGGGAGGGAGGACATCAGAGAAAGGACACCTGGACCAGTGCTGTGGCAGGCCTTGGTCCCTGGGTCCTCAGGGAGAAGCAGAGAGGGGTGACTGATTAAGATGGGAGACCCTGGACCAAAAGTGCTGCCTGCCGACATGCCAAATGGAAGGCCAAGAGCGCACCACCAGGCCCCTCATGTTGACTGGGATATGGGATGCTTTGATTGTAAAAGCAAGAGAAACTTATTCTTAGCACCTCATGTAGTAGTGACTTGTGGCAAGGCTCCAAGGATCTCAGGGGACCCCAGGACAGGTTAGGAGTAGGGACAAGCCCCAAGGCTAGAGTGCCAGCTCTGATTCATCCTTGGGGTCTCGGCAGCAGGAGGAGGCTGCTGATTAATCACAGTTCTGGGTGAGTCCATCCTCCCTCTCACTGCTACCAGTGTTCTGTCTCTGACCTCAGAGTTTCTGTCTGCTCGTGACTTCTGTATCTTCTGCGGCTTGCTGTGACCTCTTGCTCATCTCCCTTTGCAGGAGATGGCTTCTTAGTCACCTAGTGTTCGAAGGGGAGGTCAGGCATCTTCACCGTCTCTCCCTCCAGTGCTCAGGCTCTCTGGGACTTCTCCCAAAGTAAGAAGGTCTCCCCCTTCTTGGCAGATGAGCACAGGCCCAGGTCTTGTCTTCTCCCTGCCCCCCAAGATTGGACACAGACACCTCACAAGGAAAGAGGACTCCGTGGACCTAAGGTCAGAAGCTCTGAAGAGAAGGAAATGTGGACTTCGCTGCCTGTGGGTGGCAGAAGCTGCCATCCCAGAAGGGGAGGGGGTACTTCGGGCCTCGAGCTGGGCTCTTGCTGGGCTGACAGGGCCGTCTATGCTTTGTCTTATACATCAGTGCTGCGTTCTCGAACATGACCAGCCTACCTCCTGCCTTCCAGCCGTTCAAGGACCTTGATGGTGTCCCTCCAGGTTCTCAGGATGTAACGGCAACAAACCACTGCCCACTTTCTCACCTCAGTGCCCATCGCCTCCCTGGCAGGCCCAGCTCAGCAAATTGAGCATGAAGGGCCTTGGCCTTAATGTTCTTTCTGCGTCATGGCCATAAAGGGAGAATTTAAAAAAAAAAAAACACAAAACCAACAGGTATATCTTAATTAGGGAAGATGTGCAGTGAGGCCAGACTAAGCCCTGCTGGGCACAAGCCTTCCACTTTGTGAGAACGAATGCTTTTAACGTAGCCCCGTTACCATGGTGATTACCAAGTCTCAGCTTACTGAGGTGGCGTTGCAAGTCTGTGGGGAAAGAACAGGTTATTCAATAAATGATGCCGGGACATTTGCTTAGCTACTTGAAGGAAATAAAATTAGCTCTTTTCTTCACACCATACTTCAGCATAACCTTCAGAGGATTTGAAGGAGTAAATGTAAAGAGGGAAACCATAAACAATCTAGAAGAGCCTGGAGACAAACATTTGATCTTGGGATGAGTAAAGATTTTCTAAACATAAAAGCAGTGGAAAAAATAAGAAAGAGTAAGAGAATGTAACACATACACATTTTAATCTCTGTGTTTTAAAGAGCCATTCAACGAGATTTATTGGGGAACTGAAAAACAAGGCACAAAGTGTGACAAAGGGTTAACACCTCTAATATATAAAAAGCAGTTGTAAAACAATGAAAATGAACATTCCAATAGAAAAATGGTCATGCTCTCTTTGCTGCATCTACTGCTGGGATGAAGGTCGTTCTCAGCAGTCAGACCATCAACATCCCAGAACATGCCGACATCACTCTGAAGGACGGTGTAGTTATTGTGAAGGGCCCCAGAGGCACCCTGTGGAGGAACTTCAGTCACATCAGTGTGGAACCCAGCCCCTTGGAAATAAAAGGAAGAGGCTCTCGTTGACAAATGATGGGGCAATAAAAGGCACTGGCCACCATTCGCACTATCTGCAGTCACGTACAGAACAGGATCAAGGGTGTGACCCTGGGCTTTGGTTACCAGATGAGTCTGTGTACGCTCACTTCCCCATCAAATGTTGTTTTATACAGAGGGATGGTTCTCCTGCTCAAATCTGAAATTTCTTGGCTGAAAAATATAGCCACAGGGTTCGGACGAGGTCAGGCGTTGCTCATTCAGTATCTCAAGCAACACTGAACTTGTATCCAATTCAGCTGCTTTGGTTCAGCAAGCTGCAACTGTTGAAATCGAGGGTGTCAGAAACTTTGGGGATGGCAGTTCTGATTCTGAAAAAGGCGCAGCTCAGCAGGGTGAGGTGTCCAGCTCTAGCAACAGCAAGATGCTGAATGAGTCCTCAGATTCATCTGCAGTATTTTAAAGATGCAACGAAAGCCATGCATTGATTTGAGGGGAAAGAAAAAAAACAGTTGAAAGGAGATATACAAAAGAAGAAATAAAAATATGTAATAAACATTTAAAAATATTTAGCTTCACTGGTAATCAAAGAAATGCCCACTAAAAACACCAATGAGATTCCCCCTGTGAGGTTATCAAAGACTGTTCAGAATTATATTACTCAGTCTTGCTGAGTGGAGTGGAGCTGAATGAACATTCTTACCCCCGAGGGCACAAATATGAGGGCACAAATTAGTATAAAGTTTCCAGAAGAAAATTGGCTTTTCACCATGTGAGCTTTTAAATGTTCATACCACTGACTTGGTATTGTCACTCGTAAGCCACCCTAAGGAGAACTGAAGCTAAAAATGTGACTACAATAATATTCACTGCTGGTATTTAACAGAAATTTATAATTTACTCAAACACTAGGTCATGACTAAAAAAATGTTGGTACATAAATGTGATGAAATATTGTGCAGCCATTAAAACAATGTTTTGAATAATATTTAATGCATGGTACTATGTCTGTGATATAACGTTAAGTGGGAAGGAAATAGTATATCCATCAGGGTTCTTAGCTGCAGGCAATCGAATCCCACTCTGCTTGTCTGGGTGAAGCAGAAAAGACGTTCAGTGGGAGAATGTGGGAGGGCTCCCCATGGGCAGGAACACAGGGGAACGGGACTGAGGAAACAGTCCGTTGCAGATCAGCCACAGACAGCCTGGATCGGGAACTCCTGGCGGGTGGGGAAACCTCTCCGCAAGGAATACTGCTTCCTGCCACGGCTAACCCTGCAGGTCTGACTGGTTGAGTGGAGGGGAGGCCGCTTCCCTCAGAATCAGAGCCTGCAGGTCAGCACCGTACAGGGGAGCCCAGTGATTCCACTGCTGCCCGCACAGCACAAGCTCTGGGCCAGGTCAAATGAAGACAAGCCCCGAGAATGGAGCTTTTCAGGGAGCTGCTAGACCAGTCACACAATGACAAATCCCTGGGGGTGGGACTTTTGGGGGAAGAGCCAAACCTGTTCTTTCCTTTCTATTGGCTTCCGGGTGGCTGGTTTCCACTGCCACCACACTTGGGAGGCTATCACTTTTCAAGCCCACAATAGAGCTGGAGGGAGAAGTGGGATTAAGGCAAATGAAAACCTCACAAAGCTTGCTGTTCTCACTGTAATTAAAAAAAACAACAACCACTCCTCAGATTATTGCAAGCCTTTGGTCATGAGAAAGTTGATTTTGACACTTTTTGCCAGCTTTCTCATTGCTTTTCTGAAGGAGCAGTGTTTGGAAGTCCTTACTCCGTTGTTCCGGAAGTGCGGCCCCCACCTGTTTGTGTAAAGAAATTTTATTGGAACACTGCCATGCCATCCACTTATATATTGTCTGTAGCTGCTTTCAAACTTCAGCTGCAGAGCTGAGTCATTGCAACAGAAACATCTGGCCCCCAAAGCCTGAAATGTGTACTCCCTGGCCTTCACAGAAAATGTTTTCCAATCCCTACAGTAAAGCAAGAAAATGATGTGAAGATTGGAACGGAGACAGCAAATGGCCATTATCCCCAGATGAAATCATTTTGCATTTAGAAGAATTTTAAGTGTGTGAACTTGCTAGGGTGAATAAGCAAGTTTAGGTGGGTCAGGGTACTACCCACACCCCATCGTCATCGTCATCGTCATCATCGGGCCCCTGGATCCAGCTGAGACAGGGTGAGCGTGGACCACCTTAGCTCTCCCGCTGATGACAGCTGAAACAATTGAATGAGCTACAGAAAGGAAGAATATGTCAATGGCCAGGCTAAAATCGTGGCTACCTAAGGACTCTGAAAAGTAAACCTCAGGAGGTAGGTTGGGGAGGGGAATCATAACTCAAAGAATAACTGAAATAGCTGTGCGCTCCTTGATTTGACTGATGGCTTTTCTCCACATTGCCGAGTTAAAGTCCATCACAGCCCAAATCCTGGAACTCTGGATGGGATTTTGGAAACTGAATAAGCTCTGAGAAAGGCTCTGTCTTTCTGGCCACAGAACCACGAATGGGGCATCTTGCGGGACTGAGAGCACAGATGGAAATTCCAATTTTTTCTTTCACTTTTAACTGGCGTTGTGCCAAGACAAGCCCCAGGCAGGAATCTGTGGTCCTGGGTGACAACAGCCCACATGCACCTAAAACTCGGAGAGCAAACGGTTCCCTCTGATCACCCGGGCATGGGGCCCTTTGATCCGAAGAGGGTGGGGAACCCCCGTGTTTTTCTCTTTTTTCTCGCGCCACCTTTCCCTGAGGTGGACTCCGTTGTAGGAAGTGTGGCATAGCAGAGAGACTGAAACCCTGGCTTTCCAGTGAGAGCCCCAGGAAAGAGTTGGAGTGTGGAGGAGGGAGCTAGAATAAAGGGATTCTTTAGACGTGTGGGAACAGTCCCAGGGCTTGTGTTATGTCTGCGTGAAACTGACCTGAAACAGCATAGCCAAGGTGTTGACAACTGAGGACGGAAAACTCTCTGTAGGGGACCAGATAGTAAATATTTTAGGCTTGTAGGTAACGTATATTCTCTGTCACGTATTTTCTTTCTTCCACTCCTTTCCTTCCTTCCTTCCTTCCTTCCTTCCTTCCTTCCTTCCTTTCCTTCCTCTCCCTCTCTCTCTCCCACCCCCAACCCCTTATAAATATAAAAACCAGCTTTACCTCATAGGCTTTTAAACAACAATCCACAGGCTGGATTGGGCTTGTTGGCCATACTTTATTATCTCCTAGTGTGGACCACGACCAAAGTCCCAAACTAGCCTCTAGAGAGCGCACACAGGAGGTGAACCAGAATAACGTTGCAAAGGCATTAAAAATGTAACTTGCACTGCAATCGTGGCTCAAAAAAGAAGGATCAAAACTTGGAGGCCAAACCCGGCTGTAATGATTTCCTTCTTTTAACAAAAAATCATTTATCAGAAGATTCTAATAGCAGCCAGAATTCCCTAACATAATGTGCAAAACCCCAAGATAAAATCTAACGTTACTCAACATAGTTACAAAGAACCAGAAAAAAGTCAATGGTTCTCCAGGGAAAGGATAATCAATGGGTGCTGTATGAGTCAGGGTTCTCCAGGAAAACAGAAGCAGTAGGGTATATAGATCCTGTATGGTAGATAGATCAACAGATATTTATGATGGAAATTGGCCCCTGCAGCTCTGGAGGTGGAGAAGTCCCACAGTTTGCCATCTGCAAGCTGGAGATCCAGCAAAGCCCGTGATTTAATTGAAGCTGAGTCTGAAAGCCTGAGAACCAGGGGCTCTGATGTCCAGGGGCAAGAGGAGATGAATGTCCATCTGCTCCAGACACGTGTTTGCTGCCTCTGCCTGCACACCTCTGCTGGCACCACACAGGCTAAGAGAGCAACTGCTTTTCCAACCTGGAATCCTACACACTGTACCTTGGGCCAAGACGCTGATTTGTACAGCAAAGGAGGGACAGTGGGCACATGACAACGGGATCCATGTTCCTTCCAACTCTCGTGATCACCTGGAAGCAGCCGGCCTGGCTGACCATGGGAACTGCCCACTGGAGGAAGTCTCAGTGAAAAAGTGCCAGTTTGAGGAAAATGCCCAGCAGGACTGGGAGCTTCGATTAAAATGTACTTGGGATTTGTTTTAATCGGGTATGGCGACACCAACAGATCTGGAGGAGACTTTTTTGTCATGAAGGAAGGCACTTTTACTCACAGCTCCCTAGAACCAGGAGCCATGGCACACCATGCAAGGCCACATGGAGAAGCCCCTGGGTCAGTTAGTAGGCGCAGAGGGAGCAAAGACAATGCGTGAGCAAAGGGTTTATTGTGGACTTGGAGAGAAGGAATGGGCAAGGCAGGGGAACAGGCTGATTAGAGTTGAGGCCCGCTAGTTTGAATAATTTTAGCAGGCTTGACAGTGTAGGGACTGTCCAGTCCCTACTTGCCTGATGCCTGGCCCTGGGATGATTAGGGCACAGAAGTATTGACTCCTGGAGAGTAAAAGCCAGAGAGAGTGGGTGGCTGAGCTCTGGACTGGCTGCTTTGCATAGCAAAGGCCTGCATGAAAGCGAGCCACTTGACATCTCCAGATATTAGCCAGAGCACTGCACCTTTTCACTTTCAAGCCATCTGTGACTTTGGATCTAGAGTGAGTCTCTTGTAGCAAAAAAAAAGGCAATAAAAATTAATTTCAAAAATAAGAAAAATAAACTGAGTCTCTATAGTCCATAAACAGATCACGTGTTTTGATGCTTTCTGCCAATCTCTGTCGTTCGGTTGGAGACTTTAATCCATTTACATTTAAAGCAACTACTGATAAGAAAAGGAAATTGCTTTTCTACATGACTTATAGCTTTTTTGTCCCTATTTCCCATATTACTTCTTTTATGTTTAGTTAATTTTTTGTAGTAAAATGATCAAATTCCTTTCCAATTTCCTTTTGTGTTTATTCTGTATCTATTTTCTTTGTGTTTATCATGGGGATTACCTTTAACATCTCAAAGCTATAACACTCTATTTTGAATTTATACCAGCTTAACTTCAGTAACACACGAAATCTGCTCCTTTACAGCTTTGTTTTCACCCTTGTCAGGTGTGGATGCCAGAAAATTATATTTTTATACCTCTTTTGCCAAAACATAAACTGTAATTCTTTTAAATGCATTAGTCTCCTATATTATGTAGAAAACAAGATTTGAAGTTACACATCAAAATTGCAGTAATACTAGCTTTTATACAAATAATTTTCAATGTATTAGCTTCTCAAATCATATGGAAAGCAAACAGAAAGTATGGTTACAAACCAGTGTTGCAAGAATCCTAGCTTTGCTAATTTCCCGTGTATTTATCTTCACTGAGATCTTTACTTCTCCGCACAGCTTGACGTTGCTGTCTGGGGTCCTCTCATCTTACCTCCCAGGTCTCCCTTGAGCATTTCTCTCAATGGCAGGTTTAGCGGTCAGGAACTTTACCAACTTGGTTTGTCTGGGAAGTCTTCATTTCTCCCTCACTTTTGAAGGGCAGTTTTGTCAGACTTAGGATCCTTGGTTGACAATTTTGAATATATCAGCCTGCTTCTGGCCTCCAAAGTTTCTGAGGAGTAATCTGCTAATAATCTTATTGAGGGTCCCTTTTATGCCATGATTCTCTTCTCTCTTGCTGCTTTCTCTCTTTGTCTTTTGAGAGTTTGGTTATATCTCAGCGTAGGCATCTCCAAGTTTATTTTACTGGTAATTCATTGTGTTTCTTGAACGTCTATATTCATGCCTTTTGTCACATTTGGGGGTTTTTCAGGCATTATTTCTTCAAGCAGGTCTCTCTTCTTCTTTCTCTCTAAGACACCACAATGTGTACATTGGTCCGTTTAACGGTGTTCCACAGGACACTTAGTCTCTGTCCACTTTTCTTCAGTCTTTTTTCTTTCCGTTCCTCACCTTCAACAAGTTCCACTGCCTTGTATTCAAGTTCACTAATTCTTTCTGCTGTCTGTGTAAATCTGGTTTTCAATCCCTCTGGTGAGTTTTTAAAATTCAAGTTAAGTTACACTTTTTGGCTCTAGAATTCCATCTTGATTTGTTTTCAGGTTTTCTATCTCTTTATTGATACTTCCAACTGTTCTTTGCATGTTGTTTTTCTTGCTGGCTCCACATCTTCCTTTCTTCGAGCATCTTTATGGCAGTTATTTTAAAGTCTTTGTCCAGTGTAACTGCCATCGGGTCTTTTTTAGGGACAGTTTCTGTGTTCTTTTTTTTCCTTTGAATAGGCCATACTTTTCTTCTTCTTCATATGCTTTTAAAATGTATTATTATTATTATTATTATTATTATTTGTACCATCTTCTACCTCCCCCCATCCCCTTTTCACCCTGGTAATGACCACACTGTTGTCTGCGTCTGTGAGGCTTTTTGTTTTTGTTTTGCCTAATCCCTTTACTGTTTTCGCCCAGCCCCTGAACCTGCTGCAGTCTGTTCTCTGTCTCTCTGACTCTGCTTCTGTTTTGCATATTAATTTATTTTGTCCATTAGATTCTGCATATAAGTAAAATTATATGGTCAGTTTCTCTCTCTGACTTATTTCACTTAACATAATACTCTCCAGGACCATCAGTGCTGTCACAAAGGGTAGGATTTTCTTCTTTTTTACAGCCAAGTAGTATTGTGCCACAGCATTTTTATCCACTCGTCTACTGATGGACACTTGGGCTGTTTTCAAATCTTAGCTACTGGAAATAAGACCGTGATGAACATAGAGGTGCATGTGCTCTTTTGAATTAGTGTTTTGGGTTTCTTCAGATATATTCCTACAAGTGAAATCACTGGGTCATAAGGCAGTTTCATGTTCAATTTTTTGAGGAATCTCCATACTGTTTTCCACAGTGGCTGCACCAGTCTGCAGTCCCACCAACAGTGCACAGGGGTCCCTTTTCTCCACATTCTTGACAACACTTGCTGTTTGTTGATTTATTGATGAGAGCCATTCTGCCAGATATGAGATAATATCTCACTGCAGTTTTAATTTGCATTTCTCTGATGATAGTGAAGTTGAGCCTTTTTTCATCTGTCTGTTGGCCATCTGTACGATCTCTTTGGAGAAGTGTCTATTCAGGTCCTTGACCCATTTTTTAATTGGATTATTTTTTGGTGTTGAGTTGTAAACTTCTTTATACATTTTGGATATTAACCCATTATCAGATGTATCACTGGTGAATATGTTCTCCTATTCTGTGGGTTGTCTTTTCATTTTGTTAACAGTTTCCTTTGCTTTGCAAAAACTGTTTAGTTTGATGCAGTCCCATTTGTTTATTTTTTCTTTTGTTTCCCTTGCCTTTTTTATTTGAAAAATTAATTTATTTTCCAATTATAATTTACATACATAATTTGTATGATTTTTGGTAATATTTCTGTTGTAAATTGAACACTTGGATCTGGGCTGAATCCAGTTGAATACCAAATTATGTGGTAACTCTGGAAATAAGATTCTTCTCCTTCCTCAGAATTTGGTGTTTTTTGTTATTATTTAATGTTTTTCAATTACTTATAGGACATTTCTGTGCGGAGGATCATCAGCCTAAGACATAAACGTAAGGTCTTCCTAGCTCCTGAGCCTTTCCCTGGACATACACGGTCTTCCTAATTTTCCCCATATATGGGTTGTTTTGAACGTCTTAGTCTTTAATGTCTGTCTCCCAAAGAAAAATCAGAAAGGGAACGGGGCATATGAAAAGACGCCAGCTCCTTAAATTCCCCGGAAGTCACTTCTGCTAAAGGGGGAAAGGCTCGCAGCAGTGGGGGTAGTGCAACTGCAACGTGGCCTGCCTCTGTGTCTGAACCCCTGCGACCAAAACCCATAGTCCAGGATCAAAGCACAGGCTCTTAGTCCAGGGGTCCTGGTGGAGGGTGGCCAGGGCAGCAGGAGAAGCACTTCAGTGCTTAGGGTTGTTGCTGTTTCCTGACACACACGGAAGAGACAGTCATACAAGTGTGTACTGGAGGGATATCTGCTTCTGAGCTTAGTAACTGACAAAGTTCTGAGCTTGGCAAGTCATGTGTGGGTCTGAGACTTGAGCAAGTTAAGTCATTCATAACCATTTCTGCCATGTATTCATGAAGTTGCCATGTAAACATCCTTTTTTGGTGGTTATCTGACTGCCTGGGCCTACCTCTCTGGTATCCAGCACATGGAAACCAGGCAAGGCATCATTCTTCGACTGAATGGGGCTTCCTTCAGCCAGAAATTTGTCTTGTTTAGTTCGGTTTGATGGTCAGGTTCTGACAAACATTGCATTATCATGCTTAGAGTAATAGTCGTGGTACTAATGGAAAAGTAACACTTATGGGCACTTACTGAATGCTAGGCATCTGAGTAAGCACTTTATATGCAGCACCTTGCAACCTCCTAATCACTCTCTGGGATAACCATCATTGTTTCTTCCACCTTCTTGAAGAGGAAACTGAGGCTCATAGAGAGAGGTTAAGTAGCTTGCTTGGGGTCACTCAGTAGGTAAGTGACAAAGCTAGGATTCTCACTTGTCCTCTGGGCTGCCTCTGAAGTGTCCTCATGAGAGCCAGCCCCTGGCTCAGTGCCTGGCACAGTGGGGTACAGGCAGGGCCTGGTGAGGTGGGTTCATCTCTGCACGTCCGCTCCAGCGCAGGGCCCAGCTCAGCGTGCCCATTGGCCTGTGTCTGCTTTGTGGACCTGTGCACACACGAAAGAGTCCAGCTACTGCTGTCCCTGGGTGACTAGAAGGGGCCTTGAACTTCACTCTGGATCAGCCCTTCTCAGTGCTGATGTACTGCTATTGATGTTCTTTGGACATAATTTTCAATGAGACAGGATCATTTGGAAAGCCATAAATACACATTCAGATGTATGTGATGGATAATAAACTCGGCTCCAATGAGTCACTTGAGCCCTCATAAATCTTGGCTGCATTTTCTTGCCTGGTGCCTGTAAATCAGGCCGTATCTCTGCCTTCTTTTCCGTCATCTTGATGGCCCCGACCTGCCATCCATCGTACTACAGGTGGAGTGTCTGACAGCCAGCCCCGAAAGCTGCCCTCGTGCCTTGCACGCATCCTGCCACAGGCCTGGGCGGCCCAGGCATCTGACCAATTTTAGGGCTCCTCTGTGCTTTTCTGAACAGCAGCTGCCTGCATATCATGGTTTGCATGAGCCTGGTGGAGTTTTAACAACATGCAAGTTTTTTAAAGCAGGTTATAGCTGTCCTTGCCTAGTCCCTGTTGTGGCCCTACGGCTGTTTCAACGTGCAGACAATGCAAGGGGCAAGGAATACCTCTCGGTGTCTGGAGCCAGTCATAGGGGGCTGAAGGAGTTCTTTAACTACAGATTGCACCAAGTCCCTTTTCTGGGCCTCAGCATGCTCATCTGCAGGACAGAGACCCAAATCCCTATTTGCCAGGGTCATATTACTCAGGGTAATAACACTCTGGTAATCAACATTAGAGAAAGCCTCAAACTTCAGCTATTTAACTCAACACAAAGGTTTAAGTTTGGTGTGGAGGACTTCCTGCATCTTACACCATTATTATCTGGAATGTGTCCCTGTAAGATTGCTGGGGCAGGAAAAGAGAGAGACAGAGAGAACACATTGGCTCCTAATCGCTTCAGTCCAGAAGTGACAGGGTCACCTCCACTTACATCCTATTGGACAAAACGAGTCATGTGGCCCAGGCTAATCGGAAAGGATGCAGTGCAATAGAAAAGCACATGGTTAGTTGGTAAGCACTTACATTCCTGCCAGGGTGGTTGAGTGTTTAATTAAGTGAAATTCACAAGAGAGGGCAAGAATGGGCTCTAGCAGAGCCTTGAGATGTCAGAGAGGAGTCCAGATTGGGATTGGCTGATGGAGGATTTGCGCCCAGCCCTCTTTCAGATGGTCATCCCTGTTCCCGGGCAGAGTGTTCACCATCATGCCTCTCTGGTTGCCTGGTTATAAAGGTCCCAGAGCCAGGTTTCTAATAGATGCTTGGGAAGTGGGGTTCGTCCAGGCCAATGTCTCCTGTGATAGAACACATGTTCCCTGAGGGTCAAGCTCTGTCCCCTTCATATTCCCACCACCGCCCTTCCCTTGGGCTGGCACCTAGCAGCACCCATGGCCTTTCCCAGACCCTAGCTCCTCCCAGTCTCTGTTGTGGTTTCGGGCTCTCATTACTCAAGAAAATGAGAGGACCAACAGATAGGCCATACCTGCAGGAAGCCCTCTGGTTTCCCCAGCTCCTGTGAGTCTGGGGAGAGCGTAGGTTGCTTGCAGCCCTCTAGGCTGTGGCTGGACAGGGAGGCGGAATTTGGCATATGAAGGTCTTCCATGTCTTTGGGCCCACTGAGCAGCCTCCCACAGCTGGATCACGTGGTTTTATGGCAGGAACTTTTAATGCATGGTCTATCCCTCTTCAAGCTTAGAGACAGAGGGTCATGGTAAGGAGGGGAAGCAGGAAGTCTGGGAAGGCAGGGCTTGGTCTGCTTGGAGGAAACAGACTGGTTTGGTGGCTTGTGCTATCAGGGCTGGAGGTTGGAACTGCCCAGGGCCACCTCGCCAATGGCTGGACACAGCTGGGCTGGAATGAACCAGCCTAAACTGCGGGGCAGATGCTCCAAGTTCTAGTCCTCACCTGGCTGCTAATTTAACACGCAGCCGTAAGCCAACCCTCTATACCTGGGCCTCTGCTTGCTCATCTGCAAAACAGGGTTGTATTTATCCTACCTACCTTACAAGGTTAGCTATAAAGCACTTGAGAAGAGGTTCAGGGTGGGGACGAGGATGGGGATGAAGGGTGGGTGAGCCAGAGGGACCCTCTGTTGGGATCTAAAATCCTGCTTGTGACCAGCTCTGGGCTGAGGCAGCAACTCTGGATCCCTTGGAATGTAGGTGATGACCAGAGGTCAGCAATGAACCAGAGGGGCTATCCTTCCTCTCCTTCCTCCCAGTCCAAGGGTGAAATCTGCTGTTTGTCCCCTGTGGAACTCTCTTTTTCCATCTCCCTTCCTCAAATGCACCCCATAAAACACTAAAAATAAACACTGTGAATGGCTTTCATTTGGGCAGGGTTTGTCTTTCCACTTTTATTACCTCTTACCACGTCATACCAGCCTTTCATCTTTGTGCACCCAGTTCAGTGACCCCAAGAGGCAGGCCAAAGGCAGCATGTCCAGACCTGTCTGGTCAAGTGAGGACTCCCTTCTTGGAATGTTAGGGTAAGCACAGGGGGCTGCCTGGGTGAGGCAGCAAATGCTAAGCAGTTGAGGAGGCACGGGGCCTGGGTTTTGGAGGATGAGTAGAAGTCAGCGGGGAAAACATAGGAGAGCATTCCCAGCAGAGGAAACAGTACGTGCAAAGGGACAGAGGGAGGAGCAGCTGGTGTGGGAGCAAGTGGAGGTCCAGCGAGGCTGGATATCATGGGGCCAGAGGAAGGAGATGGTGGATGCACAGGGTGGGAGGGCTGCGCTGTGGAGGCCCTGAATGCCAGTCCAAGGCGCCCAGGCTTTATCCTGAGGACTGCGGAGAGCGGGGAAGAACATAGGTGAGGTGAGGATGCCCTGGGACACCTGCCCACAGGTCCAGCCTTTGTGACAGCACCGCTTCCTATTGTGTCGACGGGAGGCAGTGGGTGGCAAGCTAGCCCTTCTCCCAAATTCAACTTCCTGAGCAAAGGAAGTCCTGAAAGATTCTAAAAGGATACACCACATAAAATGACTCTTTTAAAAAGTCAACATTTCCGTGATTTTGTAGAAATTAATCAGGAACATATGTGTTCTATTTTTCATAAAATGCAAGGGATCAAAAGGGAAGGAAAAATCTCTTAGGGTAAGAGACAATGTGAGTTCTATCACCAATGAAACACCCCACACCTCTGGGAGCACCGGGCCTTCCTTCCACCCAGCGTCCCCTGTGCACCCCCCGTGGATGTGGGCCCCAGGCCCGGGGTGGGACACGGAGGGGTCCCAGACTCCACAGTGCTCCTGGGTGGGAGGAAGCACCAGCAAGTGAGGGGCGATGGCAATCAGTGTGGCCAGGGCATGTGGGGCTAGAGGCACCCAGAAGAGGCTTCTAGCCCAGCTGCTGGACAGACCCAACAAGGGTCCATTAGAGGGGAGACTGGAGAGAGCTGGGGGCAGATGAGGACCGTCTGAACACCTTCATAAAGACTCTGGATTCTCCCTGCACTTTCCCCCACAGCTGTCTGAGGTCCAGGGCCTGGGGCAGAATTCAGCCCAGCCTCCCTCTTGCAGTGGGATCTGTCCTCAACCTCAACCCTCAGTGCCCTCGCTATTACGCTCAGTGCCCTGGGCATAATAATGAGGCCCATTTCCTCCAGGGAAGCTGTGAGAGGGCAGGGGTCACTCCCTTGGGCCTCTGTCACCCTGGCCTCACCCCTCCTGCCCTCACCTGGCTCTGCGCAGGGGGCTACAAATCAGGGGAGCCAGAGGCCCAGGCTTCCAAGGCCCCCACACTCCTGCATCCATCCCGGGGCCGTCAGGAGCCTGCCCGGGATGCCAAGTGCTGAGGTCCGTTTTACTTCAACCTCTGCACACCAGATCGGGCCTCGCTCCACCCCGCACCCCCTGCCCTGAGCACCCTAGCCCGAGCCGAGCAGCGCCGAGCCCGCCTGGCCGCCCCCGCGGCGGGCGCCGAGCCAGACCTGCGGGCGGCGGTGAGCTAATCCGGCTAGACGGGCTGCCATCTTGGCACGGCCCGGGGCGCCGCAGGCCGCGGGGAGCTTCAAAAGGAAAATTAATGTCTCTTACTAGCAATTAGAGGAAATTATTTAGATAGAAATCTTGTTTTATATCTCCTCGTCCTTGTTTTTCAATCCCCAGCCTTTGATTTCTTCCTTCTTCGCGGATTCTCAGAAAGACACGGCAAGCCGGCCTCGCACTGGGGCCCAACGAGCGCCCCGCACACCTGGCGCGCGGAGGCAGCTGCAGGCGCGAGGGGCCTCCTCAACCCAGCCTGGGGTTCTTCAAGGGCGGCGGGCAGCCCTGTGGCGGAGGGGGGCACGCTCCCGGGGTGGGCAGTCGTGGGTGGGCCTCTGCCTGGCTGGCTTTTCCACTGCCTGAGGCGGTGGCACTGCCGCCCAGGCCTGGCTGAGGTCAGAGCACCTGGGGGTGGCGTGGTGCCAAGCCTGAGCCCGGGGTGGGCAAGAGACAGCCTGGGTGAGGGCCAGCGCTCTTCTTCTCTCAGCAGGAAGACCCCTTATACTCCATGGCCTCAGATGAGTTCTCAACTCCACAGCTGGAGCTCAGAGTTCAAAGATCCATCCCCACTTCCTTCCTGCCCTTGCCCCTGCCCCCTCCACCATTCATCCCCCACTTCACCTGCCCAGGACACCTGCTTGTCCCAGTGGGGAGCTGAGCTGCTGTGACTGAGGGTCCTGCACAGTCTCCACCTGAAACCAATGGCCTTATCTTTATCCACCTGGCCGCCCCCTGCACCTCTGTCCAAGTCCAGCCCTGCCTCACCGCCTCAGAAGTGCTGACTCAGAGCCCCCCTCCCAGAATGTTTGGTGTCCCCAGCACTTAGGGACACGCAGGCCTCTGCCCCAATCCTATCCAACTAGTCTTGGACCTGCTCCTCTGGGAGCCCCTTGAAGCCAGGGCTCAGGTCTGCTTCACGGGCCTCAGTCACTTTTACCCTGTTTGTCGTGGAGCAAGTTGCTTTACCAGTTTTTTACTCAGTGATCAGTTCTGTAGGTGGGATTAATATTTCTCGCCCTGCCTTCAAAACAGAACTGTGAAGATAAAACAAAATAAATGAGTCAGGAATGCTTTGCAATTGTATTAAAGGGCCATGCACTCCCCTCCCTCCCTTCTTTTCTCTACCTACTCTCTGCTCACCCATCCATTCACCCATCTAAGTCTCAGCCATCCATCCATTTATCCCTCCACCTATCTACACATTCATCACTCATCCCATCATCCGTTCATCAACTCACTCAGCCAGTTCCCATCCAATTACGCATCCATCCAACCATTCCAACACTCATCATCCATCCATTCATCCGTCCACCCCAACACCCGTCATCTATCTATCCATCCATCCATCCATCCATCCATCTTCTTGCTCATTCATTTAACGAGCACTCTCTGAGGCCTTCTATGTGTTGAGATCTGGGGGACAGAGAGGGATCAGAAGCAGGACCTGCCTCCAGGACCCCCCTCCCAGGGAGAGGCCATCAGTAGCAGCAGAGAAGCACAGGCAGGAGCTGAAGGCGAAGGCTGAGTCCCAGGGCACTGCTGCTTCTCCCCACTACTAATGCACCTTCTCTTCTTAAGCTCAGCTTGCTAATGGGAACCCTGGGAGCCCAGGAACATTTCTGCCAGGAGTCCAGTTAGGAGGGTACATGGAGGGCACCTGGAGGGCATAGAGGTGAAGGTGGAGGTGAGTAGGCAGAAAAACCCAGGCACAGAGAGGTTAAGAAATTTAAAAGTGTGACTAGGAAGCTGCTGAACTGGACATTGGCCCACAGCCCCATTCCAGCATCTTCCTTGTATGGACTGGTCAAAAGCCTCACTATGGGCCCTCAAGTCAAGTCTCTAGAGAGCTTTCAAACAGTGGCTGTCCAGCATCTGCCTACACACCTCCTCTAACAAGAAGTTCACTGCCTTCTGAGGCTGTGAGGCTCCTCTAAGAACAGCTCTGACTGTGACCTACTGGTTCGCAGCGGGAGGCCCATGTTGACCTTGGTTTTGCCCTCTGTGTGACCCTGTGTGTTCCTGCTGCCCTGGAGTGTCCCCGCAGAGACTTGAAGAAAGCAGTAGTGTCCTTCAGCCTTCTCTTCTCCAGGCTGGATTTCCCCAGACATTCTCACCTCTCAGCTGTCAGTCTGGCACAGAAAGCCAAGTTCATCATCGAGGCCACAAGAGAGAAGAGGCACTCAGGATATCAGAAGAAAGTAAGTACTGTGTACATTAACTTAGGGGTCTTAATCTCACTCCTGGCTTTGTTCTATTTCTTCCAAATTATTTCATCATCTCCCAAACTCTTCTTTATTCACTCTAGCTTATCACATTGTCTTCATTGCTATAAAATGCCTTGAATCTTTTCATGGGAGAGAGTAGAGATGAATAAATAAAGCAACGAGCCATCCCGTTGAGTTCCAGGGGACGGCCACATGCGGGTCCTTTCTCCACGGTCACTAGCCCACTTCTCTCACTGCACACCTCGGATGGCTGTGTGCGCCCACCCCACTCTGCCCTGCTCTGTGAGTGGGAGGACAGAGGTGAAAACTCACTCAGTGGTGGTGGAACCTGCTCATGCCAGCTCTGAGAACGGATCGCTGATTTCTCCGTAAGTTGCAGTCCAGCTGATGTCATGATACCTTGAAATCAGAGGGCATTTCTACCATGGGAATTGGCAAATGCTGCAGACTGGGGCTTTCCCCACAGTCAGCAGCACACAACTGAATCTTCCTCTCTTCTTTCCTCTACCCAAGGACTTCTAGACATCGAGTGAGAAAGGCCCTGGGTCTGTCGATCCCAGAGACCCCAGTTCTCCCATGAGGCAGACAGGGGTCCTCAGGGCACTTTCCCGTTGCCAGCCCTTCCTCTGGGCACCTGCTGTCCTCCTCTGTCCTCTCTCCTAGGGGCTGCAGGAGCTCGAGGGTGCATCCATTCATTTACACACTCAATATATGTCGAGCAATACTACCTGTCAGTCACTGGACTGGGGACTCAGCGATGGGACAGAGCTGCTGTCCTCTACCAGCTTGGGGAGGGGGAGCTGCTGGGCTCCATGCATAACACACGTCATCTTATTTCATCTCACAGCACCTGGACCCATCTTAGAGCTGGGAAAACTGTGGAGCCTGGAATGCCGAGTGAGTAGTTCCCATCTGTCCAGCTCTGAAGATCCAGCCTTAACACTCCAAAATGATGGTGGTAGTGATTTCCTTTTTCTTGTTTGATCTTCACTATGTCTCTGAAATGAAGCCAGTATTGACTCTATTTGCCAATGAGAAACCTGAAGCTCACAGAGGCTGACTGGTCCACCTTGAAAATTTTAATGAAGATGCAGAGCTTTCGGGGAGGGACCTTGAGTCAGGAGCACTGAGTCCTTTTCTCACTCAGACTCATGGTGCTGGGATGACCTTGGACAAGTCACTTCTCACCATTTAAGCCATTCTGCCATGCCCACCCTCTCCCCAACCCCGCCCTGGACAGCCCTGATGATCCCTCTGAGCCTCAGACCACAGCAAGCCCTGACCCCGGGACTTTGTCTTGGGCTGTCTCATGGGCATTGCAACTTACATTTCCTGGGTAGACCTCTCTAAGCCCCTATTTCTAGTCAGTAAAACTGGAATAACAACAGTGTCTGCTTCACAGGATATTATGAGATACAACAGTATTGTACTTTCAATGCACCCATTGTAGGTGTTCAATAAATATTAGCCTCTAACTGGCTCGAAACGTGTCCCCACTACTTGGCTGGCTGTGACACTCGTGTGTGTAGTCAGCAGACACTCGAGCATCCAGCAGTCCCCTGAAATCCACAGCAGTTCATCCATCTACCTGTTGACCTTGAAAGGTCATACTGTGAATTAAAGACGGCCACAGATTATTGTCATTCCCTTCAAGGGATCTATCCATATCCCCCCCCAACCCCACCCCAGTCTAAGCTAACCTGTGACTGCTTCATCACAGAATGTTGTGGAGGGGACATAGTGCCATTTCCAGTCCTAGACTTGAAAAAGCCTGGTAGCTGCCTCTCTCTCTCTCTCTCTCTTTCCCTCCTCCCCTCTCTGTCTGACTCTCTCAATCTAACCAAAGCTCCAAAACATGTGGAGAGGCCATGTTCAGGAACTCTGGCCGATAGCCCCGCTCAGGACTCAGCCAACCTCCGACATCAGCCGCCAGTCACGTGCACAAGNTCTCCCCCACCCCCACCCCAGTCTAAGCTAACCTGTGACTGCTTCATCACAGAATGTTGTGGAGGGGACATAGTGCCAGTTCCAGTCCTAGACTTGAAAAAGCCTGGTAGCTGCCTCTCTCTCTCTCTCTCTCTCTCTCTTTCCCTCCTCCCCTCTCTGTCTGACTCTCTCAATCTAACCAAAGCTCCAAAACATGTGGAGAGGCCATGTTCAGGAACTCTGGCCGATAGCCCCGCTCAGGACTCAGCCAACCTCCGACATCAGCCGCCAGTCACGTGCACAAGCCCCCCGGGATGTCCAGCGCCCTCGAGCCCCGACACGGCTGCAGCTCCAGTGAAAATCACATGAAGCAGAAGAGCCTCCAGGATGAGCACAGTTGACTCAGGCTCACAAGGTTTGGTGAAGCGGCTGTTGCTTTGAACTACTAAGTTTGGCGGCAACAGGTAACTGCAGCAAGTGGGGTACCCACCTACTGCATGTATATGCATCTCTAAGTGGTCATTTCCTGTTTTTAAAAAGACTGACCGCTCTCCACTACAGACCAGGAGGTGGGAAATGACGGAGAGCAGGTACTGCCTGGTGTTGGGCAGTATGCAAGGTAAGAATGATTTTCACATTTTTAAACGGCTGTTAAACATCAGAAGGACATCATGTGATGACTGATGCAAGAAAATTATATGAAATTCAAATGCTGGTCTCCATAAAGAAAGAGTGCCCGGAACACAGGCGGGCTTATTCACCTGCGCGCGGTCTGCAGCAGCCTCTCACAAGGGCGGGCTTGTGTGCCTGCGGCAGCGACGGCCCGGCTGTAGCACCTAAAAGATTTACTGTCTGGCCCTTCACAGGGAGTCACCAACCCCTGCCGTAGAGCATTAAATATGTATAATTTTGAACTTAAAATACTGCGTGAAAGGATTTGTATGTGTTTCTGAGCGCTTATTTACTTAGTTCGCTAAGTTAAAAAAAACCCACTGTGGTTTTGCTGACTTACTTATTTGTTTGTTTGGTATTTAAAAGTTCGAAAGTTTTAAGAAGTGTAAAAATGGTCAAACAGCGTGCAGACATTTAACAAATTATGGGAGGAATGTTGCGAAGGCGTTGGAGGAGAGGTTAGAATACCACTTTCTGACGAAGGGGAGGGAGTGAGGGCTCTGAAGGAGAACCAGGTGCGGGAAGTGGGCCCAGCTGTGCAGGAGCGCTCCCTCAGGCCCAGGCGGCATCCCTACTGCCTGCCTCGTTCTGCTCCCTACGATCCCCACTGTCCTGCCCTGGCCAGTGCTCCAGGCCTCATGCCTCTTGCTGGGGGGTCACAACAGCTGTCTCCCTCCTTGTCCCCTGCCTGCCTCTCTGTCTTCCACGAGGGCCCCATGGGTCTATGGACTGGCCAGCCCCTATCCGGCACAGATTTCTGCACGTGCTGTGCTCTCACCCCTCCCAGCCTCCTTTTCCTGCCTAGAAGTCTAGGCAGAGCTTGCAGCCCCCTCCCACCCACAGGCCAGCATTTGCTCCCTTCTCCGCACTCGTTCCTCCAAAATCACAATATGTGCCATATTGTTCAGACTCACTGGCTTGTCCTTCTGCTCCCTGGGCTGGAAGCACCTCGAGAGCAGAGGCTGAACCCCAGGGGAGACATCAGAGCCCAGATACTGAAACAAAAAGCCCTGAAGCCCTTACTGAGTGCTTAGATATCAGGAACTGCAAGGATGCTGAGTGGACCAGACTGTGCAGGCATCTGTGATGTGACACCCCCTCCCCACGGCACACCTGCTAGGTCCTGCAGTGCAGAGCGATCAGGGTCCCCTGACTGGTGGTCATGATCAGGGTCAAGTCTGAGCTGCTCAGATTCTTGCTGCCCTCACCTGGCCTCTAGCAGGGCCCCTTGCTTGGCAGGAGCAGCCAACAGGCACCCACCCTCCTGCTAAGCGGGACACTGACAACTAGGTCTGGAGAACAAGCGGCCCATTCAGGGCGCAGGGCTGGGAGGGCCCTGCTTTCAGGTGCATGATCTCACCCTGTGGAAACCCAGTGGGTCTGCCAGAGGGTCTTGTAAAGCCTTTGATGACCCAGTGTGGGGGACACAAATCACAGGCCTTAGGCCCCTAGGGCCTGGCTGACACCCTACTCCATGGACAAACATTTAAACCCAGATGGTTGGGACCGCAGAGTATGCAGGCGGGCAGCAGGGTGCTCACCCTTGACAGCAAGCCCGACTGGGGCCCAGACCCACCAAGTGCCCTGCGTACTTGACAGAGCAGGGCCAGCCCAGCCCCCAGCTTTCTGCCCTTCAGGACACAGCAGCCCATTTGCTCTGGTCATTTGGGTTTGGCAAAACTGACTGGTGACATCAGGCAGACACACACCACCTCAGACTAGTGGCCCCAACACACTGGGCCCAGCTGGGGACTGGAGGGAAAGGGCCTCTGGGTCTGGGCTCTGTCCCCCGATGACCATGAGCTCCCTGTGGGGAAGTGACCAGCCAGGGGCACCAGCTGGCTCCCTCTTGGATGCAATCTGCCAGAATCCTTGGTCTGCAGCTCATAGGAGGCCCTACTTTTCTGTGAGCTCGCAGGGTGTGGCCTGGGAGCTGAAGCTGAGGCAGAGGAAATGGAACTTGGATGGCCAGAGAGCGCTGCCCTCCGCCCTCCCGGCATGCATTCTTGGCTCCACCTGTGAAGACAGGGCAGCAGCCTCTGGCTTCTCCACGTATTCACAGGGTCAGAGTCCAGGATGGGGCGCACACACCTCTCCCTGTGCCCCACCCCGTGTCCAGCAGCAGCCTCTGCCATCACTCTGGGAATGACAGCCTGGCCTTTCCATCTATTCCCCACAGGGATGGCCATGCCAGGGCCCACAGTGGCAGCTTTCGGTGCCCTCAGTCCAGCCGTCTAGATCTGGCTGGAGGCCCAAGGCCCTGCCGCCTGACCCTCAGGGGCCTGCCTCCTGACCACCCGCAGAGCCTGGCTGGCTGTGGCCTCCCAAAACTCCTCCTGCTCTGGCAAGCCCGGCTCCTCAGTGCCCGGCCTTCTCCCTCCCCGCCCCCTGGCAGCAAGGGCCTCTCCCTTCTCCAGGCCCCTCGGGATACTGCGGGGCCCATGCCCTGGGCAGTTTATGGGTGCATCCATTGCTCCTAGACATGGCTGCTCAGAAATGAAGGATGAGGGTGGGCCAGCCCCGCTTTCCAGTGCCCAGCCCTGGACCGGCCAAAGGAGGTGCCCAGCGGGTGCTGCGGAGGGACTGAAGCACTCAGGAAGTCTCTGGTCAGCAGCAGCCAGCCTGCCACAGCCTTGGAGCATAAAGATGGCACACTCTGAGGGCAGATAGCCCTGGGCATCATTGGCTGGGAGACAGTGTCTGAGCCTCTCTGAGCCTCAGTTTCCTCGTCTGCAGAATGAGGGTATTGGCACCCACCTTCTTCATTTTAGCCATTTGGTGGGCGTGCACCTTCCCGACATTTTCCTTTTCCTTTTCCTTGTGAGGAATGAGGTTGAGCATCTTTTCAGGTCTTTATTCGACATCTGGATATCCTTTTTTTGTCACCTCCCATTTTGGGGGTTGTTTTCTTTTCATTATTGATATGTATTAAGAAGTTGGAATATGAGCTCTTTGTCAAGGTTCGTTATTGCCAATTCCACAGGCCTTCCAGAGACATCGTCTGCATGAAGCCCAAGGCCCAGGGCCGGGTGGGCAGCTGCTCAAAAAGTGCCTGCTCCCTGTCCGGCTCCAGGCATCGCCCACCACTTGCCTCTCCGTCCCTTGTTCATCTAAAATGGTCCTTCCTCCTAGGCCTTTACCCTGTCGCAGTGTCTACCTCAGGATCCAGGACCAGACCCACCCCCAAGCTGCAGCAGCCCCAACCTAGGGTGCTCTCGGGGGACCCATGTCCTCTGGGCCCACCCCCCAAGGAGTAGACCAGAGTCAGGGGCCGGAGCCAAAGCTCCCAGCCTTGGCTTCTGGGGTTTACTTTGCCACTTCCTGCCAGTGTGTCCAAAGGCAAGCTGCTTTTCCTCTCCAGGCCTCAGATTCCTCGTATGTAAAATGGGTTCTCCTGTTTGCCTGGCCCACGCCCCAGAAGGCAGCAGGCCTGAACCTCAAACTGGAGGTCTAAGAGCTATGGAGACTGTCAAGGGATGCGTACCAGGTGGCATGGGACCCCTGGCACTCAGTGACAGGGAGCTCCCCTCCTCACTGGTAGGTTTGTGGAGGGACATTGTCTGTCCGGAAGTGCCTCCCTGCAAGGTGGTCTGCTGGGTGTCCTTAGACTTTAACCAAGGCTGCTCTGGGCCCAGCTGGATCTGTGGTGCCATTCGAAAGTCTCCCCGCCTGGACAATGGGTTTCTGGGGTGCCCACTTCCCTTTCCATTTTATTTGGATGGGCTCAAGCTGGCCCAGGCCTCCAGCTTTTACAGCAGACTGCTGTCAGCTGGCCAGCAAAGGTTGACAAAGCTTAGGGGTGAGGCAGGAAGGAGAAGAACCAGTAATTACAGAGCTGAAGTGGGCATTCCTGGGAGGGGCATTGCGCTGAAAGAGGGTGGGCTGGATCGGAATGGCTTTCTCCAGATCCTGACCCTTGTGGCCCCCTCCTCAGCCCTGCCATCAGCCACAGTGGCCACTGGGAAGATTTTGGCTCCCACTGCGGGAACAGGGGGTCATATGTCACAGACAGGCTCTCCCCAGCAGAGGTGTGTGGAGGCCTAGAACCCATGTCCATGGTTGATCCAACACCTGATGGACATGCTGATGGCGTAAGGAAATGGTTGGGGGGTTTTAGAGCTGGAAGTGGCTGGAAGTGTAAGGTAATCCTGTTTGCAGACCAGGAAATAAAGGGTCTCGGGTGGTCACGCGAGACAGAGGGTGGCAGGCATTTCCTTTCACCCCCATCATTGTCCTGGGAGGCCCCCTCACCCCCACCCTCCTACCCCCCACTGGTTCCTAAGTAGGTGGTTGAGTTCATCTATACAGAGGGTTCCTGAAGGCGCACAAAGAGAGGGACCTCTTCTCCCAACAAGTTTGGAGGGAGGTATGAATCAGGCTCCAAAAGGTGGCCCCTCCAAGTCTGCTTCTGCCTCCCATTGGGGACCTGCAGTCCAGGCAGCCTCCTCTCTCTCCCCTGGACGTCAGAACCAGAAAAAATTCCCCTTTCCTCCGAGCATTCAGCCCCCACCCCCAATTGCCAGCCTTCTGGCATCTGAGGGATGCAGGACTGTGGCAGCGTGAGGGCTGCTTCAGGGGCCACACATTGCACAGGGGCCAGCAGGGGCCAGCAGAGGCCCGCCTTCTCAGAGCAAAGGCAGCACTGTTGTTGAGCCAACAAAGAGCCAACAAAGAGCCCACTGTTGCCAGGTGCTGTGTGTCCCTTCTGCGGCTCATCTCCTACCTGTGCACTAAGCCACCGATGAGGATGCTCAGGCACCAGGCATTGCGTGGCTTGCCCAGATCCCACAGGAGCCAGCACTTGAACCCAGAACAAATTCTGTGCTGGCGTCACCATAATATACCACCTTGAGCCAAGAGTTTCAGCCATATTACCAGGAGTAACTCTTACCTGCAGTCCTGACAGGCAGCTAGCTGCACCAGCTGTATTTCAACCTATGGTAGCAAGGAAGGGCCGAGGAGACATGCTGCTTGAGTTCAAATCCCAGTTCTACTGTTTACTGACTATGCAGCCTAGGTTCAGTGTCTTACCCTCTCTGGCCTCAGTTTTTTCATCTATGATAACAATAGGCATCCTGTGGTGGTTGGGAGACATGTGTGAATGTATATAATAAAGCACAGTGGGTACTCTCTGTCTGCTGTTACCTTTTACAAGAGTTTAAAGAGCTTACTTTGTCATTAAGCCAGAAATTGAGGCAGCTTGTACTCACATTCAGACTTGTCTGCCCTAAAATTGTGCTTTTAACCTTTGCCCACGGCTGTCCAGAAAGCGCCCAGCCCAGGCGGCTTTGGGGAAGTCAGAGCCAGGCACAGCTGCTCAGCTGTCAGTAGGTGGCGCTGTGGGGCCACAAGGGTGGCCCTTGCAACAAAAACTTGTACTCTGACACAGGCACTGACTGGAGTCTCCCGACCCTGGGCCAGGCTCTACACCAGATGCTGCCTTGGGAAGGAGGTACTGCTCATCCTGTTTTTCTGATGAGGAACGCAAGGGCCCAGAGAAGTTAAGCCACAAACTCAAAGTCATACAGCTGTAAGTGGCCAGGGCTCCCCCATACCATCCACCTCCATTGAGATCTCCAACCCTGCCCTCACGCTACCTGCCTCATCTCCACAGCCCCCGAGAGGACACAGTTACTCTCTGGAGCTTGATGGAAACCAGGCATCCCCTGTCCACCCCCACCATGGCTGGACATTCCAACCAAGCCGCCAGCTTTGAAGTCAGAGCTAAGCCCCAGATTAGGGTGGCTCCAGGCTGGCCTGTCCCTCTAGCCCCTTTGCCGGGCCCACGCCCATGGCCCCAGCCCCACCTCCACCCCCAGTCCAGTGTCCTCGTGGCATGGAGACGTCTGGGGCAAAGGGAGATGAGGACCTGCTCATAGACATAGACGTAGACAAGACATAGCCCCTCTCCTGGAAGCCCTTTGCCTGCCAGCTAAGGAGCCTAAGTCCCTCAACAGACGTGAAATCCCAGCTTGCAGCCCCCAGCATCACCCAGGAGGCTGCATGTTAATGTGTTCCCCACCCTACGCCGTCCCTTTGACACACCCTCCCTAGTGTCCATGACCCCAGTTAGTGTGCCTTGGACAGGAATGCGATCCTGAGCATATTCAGGTACATGGGTCGAATGCAAAGGTGGCCAGGGTAGAGACAGGGGTAGGGGAGCAGGACAGGGAAATGGATGGGAAGGGATATCTCCCTCCAAACCGAGGCTTCCTCATCTGTTCACAGAGCACTGTGCATCTCAAATACCCACCAGGTCCTTCTGGGTCAGCCTGGTGTGGGCTCTGATTCTGGCTGGGCCACACTGAAGCCGTGGGGTGGGAGAGGGACACCCACTGCATGCCAGGCAGTGGGCTGGCTGCTTTGTGTACCCCTATCGTGCTGCCCTGAGTGACTGTGTCTCGTAAAGCCAGGCAGCCCATCTCTGCCACGTGGCCAGCAGCTCCAGCTCCCATGCCTCCAGTCATGGACAGTTCAGTCCCTACAGAGGCACCTTTCCACACAATAGCTCGGGTTGGCAGAAGGTTCTTCCCCAGAGCAGTCCGAAGGCTGGGTGCCTGTCACTCCCAGACACCTGCTGGCTGTGCCATCTGGGACACCTGGGGAGCCAGGCCCACCTTCTGCTTCAGGGTAGGGTACCCCCACCCTGCTTGCACAAGCCCAGCCACTGCCACACACACACACAGACACAGACAGACAGACAGACACACACACACACACACACACACACCACGTCATTCTGGCTTCTCCCCATTGGGCTCGCACCTGTCCGATTTTGTTCCCCAGCAGTCAGGGTGCCGGTAGGTCCAGTCCTCCTGGGGTGAGCAGGACCATCCCTCTGTGGCCCTGGCTGAAGGCTCTCTATGAACCACCCACTAAATGACCTCAGCTTCTGGTCAGTGAGGCCTGCTGACCCCAAGCAGAAACTAAGGTCACAGCACTGATGGCTTGCCTGCGCCGAGCAAATTTGGCTCGGTGGTCCCAGCTGAACCAGGAGGGGAGCTTTGAAATTTTATCTGCTCCNCCCCATTGGGCTCGCACCTATCCGATTTTGTTCTCCAGCAGTCAGGGCGCCGGTAGGTCCAGTCTTCCTGGGGTGAGCAGGACCATCCCTCTGTGGCCCTGGCTGAAGGCTCTCTATGAACCACCCACTAAATGACCTCAGCTTCTGGTCAGTGAGGCCTGCTGACCCCAAGCAGAAACTAAGGTCACAGCACTGATGGCTTGCCTGCGCCGAGCAAATTTGGCTCGGTGGTCCCAGCTGAACCAGGAGGGGAGCTTTGAAATTTTATCTGCTCCACCCTCACAACACAGGCACCAGGCAGGACGAGAGCCCTGTGGCACACCAGCCGGGAGAGGCTGGGGCCGAGGGACAAGGGGAGTGGGCTTTAGGAGGGTGCCAGGATGCCACATCCACGGGGCCGAGCTGGCTCCTGAATCACCCACGGAGTTTAGCTTCAAGATGGTCAACTCCAGGCTTATGTGTGTGCCCAGCACCAAACACTCACAAGGTGGGGAGCCTGTCTGTCTGTCTGTCTGTCAATAAGCAGCCAGATTCCCTTGGCCCCACCCTACTAGTTTGGGGTTCGGGTTGGAGCGTCTTTGTTCAAGGAGATTTGGACTTAAGACTGAAAACTAACACTTTCAGCACAGGGGCTCTGGAACCCGCATTCCAGAGAGTTTGGGCACATTAGCTTTTGGAATAGTCTCTCCCTGACTCTTCAGGTTCAGTTCCTCCCACACCTGAGTGATTCACTGCCATACTCATGCCTTTTGCCCCTAACTATGATTTACATTAATCATTTTCCTTAAATCAACTTATGTACACACATTTATTTTAAAGAAAGCTTTTCTAGAAACCTCCCTAAACCTTCACTAAAATGAAAAGCTAGTGTTACGTGCCATAAACAGAGGGGGAGCATAAAAATGTTTCGAGTGAAACAAAGCCATGCCGCTCAATTCTAGGGGCTGCTGGGGCCTGAGGGCAGCTCCCGGCCTGCGGTCCACCCCCTGCTTGTTAAGAAGGGCGACCGTCCGGCCAGAGACTTGCCAGCACCCAACGGAGCCTCTCTGCTGGGTGTGATCAGGAATGGACTTTCCTGGAAGAAAACTCCCTTTTTCCATCTTCCACCTGGAGGCCCGTCATCATCCCCTCTTTGCCTGCATTTCTCCTAACCATTGTTAAGGTTATCACCTCCTCCAGGAAGCCTTCCAGGCTGGATTGGGCATCTCCTCTGTACTTCCTCAGCCCCACAGGCCTTTCTGGACTTTGTGCCTATCACTCTGGGTTATGACGTTGCATCTGTGATCATGTCACTCTCAGTGAAATAGATGTGTCCCTATTCCTGGGATAAAACTTTACTCTGGCCTACACAGATGGCCTACTCCCTCCCCACCTGCACCTGGTCCACTGTCCACCTCTCTACCCTCTTGAGTCCTTCTTGCATCACGATGTTGTCACTGGTCATGGCGTCTGCCTTCCCCTGGACGTAGGATCAGCAGAGGCCCACGTGATGGGTAACATCTGTCCACCTTTGGGTCCCTAACCCTGGCTTTCATGAAGGAATGAACCACCCTGTCAGGTTACTCTACGATGATCATCCCTTTCCAAGAAGGATGACTGAGTCACAGGAAGGTTAGTGACTTGCCCAGGGTCACCCGCCCAGACCTGCTGGAGCCAGGTGCAAACCCAGGCCTCTGGCTCCACAGCCCACACAGGTCCCCACCACCTCCCAGTGTCTCCCTTGCAGATTTTTTCTTCCTTTGGCAAGTGAGACTTGAGGGCTTTATGTGTGAGACAGACAGGAAGAGACAGACAGACACTTGGGGGTCCCCGGAGGCCCAGACTGACCCTCAGCCAGACTGAAATCTGGGCCCAGCCCTGGGTCAGGCTTGCAGCAGGAAAGAAGTAGAATTTCCCACTAAACAGGCTGTGGCTACAGGGGTCCCTTCATAAACTCACCACATTTGTTCACTGCCCCTGAGGCCTGAAATTCCACCGGGAAATTTCATTGCTGTGAGGTTTAGTGTCCCTGGCCGGGGACCCCATCAACAGCCCCCCCCACCCCTGTCAGCCATTTCCTGGCTGTGAAAAAGAAAAGGTGCAGAATCACCCCCCGGGGCTGCCACGGAGACACAGAGCGATGATGAAACCACTTCGGCAGGGTCTCTGCCGCAGCCGCGGTCCTGGGGCGGCTCTGCCCTCGCTCAGTCAGCAGAGGCTCCCCAGGCAATTCCCGCTCCCGCCCAGCCGGCTCCAAGCCCCTGGGGTCTGTCCTGGAAAGACCTTCAAAGGACTTGGCCATTCTTGAGTGAGTGCCAGGAGGGAATCTGCTCTCAGAGTCAATTTAGCCAGCCACATGGGTGGAAGGAATTTGCTGTTTCTCTTAACAGCTACCCCCTCGTGATTTATACGGGGCCACGTCCGAAGGCCCCGGCTGACGGATCACAGTGGAGAATGAAATGCCAAGACCTAGGCGGCTCACGGGACTAATTATCCTCAATGAGACCCAGCTGTCTAGGGGAGCCAGCGAGACCAGGGCAGGGCCAGATCCCTGGGGACACTGAGGTCTGCCACGGCCACGCCTGGAGGGGCTGGCCTCTCACCTGCCAGGACCGGGTTGGCCACAAAGAACGCCAGTCTGGCCAGCTCATGGGACAGGTCACCTTCGGTGCAGTACAGCCAGGCAGGCCCAGGGATGGGGTCCCTGTGACTCCAAGAGCCACAGGATCTCTTCTGCTCATGGGGAAACTGAGGGCCAGCAGACAGGCCCAGCCCATGGAGCCCGAGGGATGGCTCTGGACTGGCTGAAGACCCTGGCCTCACCCTCTGGCCCCTAGCATCTTCTTGGAGGCCCAGAGCATGAAGCAGCTGCCTCCAGGGGCCTCTGTAATTTGGGGTCAGCTCTCTGGGCTTCCTGGTGTTGGTTCAATGTCTCCCACGGGTCTACCAGGTGCCAGGCCCCACGCAGGGTGCTGGGGGTACATGGATGGACAAAATCCAACCTGATCTTAGGCTTACAGCCTTGCGGGGAAAACAAACACCACTATATCTTCCTAGCTAAAAGTATGCGGTACCCTGAAAGTGCACGGAAGGGGATTTGACCTATTCTAGGCATCAGGGCCTAGTGATATGACGCAGAGTTGAGAGCAGAAAGCTAAGTAGAGAGTAATTGGGCAAAGAAAGGGGCGCTGCCAGGTGGGATAGTGTTCCAGGCAGAAGAAACAGTGTGTGCAAAGGCCCTGTGGTAGAGGAAATGTAGAGCACTCAAGGAACTGAATGAAGCCGGGCAGTGGGAGCCCAGAGCCAAGAGGACAGTGGTGTAGGGGAGCTGAGGGAGGCCACAGGAGCTCTGGTCCCTTTACAAAGGCGATTCCAGACATGACTCAGGAGAGGGGAGGTGTCCACCAGCGTGTGTGCTCCTCCCAGTGTTTCTCTGGCTGTCAGGAGCCTTAGCCCCGACCCCCGGAAGGGGCAGCTCTGTAGACCTCCCCGCTGCCTGAACCAGAGGAGGGTCAGGGGGACCGCGTCTGGGGATCTTATGAAGCCAGTCCAGGAATCCCTTGAGAATAGGATAGAGAGTCATGGAGACTGAAGGCAGTGGTGGTGGGCCCTACCAGGGCCAGCCGAGGCCACCGGTGACCCACAGCATGGGGGAGGGGGACCATGAGCAATTAGTGCTGCAGAGATGCCCAGAGAGGCAGACACGAGGGCCTTGGAGCCACCAGGGGCCTCACAACTGGCCTGCTGTGCCCCTCCCACCTGGGCCACTAAAGCCAGGTCACAGTGGCTCTCCTACCTGGAGCCCCTTGAGGACAGAGGTGAGCCCTGAAACAGAGGCAGTGTAAGTGGACGGGTGTCTGAAAGATGGAGGAATGCAGGAGCAAGAAGATGGCCTCCGTCTTCTCTCCTGAGTTGCACAGAGGCCCTCTGGCCTTCCTCACTGGTGGCTCCTGTGTCCTCATGGAGCTGGGCCTCTGTGGGGCAAGCAGACCTGGGTGCCGTCGGGCAGGGCAGCTGGGAGCTGCCAGGCAGGTGAGCCAGGCAGGCGAGCCGGTGCCTGCGGCACCCACTCCCTCCAGCTTGGCTCTGCCCTGGTTCTTTAGGACACAAACAGGTCTGATGAGTTCCTGGGGAGCTGAGTCCTTGACTTCCAGGAAAGCTGAACTCTAGGAGAGCAGAGGGAGGGAGGTCTGGGCAGAAGGAGGCCTCTTTCTGAATATTCTCTCTCATCCTCAGGCCCCACCCACCCGTGCTGACAGAACTTTTTTCTTGTGTCCTGAGCAGGCTGATGAGAACACCTCTTTCCCCACCTCACCTAGAGGGAACAAGGAGCTTAGGAGATGAGGAACAAGGAACGGGACCTCCTTTTTGTAAATTCAGACTCTGCCCCCACCTCCCCCGACTCTGGGTGGCGGTGTCAGGGAGCCAGGCTTCCTGGGCTCCACACCCAGCTCTGCCCCTTGGTTTCCTCTCCTGTACTCACAGGGATACGATGAACAAGAGCACATGTGGACCTTAGCCTGGCGCCTGGAACACTGGCTCCCCGCAGGTTATCAGCATTTCTCTGCCCGATTCAACCTCATGAAATCTTCCAGCCCCCAGTTCCTACCTGTCAGCCAGCTTACTACCATCTGGTCCTGGTTCTCCTCCTGCTCTAAGTGCTCGGGGCTGGCTCATGGGTTCTCGTCCCACCTCCCGCTCTCCCTGCACTGGTTCCCCACCCTGGCTCCCTATCCCACACCAGCGGCTGCTTCCCTAGCATCCGCCTGCCTCCTGGACAAGCCCCCAGCTGGACTCACCCTTTCCCCAGAGCCCCTTCTCCTGAGTTCTCTGCCCCAGGGCATCGTGCCATCAGTCACCAAAGCCAAGTCCCCTCCACATTCATTTTCTCCACCCTACTCTCTGACCTTGCTGTCTTTTCTCTTTTCCTTCCTTCCTTCCTTCCCTCCCTCCCTTCTTTCTTTCTCTCTCTCTCTCTCTTTCTTTCTTTCTCTTTCTTTTCTTTCTCCTCATCTTTTTCTTTCTCCCTTCCTTTCTATTGGAATATAGAACATAAATACAGTAAAGAGTATTACTATATTTTTTGGACTGTAAAACACACCTAGGTTTTACAGGAGGAACGTAGAAAATAAAATTTGAAGTAAAAAATGTGGTAAGACATTTAATAATGTAAATAACACAATATTTCACCAATGTAAATGTAAACAGAACTCAACAGCAGCATTAACAACCATTACTCCTCCCAAATTGACAGGGGTCGGGTGGGAGAGTGCGTCTTATAGTCTGAAAATACGGTAATTGCACAAATCTTAATGGTTCAACTCAGTCATCTTTCATATGTGTTTACACCTGATACCCACCACCCAGATTAAGACAGACAGCATTCCCAGCTCCCACAAGGTTCTCTCTTGGCCCTCCGCTCCCCACTTCACCTCCCCCCACCCCAAGCCCAGAAGTAACCATTATTCTCTCTTCTGATATCATAAATTAGTTTTGCCTGGCTTTGAATTCCACATAAATGGAATCAGAAAGCATGTACTTTTAGACATGGAAATCAATGAACTAGAAACAAGAGTCCAGAAATCAACCCATACGTCTCTGATCAATTGGGTTTTGACAAGAGCGCCAAGACCGTTCGATGGAAGGAAATAGTCTCATCAATAAATGATGCTGGAAGAATTGAATAAAGAATAAACTTGGGCCCCTACCTCATGCCATAAACAAGAAAATAACTCAAGATGGCTTGAAGTCCTAAATTTGAAAACTGTAAAACATTGAGAATAAAGAAAGTGCATAAAAGAACACTATCAAGAAAGTACAAAGGCTACCCACAGAACAGGAGAGAGTGTTTGCAAACCACGTGTCTGGAGGGAGTCCACTCTCTGGAACATATACAGAACTCTCACAACTCAGCAGCAAGAAAGATGACCCAACTTAAAAACGGTCAAAGAACTTCAATAAACATTTCTCCAAAGCCATACGGATGGTCAGTAAGATGACGAGGTGTTCAACATCAGTAATCACTCGGGAAATTCACATCATAACCAAAGTGAGATGCCTCTTCACACCCGCAGGCATGGCATAATTTTTTAAAAAGGAAAGAAAAACAATAAGGGTTGGTGAGTGCCGCAGCCCGCTGCAGCAAGCGTGGTCACGAGGTGAGGCGAGGGACTAAAAAATGGAGAGGACCAAATGCTCTGCTGGCATATGGCAACTTTATTCAAGGAACAGCTGTCTTAAATACAAACTGTTAATGCCTAAAGCAAGACTGCAGGGAACTAGAAACAATGTTGTTTTTCAAAGTTCGTGCACTCCCTTAAGCTACCAAGGGCAAGAAGTTCTCATAACCATCTGGGAACATGACACCTGTGCCAGAGCCTTGTTGTGTCCTTCAAGGCTGGGAACTAAAAGGTTAGGAAAGTGTCAAGGTACCCGCTGGCTCCAGGGACCAGAAACCAAGTTCGTCCACCATTTTCACAGTGGAGAACTCTGTCCTTGGCCCCCTTAAGGCCTGGCGGACCCCCACAGGTGAGGATGTGAAGAAAGTGACACACTTGAACACTACCAGTGGGGGTGCAACATGGTGCAGTCATTTTCAGAAAGTGCTTTGAAAAGCAGTTTAGCAATTCCTGGAAAAGCAAAACATATAGTTACTGTCTGACCCAGCAATTTCACTCCTAGGTGTGTGCCCAAGAGAATCAAAAACACGTTCACACAAAAACTTGTACGTGAATGTACAAAGCACTCTTATTCACAGTAGCCAAAAACTGGGAACATCCCAAACGGCCATCAAGAGATGAATAGATAAACAAAATGTAATGTAGCCATACAATGGAGTATTAGGTATAAGACAGAATAAAGTACTATAACACAGACACACCCTGAAAGCATTATGCCAAGAAGCCAGATGCAAGAAGCCCTGTGCTGTGTGATTTCCTTTGTGTGCATCGTCTAGAAGAGGCAAATCCATAGGGAAAGAAAGATGGGAGGCTCCCAGGGCCGTGTGCAGGAAGGATGGGGAGTGACTGCCAGCGAGCTTCCTCTCCAGTGGAGGAAACGCTCTTTGTACAGACGGCAGCAACGGTGCAACCCTGTGAATGCACTTAACTCACGCAATGCCGCTGCACCATCCCTTTAAAATGGTGCATGTTACAGTATGTGAACTACACCTGAATAAAAACGCATTATTAAAGTATGCTCTTATAAAAATTTTAAATAAACTAAGGAAGCTGTCTTGTATGTGTCTTTTGCACAGCGTGGTGCACGAGACCATCACCGTGCTGGGCTGCGTGTCTGTAGTTCATTCTCGTTGCTGCACACACATATTATCATTTACCAACTCGCCTCTTGAGGGAGCTTGTCTTATTTCCAGTTGGGGATTCTTGCAAGTCTGTAAAATCTTATACATGTCTTTCGAAAGATGTGTGATGGGCACTTCTGGTCGCATGTATCTAGGGCGGAACTGCTGGTGCAGGGTGTGCGTGTATTTTATCTTTAGGAGGCACCACCAGTGAGTGTTCCAAAGTGTTGGCCCGCTCTACACGCCTGCTGTCAAAATCGAAGAGTTCTGTTTGTTCTGCATCCTCGTCAACACTTGGTGTTGTCCAGCCTTTCAATTTTAGCCATAGTGGGTGTGCACCTGATGGGAGTTTTCATTTACATTTTTCTTATGGGAAATGAGGTTGAACATATTTTCAGGTCTTCAATGGCCATTTGGATATCCTTTTTTTGTCATCTCCTTTGTCTGTTTGTTTGTTTTGGTTATCTTTCCAGTATCGATGTGTAGGATTTTTAAAAAGTATATTTGGGATATGAGATCTTGGTCAAAATTTATCACTTACCAGTATCTTCTCCAGCCCAGTGCCTTGCCTTTTCATGTTCTTCATGTTGTCTTTTGCTGAGCAGGAGTTTTAAATTTTGGTGAAGTCCATTTTATGCACTTTCATTTTATGGTTGGTGCTGTGTGAGTCCTGTTTAAGAGCTCTTGGCCCTCCCCTTAAACATGCCCTAAATCAACCCCTCCTTTCTGCCTCCTTTGCCTCCACCAAGCTCCTAGCTCCCAGGTCTCTCCTGGACTTGCTGCCCTCTGTGTCCTCACCCCAATTCCTGTCCTCCTCACTGCATGACCTTCCTGCCCAGGACAGCACTAGCTCATCACTGCGTCCCTGGGACTGGCGATGGTTCTGGCATGCACTAGGTGCTCAATAAAAGCTTCATAAATGAAGGCAGTATCTTGTGGCCCAGCTGGGGATCATTATAACTGTCAATTAGTTCTAAACACTAGCTCATCAGGAACATTTGAGCAAAGCCAGGGAAGTAAAAAGTTTTGGAAAAACCAACAACATAGGAATGTTTAGCTTTCTCTCCAGCAGGAGTATTAATCACAAAAACTCAGAGCTTGTTAGCATTATTTATTCTCCCTTTGTGCCCCACCCCCACAGCAAGGGGAGCCTTTCCTTAAACATGTTGGTCGCAGGAGCCCCTCACTGGCTGCCCCGTGTTTGCTGCCTCTGACCATGGACAGGTCCACGATCCCCTTCCATCTAGTCTTTCTCTTCGCCATGCGTGATGACGTAGCATAGGTTCCTGTAGTCCAGGTTGCCACACACATCTGGTGGGAAAGCCGCAAACATCTGCTTGATCTGGGGAAGGGGCAGGGAGTCAGCCTGGACCAGGGCCAAATACCAGGGGTCACTCAGGGGCGTCAGAGCACAGATGGAGTTGTGGTGGTAGAGGGCACAGAGGCCAGGGTCGCACAGCCACCCCTCACTCCCACCCTTCTGCTCTCATCGAGGAATCAAAGGAGGCATCATATCAGCATCTAAAGAACAGTGGTCTGGCAGGGGCGGGGGTGTCTCGTGAGAAGGGCAGGGCTGTGCCTCCCAGGAAGACTCTAGGCAGTGCAGAATGGTACCCTAAAAAGCCAGAGCTTACCTCCTCCTCGCTGAACCTGTCTGCCTGAGTCATGAGCTTCTCTTTGATGCTGCTCAAGGGAGAGAAATGGTCATGGTCAGGGGAAGGGCCACCCTGTGAGGGGACACACAGATCCCAGGGTGAGGAGGGCAGGTAGGCTTGGGGGAGGAGTCTTGGCCCAGGAGGACACCAGTGAGGGCAGGGAAGGGGATGGGGCTGGCCCTGCAGCCCCCAAATAGCCATGTGGGCTCAAATGGACACTTTAGCTCAGCACCGGTTTCTTCCTTTGTGACATGGACCCTCCTCCCAGCATCAAGTGGGAACCAACTGTAATGACCTTGGGACTCCGACATGACCTTGGGGGCCACTCAGATGTCCCATCGTGCACTAATAACCAACCTCAAGCTTACTGAGGGCAACCTCTTTGCCTTTGTCCTACTGCTCTCCCTGTTCTACCGTCTGTGATGGTTGCTGACAACTGCACGGTGCTCTACAGCCTGCAAGGTGCTCACGCTCAGCTCAGGGACAGGAAAGCCCATCAGGTGCCTGTCCTCCCGGGCCTGAGCAGGTGTCAGTTGTTCTTTGTGGTCCTGGGAAGTGAGTGCCACAAACTCCCTTCACAGGGAGGGAAACTGAGGTTCTGGGCAGGGGTGATTTGCGGTGGCAGTGTGGGGCCTCTCCCCCTAGGCGGTCCAGAGCAGCTGTGCACAGGGGCCAGAGCTGCCTGGGCCTGGAGGGGTGGCCGGAGATGAGGCATGGAAGGTGAGTCTGAGGCTGTGGGGGCAGACTCATGCCTTGGGAGCTGGGGGGCGGATGCCCAGAGGGCTCTGGGGGAGCAGCGGGCAGAGGTGGGCTCAAGGGCTGAGCCCAGGCCCTGAGCACCCGATGCCCTGAGGTGCCAGCAACGACAGGCCCCGCTGAGGACTGATGCACATTTTCCATTATTTATGTTATTGGAGGACAGTCACAGTTTCCAACTCTCCAAGCTGGGGACTTTTCACAGACTCTTTTTCAACCAGAGCCTCCTCTGTGGCCTGACTGGCGAGCAGCCACATCTCCCATGTTCCCTATCCCTGGGCGGTGCCTTTGGCTCCCAAATTGGTCCCCAAAGTGTTCCCCCCAGTTCTGACCTCGTGCTGGTGGGAGCGAAGGTGAATGGCGGCAGAGGGGCTGGTCCAGGCCACTCCGGGGGCTACCCCATCCCCCCCATCCCCCCACCCCCAGGTCTCCAAGACAGGGAAGGGAGCCATGTACTCTCAGAAAGGGGAAGAAGAGGGCTGTCGCCTGGAGAAATCCTCATCACCCACCCCCCGGGAGAGAGTGACTCACAGTTTTGGGGAGTAGGGGACGGTGAGAATGTGTGAGAGACAAAACAGACCCTCCCCACTTCCCCCTGCCCCCTGCCCTCTCCCACCCCATCTCCGTTAAGGGATGATTCTAATAGGCAGCAAAACTGGTCTCAAAGCCAAGGCCTGAGCATCATAGTAATTGGTCAAAAAGCCTGTTCCTGGAGAGATAATCTTGCCCACCCAGGATCACCCACAGGCCAAGCGAGACCTTGGAGGCTCTGAAGGGATGGCCCAGGGCAGGTCAGAGGTCGGTTCAGCATCCCAGCCCCTGGACAGGTGGCCACTGCCCTGCCGGCCACTGCCTACCACCCTTGGCTCTCCGCACTAAGCTCTCACTGGGCTGGGGCTCCCAGGTGCAGCAGGCACCAAGGCCCCCACCTCCATCATGGCAGCCCAGTGAGTGGCCCACTGGACGGCTGCCCACAGCCACCTTACCCTCTATGTCTTCCCAGCTGGGCTATTTATTCCCTTCCCACGTGCCCACCTCTATCCCGGATCCACTCAGGACCTGGTTAACACCTGGCCCGTTCCTGCCCCCAGAACCCTGGATCCCACTGTCTTTGGTCTCTGGTATTTCACTTATCATTCCACTCACCCATCCGCTCCCCTCTATCTCAGTGACGGTGGCTGCGACCCTCTCCTCTCCTCTTCCTTGCTGGCCTCCATGTTGCCCCTGCCTAACTCCTTCCCAGGTCCTCCTGCACCCCCAGGGCAGACCCAAGGTCCAGGGCCTGGTGAGTAGACTGTCCCCTACAGGCCCTGCCTGCCTCTCTGTGCCGAGTCTCCCTGACTCACACCCTCCAGCCCCAGCCCACTCCTCCTCGCACATGCCAAGCCCTGGCACTTCACTCGCTATGTTCCTGCATCTAGAATACTCTCTGCCTCAGCCCAGGCACCTGTAGTCATCCTTCAAGGCCCACCTCTACTCCCCCCACCCCCCGCCCCTGGGGAGCCCTCCCTGGAGACCTCATACTCCCTGTACACTTCCGCACAGAAGTAGGGGCACTGAGGCCCAGAAAGGGGAAGGGACACCCAGCGATAGCTGAGCTGGGCTGAGTTCTGGGCAGAGGAGACTGGGCTGCCACCTGCCCAGACCCCACACCAGCTCCTTCAGTACCCGAGGCTCTGCAGAAAGGAAAAAGCAAGACGGAGGACAGAGGGGACTCACAAGTCAGCCTTGATGAAGCCTTTTCCTTCAGTGTCGAACACCTTGAAGGCATGGAGGATGGTCTCCTCTGGGTCCGTGCCTAGACGCAGTGCACACAGGCAGAAAGATCCAAGATGAAGGGAATGGGCAGGGGCTGGAGAAGAGGTGTCGGGGGTCCTGGGGGCAGATCCCGTGGCCCCTACAGAGGGCAACAGCTTGAGGGTCTCTTCCCCAACTTCCATCCCACAGTTCAGGCCAAGCCCACGTGAAGCAAGAGAAGAGGGGTTTTGGGGAAATGGGGAAGAGCAGTGGTAGCCACAGAGACCGTGTGCGGTTACGCACACCTGCACAGCTGTACACGGGGACCCTGACTAAGCACTTACTACGTGCCTGACCTCCTGATGACTGGCCCAGTCTCACAGACAAAGAAAATGAGGCTCAGAGGGGTTAAAGGGCTTGTCTGAGTTCTCACGCCTCACGCTGCCGTGGGACTGGCAAGGTGGGAGGGCAACTCTGGCAATTTCTCCTCACCCGAGATATGCTGAGCGGCTGTGGGTAGAGAGGGGAACGTGCCGCCCTTAGGGGTGGGAGGCCGGGGCTCAGGCTGTGGCATCAGAGGGGCTGCAAGGTTGTCTGGGCCAGAGGCAGGGAGGTGGGCCAGCAGGCGGGGGGTGTGGGGCCAGTGGGGAGGAGCAGCTGTGGTTTTATCGCTTCCATAGCGTGGGCTTCAGGAAAAGAAGTCTTTAGGAGAAATAGCTGTATTCCCAGTGAGACTGAATGTCCAGCCCCCAGGGAATACCAGTGGGGAAGCTGAGGCCCAGGAGAGAAGCCTCGCCCAAGGCCTCACAGACTGCGAATGACAGCAGGTGGCCAGCGACCCTTCTGTGGGGCTCTCTCACCCCTGTCACACCGCCCTCCCACTCCCCGTGGACCAGGGATGCCCCCTTCCTTCTTTAAGGCTAAGCTGTGTCACTGGTGAAAAGGAGAACAAGCTGGTGTTTGCTGCCCGCTTCCCGCAATCAGTTATGCTGATGCATCGTTAATGGTAAAGATCTGGACGAACATCATTCCACTGCGGCCACAAGCCCACCCGAGCGCTCTGTGCCACGCCCCACCTGCAGCTCCACTGTTTTACCCCACGGAACCCCCAGAGTGCCTACCTCATGTGCCTACCTACATGCTAATGTTCCCCGTTTGTCAAAAAGGAAACAGGCTCAAAGAGGCCTGAGGTCCCCACTAATAAGGGGAGGAAAGGCTTGAAGCCAACCCTTTGGATGTCCAGAGCACCCTGCTTGTTCTGCCACTCCGGGCTCCAGCCCATCAGACTGGGTCGGGCCAACTGCGTCTCCCCCATCAGACCGGGTCAGGGCCAGCTGTGTCTCCCCCATTAGACTGGGAGCTCACCCAGGACAGGATAGTGTCTGGGTCATTAGCCATCTCTGAGCTGGACCACAGTGACCAAGCCTGGCACAGTGCTGACCCTGCAGCCACTCTGCAGACTTCGAACCTCATCAAAAGGGGACAGAGTGGCTACATCCCCTCATCCCCGTCGGGAACCTCGTGACAATGTGTCTTGTCCTGGTCAGAGGGCAGAGACAGGGCCTGCCCAGCCGGCCCCAGCCCCTGTTGCCCCCACTGGAGGAGCAGGCAGACTCAGCCCAGTTCATGAGAGAGGACATCGCTGTTTGTCTGAGCCACCAAGTGTGTGGTCACTTGTTACCGCAGCCTCAGGAAACTACCACAATGCTCACTTTACAGACAAAAACTGAGGTACAAAGAGCAGAGAAGCCTTGCCCAAGGTCACACTGGGGGTCAGTGAGGGGCCAAGTATTGAACCCAGAGCCAGCAGAGGAAGGGAAAGCATCAGGCAGGGGCACTGTGAGTGGGGGGTGGCTACAAGGACCACCTCCCAGGGCAGCTGCAGTCCATGCTGGCCCTTCCCTCTGACCATGGCACCCTCGAGCCCAGGGGACACCATTAAGGGGCAGGGAGCAGCTCCCACAGCCTGGAGAGAAAGGGACAGAGATGCTCTGAGTCCCACACCACCCTGCACCCAGACCTGGCTTTGCATCTTAGGAGGTGCAGTGGTCAGAACCAGGAGTCAGGGTCAGGTTCCATCCCTGACACTTTGGTGCTGGGACGCCTGGGGCAGTCATGGTGACCCCTCTGAGCCCAAGTCTTCTCACGTGTGAATGAGGCCCCTCCATCCTTTCCCTAGGGCAGGGACTGTGATCTGTCCCAGCAGCTTCCAACCCCAGGCCCACCCCCGCCCCTCCGGTGGCAGTGGGCAGTGAGGCAGAGCAGGCACAGTGGGCAGTGAGGCAGAGCAGGCACAGTGAGCCCCGGGTAGGGAGGTGGGGCTGAGGCAGCATCCTGATGGGGCAGAGCTTTCACACCAATTGTCCCGCTGGGCCCCTCACCGCCCTGCAAGCAGGGGTCACTACAGTAACCACCACTCTGCCTTATAGGGGTGGAGGCGGGGCAGGGCTGCGAAGGTGTGTACTCCTGCAGCTGGGGTGGGCGTCAGTGGGGGGCATGGGTGCACACAGGGCCCTGCCTGCCCACACGCACTCTTGCCTCCCTCCCCTGGGCCACCTGGGCCCTCACTCACCCTTCAGCTTCTCCCCAAACATGGTCAGGAAAACCGTGAAGTTGATGGGCCCAGGGGCCTCCTTCACCATGGCCTCCAGCTCCTCATTCTTCACATTGATGCGGCCTGGGGGTGGGGAGAGGTGGGGGCACCGGGGAGCACAGTGAGGGTCAGAGAGGACCCTGCCTGCAGGCAGCCTGGAGAACACAGCCCAGGACCACGGAGTCTCCTGGCGCCCAACTGGGCCTTAAGGCCCCGCCCACCTCCTGGGGGACCGAGGGCAGGGAGCGCACTCAGCCAGTCGGCACTGGGCTGCCCCAGCCTCACTGCCCCCTGCCACCACCTCAGCCTCCCTGAAAAGGACAGCAAGTCCTTTAGTTGTTTGTCATCCCCATGTTACAGATGAGGAAACTGAGACTCAAAGAACCTGAAGCTGAGGTGCAGAGGGGCTGGAAAACCTGGGCCTCCAGCTCATTTGTCCCCAAGGGGGCAACTGGTTGCCAGGAGGTTGGGACTCTGGGATACCTCATGGTTGCGGGGGGGACAACCAGATCTCCGGGAGCACAAAACTCAGTCCAGACCTGACTTGGTTCTGTCCCCTCCCCCTAATCTCAGCCCCCACCCCCACCCAGTCCCTGGGGCCCCCTTCAGGCCCCTCTCTGGGCTGTAGACAGGGCAAATCTCTCTCCCAGCAGCCGAGGCGTGGAGCCCGTGAGACCCTCGCACATCTCCAACCTCCCCCCCACGGAAGCTCCCCAGCCTCTGTCCCAGACATCCTCACAGGCCGTTCCTGCACCTGAAATGCCCTCCCTGTGAGAGGGCGCTTCCCTGGCAAGACCTCTTCTGACAACCGGGAATCCTTCCTGGCCTTCTCCATAGCAGCCATGCCTTCCCTGCACCCCCAAATGACACATGAGGCCCTCACAGCTACTGCTGCCCTGGCCTGTCCCCAGTGGCCCACTCTTCCTGGACAAACTGCTCTGCCCAAAGACCCCGCCTCTCCAGCCGCTGGTCACCCACCCAGGGCAGCAAAGGTGTCCCTCAGGTCCTCCTTGTCAATGAAGCCATCCCGGTTCTGGTCCATGATGGTGAAGGCCTGGCAGAGACACGGGCACTGAAAAGTCACCCTCCCCCACTCACCCAAGCCCAGCTTCTCTCCCCGGGAATCACCCCTCCCCCTAAGGGCCTGTCCTCCTGCACACTGCTGCCCGGTCACCCTCAGTGCAGGTCCCTCGGGCCACCAGGCTGCCCAGCCCAGCCGGACACCAGCATGGCAGTGATGACCAGCCAGTGCTGAGCTCCCACTGTGTGCCGGGATACTGCTGGGGCTTTGTACCTGTCCCTCAGTTCACGTTCACGGCAACCCCCTTTTATAGAGAACAAAACAGGCTCAGAGAGAAGAAGGGCTTTCCCGAGGTCACACAGCAAGCAAAGGCTCAGATAGAAAGGGGACAGCAGTCACATCTGCGGGTCCTGAGGCACACTGTGGCCACTAAGAATAATGAAATCTTCACCCCTCAGGGCTGAGCCCAGGCCTTGCTGGCTCCCCCAGTGCATTCTAGGCCATATGCGAATCCTCCTGATGGCCCCCGGGGAGCAATGACCAACCTCTTTAAACTCCTGGATCTGGGACTGATCAAACATGGAGAAGACATTGGAGCTGGCTCCACCTTCTGTTCTCTTCCGGGCTCTTCTCGGTGCCTGGGAGGTACCAGGTGAGGCCTCACCAAAGCCTCTTCCTTGGGAGGCCAGCCATTCACAGCCTCCCAACCCTCGCGCCTCATCCCCCAGTGTCCTAAATGGCACACCCACCACCCTCCAGCGGGAAGCGGGCAGGCAGACAAAGCTCCTAATGAAGCCTCGCAGACAAGCAGGGTGGTTTCCCAGCCGACAGCCAGAAGCCCGCAGGAGCGCCCACCCCGCGGGCGAGCCCGCTGCTTCCTAACCTGGGCCCCTGGGCTCCGGAAGGCGGGTGGTCTGCTCCCAGGCTGTGAAGCAGAGAGAGGCATCTTTTCTAGCATGGGACCTCAACCAGGGCCTCCTCGCCTGCCATCCTCCCAGGTGTTTTTAGCATAACATCTGGGTTCTTCATCCCTGCAACATCTGTCTTTTGTCCCTTTCCCAGAACTTCAAACCCCGCCCTCCTAGGTCCCTCATTCTGTCCCAAACCTGCTTTGAGCTTCTTCTCTCCCAACATTTGCTTCTGCCATTCCTGCTACCTGGAATACCTTCCCTGCCTTCTATCTGGCAGAATTCTTATCCTCCAGGCTCAACCTCTCTGCCACCTCCTCCGAGAAGCCTTCCCTGACCCCCAAGCTAACTGAGCCCCCCGGATGCTTCCCTCCCCGCCAGTCTAGCTCAGCCACACCCCATCGCATGACCACACTGTCCTGCCATATCTCTGTGACTGCTCCTACCCTGTCCTACCGTGACTCAGAGTGGGGATCGGTTCGGAAATAGGGACCCAAAGCTCGGGGGTGAATTCCCCAGCAGGTAGAGCAGGTGGCCACCCACATGGAATCATTCCAGGGTTTCTTTCGGGGTGCCTGGGAGTCCTCTACTGAGCATTCCTTGAAAGCTCTTGGTCCTCAAGACCCCCCTGAGGAGGAGGCCTTGCCCTCAGCATCCATCACTAGGGCCCGGTAATCAGTCCTCAGACTAGCTCAGAGTTGAAACAGACACAGGCTTCCTGCTCCCATCCCCCCACCCCTCCGTCTCAGCCTGCACCACCCTCCTGCCAAGTCCTGTCTACCCATCCCCAGAGCACGTGCCCCCCACCTCTAGTGCTTGTGTGGTCTCTCTCCCCCCCAGCTTGCTCCTGTCCTACCACCCAACATCCCCCGCCCCTGCACTCGCCCCCACTTCCCTCCGGCGCCTGGGCTCACTTCAGGAGCAGCAGCACGGCTGACTTATAATTAGCTTTTACTGGGTGCTTTGTCTCCACTAATCCTTTGAAAGGGGGGCTGGCAGGGCAGCCAGGACGTTATGATGCCGTAAAACCTCTGTAATATTTATAAATCCCTTCAGACATCATAAAGAAAAGAACCTCCCTACAGAGTTCATCTCACATAATTACATATACATTTCCCTCTGATTAATAAAAACGATCACTTCCGACTGTGGGATATTCTGCCCCTTCTCTCCTCAGACCTGCCCTTGGCCCACCCCGGCCCACCCCAGCCTTCCGAGACCCCCCGTGATGCACTGCCCTGTTGTGTGCCGGGCCCTGTCCCGGACCGCTCGAAGGAGGACTGAACGGGGGGAAACTGGTCTCCCAACCTGGTCCCTTGGCAGCCCGGCTGTCTTGGGAATTCCTGTTTATAATGTGCCCCTAAAAAATAAAAATCCCCTAAAAAGAACACCTCGGGGCAGAAGGGGCTAGCCCACACCTGAGATCTAACCCTGCCTTTGCTGCTCACAGCCTCTGAGGTGTTCAGAAAAAAAGTAGTCAGAGGCTCTAAGCCTTGGTTTCCCCATGTGAGCCAATCTCAAGGCATCAGGACATTATTAGGTACCTGCTGATCTCCAGCCAGGCTCCCTGCCCAGACCCAGGCACCCAGAGCTGAACCAGGCCCCATCCTTGTCCACAAGGAGCCCACAGTCCAGCTGGGAGACAGACAGTCAGTTGAGGGTGATGGAGGGAGGGATGGGCACTGAGAACGCGGAGAAGCCCCTCTGCCACTGGGCACTCAGGGCAGACCTCCCAGAGGAGGTGGCTTCTGGGCTGGAGTTTTATAGCCGGGGGCCTGCTGAGAGTGTGTGAGACAGGCCTGCAAGAGCGGAGCCCTTGCAAGCACAGGGGAGGGGAGGACAGCAGGGCAGGCCCCACGGGGGCTGAAGGGCCTCTAAGCAAGGCCAGCAGGACCCGGGCTGTCCTGGAATCCCGACCCGAACCTCACAGGAGTCACGTCCTCTCAACAGGAGCAGAGCTGCACATCTGGCTTGAAAAGTCTAAGCCTGACCCACTCTGTCTTTTTCTACCTTCCTCTTCCTCATTCTCCCCTTCACCTCAGCAGCACCCCCCAATCCAGGAAAGCAGACCCAAATCAGGACCCACATGGGTGGGCTGGCACCCCATCAAGGGCAGCCCTGGATGGGCCAGGTGCACGCATGACATTAAGGATGAAGAAAAGATCAGGACCAGGGACATCAGGTCAAGGGCAAGGATGTCAATGAGAGGAGCAAGGTCAAGGTCAGGGTGAGTTCAGGCAATGAGGTGAAGGCAGAATCACAAATGAAGTCAAGGTCACAGGATGAGGTCAGGGTCAGGAGGCAGGGCAGCCCTAGCCTACCATGGTCTGGAGTGCTCCCTCGTGCTGCAGCAGGGCTGGGGCAGCCCAGAGACAGCTCCTTAAATACTCTCCCAGGTCTGGACAACAGTTTGGAAAGTGACAAAGGACAGGATGGAGTGTTCCCTGCCAGACACCTGTCTGGGACCATTCTGAGTGGGTGGGGTTGTCAGATGCAGAGAGAGTCCAAGCCACGAAGATCTCCACCGGCACTGGGCCAACAGGATCTTTGTGGCCCAGGGCCCAGGAAGGGGCTCCTGGGTAAAGACTCAAAGTAAGATGCACAACTGGGGAGGCTTGGCTGTGGGCCATGGCAGGGCGGCAGAGCTCTCACGGCAGGGCCACCCACACCGGCTGGGGAAATCTACAGCTGCTACGTGGCCCGGCCCCCAAGCCGCGTGACTCTGGGTAGGACGCCATCCTCCAGAAGGCTCAGTCCTCTCCTATGAAAAGTGCATGTGATGTTCCCTGGTCAGTTCTTGAAGAGGGTTTCTGCGTCAGCCTGGCCCTGTGCTATGTGCCACCATCACCCGCCCCAGCCTGGGCCCTTCTCAGAGAGTGGGAAAGCAGAGAGACAAAAGAAAAATGGAGGTGATTCTGATCGGGGAGAATTGAAAAATCAGATCTCCATTCCACTGTGGCCCCACACATGTATCTGGGCAGGCCCTATCCTCTCTATGCTTGGCCCAGCCCAAGAGTTCTCCAGCACACATGCTGAGCTGAACCTGCGTCTACCCCTGGAAGGGCCCCCATGTGTCTGTCCACTTTAGCCTGGCCGTCCCATCTGTCCAACTGAGTCAGCCCCTGATCCGTCTGATCGGCTGCCAGGGCCGGCAGTTCGGGGCTCAGGCAGTGAGCTCATTCATCTCCAGGCACAAGACGGCTTAAGCGTCCCCGGAACTGGCCGCAGGCCTCCACGCCCGGGTACGGCTGACCTCCTGCCGTGGGGGAGGGCATGTGATGGCGATGATCAGGAGAAGAGCAGTGAACACTTCTTAAACACAGAAAATCAGGCTGTGTTCTAAAACATCTTCATACTCCATCCTTACCTCATTGCCCAGGTGAGGAGACTGAGACACACACAGGTAAGTTGGTTGACCAAGGGCCCTCTTCAGTCATTCCAGAAAGAAGTTTTGGGATGTTCTGTACGTGCCAGTGCTGCCCTCCCAGAGCTGCCCCAGGCTGGTGGACTGTGACTGACCCTCTGACCTCCCCCAGAGGAACCCTCCCCACTGAGCTGGAGCCAGGCCTTGCCATGCTGACCCTTGTCAGGGACCAGCCAGCCACAGCAGAACAGGATGAAGGGCAGCTGACTCTGGGGCAGGAGCCCGGGTTCCAGTCCCAGCCCCTCCTCAACCCTCCGGAGACTGTGTGAGCCAGGCAGGGGCCTGCCCCTTTGGGGCCTATGCGGTGGGACAGGTGGCCACCGTCTGCAGCAGCCCTGGGGAGCAGCCTTTCCCTGCTCTGTCCGTGAGCTTGGCCCAGTTCTCCTGGCTCTGGCCTTGCTGTGCAGGAGAGATGATGCCATCTGAGGCTATACCTCCTGCTTCCTGCTGGCCGGAGGCCTCCTCACACAAGGACAGGATGCCCCTAAGCTCCTGCCTCCAGGGATCACAGCCCAGGACTGTGGAGGGGCTCCTGAGGGCCAGGACAGCCCTGAGCCAGCCAGCCTGCGGAAGGGGAGGGAGAGGGAAATGCAGAGGGAATCACTGGGAGGTGGGAGTGAGTCAGGGCAGCAGAGTTCATGAGTGCTTGGCCAATTAGTCCTGACAGCTTCCTGCCCCAGCCTCCTTCTCCTTCATATTATGAAAGAGCAGGAAGAGCTGATCAGAAATCTTCTGGAGCTCACGGAACCCCCAGAGAGAGAGGGCTGGGAAACATTCGTCCCCAGGGCACAGGGGTCAGGGGTGTGGAGAATGCACAACGACCCTGAGAAGGAGAAGCCCTGGGCTCTGCCCTCACAGTCGGACCTCCACTCTGAAACACACAGACCCTCAGTTTCCCCTCAGCTTCCACATCTGAGAAACGGTGCCAGCAACCCAGCACCCTGGCCCAATGCCATGGAAAGGAGGTGGGCGCTGAAGTCACTGGCCAGGATTTGGAGGGCAGAACCCCCACATGGATGGGGTCCTTGAGGAAACCTCACTGCCACAGTCCCTCTCAGCTGTATGGGCCTGTGGGGAGTCTCTAGCCATCGCTGGGCCACACTGTTTAGCTCAACTGACTGCTGTGCGGAAGCGACTGTTGTGACAGCCAATTCTTGGGGTCAGAGAGACCCCCAAGGGGTCTTTGTTCCCAGCCAGGGGTTACTGGGAGCAAGTAGCCTCGGAACTGGAATTCGGGTTGGCTCCAGTGAGTCAGAGTGTACTTAGCGCCCTGTGAAGAGCACTCCACTTTCCAGACAGAGGGTGACCCAAGGTCCCAGGTGTGACCAAGCCCATAAGGGAACTTGAAAGTGTCTTAAGATGTAGCCACCTCCCTGCCAGGTGATCCCTGTCATCTGTCATCCAAACCTTCTGAGAACAAGCTGGGGCAGGCAACCTCACCTGTCACCCCTCCCTCCTAATCTCTTGGCACTAACTCATGCTCAGCAGTCTGTCCCCTGCCCTCTCAGGCCCACAGCCCTTGGTCCCTGCCCCAGCCACTCACCACCTTGACCTCCACTGTTCACACATGCTTCCCTCAATCTCCTCCCTCAAAGCCTTTGCCCACATTGCCTGCTCCCTCCTCTCCCCTTACCCACCGGAATCATTTCCTCTCTCTGACCTCCACCCTATAGAGTAAGAATGACCTGTGTGTCCTTGGCCTTGGGCCTTATCACCCATTGCTCCACCTAGAAGCCTCCAACCACTTGGCCTCTAGGAGCACAGAGGGGAATCCATTAGCCCTCTGAGTCCAGCCCTGCAAGACCCTGAGGGTCCTTTGCAGCCTCCCCACAGGTGATCCCTGTTTGCATACCACCTTTGATAGAGAGATCACTATTTTCCAAGCAAAGGCAACGTAAATTGGCAAAATGCTCATTGACTGTCTACTGTAGCCTTACACTGGGTATTCTGGGGGACGAAAAACTCCTTGACAATACCTGAGTTTGGACCATTTAGTAACCTAGTCAGACAGTGTATGCTCTTATTCATTCATTCATCAAATATTTATTGAGGACTTACCGAGTGCTGGGCACTGCAGACACAGCAGTGAGCAAAATAGGTGTGGTTCTGAGTGAGGGACCCAGACGAAAAGAGCTACCACTCATTGACAGGGGGCATTATGGGGTGGGGTTCAACAGACTAGGCCTTTAAGGATGAGGAGGACACAACAGGAGCTCTCACTGCTTTGAGGGAGGAGCGGGTGAATGTGTGAAGTACCCCAGGGCACCCACAGAGCTGCGCAGTTATGTAGGTGCATAGCATGAAGGTCCAGGGTCAGGCGGAGAGGCGCGCAGAGGGAATGGGGCTGCTCGGAGGTGGCATCTGAACCACTGAAAGGCCATCTCAAAGGCCCAAGCAGGCCCCAGCGAAGGCATCTCAGACCTGGCTTGGAGGCTCCTCTTTTCCTGGTTTAGGGTGACTCTTGGCTTGCTGAGTGGACAAACCCTGCCCTTTCTCCTCCTCCAGCCATCAAACCCACAGCTGTTTTTATAGCAGGATGCTGTGGCCACAGGCCCCTTGAACGGGGTGCCTCTCCCGTGCTTCCGCAGAACCAGCGCCTTCGCCAGCCCTCTCGGTCACAGCTTGTAAAACAGGCAGGATGCATTCCGGGAGACATTCTTCCCAGCTTTAAAGGCTTCCCTGTCTTTTCTAAGTGGCTCCAAATTAGAGGAAGGCTCCAGACAGGGGTGGGCCTGGAAAGGAGGGGACCGGGGGAGTTTGGGAAAAGACAGACCTCCTCCTAATTGTCCTCAAAATCTCAGTTGTCCCATCTGGTAATTAGAGAGTTGACGGACAGGAAAGGCAATTTCCTTTGGGATAAGAAGGAGAAAAAGGCTAATTGGCTGTGAGTCCGAGCTCTGCCTGAAATATTAACTACAAGGCGAGGGCTGCTCTGGCCTGACCCACTTGGGAATGGGGGCTGCCTCAACCACGAGAAAGGGGTGCCCTACCAACAGCTCATGTTGGATGTCCCTGGGCTCAATGCCAAATTTTGGGTCTGGATTCTGAGTGGAGAAGGTCGGCCTCAGGGAGCGTTCACCTCCCTGGTGGTAGGGCCCTGCCTCCCAGGGCTTATTTGGGGAGTCCCTCCGGGGGAGGGGACCTTCTCCTTAGCCCAATCTCTGGTCTCATTACTGAGGAAGCAATGGGTAGGTAGGAGATGGTGTGAAGCAGGTATCAGAACCCAGACCTCCTAAGCCCTGGCTTGACTCCCTCTCCCGACCACTAGGGAAGATCTTTTCCACGTGATCCCACTGCCTGCCTCAGACCTGCGTGACTGCAGAGGTCGTGACTGCAGAGGTGGGCAGGGTGTCCGGTGACCAGGCCACAGCCAGGAGGATCGAGGGTCCAGGGGTAGAAGTGGGGGTCTCAGTGCAGCGTCACTCCACAGGCGACCTGGCAGGCGGTCACTCTCTCCACGGAGAGGGGAAGGCCTGAGTTGGAAAGCGGCCAGAGCAGGGACCGAGGTCAGGCCTCTTCTTTCTTCCAGGAACAACCTCCACGGTAGGCCCAGCCTTCGTCCTCTGCCACACCCTCCGCTCAGCCTGGAGTCCCCGTGTCTCAGCATGGCCCCTGCCTTCCCCAAGCCGCTGAACGCTGCCTCCTCTCACCTCACACTTCTCGACAGCTGGGGAAACTGAGGCGCAAAATGGTTAAGGGATTTCAGGACAACAACAGTCTCACCACCTTAGAGCTGGCTCCAGCCCCCGGGTCCTTCTTCACATCAGACCCCTGCCCTCCATGAGTGGGGTGACATGAGAGAAGTGAGGGGCTCAGGTACACGCATCGTCCCAAGCCTCCTCACTGGGCATTTCTGTGGGAGCTCAGGGCAGAAGAGACTCCTGGATGGGAGGCATCCAAGAGTCAGCCTGGAAGAGAGAAGGGACGATCGGAGCTACGTGGATGGGGGGGCCAGACCCCCTGGTTCACATCCTTTTCTTTCACCCAGGGGACAAGCAGCCCTTATCCCATTGGAAAGCTGAGGACACCGAGGCCTGTATTGAGGAAGGGCTGGTTCTAGGCCACTGTAAGACTTACACCCACACTCACAAGGAAACCTGAGGCAAGCCGGGGTAGTGGGGGTGTCCAGATGGGCCCCCGCTGAGACGAGGGCACCCTGCAGCAGACAGTGGGTCAGGCAGTGTTGGATGTGGGGCCCTCCCAGGGGCCCGGAAGTCACCACGCAGGCCCTGTTTGTAGAGCTAATATGTGCTTTTGGTGGTGAGCCTCCTCACACCCTCTTCTGTAAGGCCATCGGCAACAGGGGGGACTATAATTATGTCAAGCCACACCCTGCTGCCCTAGCTTAGCAATTAGCCAGGTAGCCCAGCATCCAGCAGCTTCCACTCCAGCCTGGCTTAGGGTGGGGTCAATGAGAAGCTAGGGCCGGGGGTGGGTCACTTTTAAAACCCCCCACATATCCTCCCCACCTGCACCAGAAATGAACCTGCAGACAGGGCTCCCTTCCCTAGCTCATCACCCCAGCAGGACCTCAACCACCCTCCAGGGAAGATCACTGAGCCAGGACACCCCCCACCCGCCCAAGCCGACACCCACAGGGAGGGGGACAATGCAGGGCAGAGCCCTCTCTGAATGGCTTCCCTCCCAGTGCCCACGTGTGTGGGCTGATCTGTAGGGGGACCAGCAGCACACCCACAGTCTGCTTTCCAGAGCTCTGGGGGCTGTGGAAAGGCTAGACTATGAATTTGGAATCAGAGAGGCCTGGGTTCGAGTGCTGCTGGGCCTTCCTGCACCTCGACCTCGGGCACGTCACTTAATTTCCCCAGGGTCTCCGCCTCTTCACCTGGGATGCGGAGCTGGTCGTATTCCCTTCACAAGTTTGTTATGAGGATTGGGGCGTTGTGCCTGGAACATGGTTGGTGCCTATAAATCGTGGCCCCAAACCCTGTCGCGTCATTGGCAGAGGACATGGTTGTGATTGACAATCCCCAGCCCCGCCCCTCAGTTTCAAGACCACGTAGCCCAACCCTGCTTGGGCCCAGTCTGTGTGGGGGCCACCACGTCACTGAACTTCCAGAAAGTAACTTCCCAGGAACACTTCACCCCAGAAAGGGCCCACGCCCCAGCCCCAAGCACAGTGCCCCGTCATCAGCAGACACGTCTCACCAAGATGTGTGGACTGTTTGCAGTCAATTCCTTCCATGAATGCGGCTCACCCACTCAGGCCAGGTCCACACCCCACTCTGTTCAAGAATCAGATCGGCCGTGGGCTTGTGGAGCTGTGTGGAATCTGTTCACTGGTGCCGCTGGGAAAATCGAGGAAGCGGCGGCCTCTCAGACTGAATGGAACGCGGGTGTGTCTGATGGAGCGAGGGAGGCTGATGGGCTGGGAAACACGGGCCAGGGTGTGTGTGCGTGTGGGCAGCACAATGCTCCCCTCTCTCGGTGGGGAATCCATAGATCCTGTAGACCTGAGAAGCCAACTGGTAGCAAAGCAGGCATGTTTTAGTGCCATGAATGGACAACTGAAAAAATCAGCTAAAACCGAGAGTCGTTGCCTCGGACGCAGGGGAGAGAAACAGGGCAGAAGGAGGGGTGGGCCTTGTGTAACTATCATGACGCAACTCTTACTACAGACTCTAACTGACGTCCGTGCTTAAGTCTGACTTATTAAAACATGAAGTATGGACTATCGAGTTGACTTCCATCTACCTTTTCTTGGAGATCACTGAGGGGAATGGGGAGGGGGAGAAGACTGCCTTTGGCCTGCTACAGCCTTGCTGTGGGGGAAGGGCTACGGGCATGACCTCCCTCGGGTCTGACTGCTCACGTGCATGAGCACCAAAGGCTGGGACCTTGACCCGCCTGGACCACAGGGGATGTTCTTGGGGGCAGGGGCCACTCCCAGGCCCTCCAAACCCTCCACACCATGAGCTCCATGGAGGAAACCCGGCCTCACTTCTCACTCTCTCACGCATTAGTTCACAGTTTCTGGTAGCCTTCTGTACCAGGAAAGTGGGCACCCCAAATAAATTCCCCCAGAAAATCTTGTCCTGACTTCACCTCCCCCTGCACTTGGCCGGCCTGGGTGAAGCCTCAGGGGATCAGAGCTTCCTAGCTCCCCAGAGGGGGCCCCAAGTCCAGCAAGAAGCCAGGTTATTCACGACTTATTTTCTCCCCCTCTCTCCCTGCCACTTTCAAGGGGTGAGAGGTGTTTCATTTGTAAAGAGCTGCAATGTGAGGAGAAATGGCCACAGAGGAGGCTGAGAGGTTTGTCAGAACCGTGTTTCTGCCGGGCTCCAGCCCCTTAACTTTCTCCTGTCTCCTATCTTTGCTTGACCCCTGGACTCCCCTCTTGGCCTCTGTCTGGCCAGTTTCTCTTGATCTAGAATCCCTGGTGTCCAGTGGTTCGGACTGTTGCCTCTGCGGCAGGAGACCAGGAATCCTTGGACACGAAGTTGTCCCAAAGTGACCTTCGTGTTTCAGTCTTGAATCCCACAGCCCCGGAGCTGGTCGCCGAGGCAGGGCCACTTTGTACAGCTCTAGGGGCTGCCACTCACATGTACTGCGATGACCTGGAATCTGACCCACCAGGGAAGGGATCGCCTCCGCAGTTGAGCGGGGCACGACCTGAGTGGCTGTACATGGCAGCACCTTCTCCAAGGCACAGAGTCTCAACTCCTTCCCTCGACCAAACATAATGCGTGTCCCGGAGGCACAGGACCAGCCACCCAGCTGCCTTCTCCCATGGGACCATAATCCCAGGAGGGTGACGTTCTCTGTGAAGCAGGGGAAGGACGCTCCCCCCACCCCTCCTAATGGGTGCTATCCCAGAGTTCCGAGTATGATTCTGGCTCTACTTTGGGAGGAAAACAAACACACTGCAGGAGAGATTTCAGGAACTCAGGAGGCAGTGAGGACACAGACCCACATTCTCCAGGTCCAGCTGGGGCCTTTCATCAGCAGGTGACCCAGCAGAACTTCTTGAACCTCCAGTTTACAGGATAAAGATTGATCACGAACTTTAGTTAATGGGACACCCTCATCATTGCTCATGCTTGGCCTTTTCCATGTCTTCATTTAATTGATTGATGGACTGATATAATGAACACTGATGAACCCCCATCCAACCCGATAACTAGAATATTACCAATAACTTACATTCTATCCACCTGTTCTCTGCCAAGCTGGTAACAATCATCCTGAATTTTATGTTCAGCATACTCCTGCTTATTTATTTAGTTACGTATTTATGTGTTCTTAAATAATATATTGTTCAGCTTTGCTTATTTTAAACTTTAATATAAAAGGACAGCAAAAGTCCTCTGAGACTTGCCTTTTCACTTGTCTTTTTTTCCATACTAAGTATGGGCAGTTGGCTCCAATCTTTCACACCTCCCGAATCAGCACCCTCACCATGGCCTTATCATGGGTAGGCTATTTCCCTGTCCCAAGACTTTGAGCTTGGCCATGTTGTGTTATAAGGCCTAAAAGTTCAGCTACTGACTTGACATCTTTCAGCAGAGCAGTGCCGGCTAGTCCACAGAACTTTAGTGGAGGCAGGTCCTTGGGCCAAGCTGGGTCTGTGTCAGCCAAGATCAACCAAGCCCCAGGCAGGCTGCAGATTCATAAGAATGAACATTGTTGCTTTCACCGTTGGAAACGTGGGGTGATTTTTTATGTCACGTTATTGTGGCAATAGCTAATCATTACAGCAAAATTCACTGATGTTGTTACGGGAAGCTCTATGTGGTTTATGCTCAACCATGTGACTACAGCAGCATTAACGTGTCCAGGGACCTATTGACGGGCACCATTGTGCCACCAGGAACAGTGCTGCCCTGGACGTTCTTGCAGGTTTCTCCCGGTACACGTGGGCAAGAGCTTCTCTCGGGAGTCTAGCTGAAAGTAGAAGTGCACATAATTAACTTTACAAGATAATGTCAAAAAATTTTAAGTGGCTGTATCAATTTCCACTCTCCCCAGCTGTGTATGGTACCCCGCTGACCCCTTTTCTCCAACACCTGCCGTCAGTCTCGTAAATTCTTGTAAATTCAAGTGTTCTAATTGGTGTCATCTAGTGTGTGGGAGGAATTGTGTTCCCTCTGGAAAAAGGAAAAAAGGGACGTTGAAGTCCTAACCGTCAAGTTCTCAGGTTATGACCTTCTGTACAGAAAGGGTCTTTATAAGGGTAAAATTAAAATGAGGCTGTTAGTATGGGCTGTGATCTGATATGCCTGGTATCCTTATAAAATGGGGAGATTTGGCAGAGGCCTGCATACAGGGAAGACAATGTGAAGACATCAGGGGTCAAATATATGGTGACGGAAGGAGATTTGACTTTGGGTGGTAAACACACAATGTGGTATACAGATGATGTATCATAAAACCATATATTTGAAACCTATATAATTGGTTAACCATTGTCACCCCCATAAATTTAATTTAAAAAGAGACAAGAAGGATGCCATCTATAAGCCAAAGGACACCAGAAGCTACCAGGAGCTAGGTGAGAAGCCTGTAATAGATTCTCCTTCGCAGCCCTCAGACAGAACCAACCCTGCTCATACGTTGACCTTGGACTTCCAGTCTAGGAACTGAATTGGGAGACAATAAATTTCTGTTGTTGGAGCCTCCCAGTTGCCCACCTTCTGTTTAAAAGCCCTCTCCCAGAATCCCATGTGCTCTGGAAGCCAGTGGGAGTGTCCAGCTTTGCAACCAATGAGGGGTAATGTCAGTCATGTTGCCTTTGCCCCTCTTCCAGCTGCTGTGTGTAGCAAGGGGGCAGAGTCTGGAACCACGCAGACTCTGCACAGGCTCCTTTCTGCTGAGTCAGGAGCCTCTGGGCTGCCTCAGGCAGTCTCCCTGCTCTGTGGCCCCTCCCTTCACGGGGAGGGCAAGCTGCTCCTAATCTTCAACTCCGCTGGGGGTTCTCCCTGCCCCCTGCCTTCTCCAGCGATTTGGCCTCACCACTCCGTTACACAGGACAAATTGGGTAGTTGAGGTTTATACGCCATCTTGAGCTGAGGAGAAGTGGGTAGTGGTTTGGAACTTCGAAGACGAGGAAGGCAATTTACATGGAGATTGAAAAGCGAATGTTTGGTAATGTTTGCTGGGCCCTTCAGACAGAACAGGACACAGAGGACTCTGACCTCTGAGTGCTGCCTGGTCTCCCACACCACACCTACTTCTTACTCTTTGTAGCTACCTCTGGCAATAGCTCTATTCCAGGAACAGGCCCTTTATCTAAATTTTTTTTTTTTAAATCAAGGGGAAAGCAGGAGGTAACTAGAAAAACTAGTTGGCCTAAATTAATGCCAAAGAGATACATTTCAGGGTGACCAAGTTTGCTCCTCTCCGCAAACCACCCTAACAACTGGGCATCAACTGCTCTATTACAAGAATACGATAAATTATGTCACATTCACACAGTAAATACTATACAGCAGTTAAAAATCATATTTCAGGTGAATATTATGACATAAAAAGATGTTTGCATAACAAGTTAAAATAGCACGTGACACTGCCCTGGCTGGTGTAGCTCAGTGGATTGAGCGCGGGCCTGCGAACCAGACGATCGCGGTTCGATTCCCAGTCAGGGCACATGCCTGGGTTGCAAGCCAGTTCCCTGCAGGCCAACTCCCATCAGGGGACGCAGGAAAGGCAACCATACATTGATGTTTCTCTCCCTCTCCTTCCCCTCTAAAGATAAATAAATAAATAAAATTTAAAAAAAAAGATAGACAAAATTTTAAAAAATAAAATAAAATAAAATTAAATTAAAATTAAAATAGCAAGTGACAAAATATTATGCATGATTCTATTTTTGTATGTGTTAGGGGAACTGAAACCTCCCCCAAGACTCAATAGACCCAGGCTTAGAATAAAAATCAAACAGTTTGAGCTGGGTCCTGCCCTGCAAGGAAGAGGACCCTTTACTGCTAGAGCAGTTCCACTGTGATCAAGTCAGGCTCCCACTGGGAGATTTACAGTTATGAAAGGAGCAAGGCCAAGGCCATACTGACAAGGGAAGTAGTCTCCTTGATTTGAAACTGGCCTGCGTTCTTCTGAGAAAGAAATCATGACAACAGTGCCCACTTGGTGAGGTGTGTGTAGTTCTTGTCCTTTGGAGGTGGACCCACAGCTCTGTCTGGAGGGGTTTCGTCGACCTGGGCGTGGGAGCCCATCTGCACCCCAAGCATCCCAAGCATCCCAGATTGGGGTGGGGCTGGGGCTGGGGACAAGCTGGGGAGGGTGAGGGTTTCTCTATTAGATAAGCTTAGGAGCAACAATCTATTAGAAGGGAAAACTTTGTGATTCACACTGAAGTTCTGTTTGTATAACAAATGCCCCATTTTTTGTTTGGTTTTGCCTATTTCAGGTAGCTGGGGTGGGGAGGCACCAAATATGGTCAGATGAATGGGGGAGCTGACGACCCGCCTAAGCCATCACTTGCGCCATGACTGGTGTAGAGCCAAAGGGACTGGGGATTTCTTTCTCCAGAGAGGAGAAGGGGAGTATCCAAGACTGGGAGGCGGGCCCCGGACGCATCAGACAGATGGACTTCAGTGGGACTACAAGGAGGAAAGGAGAATAGAAAGAGAGGGGCTGGGAGCAGGGCCCTTTCCCCACGGAGAAGTTCTCTTCTGGTGATGAGACATTCACGTTTCCCTCCTCCACACTGTTCTGCCTACCAGAGTCCTGCACCATGGTGGTGGGATGATGTGTGTATGTGAGGGGTGTGGGGGGGCCGGGGATGGCCTCTGACCTACACGTCCACATCTCACCATGTGCTCACCTGGGGGACTACAGTAGTTAATTCTATCTGTTCACTTGGTTAGGCCACAGGTGCCCAGATATTCGATGAAACTATTCTGGATGTTTCTGTGAATGTGTGTTTTGAATGAGATTGACATTTAAATCAGTATACTTTGAGTAAAGCAGATTGCCCTTCATAACTCGGGTGGGCCTCATCCAATCAGCTGCAGGCCTTCATAGAACAAACACTGACCTCCCCAAGTGAGAAAGACATTCCACCAGCAAATGGCCTTTGGAGTCGGAATCCAGCTCTTCCCTGGGTCTCCGGCTGCTGGCCTTCAGATTTTGAACTTGGACCTCCACAAACACATAAACCAATTCATTAAAATAAATACCATTTTTTCTCTCTCTCTCTCTCTTACCCTCCCTCTCTCCCTCCCTTTCTCCTCCTGCCCCCCTTACCCTGACCAATGCAGGGACTGAAAGATAAGCCAGGCCTGTCTTGTAGGAGGAAGAGTTTCAGCAATCAGGTGAGCCTGGGCTGACTTGGGGCAGAGGGACAATCAGATTTCCACTCCACCTAGGAAGGATTGCGAGGGATAGAGTTCCCACTGCTTCCACCAGCAGCCGTGGGAAGAAACACTGAACCCAGGACCTAGTCATTGCTCAGTGAATATGGTCAGATGGGCGTCGAATGAACGAAGGTTGCAGCACGACCCCCGGCCTTGGGAGAAGAACAAGGAGTAAATACTCCAAAGATAAAGATACGAAAAGGGGAGGGGCTACGGGGCAGAGGGAAATTAAGGGGAAGGAAAAATGGGATAACTGTAATAGTATAATCAATAAAATATACTTTTAAAAAGATAAGAAAAGGTCTCCCCCTCTCCCTGCCCCACCTCAGAGAGCCCTGCTCAGAGCAGGGCAACTGGGGTTTGCAGCGAAGCCTCCCAGGGTCGTGTTCCTGCTCCCAGCAGGCCCTGGGCTCAGAGGTGCAGCAGACGCCCGTGCTGACCTCGGAGTCTGCTCACTGTGGGGAGCCTGCAAGGCACCCCAATGAACCAGGGGCATGTTTGAAGTCTCGGCACCTTCTAAGGGTTCAGTTTAACAAGCTGGGTATTGCAGGCACCTTGATGAAAGGCAATAAAGACATGAGATAATTACCAATTAAAGCCATTTTCTTAGAAACAGGAAGGTCCATTTGCCAAGAGTAAACAGTGGGGGCAGGCCCTGCCTGGATCGGGACCCAACGGCTGGGAAAGTCATTCTGGGTGGGCTCAGAAGCCAGGGTGAGTCAGAGCAAGGGGTCAAGTGGGGCCAGCGCTCTCCCACTCAACCTCAAGGATGAGAAGGCAGCAAAGGTATAGCAACAGGGCCCTCCGGTGGCAGGAGGGGCCCTATCCCTGGTGCCCTGCATGCTGCCTGGCAATAATGAAGGGATGGCTGGACAAGCACTGAGGGCGGGGCCCCTCCATCCAATTCAAGTACTACCTGACATCCGCTGCAGGAAATAACTCTGATGAAGGGACAAACAAGGGGAGGCTGGCCCTATGGTTCCCTCTTCACTAATTTTACAAATATCCATCAAGCACCTCCTGTGTAACTCTGGGTGCTTGGGGTGTGGCAGTGAACAAGAGACGAGCACGCCTGCTCTCTCAGAGCTGACCTCCTAGCAGCCACGCCTGGCTGGTGCTTACGATGGACCAGGCACTGTGTCCAGCGCTTTACCGGGCCCAGCCCATTTTTCTCTGACTCCAACCCTAGAAAGTGGTCTGTTAGGGTCCCATTTATAGAGGAGGCTAAGTGGCTTCCTGCAGTCACCCAACTAGTGAGAGAAGCTCAAGGCTCTGAACTAGTAAACTCTGCACCAGTCCTGCTTCATTCGGGCTCCGTGGCATCCTCCCTGCCTACAGCTTGGAGGTTGGCCGAGGAGGCTCTCAGAGGCCTCTCCAGTGTCCATCCCTAGATGGGGTGCCTCACCTTGCAGACTCCCAGCCTCCAGGTGTGCCCCAGACCACCACCCAGCCCATGCCTCTCTCTTGGAAGCCCCTCAAAACCAGATCCTGGAGTCAGGCTCTCCTTTCACATGCTGACCGCACCTCCATCGCTGAGAACTATCTATTCAACCTTCCAAGCCGGCAAGCTGGGACCAGCTCCAGTGCCCGCCCCCCACTCTGCGTGTTCCACCAGCACAGAGAGTGGAGGCTCCACATCCCCGATGGGCCCAGCAGCACCGGGAGCAGGGGCCCAGCAGCCCAGAGCAACCGGAGAAGAGGCTCATCCACTTAACCACCTGATTACCACTAGCCGATGGTTCATTCCTTCTCTCCTGCTCAGTGGGAAAATTCCTGGTGAACTGTAAAGTCCCTAATAACAGAAGGAAGTCTTATAACACTTAGGTCAAACGTACAGGCATAGTGTAGTCTCCCAAAGTCACAGGGTACCTGGAGATGATTGTTTTCAATATGTTACGAAAGAAGTGACCTACTATGTTCTGGGATCCACTATGTGCCCGCTGCCATGGTACAAAGGATCTGAGTGGATCTCAGATTTGGCTAACCCAGGGTGGCTCCAATCTCCCCCTTCTTACAGATGAGGAACTTGACCCTTAAGGAATGTTAGCCAGAGGTGAGGGACATCTACATCAGGAATCAATCAGTCCCTGATGCCTCCTGAATTAGTTTTTTATTGCTGTGAAACCAGAACCGTAGACTTAGTGACTTAAGACAACGTAAACATTTATGGTCTGACAGTTTTCATGGGACAGGAGCCTTGGCACAGATGGCTGAGTCACCTACCCAGAGTGTCATGGTCAAGCCGCTGGCCAGGCTGGACCACGTGGACCATGCTGGCTCAGGTGGAGGCCTGGCTGGAGGGGCTGCAGAATCCCTTCCATTTCTGTGTGACTGTGTGGCCAAGGGCTGTCCACTGGAGGCTGCCTCAGACCCCGGTGGCCTTTGCAGTTTCCTGCCAAGTGGCCTTTTCCAATATAGCTTTGACTTTGTCAAGCCAGCAATGAGGGTTTTTCTCCAGTCTGCTAAGAGGGAGTCTTCTACAATACAGCTTAATCGTGCAATGACATTCCATCGCCTCTGCCATAATTTTTTGGTCAGAAGCAAGTCACGGGTCCCATCACACTCAGGGAGAAGCAATTACACAAAGGCGTGGACTGACAGGTGGCAGGGTTCATGGGGGTCGCCTGGGGATCTGCACCCGACACGCCCTAGGAAGGACAAGGGGCATTTCCGAGCCAAGTGCGTTTGTCATAGTGTGCACACACACACTTCCCAAGCACCCTGCTGCTGGACGTGTCACCTCTAAGGCCTGATGACAAATTCTCACCTTCCTGGATCCTCATCTCAGGAGCTTCCTCTGAGGCAAGGGGCCAAATTTCAGGCCGGATTCTGCTGCCCCAGGGAGAGATGGAAGGGCCTCTGCAACCCTCTGGCCTACCCCCTGGTCCTATGGTTGAAAACTAAGGCCTGAGGAGGAAAGGACTCGCCATGAGCAGCCATGAGACTCAGAGCAGGTGACTCAGCCAGCTGCGCCCAGACTCCTGTCCTGTGGAAACTGACAGACAATGCGTGTGCTGTCCAAAGTCACTAAACCCATGGTTCTCAGGAGACAGCAGGCAAAGAACTGATCCCCAGTATAGCCAGGGCCATGAAGATGGGCTGAGGCAGATCCTGGGCACACCTGACTCTCCAGTTCCCACCTGTCCCCTCTTCTCTCCTGGTCACCTCCATGGTCCCTTCACTGTCTCCAGCTCTAACACAACCAGATGCGACCGGGTCTCAGACCCTCCTCCCGCCTCCAGCCCTTCCCACCCAGTGACCTCATCAGGGCCTCTCAGTACCAGCCATTCTGGTGGATGGCCGTGTCATGCTCAGACTTCAGGGGATGGCGCCGTCGCCCTGCTTTTCATGGGCAAGTTTTGCCTCCCTCAGATTCTCTATCAGTCACCTCGGGCTATCTGAACCAAGTACCACTGACTGGCAGCTTAAATAACAGGAACTGAGTTCCCACAGTCCTGGAGGCTGGAAGTCTGAGATCAAGGTGTGAGGGGTGGTCCCTGCTGAGGCCTCTCTCCGGGGCTCGCAGCCAGCTGCCTTCGCGCTGTGTCCTCGCGTGGCCTTTCCTCCACACGCACATCCTGGTGTCTCTTCCTCTTCTTATAAGGACACAGTCCTGTTGGGGCAGAGCCCCACCCTAATATCCTCATTTGACCTTAATCACCTCTTTAAAGGCCCCATCTCCAAACACAGTTACAGTGGGGTACAAGACCTCAACACACGAATTTAGAGGAGACACAATTTAGTCCCCAGCCTGCCATAAAACCCTCTCAAGGGAAGACACGTCACCCCCTGCCTCCCCCCCCCCCGCCCCGCAACCAGCCACTTCAGTTCAGGGGCTTGGAGATGTCTGCATCGCCCTCTCCCTCACTCCTGCATCCAATTCCGGCCTCACCTCTGGCCCCTATGTGCCATCCCAAGGCTCCTGCCCAGGTCCAATAAATGCCCAGACACCCCACAGCCCCCACCATCTCCAGGAACCCTTCTCTGCAGCCGCTCCTGGAAACCCAAAGCACCTTTCTAGTCGTCTTTCCCCAGTGCACCTCTACCACGCCTAGACACACGGGTGCCTCCTCTCGAAGCCTTCCCCGTCTTCCAGCACCTAAACACCCCCCAGCAGGCCCTCCGTGGCTTCAGTGGCCTGCAGTGACGTACTCAACTAACCACTTGGAACTGAGGGTCTGCTCTGTGTCAGGACTTGCACACAGTGTCACTAAACACAAACAGGGTAGTGGTTACTTTTCCCAATTTGCAGATGAAGCAACCAAGGCTCAGAGAAGCTAAGTAGTTTGTCCAACTTCAAATACTGAATAAACAAAAGTTCCAGTATGTTGACTGGAATGAATGAATGAACAAACAAACGAATGGGAACAGACAGGTCTCCTGGGCCAAAAAGTTCCAAATAATTCAGGTGGCAACTTGGCCCTTATGGGTGCGGAGCATAATCTCTGACTCCGTAAGTTCGGGCTGCAGGCAGTGACTTCTTTCCAAAGAGGAGGACAGAGTAACTTTACCATAGAGAAACTTGACACACCCTCCCTCAGCCAGGTGACCAAGGTCAACACCAAGGCAGTAATTTACGTTGATTGCACGGGCCCTTGATAGGACGTGATGAGAAGGGCCCTTTCCTGTCGTGGTCTTCTTCCCCAAGCTTGTAACTAATCACGAGAAACATTTCAGACAAACTCCCATCGTGGGGCAGCCTCTCACATACTTGACCCACAGTCCTCAACACTGTCAAGGTCACCAGAACAAGGAAAATCAGAAAAGGTCACAGCCAAGAGTAGCCTCAGGAGACAGAATGACTGAATGGAGTATCTAGGGTTCTGGAACAGAAAAGGATATTGGATGAAAACTAAGGAGATCTGAATGAAGTATGAACTTTAGTTAATAACCATGTACCAATATCGGTTCATTAATTGTGATAAATTTACCACACTAATGTATAATAAGATAATAATAGGAAAACCTAGGTGTGGAGTGTAAGAGAACTTTGTACTGTCTTTGCAATTGTTCTGTAAATCTAAAACTATCCTAAAATTAAAAGTTTATTTTTTAAAAAGAGAAAAAGGAGTAGATACTGTATAATGCCATTTATATAAAATTCTGGAAACTGAAAACACTTCAGAGGTTGCCTGGGACAGGGACGAAGGGGCAAGTCAGCAGGCAGGGGTCCCAAAAGGGACAGAGGAATGTTTGGGGACAATGGATGTGTTCATTATTCAGGATCTAGATTCTAGGTACACACGTGTTCACCCGTCAGCTTACCAAACTGTGTGCTTTAAACGTGTGCACTTTATTTACATCAGGTATATCTCTGTAAAACTGATATAAAAAATGCATCCTGGAGGGAAGGAAGTGTTGTCTTCCTTGGGGCCAGGGTACCCCAGGGGTTAGGCCAAGAGGCTTTTCCAAGTCGTTGTCTTTCCTCCCTAAAGGTCCCCTGCGGGCTGTTTAGCTTTGGGTAAATCTGAGCAGCTCCCCAGAGCTGCAGGGAAGCCAGCAGAGGAAAGTGTGTGGGGGGAACCAACCATCATCCTAGGTCATCTAGACTGAGGGGTTTCCCAGGCCGTGAGACTTGACAAGTCGCCCCCACCCCCCCCACCCCCGCCCTGGCGCCGAGGCTGTGCCACGCCCTCGCCCCGCCCCCGCCCACCCCGGTCGCGGTGACGCGCCACCGTCAGCACAGCCTCCAGCCACTGCCCTCTCTAAGCCCTGGAGGAGTTGGAGCGCTGCTTCCCAGAGTGTTTCCGCGGCCTTGTTTACAGTTGTTGAAATATTTTCGTCAAATTAATTAAATACATGCTAAATCCTCTCCAGTTTGTTGTGTGATAAAGATGCTAAGATTGTGAAATGCACAACAAAACCTGTTTATTCTGATAAAAGCCCACACCAGAGCCCTGAGTCAAGCGTCAGAAGGTCTGGAATCTTCTTCCACCACAGGCTTCCTTGCAGCCCAGCTTCTGCCACCACACCCCTCAGTGGCTGGGGTCCGGGCAGCCCTCGTGGCCACCCAAAATGGTTCCTGGAGGCTCAGAGGAGGGGAGACAGGCCTCGTGGCACCAGACATGATGCACAGAGACCACGTCTGCAGAATGTTGCTGCCTAGTCGCTCACTGGCGGAGAGACAGAGGGAAAGGGCCATTGCCGTCCAGTGGGACAGGCTGGGACAGGGGAAAGTCTCAGGAAATACAGGAGAACCCGGGAGGAGTGATTGGCTGTAAGTGGGGTTGGTGGGAGGGCGTGGCCTCGGGAACCAGTGGGCTGAGGTGACACTGAAGCTGCAGTGGGGGCAGGGGCGGGGCCAGAGAAGGGGACTGGAGGGAACCTGTCTACAGGACACGGCTCTTCCCCTCATTCCCCCACCAGACCCTCTGGGAGACACTGATTCAGCCCAGGGAGCATTTGGTGTGGCTGACACAGGGCATGGGGACAAGAAAATGATGGGGACTTGCCTATGAACGTGGCAAGAGTCAGGCCCTGTGGGGGTCTCTGAACCCCAGGGGAGGTTTGTCCTGTGCATACCCAGAGTACCCGAGAGGTTTGGGGCAGAGAGAAATATGCCCAAGCACAGACCCAGAGCTGGGCCAGAGCCAGAAAACCAGGAAAGACTCAAGCAACAGTGTGGGAAAGAGGGGCTGGAGGTGCTAGAAGCCTGGATGGGGGAGCCCGTTGGGGGAGAGCATCAATTAGACTAACGGGGTACAGACAGGGCATGAGGAATAATGAACTATGAGCCAATGAGGGAGGGAGGGGTCGAGGCAGGCCCCCCCTTGCATGGTGGGGTGGGTATCATCCAGGCTCAGTCAGGGAAACAGACCCACGATGAGTATGACAGTGTAGGGTGGGTCTGGGAAATAAAGGTCCAAAGAAGGGCGCTTGATGGGGACCAAGGAAAAGTCACCAGCCAGCCCTCTTAAAGCAGCAGTGCAAGTGGACACTGCAGAGAAACCCGGAAGCCAGGAGGGTCTGGCCGCTGGAGTGGGAGGCCAGGGCCGATATAGACACTGATGGAAGTCTTCGCCGTGTCTGTGAGAGCCAAGCCAAGCATTCGGTGGAAGGCTCATGACACTGTGAGTCCGCAGGGCAGGGCCAGTCGTCAGAAGGAAGAGCTAGCCGTGGACCAGGAAGGGGCCATGAGGAGGAAAGGGCACCGCTGCATCTCTCCCTCCCGTCCTGAGCACTCATGGCCCTCAGGGCACACATTTCTCTTTCGGTTGACTAGAACTCAGACCCCTGCGGGGAGGGCATTCTAGGAAACCAGTTTCCAGCCAGGCCAACTTGACCCAGCACAAACCACCACGCGGGAAAGCCAGAGCCATTTGCTGAGACCAGGCACCTGGGAGGGGAGCCTTCTGTGGCTGCGTGTTTTGCCCATCCATGCTCCAGGGCACCTGGCTAAGGCGTCAGTGGGTCCTGAATTCTTGGCTCTGCTGTGAAGCTGCATCTACCTGAAGGAAGAGATGTCTTGTTCCAATTTATATAAGATACCCTTCGAGCCTGGACAGGGTCAGGGGAGAGGCTGTGTTCCACTGTGGTGGGAAGTGTTGGGTTCTGCAGGGTTGAGCTTCTTTCAGTACTTGTCGGCTCCCTTTGTGCCCAACACTGAGGAAGGGGCCATCTGCTTTTATGGGCTCAGCACAAGGGCTCCTTGCTGATGGTTCAACTGATCAGTAACAGGCTCAGAGCAGGTGGTGGTGGTCCTGGAATCCCCAGAGAGCAGAGCTGGGATTAAGAGAGATCGGCAGAAGGGGACAGAGGCCAGCTCATGCTGAGGGAGACTTTTGTTAAATGTAGGCAAAGCCATTTCAGACAGAACAACCAACCACCTTTGGAGGCAGTGAGCGACCCATCACTGGAGATGCCTCACAGGTTTGGTCCAGGGGATGTTATGAAGCGCCAGGTGCAGTTCAGCTACCTGCCCCTTTTGGGCTGAGTCAAATGTGGGAAAGACCTCTGAGGATGGGACTGTGAGATTCCCCCCAAGCCCTCTCCCACCCTTTTTCCTTGCTCACTTCTTTCTGAAATCAGCTTGGGTATCGAGAAGATTAATTTCATGTTTGTGCAAAGCAGGGGATTAGGAAGGGAGGAGACTGGAGTTCTCTGTAGGTTGTTAAGAAAACATCATCTAAGAAAAAGGCTCTGGCGAAATCGCTCTGGATACAAGTTACAGCTGAATGCGCCGCTTAGCTGCTTAATGCTGACAACCCAGGGCTTTTAGTTGGTAATTTGCTTTGATTCTGTGCAGACTCAGAACCAAAATCCTTAGGCTCTGGGATGTTAAAAGACAGAGAGCATGGTAGGGTTGGCTCCGTCTCTCAGAATAGGGAGGGTGGGGTGTCCTACCACCCCACCCCCCCATCCCACGGGGTCCAGGCTATCAATCTTGGGCACAACTCTGCCCTGGGGATCGCTGGCTCCTCCATCCTCTGCTGCTTCCTTCTTTACTTCGAAGTGCTCCTAGCAGGGCCAGGGGAGGGAGTGGGGCTCAGCGTGGGCACAGGCAGCGCACACAGCGCACACAGCAGCTGCTGACTTCCGGTCCAGGGCTCTCCCTCGGAGTGGCCACTTGCACTCAGAGGTGGAGGCGGAGGGGGCCACGTGACCACAGCAAATGCCCCAAGAAACACATGCCGTCCAGAGTCCTGCCCTTTTTTTCGGGGAAAGCTTCACTGAGATATAATTCACATACCAGACGATTCACCCACTTAAAGCATACGATCCAAGGGCTTTTAGTAAACTCACACAGTTGTGCAGCCATCTCCACCATCGATTTTAGAACATTTCCATCACCCCCCAAAATTCAATAACTGAACAAAAAGAGCTCTAGGAGATTAAAGATATTTTTGCTAGAGTTTTTCAATGTAATAGAACATTTATTGATTAAAGTTGAGGACCCTCCCAAAAAGTAGAAAAAAGAGAGACAGGTGGAAGATAAGATAAAAGATGAGATGAATCAGGTCAATGAAGGAAATCCAATGCCTAACACTGGGAGTTCCAGAAGGAGAGAACAGAGAATATGGAAGGGAATATGTTGCCGAAGACACACAGAAGACATGTTTTTAGAACACAAAGGCCCTGAGGCCTCAGATGGGAGCCAGCCAAGCGTGTAGCACTGTGAACGAAAGTGAAGACACATAGAAGCATCCCAGTGAGACCTCGGAAGGTAGGCCAGTGGTAAACAGAGTCTGAAACCTTCCTGGTGGGCAGAGGTGGCCACAAGTCACCTGCAAAGGGACTAGAAACCAGCCAGCCACAGATCTCTCGTCCACAGCACCGCCTGCCAGGACATAATGGAGCAGCGCCTTCCACCATCTGAGGGGAAGCTATATTAACTTGAGTTCTAGACCCAATCAAACTAGCAATCCAACCGGAGGACCAGGTGATTTTTTCAGACATGCATGTTCTCAGCCAGTTGATCACCTATCCACCGCACCTTCCCCCACCCCACCCCCGAGGAAACCAAGAAAGAGGAAGAGATGGGCTTCAGGCAGCTGTGGCTCCAGCCGAGGGAAGAATGAAGGGAAGTACCAGGTCCACGTCTTGATCAGTGAAGAGGATGGGCAAGGAGCAAGCACCAGTTACTGGGCTGGCCAAAAAGTTCGTTTGGCTTTAAAGTAAAGCTAAAAGACACGTTTTTCCTTTTCACCAATAAGTTTATTGAACAATGTAGTCACCGTTTGATTCCATTACCTTCTGCCACACTTCAGGCAACTTCATAATCCCGTCTCCCCAAAACTTTTTATCTTTCTGAGCAAATAATTTTCCCAGGTGCCTTTTGCAGTCTTTGAAGGAATTGAATTTTTTCCCATTAAGAGAATTTTGTAGAGACCGAAATAAATGGAAATCCAAATGTATAATGTCTGGTGAGTGTGGCAGATGAATCAGAACTTCCTAACCAAACTGTAGTAATTTTTACCTGGTCATCAAAGAAACATGTGGTCTTGGGTATTACTGATAGAAGAGAATGCGTTTTCTATTGACTAATTCTGAGTGCTTTTTACCAAGTGCTGCTGTCAGTTGGTCTGATAGGGAGCAGTACTTGTTGGAATTAACTGATTCGTCTTCCAGAAGGAGCTCATCATAGAGGGCTCCCTTCCGATCCCACCACATACACATCGCCTTCTTTGGAGGAAGACCGGCCTTCGGTGTGGGTGGTGGTGGTTCGTTTCACCTGCCCTGCGAACTCTTCCTCTCTACGTTATTGTAAAGTACCCAGTTATTATCACTCATCACAATTTTTTTTAAATGGAACATTTTTATTATGTTTTTTTAAAATTTTTTAAAAGGATTTTATTTACTTATCTTAGAGGGAAAGGGAAGGAGAGAGATAGAGAGAGAGAAATATCAATGTATGGTTGCCTCTCGTGCGTCCCCTGCCAGGAACTGGTAACTGGCCTGCAACCCAGGCATGTGTCCTGACTGGGAATCAAACCGCGATCGTGTGGTTCGCAGGTCCATGCTCAATCCACTGAGCTACACCAGCCAGGGCCATTTTTATTATGCTTAAGTAGAGAGAATCTCATGGGGAAATATGATCAAGAAGGTTTTTTTCATTTAACTGAAGTGGAACCCAAACATCAAAGCAATTAATGTAACCAAGCTGGTGCAAATGGTTTTCAATGCTTGATTTGGATATTTTGAGTATGTTGGCTATCTCCTGCTTGGTATAATATTGATTGTCCTCAGTTAATATCTTGATTTAATCGCTATCAACTTCAACTGATCTACCCAACCGTGAAGCATCATCCAATGAGAAATCTCCAGCACGAAACTTTGCAAAGCACTTTTGACATGTTCAATCAGTCACAGCACCTTCTCCATACACCGCACAAATCTTTTTTGTGCGTTTCAATTGTGTTTTTACCTTTCTTGAAATAATAAAGCATAATATGCCAAATATTGCTTATTTTCTTCCATCTTCAATATTAAAATGGCTACACAACAATTCACCAATTTTGATAAGATTTTTAAATGCACACTGATATGACAGCTGTCACAATGCAATCTAACAAAATTATTTTGAGTGACATTGAAGACAACTAAGCACTATTACAGTACTCTTACACAAAAGAGCTTTTTGGCCAACCTAAGAGAAGGGTCCCAGGAGAAATTGGGGACACTGTAGATTTGATGGTCCCTACCTTGGAACATCCAAAGAACTTAAGATGCAACAAATGAAAGCAAAAGAACAGGACTGAGAAACTTCCAGAGAAATGAAAGCTGGACTCCGAAGAAAGGACACTGGGGGACCCCTGTGGCTATTTACATGAACATAATAATGGAAGCATGTTACTTATTTCCAAATTTCATAACCAGGACTGTATGCAGAGAAGACGTCATTAGGTTTAAACATGCAAATAGTTTAAGCCACAACAATGGAAGTGGTGGCTGTGGGGAGGGGGTGAGGAAGAGAGCCAACACAAATGGGAGAGGCACCAGAGCCTTATCTCATGCAGCAGGTTGTCAGCGATTGATGGAAGTATTAAAATTCTGAAGATAAATCATGGAGTAATAAGAAGTGGGGGCTAACTATGTAAGGAGGAGAAGCAGGACTGGAGTGGGGATAGTGAGTTAAATCTTCAGGTCTCAGAGCAAGAGGTCTTCAGCTATCCAAAAGTGGTAAATCAAGAAATACCAAGGTAGTAGACATATGTCATCCTTATTGGTCACTCAGCATCTGAGCCCCTCTCCATTATTTGGGGACCCCTTTGCCCCAGAGGAGGAGGAAATGCCAATACTCTCTCCTAGCCTCCCATGCAGCCAGGGTCAGGTTCATGCCCTAATCAGCCAACAGGATGCATTCGCTCAGACTGTGCTGCAAAAACCAGGAGATGGAGAAGCAGACACTGTGCAGATTCCACTCCCGCGAGACTGGAGGCTGCTCGGGGCAGCCACCCTCAGCTTCTACAAGTGGCGGAGACTGCAGAGCACGGTGTCCAGCACCAGGGTGCTGGGAACACAGGCTGCAGCATCTGGGCCCCGCAGGGGTCGTCACCAGATCAATACCAGGTGAGTTGGGGTATCCTGACCTCCTGGATATCAAGTCTCCCATGGACTTTGTGACTTTCCAGACAGACTTCTCACAAATGCCCTTTCTGCAGAAATGTACCCCGAGTTGCTGGGGTACATTTGCACAATGTAAAAATGGAAGTTCAATGTACTTCCATTGTTGACCATTCAAACTGCTGACAGACACAAGTGATATGACTACAATCGTAGAGAAAAGAAAGTGATCTCCAGGAAGAAGGGAAAGCAAAATAGTTACAAATGGTGTCGCTGACGAAGGGGACACAGGCAGGGAGGAGTGGCACAGAGATGGCACAAAAAAATATATATATATCTTTTTTTTTTAGGTTAAGTTCAGGGGTCAAATTCGAGTTGATAACAGGGCCGAGGTGTGTCAGTTGTGGGAAATGGCTGAGTGGCATAGAGAGGGATTCGCAGTCCAGGGCAAAGGTGGTCCAAAAGTCATGGAGGCCACCAGGTGGCAGCATGTGAGAAAGCCAGCGAATGCGTGGGCAGATGGGGGTAGGTGAATGGGGCTTCCTCAAGTCTTCAGAGAAGTGTCTGCTGCCAAGCCAGGCTGGCATCTTGCAGCCCTGGGAGACCAGGGTCTGTACTTGGTCCACTGGCCCAAGCACCCTGAAGGCCACCAGGCTCGTCTCCCTGCTGGTCCCTCCGACTCCATAGCCATGACCACCCAAATTCGGACCAAAGCCTGCAAGGACATTCCCAGGGCCTCATAAAGTACCACACAGGCTGGAGCAGATTTTGTTTTCAGACGAGTCAGCAATGATGTGGGGAAGGGACAGAAACAAAAAAAAATTTCTCAGAAGGAGAAGAATTTGGGGGTGGAGGAAGGGAGGACTGGGCTGCCATGGGTGGCCATCTGCAGAATATCCAAGGAAGACAAGGTAGACTACGGTCTGGGACTCCAGACTGCGGAATCATCAGCAATGGGTAGCTACTACAGGCTGTTAGAGTTGCGTTCAAATTGGAAAGCACACGTAAAAGTGAGTTCCCTGACAGGAGAGGTATGTAAGCAGAAGTTGCACGTTTACACAGCTGGAGGGGGCGGAATGTGCATGGAATGAGATTCTCCAGCAGCCCTGAAATTCTACTAAGAAAAGGAGATTAAGGAGAGGAGCAAGGGAAGGGAGGGGGGAACAAACTAGGGCCCAAGGCAGGAAAGGAGACACCACAATAGCAGCTGCAGAAACAGCAGCTCAAGATGGAAAATGCCCTTATTTGCCGGGAATTTGTTTCAGCAAATGAGAGACAGTGATGATGCTCTGGCTGTCTCCTGAAATGAATACCATCTGGAAAAAAATACCAAATTTAACAAGACCAATTTTTTTTCCACTTAACGAACTAAGCCAAGTTTTGTGCCCGTCCTGATTTATCTGTTTAGAAAGCTTTTTATTCCCATGAGCCAAGCCACCCCTCTGACCAGACAGGGGCTCAAGAACACCGAGTTACATGTCTGAGCCTTTTTGGTAAAATGATGTTTGTTGTGAAATACAACAGTTATGCCCAGAATAAATTAAATATATAGGTACAGTTTATATGATAAACATTAGCTTAACACCTTAACACCTGAATATTCACCTCAAGAACTAGAATATTGCTAGAATCTTAGAAGCCCCACTGTGTGTCTGGAAGAGTGGGGTAACCACTCTTCCAGATTTCAGACTAATTTTTCCATCACTTTTTCTTTTAAACCACCTATATATGTATCCCTAATATATTGTTTTGTTTTGATTGTTGTGACCTTAAGATAAATGTGCTCATACTACACACATCCTTCTGTGACTTTCTTCTTTTATTAAATATTACTAGTTGGAGATGCATTTACATTGATGTGTATAACTATATTTAATTTTTCTTTTTAGATTTTATTTATTTATTTTTAGAGAGAAAGGGAGGGAGAAGGAGAGGGAGAAAAACATCAATATGTGGTTGTTTCTTGCATACCCCCTACTGGAGACCTGGCCCATGACCCAGGCATGTGCCCTGACTGGGAATCGAACTGGCAACCCTTTGGTTGCAGGCCGACACTCAGTCCACTGAGCCACACCAGCCAGGACATTTTCCTTGTTCTCAATAGTATTCTACTCAATGATCATGCATATTTTTTAATTGATTTGTGGATTAAGGGGTTTTTCTTTCTTGATTTCCAAATGTAGGCTGGTTTTCTAGTTATCTCTCACTGATTTTTAAATTAATTTGATTGTGGCTTTTATCATATGATATTGTGATAAATATATCATATCATTTTATCATCAGACTTGGATATAGGCTTATGATACGAAACCTCTGAAATTTGTTGTGCTAATTTCAGGAGCTACCACGTAGTTATTTTTCCCAATGTTCATGTGCCCTTGAAAATGATACTCCCCCGTTGTTGGGTCCAGTATTCTCTCCATATTCACTTGACCAAGTGCGTTATATGTACTATTAAATCTTTTAACTACTTTCTTATTTTCATCTACTTGATTTGCAAGTTATTACAAGCGATCATTTTAACTGTCCCATTAAAACAGACTTTCACATTTCCTTTTATATCTGTCAGCTGTAGCTTTCAATGTTCTAGGCTATGTTATTAATGTATGAAGATGAGAATTTGTCTCTATCTTCCTGGTGAATTACTCTTTTTTGTTCTCCATTGACCCTCTTCCTCTAGTAAAACTTTTGGTCTTAAAGTCTAAATTTTTTCTTACCTCAATATGACCTGCCCATTTTTCTTCTCTAGTTTCTTTTTCATTGCCTAGAATATATTTTTCCATCCTTTGATATTCGATCTTTGGGTCTTTATGGGTTTTTTGTGTATCCCTTGTAAATAGCATATGGTTGAATTTTATCTCAATGTCTTTATCAAAAGAGTATCTATAGTTAAATGTCTTTAACTAAAGAGATTAGCCATTTACATCTTAGTGGTCCGTTTGGGCTGATTTCCACCATCTTACCCTGTTTTCTTGTTCAACCTGCATTTTCTGCTCCTTTTCTCTCCCTCTTTTCTTGCCTCCTTTTGATTTGTACATTAATTAAGTATTACTGCAGGGATACTGAATTATAAACAATGCCGAAATCTCAGAGGATTACAAAAAAAATGTGTTTCTCCCTTTCAGGTCTGAGGCTACAATTCTGCCTGATCTTTTCATTCTTCCGTACTGTGAGTATACTGCACGACTGTTCTCACCGGGGCCAGGCTGAAGAAGCAGAGGTTATCTGGGGCCAGCGGCAGTGACAGAAACACGTGAGACAAAGCCACATCATTTGAGGACATTTAAAGCCTCTGCGGTACATCTACTCGCACATTTCATTGGTTAAAACAAGTCACGTGGTCAAGCTCAATGACAGGGAAGTGAGGAACCAAACTCCTCCCATGGGGAGGTGGGAAGACAGAGTGAATATTTTCTGAACAACAATACATCCGCCAAGAGTGACTGAGATTTTTAGAGTTTTTCTTTTTTTTCCATTTTGTTTTCTCACCTCACCCCCATTTGTATGAGTTATATATTGTATGTCTATTTTTCAAGCTATTGTGTTATTTTAACACGCACATTTAATAAAGTCTAAAGTTATTTCCTCCTCTTGAAAAATATAACCCTGAACTCTTTAACTTAAATGACTCTCCTTCCAATTTATGTGCTACTTTTGACGAGCATTTTAGTACTAAACCGTGTCCCCCATGAACATTAGATGTCATTATCATTTATACGGGCAGTGTTTATTCTCACTCTTGCATTTACCATTGTGTTTGCTCCTCATTTCTTTTCCATCTCAGTCTTTCCCCAGAGAGTGTATTCACTCCTCAAGTACAGTCGAATTTCATTTCAGAAAGGTCTAGCTGAATTTTTATTTATCTGAAAATGCCACTCTCAGGCTGAGTATGGAATTGATTTGTATTTGGGGACCTACTATGTGCCAGGATACATTCTGGACATTTGGGACACATCAGTGAACAGAACTCAGAACTTCCTGTCCTTGTTGGCCTTACACTATAGAGGAGAAGAGAGGAAGAATAAACAAAACGAACAAATCGAGTATTTTGTATGTGAGAGTCAAAACCTACATCAAAAAGTAGAGTCCGGATTCATGTGGCTCAGTGGGTTGGATGTCTTCCCACAAGCCAAAAGGTCACTGGCTCAATTCCCAGTGGGGGCACGTGCCTGGGTTGTGGCCCAGGTCCCCAGTTGGGGAGTGCAAGAGGCAACCAATCGACGTTTCTCTTGCACATCAATGCTTCTCTCTCTCTCTTTCCCCCTGCCTTCTCCTCTCTCTAAAAATAAACAAATAAGACTTCCACCAAGATGGAGGCATAGGTGGAAACACTGTGCCTTCTCCCACAACCAAGTTTGACTACAACAAAAGTTTTGGAGAACTAGAACACACACCCAAAGACCAGAACACGGAATTATACAGAAGTCCGACAGCTACGAACCGTTCAACACGGACGGTAAGAGGCGGAACCAGCAGCGGAGCTGGGTCGGGCAGGACAGATCCCCCGACCTAGGCACTAGGCGCACGGGCAGCCCAAAGCCAGTCGGGGTGCGGGGCAGACTGACCAAGGTCGCACATTCGCGCACAGTGAGACGGACCACGCAGGCCCCAGGGGGCGAACCCAGTGGTGGAGGGCTGACAGCGGTGGCACACT